>NC_088845.1:23233396-23833396 GCF_904066995.2 Poecilia reticulata
GCCTCTCTCTCTCTCTCTCTCTCTCTCTCTGTCTCTCTCTCTCTCTCTCTCTCTCTCTCTCTCTCTCTCTCTCTCTCTCTCTCTCTCTCTCTCTCTCTCTCTCTCTCTCTCTCTCTCTCTCTCTCTCTCTCTCAGCCTCATTCCACTCAGAGCATAATTGATTGTTGATCTTAAAGACCTAACATCACTTCGCCAAGAGAGAGCTCTTGCTAACACTCTAACCTTCCCAACATCCAAACAGAGCCAAATTAGCTGACCATCAAAAGTCTGCCTGCTATGCTAGGCTCTTGTATGTAAACATCATACCAAAACAGAGGTGCGATGATAATGTTAAGCTGAGTGGTGAGGTGAGGTTTTAGGAAATTTGCATAAGATGACTAATGATGGCATATCGTGAACCTGACCTTGAATCTGGCATTATGTCTCAATTTTCTTTTGGCCTATTTTATGTTGTCACACATGCCCTATTAAATTGTTTTGTTGCTGCTGTTATTTTGTTTTTAGTATTTAGATTGCCAAAAATTGTGGTTAATAATAATTTAGTCTGTGTTAAAGAGAAGAAATAGCTTTTTTTTTTTTTTGGAGAGGCAGGTTGGTTTGGATTGTTTGTTTGTCTTTCTTAAGGAATAAAATTATCATTTGAAAACTTAATTTGGCAATTTATCTGGTTATCTTTGTTTTATAATAAAATGTATTTGATGGTCTGAAACATTCAAGTGTGACAAAAAGTACAAAATAAATAAGTACTTCTCTGCAGTGGACAACACTCGGCAGTTTGATAAACAACTGATTATAAATTTTATTGGCGCAGAACATTCAGATTGAACATGTTTTTGTATAATTCCGCGATTTATAACATGGCACAGGATGAAGCTGATACATCCTTTGTTATTTTCAGACTCCATTAATAATCTATGGTCTCCCCGCGCTCCTCGCTTTTGGACTGGTTGCCGGCTGTTTACACAAACTGACGAGGGCACCAAAAGAAGGCAGGCTACAATTTTTGAAAACTATTTTAGCCCCCAGTAGACATGATAAAAATGGTATTTATTAATTGGATGCTATCCAGCCTCTGTTTACATATTTCATATTCATTTATTATGTTTTCTTTCCATGGCCATGGAAAGGCACTTGACTGACACAAATGCATTATTCTATTTGCGTGTTATTTCCCGTGGGGCTGTTAATTATTTGTTTTTCTTGAGTGCAGGAATTTAAAGGAAATACATCACAAGTTCAACACGCAAAGGATGATGAATGCTTTCTCCCCCCGTTTTTTTTTTTTTTTTGCAATCCTTTATGCTTCCCTCTCCTCATGTCTTCCCATATTTATTTGTGCTCAAAGGAAATCAAACCAGAGTACAGCTGAATACATTAATTTAAAGAAGAGCTAAGACGAAGTCACATAATAGAAGAAAGTATTTGGTTTGTCCTTTTAGGTCAGTCAGTGGTCTAATCATTTGCTGGCAAACGGAGCACTTAGTTTTGTCAATAGATTTCACACTGAAATCCGTCGTTTTGAAGGCAAATACGGAGCAACAAAATGCAAAGCTTAGAGCAATTTATTATGCCATTTATTATTCTAAAGTAATGAATTTGGAAATATGAAATTTCTATTTAGCTGTCATGAGCATTTTAGCTGAAGGGTGACTGACATTTTGCTCCGGTTGACAAGCGTTGATGTGACTAGTCATATTTACTTCAATGCTTGAAGGAGCTCGGCCTGCATTATGCTACATGTGGAACTTTCAAGCATACTCTTTTGCTGGGAATTAAGGGAAGCATTTTCACATTTGCTCTTTTAGAAAAATGAGAATGCAGATCTTTTTTTGTTCTGGAAAGTTGAAAGGCAAAGCAAGAAAAAAAAAATCTCCCAAAAATCTCCAAATTCACATGCATAAAATACCTTCTTTGCAAAACATCTCCAGTGAAGTCATTGTAAGGGCTTTTAAATGCAGCAAATACTGAACTGAGTGCTATACAAGTACCCTTGTTAACATGTTGCTTGTTCTTTCATACTCCAAGGTTGAAAAACAAATAACTGAGGGGGTAAAAAAAAATCTTCAATTTAGTGAACACAATCCAAGCGATCATTGGAAATGACAGCTGAACCAAATGAAATTGTATTCCCAATTGTAAACCAAATTGCTATCAGGCCGACATAATTTCCTTGTGCTGAGGCCATACTAATTCTGCATCAAAACATTGGTAAATGTGTTTAAAAGCCATAATAGCATATTACCATGCAGTCTTCCTTCACCCTCACACGTGGACCCTATTAATCTGGGACTTCGATTTGCATGTAAATGTGGTCAACTTTCATATCATCAAAATACATGAGTCCAACACCATCGGCAGGCCAGGGAGCTCTGTTCGTGCAACAACACAAACTATTCTCACCTGCGAGCTCATTTTAGAATATATGCAAGTGCCCCTTTTATATGCACAAGCCATTACAGATTTGTATTGGTGTGTTTGCATCCCTACTATGTGTGAATATGTACTTTTTGTGCAGCTAGATGCATGTGTAGGAATGTTTCGTAGAGAGTTTGGAATTGGAATAATGCATTGGAGTTTGATGTGCAATTACTGGATATATATTAGGATTTTTCACAGAGGTCAGACTAACAAGGCAGAAAGGGCAACAAGATAGAAAGAGATAAAAATAAAAGGAAAGATATGTTAATATTGCATGTGTGTTTGCATCAATGTGTGTGTGGACATACTTTATTAAGGCAACATTATTTACTATGTTGACGGTGGCTGGAGAGGCTAAGACCTCCTTCCAGCAGAAGGTGTAAGCAATAAAAGGAAGTGATTTATTTTCCTCTAATAATATAAATGTCATAAAGATTTGAAAATAAGTCTAAAAAGAAAACATTTGCTTCATTTTTGCTTTTAGCTTTGTTTGCCATTAGTTTTTGAAGTTTCATCCCATACATAGCACATTGGACTAACTCTATTGTCTTTGCTGCTCCTGGTCCAAACTACAATATCTCGGTCTTCTCTGGTTTTTACTCTAGTCTATGACCTGCTCAGAAGAGGTCCACCTCCAACTTTTGTTGAAAACACCAATAAAGTGACTCAATAGTCAATTTTCAACTGTATCAGCTTTAAGTTTTAACAGACCATTCATGCAGGCAGTGAAATTGGGTTTTCGCCGTTCTTCCACAAAGGCCACGTTGTTCACAAGTACCAATTATCCTTGTTGAAATATTCTCCCACACAAGGTGTGTAGCTTTGTGACTCCTCCAAAATTACCATTAGCCATCAGATTGCTTCTTTAATTAAGGCTTTCCTTTCCCGACCTCTTGGTTTAAGTAGAAAGTCACTTCTTTGAACTTGTGCAGTTCTGCCACTTTTCTAATATCTGCATAAAGTCATGAAAACCATCAATCTGTGTAGCTGTCTGTAACATATAACTCCTATATCACACATTGGACATGACAGATTGTGGCAAATTTCAAGGACTAATAATACTTTAGCAATTCACTCTAAAAGCTGTTTAGATAAAAGAACAAACATCAGTTGGCTTGGTCGGCACATCTTTATCGCCATAGGTCGAACACAAAGAATGAGAGACACTGTTATAAATTTTTTTATCATTCATAATGCATAAGTAAGAGGTTACATTCAAAGAAATAAAAATATTCTACTTTTTCAATCCTCCTACAGTCTTAGCGTGACACTCAGGAGAAACGCAGCAAATGTCACAGTCAGACATTGAGGAAGCAGGGGGTTGTCCCATCAGACCATCAGTTCCGAAATCTCACACACACACAAAAACCTTGTAAAAACGCACAGTGACTGCAAATAGTGTAAAAAAAAAAAAAAAAAACCTCATGGGGTCTAAATGACCCCATCTCCTAAGACTGCAAGAAGGTAAAACAAATGGAAACAAATATTAATCTTTCCTAGTAAAATTGGAAACAAATTAGAAAAATACAATATATATACCTGGCAACTATTATGAATTGAATATTAAATTAAAAGCACTCTTGATTTCACTGAAAATTATTAAGCAATGTATTGCTTAATGAATTGGAAAATAAAAAAACAAAACATTTAAGGGTCTATTTCTCTACAATTCAAGCAAACTAACTTACATACACATTGGCATCATTAAATTACCATAATGATTATTTTGACATTTGTGAAGAAATTGAAAATAAGTATCAAGACCTAGAAGAAATGTAGAAGATGGCAGTTCTGAATTGCTTTGGATTTGTCATTGAACAATGTTGACATAAAGGATGCCAAACCCTACCCAACATCATTTTTTTGAATACAATGGAAATGGATGGCAAAACTATTTGAGGAGTAAGACAAAAACATTGTGCCACAGACAAAAAAAAGGATGTTGGGGGGGGGAGGGCAAAGGTGGAGACAGTGAGGGAAGACAGCACTCACTAAGGAGGCAAGGCCTCTTTCCATCATTATACCGCAAAATATCATTTGATTGGCTGCTCGGCGGCATGGGCCCCTGGTGGCTGCACAGCTCTGTCGTCGGGCTAAGGAGGGAAACAGCTTTTCACTTTTTCTGTCAAAACTAGCTTCGCACAAATGGTATCACTTTAAATGCCATGACAGTAGAAGGTGGAAGGGAGTGTGATGGGCCTAAGGGTATACATAGACCCCATATGCTAGTGACACTGATACAAGTGTAATTCTAGACTATTAGAGTGACACAGGAGATTCTTCCAACCCCTTACCACACACACACATACACACACACGCAAAACCAAGAACATGAAGCAGCTGGGGGGGTTATGTGGAACAGGCTGTCATGCCATGAAAATTTAAGAAATTCTTTAACCTGGCCTTTCCTGATCCACTCCTCCTTTGAATATTTTATAATGCCAAAATGATTTATTAACTTCAGACAGGTACCGCTCAGTAGGGCCAGGTAGAGCCATGGGGACAACAACAGGGTAAGACCCACAGGGTGCCACATCGATCAAAAGGCAGAGGGAAAAGGCTGATTTATAGCATATTTTATGAAGAATATTTCCTCTGAAAATGTCCCCCGCACTTCCCTGCAAGTAGGTTGAAGAAAAAAGTAGATCCTTAATAAACACAAGTGTAAATTGGAAATATTGTTAAAGCTAATCGCCTAAAGACACAATTGTAGGATTTATTCGGTCTTGAATTCATGCAATGCATGAATGTTTGACTGCCATCAGCTGAAGCTTAAAAACTAAAGAATACAAATCACATTTAGGTGAGAATAATAATTATCTTGTAGCACATTGCTTAATAAATTGGAAAATGAAAAACAAATAAACACTTTCTTCATATGCAAGTTTTGCAGTTCAGACTATCAGCAAATTCTAAAACATTTCAAGAACAGTTGATCGTATTTTTCAATAATCCCATCTGTTTTATTGCTCGTGATTGCCAGCGACAAAGTTTGCTCAACAATGTCACAAAGGTCGCCAAGATGTGAGAAAGAAAAAAAAAAAGGTCAATTAGATACTCAATACGTCAAAGAATAACAATTTAAAGAAGACATAAGAGAGACTGAAAGGTAGAGAATGTGACAGTTAAAGCAAAGGGTCAAAACGGGGGAATGGAGAGAGAGAGAGAAAAATAAAACAAAAGGATTTATCTAACCAGAGAGAGTTAGAGCCCTATGAACAAATAAATTAGAGCGAAAGTGAGAACCATCAAAAATGGAGCGAGAGTGAGGGAGCGGTGAAGCAGATAGGGCCCTTGGGAGTCAGCGAGAGAACAAAAGCGGCCCTTCTGCTAATTGACTGCAGAATTAGCCCCATCTCCCCCAGAGGGACTGTGGCGAGGCAGTGGCAGATGGAGGCAGACTGGACATGAGAGCAGAAAAAAGACTCAGCAAAACCTGCTGTGAAGTTGCCCACAATGGTGGGTCGCAACACCGCAACAAGCGCCTTGTTTAACAGGGCTTGGCCAAGCAGGGGAAAAGGCTGGGAAGGATTACAGAAGGTCAGTCAGGGTGGCTGGAGCCACTGGATGTGGCAGAGTGGAGGGGATAGGGAGTGAGGAATAGCACATGCTTTGATTTGTTTGTTTTAGAAAAAAACATAAACCATTGCAACAGTCAGTCATTGAGAATAAAAGGAATTGAAAATTCAAAAAAATTATTTATAAATTTCACCATCATTCATGTCGAGTTTCAGGGCTTTAAATAAGTTATTAAAATCAGAATCAGTAAGTCCACAGTTGCTGGGTCCCCCAAAAAAACTTAATAGAAATGGATGACGGCAATACAAACACATTCACACCATACCACCCTGAATAACCAAGTAACCGCTCCTACTATGAAGTTGAATTGCGCTGCTCAAAGCCCCTTTTTGAAAGTGCCAAAAGCAGCCATCCCTTTTCTAGGGATTACTCTGAGGAACGTATTTACTGTCTCTCTCTCTCATATGAAGGCTGTATGGAAATCAGAGGACTACAGACACCACTCATGGGCTGTTTTGAAATTCAAAGAAGGTGGGGAGTAAAACTATATTGTCCTTTTGAGGATGCGAGAGGATGCTTTCCATTCTGCCCTGCACCATGACTGTCATAGTAATCTGATATGACAAATTCACATACAGTGGATTAGCTGCCGGTGGTGAAAGCCAGACCGGTTAATATTTGTTGATGTTGCTTTTATCCAAGAGGTCTGGTATCCCTGGGCTGTGTGATGGGGGGCGGGGGGGGAGGAAAGGAAAGGAAAGGAAAGGAAAGGAAAGGAAAGGAAAGGAAAGGAAAGGAAAGGAAAGGAAAGGAAAGGAAAGGAAAGGAAAGGAAAGGAAAGGAAAGGAAAGGAAAGGGTTATGAAGAAAGGTAAGAAAATAAGTGGGCTAGTGAGTCTGCTCATCACTTTGTACGCTGTCAAAATCTTTGATGTTCCCGGACTCTTGATGTTGGGGGCTATGAAAAATGCTTAGCCCAATTTAAGCCTCTCGCAAAAAAGGCCTAACAACTGTAATTAAATCATTAAATTCTTGTCTACGCTTCACAGAGCATAGAGAAAATTAACTTCCCACCAACCTCATTTTCTACTTGAACATGAAATAATGATTTTTTTTTTCTCAAGCTCATATAATTACAAAGCTAACATCTGATAGAGTCAGCATCCAGGGGGGATTATCACATGCATGAGTATTAGACCTCATTACCAGCTTGACTGCAAAATTATTACATCTTGTAATTGGATGGCGAGATTTATACACAGATTGGCTGGGTTTCTGTAAGATTGTAATTACAAGCTTCATTGGTTTGCTACTTATCGGAACTTCACAGAGAAAACAACTGGTAAAATGAAATGAGCATTTCATTAACCTATCGCCTTATCAGGGGAAAAACCTGTGTAACGTTCATGTATGCATTAACATAAATAGGATCATTCATTCTGCCGCCAGATAGCCTGGGCTTGAGTTCTAAAAATAAATAAATAAATAAATAAATAAATACGGGGTGGGATAAACGGAAACAGTGAGGTGGTGCTGGTGTGCAGCTCAGTGGGGCAGGGGTATGAAGGGAGGAGGTTGGTGGCAATATTCATTTATTTTGACAGAGTTTCTTTAACCTTCATAATCCTGTGTGAGACAGAGAGGGAGGACGGGGGGGGGGATAGCAAGGGGGATGCACAGGGTGAGGGGAAAAAAAGGGGGAAAATAACAATAAATTAGTTGTCTAACGTTACAAGGGATGAACTCAATATATCTATTACTTAAAGACTAACTGACTGTGAAAGTGCTCATTTCACGAGAGACGAGGCATTGAGCTGACGAGGGACTCACGGGGGCTCTGAGGTGGCTGCTCTTTACTTCTGTTCCAGCTTTCTCTCTCTCTCTTTCTCTTTCTGTGTCTCTGCTTTGATGTTCCTCCTTTCACCATTAACAAACTCTGGCCATGTTCCTCTCTTGCTCAAACACAACAGCAGGTGCAGATTGGATGCCCACATAAATAACCTCCTCCACACAATGACATGATGGGATCGATCCAGATTTTGATGGGTGCCGCTCCACATACAAAAGGTGTGTGTTTGTGTTTGTGTGTGTGTGTGCATTAAGATGAGGTGAGCAGAAAACCAATGGGGATGAGCAAGATGGGACTGGGAAGGGGTTGGGGGGGGGAGTGATGAGAAAGAGGGGGTGGGGTTGGTATAAAGTGGTTCAATTACAAGGCGAACACTATTTCTCTCTTCTTAACAAGAGATTTCATGGTGTGGACCAATGTTTGGCAGAAACAGCTGAGTGCCACTAATGCTAAAGCATTACACTCCCGCCAGATCAGCTGGACCCTTTTGAGATGGGAGTCAGTTGTTATTGAACCTTATTGTCCAGACTGCTTGCTTTTTCAGCTGGGATCAATGGTGCTTCAACCTAGGCGTGATGCAGAGAGCCACGCAGCAACCTGCCACTCAATCTTTGGGACACAGTCACTGGAAACACAAGAGCGAACCCGCTGTCTTTTAAGCTTTGTCGATTTAACGTTGACAAGGAGTTACTCTCTACGCCTTATGGAGGCTACCGGGTTTTTTTGTTGTTGTTGATTTTTTGTCCAACTCACTGAACTTTAGGTGACATGGCTAAAAGATTTTTAAAGCACTTCATGCTCTTGAGATTATTTCTGCAAGTAAAGTTGTTCTATGCAATCCCTGCACTTTCCCTAATTATATATCAACACAGCAATATTAATCCCAGATTTAGTCTCCTGTCCAGGGAGAGCAGACACAAAGATCACATTAAGACCATGTTTTACACCTCGCTAATTGTGCATGGAGGATGAATACAGGATGCTATGTCACAAGCAGAAAAGACGGAACTTTTTCAACAACCTCGATCTCAGGATCCAATGTGCATAAAGTAACGTAGTGACAAATGATGTAAAAAAATTAATAAATAAATAAATTCTATCTCATCAAATATCTCATGGCCTCTTTTAGTGAATATGCTGCTACAGTGTCAGGAAAGCCAAAATGCATAGAAATACATGGTTTATAGTTTGCATTCACAATAATAATTAACTGGTTGCACAAGTCATTTTCAAAATGGAGCTCAATGGAGTTGGGTTTCATCTTATTCCCAGATATCTAACTTAGGCAAGGTACAAGAAACCATCAGAATTTGAGCCTTGTTTGTTGTTGTTGTTGTCAGCTCAATTTCTATGGTAAGTTTGTCGGCATTTAATCTTTTCTTGATAAGTTTTTGTTCTAAAAGCAGTGTGCTAAAATAAGGAATCATTTTGTCTGCTGGCTCATTCATTTGTTTAACCTTCCAAACACCTTCCAAATATTTTCAAAACAAAACGCCTGTCTTCATCTGTATCACTAAAGGCAGCCCAAACACCACCAGATGATCTTGCGCACAGCTTGAGATGGATATTTTTAGACCAGAGTCCGGAACACTTTGACTCTAAAGTGTCCTGCCAAGCGGAGTAGTTTCACTTCCTGCTTCCAACTTCTAAAGGGCAACAAGGAGAAAGAACTCCTAAATGAATCGGGGAAGACAGTGGAATATTAGTAACTTCCTAATAATCAATGTTCTATCCATGAAATGCCAATTGTAATAATTTTGGTATAAATAACACTAATACCTGCACTACAATTTTTCATCACAGTACCATCACACAAGGAGCATATTCAACAAGCTGTTTTATTTGGGACAATGAAATTCCAAACCTAAATCTAGATGAGAATCTGTACCAAGGCTGGAAAATCGATGTTCACAAATGCTTTTAATTTGATGGGGTCTAAAATACTTTGTGGGAGACCTTTCACAAAAATGTTCTTTTTATTTTGAAAGTTTTGTGATTTTTCTTGCACTTAAGAAATATTAACTACTTTGTGCTTTGTGTAAGTTTATCACATAAAATCACCCAATTAAAATGTTTAAAATGTTTTGATAGTTTTTTAAGGTACCATATTGACCCAGTACTAAAATATTGATCTGTACTATAATTACTATTTTCATTATTAACTAGCTCTTAACTATTGGCTTACCAATGTTTTGTTACAGTTAGGTTATTTGATATAAATCAATGTTAAATAGTTAAATGGTTTATCTTTTTTTTATTTGCTCCCATGCAACTGTGAAAAAAAAATCTTATTATAAAAACTTTTCGTAAGAAGTTCAACAAGTACACTTGTTCTTTTACCATGCAGTGTTATGTGGTAAAAAACAAACAAACTAACTAACAAAAAAAACAATGTTACACCAGTACAGTTGACCTTGGTTTACTTGTTGATTTAAGTGAGCCTCTTACGACCTGCAAATATGTTAGCTTTAGCTTGGGAGCTTTCTATTTCCTTCTGAGGCTTATATTAATGTTTGGAATGGTTGTCAAAACAAAGAAAAATAAGATTCTCTGCAATTTAGCCCATCAGCACCTTCCTCTCACCACATCACTGTGCCTATATAACACATTACAATCAAAAAGAGTGTGACAGATTCCTGCCTTCATCTGCGATCCAACGACACAGTAGGTCAAAGGGTGTGTGCAAAGTGCTTGCTCTTTTCAAAAACTAAAACCAGCACCAAAAAAAAATAAAAAATTATTTTGGATTGTACTATCCAAACAACGTCCGTCTGGAAATCTTCTCCAAATTAAGATCTGAAATGTGTTACCTGAGCATATATTCAGCTCCTGTTACTCTTACACCAGAAAATAAAATCCAGTGCAACCAATGAAGTGTTCTCTTATGTATCATAGAAGAAAGAAAGTTTACTCTTATGCACTCTACAAATATGATAGGAATTTACATCAATTTTACTACAACTAACTTGATTTGTGATTCTGCTGAGGAGGTACATGACTGCAATCTTCCATCTTTCCAGTAGCTGAATATCTCCAGGATCTGCAGCAGCCTCCTCTCAGCCTGGACACAACCTCTTTCTGTCTCCCCCCTCCAGCAGAAGGTTCCGGTCCATCAGGACCAGCATGTCACACTACCACACAGCAGTCAGGTCGGGCGAACACGAACCCAGCTCCTACCCGGTGAATCGCCCTCCCCACCACATGCACACATACCTTCAATTTTACATATTCCTGCCCGATCATACTTTTTTAAACGTAATGTTAATTTATACTTTTGAAATTGTGTGTAAGATTACTTTGCTTGTGCTTTGTGTTTTAACCTTTGCTGCGTTTGCAAGACAAATCCCTAGAACTGGAAGTGCTCTTCACTGCTCCTGGCAACAGTCATTTCTGATTCTGATACTGTAAAGTGTGATCAATATAACCTTGAAAACAGTACATTTCAAAAGTATCAAATCCTGTTATGTGTTTATTTTGTAGCTAAGTTAAAACTGCAAATTCATTGTATATACATGTTTTTTTGTGATCCAAACTAATAGATGGAATTTTCACTAGTAAAATAAAATCAAAAAAAATAGTGTGTGACATCCTAGATTAAAATTCAGTCCAACAAAATCCAGGGTTTTGTCACAAGTCATAATTGTGAAACATTTTCTCCACACCCCATAAACAAGACATGTTTCCTACAACAAACTGCGGATAAAATATTTATGTCTCCACTCAGCAACTACAGCACATACATGAGCAGATTTTTTTCCAATTCCTTTCTAGTATTTCGGAGTGGTGTTTACAACCAATTAGACTCTCCAGGAAGTTAAACCCCACCGCAACTTAACCAGAGTCAGTCTGATCATTGATCAAGGTGACGGAAGTGCTGGTGAGAGTTGGAGGCCGAGGCGTCCTGGGGAGCGTGTCCAGCAACATAAAAACAGCAGGTTTTTATGTTGCTGGCACAATAGTTAGAACAAAGACACACCAAATCGAAAAGCAGCACAACACGATAGCACATGAAAAGAACACTCTCATTAAAATTCCATTTGTCATGCTGTCTGTTGATCATTTTATCTCCAAGTCTTTACTTCACACCATTATCAAAGGGTGTAATTTCAAAAGAATACTTCAGTGTAAAAAGTTTTTTTTTTCCTCTCTCCATAGGGCCGTTCCTTAAAATTCAATTAACTCTCTTCATAAATAAATGTGGGAATTGTATCATCTGAAAGCAGATTTGCATGCTCCCATTTACTTCTTTGCCATTTCTGAAGCAGCAAATCAACATCTGAAATGGGAGAGAAACTCTTATGAATATTTTTGGAGCTTTCAAACCAATCTCTTGAGTCTTACGCGTTCAGATTTAGCATAAAATTATAGGTGGGACAAAACGAGTTATCACTGCTGTCTTTGTCCAAAGTCCTTTTTTTTTTTTTTTTTTTTGTACTTCTCACACATGTATTGTGCTTAGCATACTGAAAAGTGCAGATATGCACGGCGAGTACACTTGGAGTCTGTGGCTTATGCTGCCTGCTGGCTGACTAGAATTTGATTTATTATTCATGGAGAAGTTAAATACCCAGTAATGGAATTAGTTTGTGAATTGCCAAATTGGTTAATTTGCTTATATGCAGTTTTTTGCTGTGGTGATCAAATGTCTGCTGACTTGTGCATTCCGTGCAAATCCAGATGCAACTGGTTTTAAGACGGAAGCGTGCTACGATAGGTGAAATAAATGCGAAAATACGAACCTCTGTAATAAAAGAAGGTTCGAATTTATCCGTCTTGAAAGCGAATGAAGTCGTCCTTGAGGTGTCTAACGGTAGCTACGTACAGCTGTGCTTCTAATTCCATTTGTCCTATAAACATACTTTCGTGATTATACAAATGCTAATCCTCTTAGATGAGCAGAGCAGTAAAACACTTAGCTTAAAGCAGTTAAAACCATTTAAAGGCAACTAAAAGCTATATCCTCCTCCTCCTCCTCTCCCTCTCGCTGCATCCCTCAGTGTTTCTGTCTTCTTGGCTAGCTATAGCTATTCATTAGCTCCAGCCCCTATGGCAATGAGAGTCTTTAACCTCCATTAGATCTAATGTTGATATGTTTCCCCAGCAAAGAGCCAAAACAATTAACACCCCTTCTCACATTTCTTTCCCCTCGGCCCTTAACCACATCAGAATCCGGGCCCACCCGTTCATTACCCACCCTGGAGAAAACCCCTGGGAGGAGGGAAGTCGGATCCTCGGCTGTTGTCTTTTGTATGGTATGCAGTTTGAAACCAGAAGCAGTTGAAACAAACTTGTCAACAACAGTAATTCAGTCCACAACATTGCAGCAGTGTGATGGTAACGGTTTTCACTTTCTTCTAAGCGACGCATCTCGACAGTTTGAAGTATTACTCGTTTTTGCCTGCTGTTAACAACAAATCAGTAATTAAAAGAATCGCTTTGAACCAAGTAAAAAGGGTGTGTGTGAGTGTGTGTGTTTGTGTAGTGGATGGGAGGAGTTAATTACGTAAATCATGTGACAAATCTGCACATTTTCATACTGAAAAGACAGCAATAATGAAACAGTTATTTTGAAAGGCATACATTAATCTTGAGTTTTGAGTCAGGTCCCATGTCAGGATATAAAAAGTCCCAAACTGAATCTAACACCAATAATGTCAAAGTCCCGCTTCTTAAACTTTGAATTTCAATCATTAACCAAACACCCTAATATTATTAGTTTCCAAAAATGTTAAAAGTGACTTTATGTATTTGTATTTATTCAGCAGAACAAACGTTGAACTGAACTTCAAAACCTTGCTGATGCTGCAGTTTCTGTCCTAAATGTGAGCTCATTACAAAATGTAATGGTTTAAATGCTTTTGTTTTTTTAATAGTATTTCATGTATGTTTTATTAAAAATTGTCAAAGTACATTCTCTGTATGCCTGTTACTTTCAGTGAGACTACTTATGGAATCTGAAAAATTTTTATTTGAACTGCCTGAATATTCAACAAGCCAGTTTCAGGAGCATAAACCTGATTTTTGTTGAAGAGTTGACGACAGAGTTGATGAATCAAATAAGGTACATGTTTAGGGTCTAACTACATTTCCATTTGCAGAACTTCATAAAATGAGGGGTAAACCAGAAGTGGAGGAAATACATCATGTATTCTAATATGCACCTCATTCTGCCAGCACTTTGGCTTTTGGTCTAAAAGAATGAGCTAAAAAGTGAGAGCAAACATGCCCACTGCAGGTCTATTTTATTACAGGAACTGTCAACATCCAAGAGTCAGTTGTTGAGCTTTCGAATGCATTTATTGTGAATAACTTCAGAAACTAATAAATGCTAAATTTTTGCAACAATTTTTGATGCACTTTATCCATTACATTACATATATACAAGATTTCTTTCGCTGACATTACAACAAATAAACTATTTATTTGGCAAAACCATTTTGTTTCTTAAAAAAAAACAAAAAAAAATCTTATGACTGCATGTTCTTACTTAAACATATTTATTTAAACTTGCTCAGCAATTATAGTGATGTACTATTTTGGACAAACTCATTACAGATCCAAAATCATTCATATTTAACATTTTAAATCAATTCATAGGCTTGTATCTGAAGAACTGTGTAGCAGAAACTCAACTTCTGGAAATCTTATGGCAAGTATAGGACCCCAGAAAAAGATTCTGTTGCAGAACTGATGAACACCACCCAACTACTTAGCTATTAAGTGCAAAACATCTTGCCCTTTTTTGGACATAGAGTAGGGCTCTTTTATTATCCAGGAAATTCCTAATTTCCTTACCTATAGGTGTGGTGGAGTTGTCTATGTATCAAATATCTCACAGTAACACCAGTGGTCCTTTAATTCACAGCAGAATAGCTCAGTTGCTCTAATGCAGTTCAGCGAGTACAAGAGGACCAATGTGTGAAAGCCAGTATGTTCTCGAGAGAGATAACATAGAAAGAGGTTGAGATGATCCATGAATATTATTGATATTCATCTAATCTCTTCCCCTACAGAGGGGGAAAAAAAAGAAGAGTTTTGGTCTCAACACTTAATTTTGATAATCTGCGAAAATAGGTACAAAAGGAACATTCTGCAGATTCTTAACCTTTCTTCAACTTTGGCACTCCCAGAGGCAGGAAAGGAGTATCTTTCACCACAGTTATTAGTTCACAGAGACACCCCTGACCTCTGCAGTGGTAGCCAACTGTCAACATAACCCATGTTATTGTAATGCAGGTTCACTCTCTTTGACTTCTGCTGGTCTACCTGTTGGCCAGGATCCTGCATACCTGAGTTTGTATGTATCCTGCAGATTTTAATTAAACTACACCAAGGTACACTGTCATGACCCCTACCGCCGTTGTTTAAAAAAAAATAAAAAATTCTATAGAACAGAGACCATGTATGTTAAAAGACCATGAAATATTACAAGGAACCTTGAGCAAATTGCTACCGTTGTTGTTATAATTAACCTATTATGTCTTGGCTGTAAACCAATTATTATCTTCACATATTTATGATGCTTGATGAATTTCACTACACTTTTAAAGATGCTATCCATTGTTTTTTTTTGTTGTTTTTTTTTTTGTCTTTTCAAAAACGGATGTTGTTGGAAAATACTGTTTGAAAATGGATTTCAACAGCAGGATTTTATAAAATGCTAAGTTTTTAAAGAAACATGCTAAAGAAGGAAAGCCAGCAATTCTTATGTGTGTGCCTTTCACTTGACATCATAGAGGAAGCCTGATGTACAAGCTTACTAATCAGATGCCTATTTCCCCCAAAACCAATAGGGGGCCCCCAGCACTCGACTTTTATGAACACTAACATTATTTATAAAGTATGGGCCTACTTTTAAATGTGCTCCGATAACTCTGGATTCTAAGTGGCTTCATTTTTATATGAAAAGTTATTTTGTGTTAAAACTAAACGTACTGCTATTGATTATCGTCTAAAAAAAGTAGATGACTAGCAAGAACTAATAAGTAGTAGTACTTCTTAATATGTTGTCAGACTTTATGAATATTGTCACAGGTTACTAATAATTGCAAGCCAAACTCAGCAATTACAAGCCACTGAATAAAGGTGCTGTCTCTACCAAGTCTGTTCTGAAAAACTGTACTTTGGACACAACTGCCAGCTCAAAGGAGTACAACAGAAAATTAACCCAATCCTGCCAATTTATTCAAACCCCTTGCCTTCCAACTATTTGTTATCTTATTAGGTTTGACTGAATAAAAATGCAGTAATTGTTAGAATTTGTACATTGTTAACAAACAGGTTGTGTTAAATGCACACTGCATAGCAAATCAAAGACTGACAATATTAAACAGAGGTCAGTGATGCTGTAGTGACTGGTGGTTGATTGGTGGTTTAAGCTGGAACTCTTAAATAAAATTCTGCTTAAGGCCCCATGCAATCTTCTACCCACTGCTACGGTATGATTGTTTATTGTGCATTTTCAACCAAGGCAACTCGGATAAAGAAAAATAAAATGTCATAAAAAATGTGAGAGCAGAATTTTAATGCGGAACACACACGTTTTTTAAATTATATATATAAAAACACTTATCCACTACCTGGGTGTTATTACAATGTGGCTATTAGGGCATAGCGGCTTATGAAGAGCCTCCTGTAGATTAACATGATAAAACTATCTGATAAGAAAACCTCGGGGAATGTATTTCTTTTCCTTTTGTATCCTGATTTCCTTTCTCTTTTTTAAACAAGAGGAGGAGAGGATTCAATAATCGTTGAAACGGCGTGCACGGGTGAGCACATGTACGCGCACGCTGGAAGCAGAGACAGTGGGGATGCAGACGGTGAGGGTCCATCTGTCCCAAGGCTCTCTACGCGATGTGGATGGATTTGATTTTTATTCTTCTTTTTAACAGTATTTTTTATTTTATTTTATTTTATTTGGACTGAGTGGAAATTAGACAAAGTTTCTGAACCGTTTCTTTCTTTCTGGGTTGACAGTGGAGAACTGGGTTTGAATAAAAGTTGGAGACATCGCAAGTATTTTTGTATGGCTCGTGTCAATATTTACACAAACCTATGTATTCATTTTCCATAAAATGATTTGCGTTTACAAATTTGTATTATTAACAATGATAATAATATTAATATTAGCAGTATTATTGTAATCATCTATTTCTTTTCTTTTTTTTATCATTTCTGTTCAATTTCCGTTTAGAGATAATTCTAGTCTCCTCACTTTCTTCCACCACAGCCATCATATTCAGCCCCCCCGCCGCCCCTCCCGCACATATTTCCAGCGGGTTATCACTATTGCCATTCCTCCCCTTCCTTTCTTGATGTGCTACCCAGATTACCATCAGTGCCCCTCAGATATTTTTTAACAGATCCTCGGCGCTCGGCAATATCCACTTGGAGCCATCTGGTGCTGATCAGAATCTGACTGACTTCTCGGGCTTCAGTCGTTAAAGGCATTAAATCTAGATGTACAGAACAGCGCCTTTGACTCGGGAGGTGGGTGATAGGAGAATCGAATCAAATATATATATATATATAAAAAGTAGAACAGTTATAACAGTGTGAACACTCTTCCCACCCCTGTGCATGTGTGCGTGAGTGCGCCACACGGCTCTGGTTGTGAAAGGAGTGGACAGCAAAAGCAGAGGTTTCCGTTTTTAAGAGGTGGAAATTGGATAAGCAGTTCAAAAAGAGGTGACCAAAGCTGAAGATCGGATTTTATTTTCTTTTTGTCAGCTCAGAGTATTTTTTTTAAAAACTAGTAATAGAAAAAAATATATACAAGCATGACAAGCTGTTGTAAATACATCGTCTTTGTGTCTGATTTTAAATTAAATCAGACACAAACAATGTTATTGTGCTCACTAGAAGCCTCGCAAAAGAAAAAAAAACAAAACAAAAAAGAAAAACAAGGGGGAAATCATTCCATCGCTGTTTGCCTTGTCTCTGGCTTGTCCACATTCCTTTTCACACAAAGCTGGAAAACGTGAAGTGGCTCTGTTGTTACAAAGGACAACAACAATCTGGTCTGAGTCCACACACAGGGAAGGAGAGAGAGAGAGAGAGAAAAAGAAAAAAAAAAAGTTCAGTGGGGGTGGAGGGGGGGGGGTGCAGAGGATTTGGATGATTAAAGCTTTATGAGCAAATCAAAGGACAAAATAGGAGTCAATAAAAGCATTTACAATTAATTGAGAAATTAGCATGGTTGGTTCTGGTTTGGGTTATTTGTCAAAACTTTATATTTTTGCTCATTTATTTGCTTATTTTTATGTATTTTGAATTCAGCATTTAGGGGGGAAAAACTCGCAACAAGCGCAAAAGAATGAAATGGGAAAAATTGAGACGACTTTAAACCCAAAAATGATTTTTTTTTTTTTTTGAGAAAATTTGTCAGAAGAATTAGATAAAGGCATCGTGAGTCCGCATTACCGAGCACTAATTCCTCTGTGGAGCAGCTTTCCCCTCTTTAATTACAATTTAAATCTATTCAAAGTAAGTTCCTTCTTCTGACGGGTTTACTTCCCCCTGTGTCGGACAGCTGTAAAATCGTGTAGACAGGTTGTCATACAACAATCAAAGCCTTCGGTGAATGGACTCTAATGCTTGAACATTTAACATACAATAAGTCCAAACACGAAGAGAGAGTGTGTGTGAGAGAGAGAGACACACAGAGAGAGAGAGAGAGACAGTGAGCGAGAGAGAGAGAGAGAGAGAGAGAGAGAGAGAGAGAGAGAGAGAGAGAGAGAGAGAGAGAGAGAGAGAGAGAGAGAGAGAGAGAAGGAGGGAGGCCCCAGCCAATGTGCTCCACTCTATATTCACATTATCCACATTGCTCCAAACGAGGAGGAGCTTGCGGGCTCAAGTAGGGGATGCCAATCAAAGCATCAACTTCAAATTGTATCTGAGAGATCAGCCTGGAAGACCTCAGGGCCAGGCGCGTCAGTCGGAGCGCAATTGTTGATCAGATCACATCCAGCGGACTCTGCAACGAGAGAGAGAGAAAAAAAAAAAAAGAAAGCGAGGAAGCAGAGATTTAAGAGAGGCTTGCTCTGACTACTCACCTCTGCGTGTTTGTAGTAGTCGAGTTTTTGGCTTAAAACACTTTACACTTTACTTCTACTGGCTCTTTGGTTTTTGGTGGCGTATCCCTCGATCTTGTACACTTTGTTGCGCACAGATTTTTTGGGTTTTTTTTTTTTTTTTTTTTTTTTTTTTTACTTTTTGTTTTGGTCGGGGGAGCTGTGCAACAAATATATATATACATCTGGCGGTTGGAGATGTCTTTCCCGCAGTTAGGCTATCCGCAGTATCTAAGTGCCTCCCAGGCTGTATACGGGAGCGAAAGACCGGGAGTGCTTACACCTTCATCCCGAGGAGGGACCACGGAAATCGGTGGAAGTCCGTCCGCCACGGCGGCGGCCGTCACGTCGGTGCTGGGCATGTATGCAAACCCGTACGCACACAACTACAGCGCGTTTTTACCTTACACCAGCGCGGATCTGGCTCTCTTCTCACAAATGGTAAGAATCAATTGTTTGCTTTTGCATCGAGCGCAAATGTTTCCAAATTAAAGCAAAATTATGTCCTCTGTACCGTCGTTACTTGAGTTTTTAGACGCTGCAAAGGAAATTGAAAAATGTAAAACAGTGCGGAAAGACAGTCAGGGTGCAATCAATGATGAAAAGCAAGTGAATGAAACTAGGAAAGTGAAAAAAAAAATCCAGATAACAGTTTGGATGTATCTTGTAAAAGAAAAAAAAAGTTTTAAAAAGTTTCCAACTCTTCTGTTTTGGTCAGATTACTGTTGACCAAAGTTAGAAATGTGTGTTCCGAAATTCAAAATCTAGAAGAATAAATATGCTAAATGTTTTGTCCAAGTAATCCCAGAATTCCACTTAGATTTTAACTTCTCTCAGAGCTGTCAGTTTGTTACGTCTCATAAGGCAGCAAGCGATAATAGGTCATTTGCAGAGCGTTAATGTGCTGGTTAATGAATGCATTATAGGCCCAAACGCACAGAGTGCTGCAGCTAAAAGAATCGCCACTTGTCAAAAAGTACAATGACAACAATTGCATGAATCCATTGAAAAGTTTCAGAGAAAGAAGAAAAAAAACTCACACCAGGTAAATTTAGACGTTCAAAAGTTTAACTGTGACGCGATGAGAAAACTTAACTCAGAACTCAGAACTTATTTCGTTTTAAGAAAGAGGTCTTGTGCTCTCTTGCATAAAAGCTGTCAACTACCTTGGTAAACTTTTTTCCCTTGGAAACATCTGATACCCCATCTTAGAAGATGCATGAAAGACATTTTTTAGTAAAAGAAAAAAGTCTTTGAAAGACCAGTTGTGCAGACACGAGGCCTATAGCATGTGGCAGGCTGCAAGTTGAGAAGGTTATTTGTGGAAAGCTCTGCGTCAGGTGCAATTGGAACTCTTTGATTTTTTTTTTTTCGGTTTTTTTCAGAGGCCATTTTCATTCGAATACATGCAGGAGGGGGAGGGGTCAATCGAATCTAAATGCGCTCTAAAGTTATCCAAAATGACGATGAAGCCGACAATTCATCTCTGATTTTTATTCTCTTTTTTTCCCCTCTCTTTTTAAGGGGTCTCAGTATGAGCTCAAGGACAGTCCTGGCGTTCACCCCGCTACTTTCGCGGCCCATACGTCTCCAGCCTTTTACCCATACGGCCAGTTCCAGTATGGCGACCCGGCGAGGCCCAAGAACGCCACCAGGGAGAGTACCAGCACCCTGAAAGCTTGGCTCAATGAGCACAGGAAGAACCCGTACCCAACGAAAGGCGAGAAGATCATGCTGGCCATCATCACCAAGATGACACTGACGCAGGTCTCCACCTGGTTCGCCAATGCCAGGAGGAGGCTCAAGAAGGAGAACAAGGTGACCTGGGGGAACAGGAGCAAGGAGGACGGCGAAGACGGGAACTTGTTCGGCAGCGGAGACGAGACAGAGAAGAACGAAGACGAGGAGGAGATCGATTTGGAGAGCATAGATATAGACAAAATCGACGAGAACGATGGGGATCAGAGCAACGAGGACGATGACGATAAGTCCACGGAGGGAGGCAGGGAGCACAGGGGCAGCCTGGGCGCGCCCGGAGACTTGGACAGCTTGGAGAAAAGACGGGCCTTCGCCCTACAGGCCCACGAAGCCTTTGAGAAATCCAAGAGCGTGATGTCGGTTCACGCAGGGGGCAAGGAGAACTCAGACGGCAACAACAACACTACACGAGTTCTGTCCCCTGACAGACCTGGGAGTTTCCCTCTTCCCTCTAACAATAAACCCAAAATCTGGTCTCTGGCGGAGACCGCTACCAGCCCCGACAGCTCGTCTCAGAAACCTTCCTCCCCTTGTGCGCCAGGGGCCAACAGTAATCATCCATCAGCGCCCCACCAGATTCAAACCCACCCGGCCTTCCTCCCCAGTCATGGACTGTACACTTGCCAGATTGGAAAGTTCCACAACTGGACGAACGGGGCCTTCCTGGGCCAGAACTCCCTGCTGAATGTCAGATCTTTTCTGGGAGTAAACCAGCACCATCACCACCACCACCACAGCAGCAGCAGCCATCCTCTCTCGGCCCAGCAGCAACAGCAGCCGACATCGGTGGTTGTGTCGCCGGTTGCAGCCTCAGCAGCGCTCAGCAATGACAGCAAGGCCCCAGCAGACACCCACAGTCCCAAACACATAGGTAGGACGGCAGAGAACTAAGCATTAAGAGTTCAGAGTTAAGCATGCTTACTCGTGTCTTTATCTTAATACACGCAGATGTTTGTTTTTTGTTTTTTTTCCAAGAGGCCCACGATTGTAATATCAAAGCTTAGCGCAAGCTCTGATGCAAACATCAGTTTGCACAGACACACTTATTTTACTCAAGCCTTTCCTTAAGTGTATAAAGTTAAACGAACTCTAAATAGTTGAGAAAAAAAAATGAAAAAAAAGTCCACAATTTATTTTAACGACTTGTGTTTTTATTTTTTTTAACCCTTGTAGAGCACGAAAGATCCGATTCACCTCCAACACAGACGCTCAAGTCGTCATTTCGTCCTATTCAAGACAGGTGAGACAAACTTTGCTTCTTTGTTGTCACTATGGAGTATTTCATATTCGACTTCCAAATTATACAATTATTGCATCAGCAAGAAAGTGGCATTTTCTTTAGAGGAGAGTATTGCATTAGATGTTGACAGGACTTATTGTAAAAAATAATTTGCATTTTAATATGAAACAAATTGGAATAATTCATTAAACGTGCAATTAATACATATCGTATTAAAGTGTTTATATTAGAAAAGGTGTCCAGTATGTGTTTTAAATTAGTTTTTATTTCCCTCCCTTTTTTAAAAAAAAAGAATACATATTTTCTTAATTACAGTTTTCTTTTCTCTCTCCCTTCAAAGTAAAGGCGAGATGTACAGCGAGAGAAAGCACAGATAAAATAAAAAAAGCAGTTTGCTTTTAGGGTGACAGGGGTCTTGACTTTCATCCCACACCCCCTTTAATTCCTCCCCTCTGGGGAGAGTGTGGCTACTTATCAAGCCACCGAGTAAAACGGGCTCTGTCTGGGCTGTGTGCTTTCCCTAAAGACCCCTGGGAGGCCCCGAGCCCAGGGGAGGAAGAAAAAGGAAAAAAAAAAGAAAAGTAGTTTACCACTGTTTCAAGTCTTCACAGTGCAATGAATTGTAAATAATTATATTTTAAAAAATGTGCTTTATTCCTCTAAATTATATATTAAAACGTAGATTTTAGTTTCTTTTTAATAATTGCTTTTCCGTAGAAAAAAAAAGACAAACAAAACAAAACAAAAACAGCGAGGAATTAGAATATGCAGGCTGGATCCCTGTTTCCTAATCAAAACCTTTCAGGCAGACACTTGAGACGCATATTGAAACCCGCTGTCCAAACACGGCGGGGGTATTTATCTGCCTCTCTGTATTATTCTTTATCCAGATCCTCTCTGCCTTCCAGCGCCAGGAGTCCCCAAGACGCCACGCAACGGGTCCTCACTGCTCTCTCGTCGGCTTGATCAAGACATTTGATTTTTCTTTTCCGTGCTTGGGAAAAAAAAAAAAAAAAAAAAAAAGAAAAGAAAGAAAAAAACATGGAAAAGAGACTTTAAGCTCAGCAAAAGGACAACAAGAAATAAAAAAAATGCAGTGTAGCATTTGAGTCGGTACAGAACAAATGGCGTAATTTGGTAATATCCTGTGGATGGATGGATTACTTCCTCTATTGTTGTGTAGCCTATACTCGCGCCTATAATGTTACTCTCTTCCACTTTACCCAGACCTGCTGGGACATTTTGGTAGGCTTTTTACTTCATTATTATTATTAATTATTATTATTATTATATTATTATTATAATTATTTGTCTCTATCCTGTGTTTTTGGTGTCTTTTGTTTAATGTAAATACCAAGTGATTTAAATTTGTAAATAGGAAACATTGAAGGAATTTGTCCAGATCGTATATTTTGCTTAATAAACTAATTGAAATTTTAGAGAAAATCCAAGATTTTTTATCTTACTTTTTCTTTATAATTATTATTATCATTATTCTCAATATTATATTTTATATTTTATAGTAGAAGAAAAAAATGCGTATTTAAAACAAAACAAAACAAAACAAAAAAAATCTAAAACACGGTGTGAACGAAAGAAAAAAAAATGCCATTGGCAGACCGCAGGCAACCAAGCTTAATTTTATTCAAGTTTGGAAGGAAAGCAGCGTGGATGCATTGAGGTGCTAATAAGTGTCCAGATGGTTGCTGGTGACAGAAAATGGACAGGAGCAGCTGGGAACGTCATTAAGTAATAATATGGGAACGCCCAGTCCAAACAAAATCAAATGGTTAAAATCTAATCTGTCAGAGGGAGAAGTCGATTCGAAGATAAATTATTAATATTTTCTCTTTTTCGGGAGGGGGGAGACACGCAGGGAGGGAGGAGGAGACGGCTGACATATAGCAGGGGCCTTGCTGTTTTGTGGGCCCCTGTCTGTTCCGAGGCTGATAATAATCATTAGCTTATAAAAGCAGGGTGTTTTTTTTTTCCCCCTTCTGTGTGTAACTAAAAGCACATATTGATTTGGCGCAGATGAAAGCGCAATGGTTGGCTCTAATTGGAAAATGCGTCCAGCAGGGCTTTTTTTTTTCTTTTTTCTTTTTTTCGTTTGTTTGCGAAACAATCCGTTCTAGTTTTAATTGCGCACGTTAAAAATAAAAGTATAATTCAAAAATTAAATCAGTAGTTTCTGTTTTTTTTTTTTTTTTAAACTTGGATATTATATTCAGACCGTCTTAAACGTTATTACTTTTTCTTCAATTGCGCTGAGAACTAACATATACCGCTAATTTAAAAATAATTTTACCTGCAAGAGTATTAATTAAATAAATCTGAACAGTTTTGTAAATAATACGCTGTAAAGTCGTTTGTTCCAGAGAATTTATGTGTGGAGGAGTCTGAACCTGTAGAGCTTATGCGGATCCGTTTTGCAATATCACAGCGACCTCTATAGGCGAGCGAGTGACAGATCGGAACTGAAGTCGGATTCAACCGTAAAGTACACATTTAAAGAATTAAACACAATGAACACAAATATTAGTCTCGT
Organism: Poecilia reticulata; assembly: GCF_904066995.2. NCBI lineage: Eukaryota > Metazoa > Chordata > Actinopteri > Cyprinodontiformes > Poeciliidae > Poecilia > Poecilia reticulata. The sequence goes on from NC_088845.1 coordinate 23,257,803, forward strand.
ACGAGACAGAGTTACACATAAATTACGTACCGAAAAAGAGCAAGTATGTGCAGTTAAATCATAACACTGGTTTCGTCAGACCAAAAGAAGAAGAAGAAAAAAAAAAGATGGTTATTTTCTCTTGAGGGCAATGAATCATTTAAAGTTTATTACATGGAATGTTGTTAGAATATACTCTGTATTTACTCAAATGAAGTTATGGCAGTAATTTGCATTAATTAAAGTGATTTAAAAATATATATATTTGGTAAATGTTTATCAGAGTGCGTCAGAGTGACAGAGAAAGACGTTCATGTGCATAAATCTGTTACTTAAATGATCGTTCTTAGCAGCGGAGGTCCATGATGAAACATTAACAAAAAGGTCATTAAACTTGTTTGTTCTGTTGAATAGGCACGGCCTGCTTCAGCACAACTATAGTCACAACTTCACAACCGATATTATTGCGCTTTACTTCTTTTAAGTCCTTGTTAATGAGGATTGTAGGATGATATTCCCCCCCCCCCCCCCGCGCCCCCCTTCAGGCTTATGCTTTAAATCAACGTGTCAAAATTTAAAAAATGGCCAGCAAACATTAATGTAAAACCATGTAAAGTTCATCCTACAAAATGATGATCACCACAGTATGACGGCGAAAGCAGGTGTATGATATTCCCCAGCTCCGACCCCCACCCGCTCATTCACACATGACCCCCCCCCCCCCTCTCACTGCTTGGCTTTTGAGGGGGTCGGGGGGGTTGGAGGGTGGCTAAAATTAAATAACCTCTCCGTGTCCCATTTATTCCTTTTGTACCGAAACAGCGTGAGGTTGGGGGGCAAAGGCGGTAGCTGCAGGCCATCATAGTGTGTTTCCGTAATAAAAACAAAATTATTCATTTAGTAAGTGGATATACCGCGGATTGTCTAATGGCTAATGAGCGCAGTTGAGTCTGATAATTAGGCTGTCACTTCCAGCCATTTCTATCCCCGGATGCTCTGGGCCTCGACGCAGGGTGGGGGAGTGTTATGAAAATAAGTATGCGGGGGGAGTGCAAATGAATTCATTAAAAGTAAATATATAAATGAAGAACGGAGAGAATCGGGATTATACATAGACACAACAGAGTCTGATGTTGAAACGATACACTTTATACGTAGCTACTCTTACGGTGAAAATAAAATTCTCCTGTTTTAGATATCTTCACTCAGAGATACTTTTATCTGTGTTTGTCTATTTTTAATAAGGCCAATACAATATCAACTATATAACTAAATTTCTAAGTAGACTTTTTTAAACTTAAGGCTTTATTCAGATTAAGTACCTTTTATTAATTCATAAAAAGCATAAGAAAAACAATTTTTAACAGTACGTGGAAATGTTGGCTATGTCGCAAAATTAAATAAAATCAAGTTAAAAATTGATACATTTAATTGTTCAAAGCTTTTGAATAGGGTTTGGAGAAAATCATATTGTTTATCTTAACTGGAATTTTTGTAACAAACAATATGATTGATATTATTTAACTGTTAAAAGTATTTCTACACAGCTGGTTTCAAAATATCAATGAATGCTTAAATGAAAAGGTTAGTTAGAAGCAAAACAAAAGTTTAAAAATACAATTGACTTAACTAAAAAAAGAATATGATGAAGTAGCCGGGTAAGCTTGAATTTTAGATATTTGTGTTTTTGTGTAGTGTTTTATGTAAAAAAAAACAAAAAACACAGCAAATATATAGTTACATCAATGAAAAACCACCAAATCTGATGATGGATTTTTAGTTTCATAATCGCCCACTGCTAGCTTGATGTTTGAACCAAACCCACTCAACCGTCATGCAAATGTAAACTCATGCAAAAACAATAAGTTGTTGACCTTAAAACAATTTAGCATTCTGTCACCCCCTTTGCTCCCTATAATGCTGCACTCTTTTGTCGGCAGACAACAACCATCTCCCCCTTTGCAACTGAGACATGTCATGCTGGGGCAATCCATTCAGTTTAGGAGTGAACTGTGCATTGTGACACTTTGTGTGTGTGCATGTGTAACAGGAAGAGTGTTTGAGTGGCGAGGGGGTGAGGTGACCATGTGGGGAGGAAAGTTTATCACTGTCTTGTCTTTTCTTGGTAGAGGCTGGCCATTCTTCCAACAGACTGAACCCCTTAGTTGTCCAAATACATGAGTGTCTTTGCCTTTTTCCTGTCCCATCACCCTCTTATTCAAGTGTTTCGTGTTTCCCTTCAACATCTCTGCTGTCTTTTCACAGAGATGCCCACCCATAACCATTCCCCTATAATCCATTTATCTAGCTTCACAAGCGAAGCACTGGTCAAGCAATGACACAATAGCCATCTAGGGTGGACCAAATCCCTCCCCCTGACACCAACCCCAATGTCTAAGATTGGAGTGAAACACACAACAACAAGCATCGGCAACTCAGTGGAGTCCAGAACAGCAGAGACCACAACAGGAGCCACCTTCAAACCATGCCACACCATGTTTAGCTGACTAGTTGTGTCCTGTTCCTTGTTTCAGTCGCACAATGGGCAGTGAAAGGGACAGATGCCTTGGTCATGGGCCTTTCATAGCCAGAGCAATAGGCTGCTTTAAGATGGGGTTCTTGCCACAGGAAGAGGGTGCAAGATTTGGTTGGGAAATTGAGGGCGAAGGGAGGGAGGCTGCTCTCTAACACAAATAGCAGCATGAAACTGGTAGTTGCCTGACGACTGCCTGGCTGGCTGACTGACACATTGCGGGTTGAGCAACTACTCACAACAACTCAACAACCCATGCAGACCCCTGCTGACGCAAAGAAAAACTTGGACGGGCTTCTAGACATACGAGAAGTAAACATGGACTTTCGCTCATGTTTGCCTGGTTCTCTTTCATTTGGCCATTCAAAGAGACATTCTTGGATTTTGATCGGGCAAGAAAGAGAGGACGCAGTAACAAAGAGAAAATCTGCCTTGTAAAGTTTTTCTGTTTCTCTCCGACTCTGAGTGAGGAACACAGGGAAAAAAAAATAAAAAAAATAAAAAAATCTCCTTTCACGCCTCTGTAAGGAGGACAATATGCTTATTTGGATGGAACTCAAAGCCCCCCATGCCAAATAGTCAGGCACTAATTAGTCTGGCCTAATCTAGGAATTTTATCCTCAAATCCGATATATCTTGGATGAAATGTTCTATTTTAGGAGACCTCAGTTGAACATCGAGGTTCATTATTATCTTCTTGTTTGCTACATGTTTGTTGATCAAAGTTATTTCCATGTCTGTTGTTGCTTAAAGTGTATTGACAGAGTCCAATATACACAGAGAAGTTCTCTAGCTGTACTTCTGTTCCATTAATGATTCCATAAACCAATTAAAGCTGGTCTGTCTTGACTCTCCTGAAGCACTTGTACATTGCTGCTCTACCACAACAGCACTATATTTAGGGAAGAATGCTGTACGATCTTTCCCTCCCTCTTTAACACACCCACACTCTCTCTCCCTCTGTATCTCAAACACACAGACGCCCGAGAACGCGTGCGCGCATTCCTCGTTCAAGCTGCTGGAGGATCAGAAATATTTTGCCTTAATTATCCTTCAGTATGGATCATGTTCTGCAGGAGGGACTAGTAATGATGGGGTTATTTATAGTCATTCATTCTCACTCTGTAATTATACACTCTTCAAAATTGGGGTTTTCTTACATTTGGCGTGTGCTCGAAAACGTAAATTAAACAGACAGCACTGTTGTTAAAATCCCTTTGAAGTAAATCCCCTCTCCAAACACAATTTGATGGAAAAGTTTTATTCTCGGCAACACTGCGTGACTTCGTTAGCACAGAGTCTGCTTTCCCTGCTGAAGTTGAGCAGTGTTCCCTCAGGATCAGTTTGGTAGAAAATGGTGATGCGGCACCAACCTAGAACCATGTGACTTTTTTAAAACTACACTTTAAACAAAAGTATCCTTTGTATCATCTTTTTTTGTATTTAAAAAGATGATCATCATGACAATACAGTACATTTAGAGTGCCTTGCAAAAGGTTTTCTTTTTTTCCAAACTGAACTTTTTCAGATTTTGTTACAACTTCTAAAGTCAGAAGTAAATGAGCAACTTTATCTAAATTAAAATAAAAAAAGTTTGACAACATTTCTTTTCAGTCTGTTTTATTCTAGTACCACTAAATACCATCCATTGCAACATATTGTCCTCAGAAATCTCCACAAATAGAGTCCAGTATTGCATATTGAAATCTCAGTATAAATGTTGGCGTTTTGTGCAGCCCTTCGAGGTTTAATACAGCAGCATCATGAAGAGAAAGGAAGGCACCAGACAGGTCAGGGATAAAGTTGTGGAAATGTTTAAAGCAGGGCTAAGTTAGAATCAATATCTGAAGCTTTAAAACATCACACAAAGGACTGTTGAGTCCACCATTCGATAATAGAAAGAGTATGGCACAACTGCAAGGCGATCAAGACACGGCTGACCTCCTAAAATGACAGACCGGCTAACGAGAGCAACCGAGGTTACTGTTCCTCGAAACGTTATTCCACCACATGATATATTTTATTGAGATTTTATGTGTTATAAAAACTCAAGTTGGTGCATGTAGAACTGGAAAGGAACAGACACGTTGCTTCCAAATGTTTTAACAAAATGTGAAAAGTGGGGTGTACATTTTAGTCAATTCCTTCTCTTGCTTCTATACTTTGCAGAACTACCTTTTAGCGTAGATCTCTACCAGCGTGGTAGATCAATGGAGCAAAGTTTTTTGCTCATTCTCTTTAAAATACAGGATCAGACCTGTATTAGACTTAATTATGGAATTTGGACCAGTGTAAAATATTGAATATATTTTTATCTAAAATATTCAATTGCATTTATCTATGTTTTCATACTGGAAGATGAGCCTCCTTTCCTGTTTCAAGTCTTTTGTAACATCCTTATTATTTTGTATTTTATTTGTATTTTACTTTTGTATTTAATTTTTTACCTCTACACAAAATTTCTGTTTACTCTATACTAAAGAGATGACTTTTAAAGATGGCTTAATGCACTAGTAATTGATCATGTATCTGAGATTAATGGCCTTATAAAAGTTTAAGCAGTATATACTTTTTTTAAAAGTTCTGTAAATGCCCTACCAATCCCAGCCTCGAAATAGGTCTTACGGTTTTCAACTTCTTAGTGCCAGTTTTGTATTTTTTTTTCTATTTCCAATGGCACAATTGAGGCAGACATAACAAGAAAGCTACAGGCCTTGTGCACACTTCTTTTTCTCTTTGTACAAATATTTCCTCAGCTACAGATAATAAAGTCTGATTTCCCCGTTTTCTTTTCTGATGTGATGCCATTGTGTCTTGGGCTAATTCCAGGGGGCTGTACAAAGGGAAGCACAACCATCTGAAGTGTCATGCTGCAGATGTGGCTGGAGCATAGGAATTTCCCTTTAGTAGAGGATGCTTGTTTCTCTCCCTCTCTCCCTCTCTCGTGCTCTCGGAACACTCCCAACACATGTGCGACGCAGAAAGCAATATCAAATGCAACACAGAATTTTCTTCCATTTTAAACGGGAAATCTTCACTTTTATTGTCCTGCAGCCATTGTCTTCTCCGGACCTCCTTTGCTTGATTCTCTGTGCTGTTGCAAAAGTATTTTCAGGGCTTTAACATTATGTACGATTTCAACTTCTCTATAAAATAGTTCAGAGAAATGAACAATATTTCATTTTCATTTTGTAAATGCGGAATAAGCTCAGTCCGGATTAGCTGCACCATCAGCACGTCTCACCAGTTATCAATAATTTCTAGCGTAAAGGAAACATAAGATGTAGTACATCCTCCATCCCCTTGGTGAAGGCAGACAATTACAATGTCAAAGGCTGTCACCTGGAATACAGTGGCCAGTGCATTCAATGTCAGCTCAGCTGCCAAAGCTGAAACAGAAGAAGAGCCGAACAAGAACACAATGTGTTGGAACTATCACTTCACATCCATGCAAAGCTGAACTAAACAGCCAGACTACCTTGCAGTGATACATTTCCCCTCTGCTTGAACTGAAAGCTGTTTTTTTTTAACACCTGGAGTTCTCCACTGTGGTGTATCGTGTTGTAAAACCAGAGAAGGAGAGTTATGAGAGTTTCACCGTAACCCAACTCAGTGGAATATTAACGTGAAAGTTATTCACCAAAACAGCATACTTAACTCTTGTTGGTGTTTCTGATTAATTTCCATTGAGTTTGTTTTGTTTCTTTTTTTTTAAATCTGAGGTCTGACTGAATAATACACCAAAACTTCTAAGAGATGAGCATAAATAATTTCCTAAGTTAATGAGAAAAAGAGTTATCATCCCAACCCTTCGACATTACCATTGTTGTTTAGCCTAATGTTATAATTTCTAATTTTATCCTGTAGAATAAAGAAGTGTGATCAGGTTGGTACTCTGATAAAAAATAATGATCTCTAATCTAGTATCTTTCCAAACCGACTGAGTCAATTTACAACCCAAACTTCAGTTAAAACTTTGTTAAAGCAATTCAACTTTTGTTCCACCAGCCAAAACCCATCCTTTAAGTTAAACAAATGTTCCAGCTGCTTTGTGTGGGTGCACGTGTGTGTGGCAGCCTTTAGACCTGAAAATTTTATTTATGCCTTAACATAGGTCTCTTTAGCTTTTTAATTAATATACTCAATACATCTAAGATTTGCACCGAAACACATTATACATTGCTTCTATGTCGCTGATAAACACCATCAGCAACCAACTACTAGGACTTTTTCTCTTTCCCGGAAAGCTTATTCCACATGCTAGAAAATGTCCTAAAATCAACCTATACTGAGACAAAAAAAAAAAAAAAAAAAAAACAGAAAGGGAAAAAGTTCTGGATAGGCATACAATATGCATGAGTCTTGTTATTGAGACCATGTGAAGCTTTTTTTTTGGGAGGGTTTGGGGTGGGTGGGGGTTCATTCTTTTTTTTTTTCATGGTAAATCATGTTCACATCAAAGTTTAAAAATACACATGCACATCTTGAGGAAATGCCATCACATTTTCCCTGTGATCTGTCTGGGCACATCTGTGGCAAATACAGTTCAGCATTTGGTCAGCTTACTTTTAACTGCTTTATCTCTGCTCCGGTCTGTGAGAGCAATGCCAGTGGCCTCTAGGCTACGAACAAGGTACAAACACAGAATACATATACAGAGATGCGCATTAATGCATTCTACTGTGAACGTAAAATTGGACCGTCCAATGAACAGCATTTCTAATTATTTCCATCCAAATGAAAAAAAAAAAAAGAAAGGATGTTTTACAGAGGATTTAGTTTTGTCAAATATACATTTGTAGTCAAGATATCCATTAGAGTGTTGTTTGTCTGCTTGTACTTCACATTCAGTTCACTTAAAACACAGCTTGTTGGTCCTTCGGTTCAAGCAAATTGCAGTTTGAGCCATTGGGCTTCTTTGCAGGAGAAAAAAAAAGTAGTTGGCCTATATGTTCCCTTGCCTTTTAACTAAGATTAGTGCAGTTCTGATGCAGTGCAGCCTTTTAAAATATGTATCAAAGCTGTTCAAATGCCAGCAGTGGGTATGTGGCAGGCAGGCAGGGGTGGCAGTAGGTTGGACGATTGGAGCTCTTCCAACTCACAAGTCCTCAGCAAGCCACCCCCTGCTTGTTGTTGGCTTGCCCAGCCTTGCAATCAGTAGTTCTGCACATGGAATAAAAAGAGAAAGGGGAGGTGGGGAATGCAGCTAGGAATGGAGAGATAGATGGATAGATAGGGGAAAGATAGCAGGATGCAGGCAGGAAGTGTTGTGTTTCTTTCTCTCCAAGTAAGGTCTGTCCTTTGATTACCCTACTGCCTTGGTCACCATTGCAGCCTTCTTTCTCCTTTCCCCGATCTTCCCCTCTCTGTCCATGGGGCTGTGCTTGCTGAGAAAGTCTTCATGACCTGATGGGCCTGATGCAGTAGAAGAGACTGCTCCAAAAGTCGTTCCACTTTAACGGTTGTGTGTACAGGCTCTCTATGGGATAAAGCCTTGGGAAGAGGCAGGACTTTACGCCATAGGGTAGGTCTTTATGAAGGGCCCTCCTGTGTGGCGGCCGCCGCTGAGGCTGTTAATTGGCAGCCTCTGAAGTGCCGTATATGTGCCCTTCTTAATCCTGGCCCAAGCAGACGCAGCAGGGAAAAGCAAACGTTTATCCAGCACTCAGACCCCTATCTCACTCTCTGGTCCTTCTACTTTGACTATTACCAGTACAGTACATAGGCACATGACTGTGTATACTTATATTGAAGGCAAACCAAATTCATTTTATTTCCAAGAATGTATCTATTCACATATCTGAGTTGGTTTTTTCTTTCTTAAAAAAAACAAACAAAAAAAAACAAAACAAAAAAAACAAAACAAGGTGTGTTAGCATATTTTCGACTTCAAATAGTTACACAGACACATGAGATAATCTACAACAACCCACCTCTGCCTCCTGTTCATCTGTTCCCAACAGATGCACTACAGGAGAGCAAGAGAGCGAGGGGGGTGGGGGGGAAGCACATAAGCTTAGCTAAATACCCCAGTACGCCATTTCCTCTTCAGCTGTGTTTTCTCTTGTGCGTAAGTGCGAGGTAGCATTGTAGGATTACCTGGTGTGGGTCTTAGTGATGTTTAGCAACTCCTAGAGTGAGTTGCTAAACATCAAGTGGTGGTCAAATACTGCTTTTGTCCCTGTGATTAACTTTCAAGATTTAAGAAGAGGCAAACTTCAAAGAATTGTATCTCTTTTTTCTATCAGTGTAAAAATGTAAAATGAATAAAATATAGTTCTCTGCTCTGAAATCTCAATGTAAGATTTGATGTTTGCAAAATCTTGCTCAGCACTTAATTTAACAACAGATTTAATGTATGTATCCAAAACACTTTTTGCAAACATTAACAAAAATCAAACACTAAAAGGACTTGAGTAGAGTAACCCAGGTGTAAAAGCATTTTTTATTTTTTTCTATTTTTTATTATTTCTTACTGGAAAACAACAGTTACAGCTTGTATTTGTTAGATCAGAGAAAAGCATTCTCTTTTCTAATCCTAAAGTTTGAACATTTTAGACGATACAATCCAATGGCTTCCTAACTGAGTCAAATTTAAATGGAGCTTACTTAATTGGCTAATCAGTGAGAATGCATTCCATGCATTCTCACTTATAGTGTTTCTGTTTTTCTTTATCAGTGAGAATGCATTCCATGCATTCTCACTTATAGTGTTTCTGTTTTTCTTTATCTTTATTATTATTCTGTCTTCCGTACGTTTTTTGTCGCTTAACTACTTTCACTACGTTTCACTAATTGTACTAATTTATATATCAAAACGTTCAGCTCCTTCAGGAGAATGGTGCTATGACTTTTGGTAAACTTCACTATTGCACTTTTTGAAATAATTGCACTTTTGTGCAAATATTTTCCCCATAGAAATGAATGGTGGAATTCGGCAAACACTCTTGCTAATGACCTAATTATTGTATTCAGGTGTGCTGCAGCAGAGGCACTTCTAAAAGTCCTCGAGGACTGGAGTTTGACACTCCTGCTCTAGTAACTGCCGTTTTTGAACTTTTTCTGCTCTTTGACAAACAAAATTATGCTGTTCATACATATTTCACTGTAGAGAAATATTTTATGCATTAAAATATAGCCACTAGTGTCTACTTTATGGAATTATTACCATCATTTCAACAGGTTTTACTGTTTTCTGTTAAACTCCTCTGGAGTACAACCTTGTCACACTTTCTCCTATTCTTTCAATGTATTTTCTTCTTGTGCTCTGTTTTTATCTGTGTCTATGCATTCTGCTTGTCTACTTTTCTCTTTGCCTTCTGGTTTTACTATCTTTTAAGATCTTCTACAATCTTTAATCAATTTTATAAATTCATATATCAAACATTTCTACTTCTTCTGACCCTTTTTGCTTTTGCTCTTCTTTACTTCTTCAAATATTTCTGGTTCACTGTTTCCACTAATTTTTTATACTTATTACTTTCACTATTGAATTGTTTCAACTATTCCTGGGATTGCACTAATTTCCTGTTGTTTCAATTATGCTCTTTCTTAAACTCTGTTTCACTTTTTGACTTTTTCAAATAATTCAGGTTGCACACAAACTCCTGCTTCTGCTGAATTCTGCTATAATTTATATATTATATAATTTATATAATTTATACAGTATAATTCACTATTAAATATATTAATATAGTATATTCACTATTCAATTGTTTCAACTATTTCTGGGATTGCACTAATTGACTTTTGTGCTAATTGTGCTCTTTCTCAAGTTCTGTTTCACTTTTTGTCTTTTTCAAATAAATCGTGTTGCACACAAACTTCTGCTTCTTTAGCTGAATTCTGGTATACCTTTGCTAAGTTTCACTAATATAGATAGATAGATAGATAGAGAGATAGATAGATAGATAGATAGATAGATAGATAGATAGATAGATAGATAGATAGATAGATAGATAGATAGATAGATAGATAGATAGATAGATATAGAGATATATATATAGATATATATATATAGATAGAGATAGATAGAGATAGATAGATAGATAGAGATATACATAGATAGATAGATAGATAGATAGATAGATAGATATAGATATAGATAGATAGATAGATAGAGATATATATAGATATATATAGATAGAGATATATATAGATATAGATAGATAGATAGAGATAGATATGGATAGATATAGATAGAGATAGATAGATAGATAGATAGATAGATAGATAGATAGATAGATAGATAGATAGATAGATAGATAGATAGATAGATAGATAGATAGATAGATAGATAGATAGATAGATAGATAGATAGATAGATAGATAGATAGTGTTGTCCTCCGTCCCTGCGCCACCGCCAGCTACCACCAGAGGGGGTTTCCCCAGCTCCCTTCTGACGCCCCACCCCGCGGGTGTGTCACCACGCACCTGCAGGTCATCCGATCATCACCAGGAGCTTAAGAGGAGCCGCCTAACAACACTTCCTCGCCAGAGTGTTGACCTTCGCGGTAACAGAGATCAGTAAGAAAGCCTTATATTGTTAATCCTGCGTGTTCTAACGCCTCCATCTCCTCACCCCAGGTTCCATCAAGTCTGAGAGCCGGATCGAGTCCAGGACCAACCAAGCCGGTCAGCTGAATCCGGGTTTCCCCGACGAGCACCATCGAGTCGGTCTCTCTCTCCCTCAGCTCCCCGGACTGACATCATTCTGGCTCCTGCCCCCGCAGCTCCGACGTTTCTGCCCAGCCTCCAGTTCATAGTTTTCCCTCGCTCGAGTTCATTGATATGGTGTAAATGAAGCTTTGTATAATTTATGGGCACAACCTCTGCCGCAAATCAGAACTGCCATTTGTTTACATGTTAGCAACTCGCTAACATGCTAGCTCCCTGTTATCAAACAGGATGCTTGTTCTATGTATTTAATATACTGTGTTTTTATTGTCACCAACTGTGTGTGTAATGTGATTCGTGTGCTGAGGAGTGATCAGAAACTCAGAGAACAGATTCGAGGTGAGGCAGGCAGTTCTCGTGCCTTATGGCTGTGGGCGCTCATTGTGACTCCACAACTGCAGAGAAAGAGACGGTAACAGCGAGCTAGCCATACAGTAGCTGCGCTGATGCAGAGAACGAGACAGACGTGGTTTTCAGTTGTACTTTAACGGTTTCACACTTTGTGGAAAGTGAAACTTTCAGCACAGCACAAAAGGTTCATAGCCTCACCAGCTATGCACCTAAACGCACATCACTGACTAATTGCACACACATCTATCTCTATCTCTATCTATCATAACTTCATTATTTTTTAACTAGTCTGCTTTTCTGCATGCCTTATTTCTGTTGATTTTACTATCTTTTAGCTTGTCTACTCTTTATGTCTTCTACTTCTTCTATTTTATTCTATTTCCTATGTTGCTATGTTTCACTCTTCCAACGGTTTCAACTATTTCTCGTTTTGTACTGACTTCCGCTTCTGCTAAATTTTTCCTTTTTGATTTGTTTCACTGTTCAACTGATCGAACTATTTTCTATTTCTTCTGATATCTTCTACTTAAGCTTTTCTCCATTTTTCTTGCATTTCTGCAGCAGTCATTCTGCAAATATGCATTCTCACGGCTGTTTCGCTAGGAACAGCTATTTTTCTAGTTTTGATTTGGTTTTGATTTTGTGTATTGGGTATGAAGTGGCTCTTTACTTGTATATAAGATTTGCAAACTTTTCCTGGTAATTACAATTTTATTTAAAGAAATTCAAGCAAGATTTAAAGACCTCCAGAAGCATTCAATTTCAGGAAAAACTATAATCAAGAGTCACAAATAAGCCCTCTTGCTAGTATTTGTTTACTAGCAAGTCTTACAGCTATACATGTTGGTAAAGTGGTTAAAAGTACCAAAACACATTTTTGGAGAGTTATTAAAACAATTTATTGGAAGTTCAAGTTCATTACCTACAGGAGTTCATCTTATCATGCAGCAAATGAGCTAGTTGTGGGAGCAGGATGGAGTGAACGTAATATGGCTCATGAGTTTCTTTCCCATTTTTCAGGAACAGAACTCATTCTCCAGTTAAAATTAGGAATCAATACAACATGGATAATGAATCTTATTAAATATCTTGTTTCCAAAGTATAAAAAATGTGAAAATGACATGAGACTTATGTGTTATGCTTGTTTGTGCTTTTCTGAAAAAAAAAGCAACTTAAGACCACAAAAACAATTAAGATGCCCTTATGCATTGCAATGAAAAGAAACAAAAAACAAAGAGGTTTAAAATTTTACAGTATCCTTAAATAAAAATCTCTCACAATTTGTATTTAAATAATTGTTATTGTATACCGTCTGTTAATTCATGACAGGAGTAGGATTTCAAGAAGGACACAGCTAAAGTAAAGTTTAAGTTTATAGTTTCAGTAAAAATAAATGGTGGTTACTCCTAGAGCAGTTTTTTTTGTTATGGCTAAATTAGGGGAAAAATGATTTGAAAAAGTTATGACTTGTGGGAAAAAAGTGTCTTTCTTCAAGCCTGAATCTAAGTTCTTGAAGTTGAAAACAGATGTTGAATGGCTTCCAACAGCTACAACCTCTGCAACTTTATGTTTCAGCACACTCTTTCACTGTCAAAGTCTCTTCTACTCATGCTTTCTTCACTTTTAACGGGATCAATATTATGTTTTTAGTGGTTATAGAAGTAAAGTACGTTTTATCTTACCACCTTCAAAGACAATAGTTTTGTGTATAAAAAAAAAAAATCAGTAAGTTGGGTTTGTTTTTGAAAACATATTTGAAATAACTATCTAGCTCTATTGCCTGCAGTACAGTGATTTGCGAATATGTTGCCATTCCCCTTTAGGGAAAACTTTTACATTTGGATTGGAAGACTTAATATGACTTCCCTTCAAAAACAATAGTTGTTCATAGACATTATGACAGGCAGGTGTAATATTTTACACCCCAACATCAGGGTGGCATTGGTTTACTTCAAACATCAGAGGAGCTGATGCGTTGCCCAAAAATAAGTAGGACAACGCAATTTTTAAGTCACAAACATTCAAAATTCCATTATATTTGTTGTAAATTAAAAGAAAATGCCAAAAGAATGCATCTCTGGTGCCGTTTGGCACAAACTCAGGGCGTGCTGGGGTAAAAACGGAAGATGAGCCGCAGAGACCAACTCATGACCTTATGCACTCAGCAGATTTTACGCATATGACAAATTGATTTACTTGCGCTACATCCCACTCCAGCCATTGCAACACATGATGCACACATGAAAGATCCACTAAAATTCAGCCATCAGCGCACATGGATGAAGCATATGACTAGAGACAACTTGAGGAGCGGCTCCACCGAAACACATGAAACTTATTGTCAGCGTTGAATTAGAAATTAGAAAGTTAAAAACATAAAGAGTAAAAAAAAATATGTTAAAATGTACAGAGCAGAAATTGTTATATGATGAGATAAGAAGAAAATTGAAGGAAAACAGAAAGGAGCAAGGAGAGGAAGAGTGGAGCTTTGGAGCAGATGAACAGCCCATAAGGTTGCCAGATGAGCTTCAGCTTAACCACAATCCTCAGAAAGGAGACAAACATACGCCAGTGTCTCCTGTATGCTTTCCACAGACGCCCCTAAACGATTGTAAACATTAGTTTTTAAGAAGAGGGAGGGTTTTCCTGGGCCACTTTAGCACACTGGATCACACTCCATAAGTAGTGGCGCTGCACAATCCACTGCAGATAACGTTTGGCTCATAAAAACCAGATTCGGCCCATAGCGTAAAGGAACATGCACATGCTTAGTGCACTCATTATCCATAGGGGGGCCAGAAAATCACTTTTATTAGGGTTATAATTTCTGCAGCTTTTCCTTTTCAACTTTGTTCACTCTTTTGGCTTGCAATAGATATATCTGGTTTTGCAATGTTTGAAATGAATAATTATACCAAAAGTATAAACGACAAAGAAAAGCAAAAGTTTGCAGAAGGCAGCATTACAAAATAGTTAAACAATGCCAAAGAGTGGTGTTGGAACTCAACCATGAAGAACAGAGCTATAAGAGGGAATAAAGAGACTGGTATGAAGACTATGTTTTAACAAAAACTCTATCCTTGAACAAAGTTGGTATCTTTATGGGACTGCAGTGGTGAGACACAAACAGGTGCTTCTTCGCTGGCGGAGAAGTGAGATACTGCATCTTAATAGTAACCGTAGATCCAAAGCAAACATTCAGGCTACAATATTGGTGACTGTATTTCGATCGAATAAGACCCTGTTTTATTTACAATTCTTCAGAAAGATTCTAAATAGCTATAAATTCCCTAAAAGAGACTCTTCTACTGCCATTGTTCTGAGAGACAAGGACGCCTGCCTATCCAAGTCGGCGTTTGCCCAAAGCCGAGCCCAAAGCGTGATCAGCTGACCCATCTGATCACACTTGCCCCAGGCTGTAGAGTGGCCCCCAGAGCTGAGAGAAGGGGAACCTCTGACCCACACACGTGGCACGGTGCTAGCCAAGCGCTAAGCCATTTTCTCCTTTTGTTTATTCAACCAGCAAACACTGAAAAGGCTCCTCTTTTTCCTTCCATTGCAATAACCTTTTTATTGTTTTTCTCCATAGCAAAAATAAAATAAAATTAAATACAAAAAAAAAAGATACATCCTTTGTTCTTGAGAATGACTGAAGGTGCTTTATGTTTGGGCAACAGTAAATTGGTTAAGGCTAAAACTATTAAAATTTTGTTTTTGTTTTTGAGTATTTCATTCAGTTTTTGCATTGTTGATTCTTAAAACTGTTCTAGGTTGAGGCTATGCTGGAGATGAGGCTTGCAGTGATTCAAACAATTCAAAAATGTTCCTCTAAAAAGTGGACTGAACTTTGAAAGTCACATTAGCTTTTTGCATTTTATTGGTATTTTTCCTTTCCTCATGTGTCCCTTATCTTAGCATCTTTACAAAATAGCTTATTTTGTGCATGTCATGGTCAACCTTCGCAGACCACTGATGCGCAAAGACAATTATTGTCATTATCGGTACTTGAAACCAAACGTATTATCTGTAAATTGAACTATTAAAATTACAGCAGTATTCAGTTGGATGGTGAAATTCTTCTTCCTCTACCTAACGTGTTTACTGTAATGCTCAAAGAAATAAGCCTTGTCATTTCTCCAAACAGTTTCACCCAAATACTTAATATGCTCACAGAAATATGTTGTTTAGCCTTTGAAGTCACTTCAAGCTAATGAATGAGGCGGATGAAACAGTCAAAATACTGAACCGCCGTCCTAAGTCATCATCTCTTCATTTTATTTGACTCAAACATAAAGGAAAAACAAGTGTTTTGGAAAATGATCAATAAAAAAGGACCTTGAATAGCTGATAAGTTCATGCTTACAAACTAGCCGCTGCGTGAAATGTGTTGTGCCCTTATAGCTCAGCCTTTGGTTGGTCCTTGTACTGAACTCCAATATTCAAATTGTTTAATAATCTGAGGGTAAAATGTCTCTCCAATGGTGAGAGAGTTTTTGTTGGGTAAGTGAACATCTGTTCTTCCTGCCTCTGTTTATTTTCACAGAGCTCACCAGTGTTTCCTACATCAATGGTTTTTGTAGCAAAAGTGCTCACTTTATGGTTTTCCCTCACATTTGTCAATTTCGCTCTGACAAATTTATGTTAAGAAGGTTTTCAAGAAAACAGTTCATTCTGTGATTACGGTGAGCGATTGCTGACAGTGCAGTTTTGGGCTCCAAATGTGATGATATTTGACCTCTAGTAGTTAGGTTAAAAATGTCCCATATGGATTTTGCAAATGGATTCGGTTTTACAGTTTCTCAAGACAGTGTTGCTTTTTATGCACACAAATTATGTGAAAGAGTTGTGTAGATTGAAAATGTTGGTCTAAACTGAAAATGCGTCCCTAATCATGTTGTTCTTAGGGCGCTGTATAACCTTGACTGGCTCTGGTAGACACATCTTAGGGGACTGAATCCACTTGTAACAATTAAAACATAAAATGTGGCAAATTTGGTCAGGATTTGGTGCTTTTAGCCTTACTAAAATGTAGTCAATTTTTATTTCTCAGTGAAAACAAATGATAAGATCCAACAAAGTATCAAAATTATCATGACAGAAATCTATGTAGCTTGAAAATGTTATGAGGTCAGATCAGACGGGTGCACGTCAGCAATAAAAAAAAGTGGTAGATAGATCAATAGCAGTCCCTTTGGAAAGTACTTTCTATGTTTAGGTTATGTCTTGCCTCATATTTTCCCAAGCGAATATTTTAAGTTTGTGTAAATAATATACGTCAAAAAACTAAGGACACATTGTGCCCTTGTCCATCTTGAAATGCTATGTTTGTCTCTTAAAGCAAAGATTTAGTATATACTCTTCCCACTGGCATAGATGTTTATATCTCATATGCAGTTTTGAGTTTGAGGTTAAGTCTGAAGAACTCCACATTGCTCTGAATCAGCTAATTATTTACTGGATGTGACACCAAACAAATCCAACCTCTTTGAGTTTACATTAAACAGGCCACATGTCTCTGGCATGCCTCACAGGTGAAACATTGCGTATGTCACACAAAGTGCACCTCCCTCCGAGGCTTGTTTGCGTCCCTCCAGGACTACTTTTCCTTGTTTGAAGTCTCATTTATTTTACCTACATATCAGCTTCAGAATTGATTAGGGTTTTTCTGCACATACCCACCACGCGGTGTTAGTTTTACACGGACATTTGGAGGCGAGCTCCACCTCGCCTGAGCCATTAAAGACATAGCACGTCTTGACATTATTACCATTTCCAAGCCTCCCCAAAGGAATACAAAAGGAAGCAAAATGTAAACAAACCAGACATCTGAGATACTTGATTCAAAGTCTCACGTCCACTTTTCCAAGGTTGCTTGAAAATGGAAACCTGGCGTTTGTTTAGTTTCGAGTCCCCAGAGATGGGGAACATTTGGCCTTCAAGTATTAATTGGTGAACCAGCAGAATGTCCACAGCTGCTTAAGGTCTAAAGAAATGTAACGATGCCTCAACAATAAATATAAAAAATAATGGACTCCACAGCTTCATCATTTTTAAGATTTTGACTAACATAAATCGTGGCGTTTTTTAAAGAGGCAGCATTATGTATTTTTCTGTCATCAGCATATCATCACAGTGCTTCTCCATTAAGCCATTTACAACTGTTCTTAACAGCGTTGGACAGAGAAGTAGCTTGAGCGATAAGCTCAACAGAGGCACGGTTCCACCAGATGTTTGTTAATTTCTGCTGCTGCTAGTCTGGAGGAGCTGAGTGGGGGAGACACGCTCTGTGCGGAGAGCTTTGTGAAAAAGACAGCGCTTTGTGAGAACAAATTACTCCCACCAGAGATTATCCTTTTGATCCGGGAATGACATAACATGATGTAAAGCTAAAAAAAAAATATTTCCCCTAATAATGCTATGGCATTTTTCAAATGATGCAGTGAAGTTAATAATAGTTCTCATACCTGTAATATGAATGTCACACAGTTGGAAACCGTTCATGAATTAGGGTGATTTCTGATCCACTGATTGCATTGGATTTTGTTTATGGGTATGGAAGCAAAGCGGGATGAAATCATATATGTTTGCCACACTTTTCAGATGATAATTTTTAAGAACATTTTTAACACCTCGTTTTATGCGAGGTACAATTGTGCACTACTTTGTGTTCATCCATAACATAATACAGTACATGGAAGCATGTCAATGTACCACGACGAAATGTGAAAAACTTTTGTAAAGCAAAGTAAAACGGGGATAAGATTTCAGCCTTCTACCGCACTGAGGATTCATTCACTTTTCTACAAACTCATTGCGATCTGTCTGCAGGTAAAGAAACTACTATTGGTAATAATGTCTCATTACTCTACTAAAACAAAAAAAAAAATCCAAACTATCCCTTTAAGTATCGGGAATTAAAAAGTTGCCCTGCCCAGTGACCTCCTGAATCTCATTGTGATTAAAATCCTCCTCTGCAGACGAGAGCCAACACTCAAATTAAAGAAGCATCTAATTAGATTACACCCTTTAGGTGTGACGCTGAACAGAATTTCTCGTGTATTATTCTTGTTCCCATTTATATTATTTAGAGCCCTGATTTATTTTGCTAAGCAACGCGTTCACGGAGAGCGAGATCGGGTTTAACGGCAGAATTTGTCACGTATGTTTACAAAAAATAAAGGAACTTGTTATTAGGTCATGCTAAGTAACCTTAGGGGAGAGAATTAATATCATAAAGTATTCAAGAATGTCAGCAGCTCAAGATTGAGACCGTCTGGAAGAGCAGCCTGTCTAAACAATGAGAACATTGTTATTTTCGTAAACCTGTTGACACAATTCATTGAGGACCGTATTAAATGCCAGACAGCTGTTTCGACATGAGCTCAAGGGAAAGAATAGGAGAAAGAAATAATGTGGTAGAAAAAAGAAATTAATGTGTAAAAGCCTGACTGAAGTATGATTACATTATACAATGTCAGTGGCAGTATACTGTAATCAAACAATTACATGGGACCAATTTACTGGCTGGCTACTGCTACACCCAGTGAGCTGAGGTCTATGGCTGGCAGGCTGTCACAACAATTACCTTTAGAAGCAGATATGATAAAGTTACATGTTTCAACCATAAATATACACAAAAGGGCATTTCAGAAGGTACAAAAAAAGGAGAAATATTCCCAGGAGCTGGTGGGAGTGCGAGTGCAAACTATCTGGGACAAATTTGTAATTTGTGTTGCATTTAAGTTTGCTTGTTTGCAAGTGGTCTGCATGGAGGGAGAAGGACTTGTGAGATAGACACATCCTTTGTCTGCCTTTAAAGCAAAAGGGTAAGAAAATGAAGAGAGGCAGCAGAAGAAGCAGAAAGTTCCCCTCTCTTGGCAGCCCCGCTCTGTCCAACAGACATGCTTTAGGGGGGCTTGCAGCGGTGGCATTCTGGGAGAGAATCAGAGTCGTATTCATCCGAGCACGCTACACAGAGCCTCTGTGGCCAATCTGCGCTGGGGGGCCCTAGGACAGGAAGTTTGTGCCACTGAAAGCTTGAGACAACATAGCTCTTCAGCATCTCCCTTTCTTCTACAAACACACACACATACACACACGCACACGCACGCAGACGGAGAGAAAAGACAGGCTGGTTTCCCACAGGGCAGGGCTGAAAGCTACACCATGTTCAGCTGGTACAACATGATGAAAGTGAACTGGAACACATTGTGCTGGACTGCGACCGAAGGGACATCGGCTATGTGGTGATCTTTTTTAAGCATGAAGACATTTTTTTTGTATGTGTGTGTGTGTGTGTGCGTGTGTGTGTGTGTGTGTGTGTGTGTGTGTGTGTGTGTGTGTGTGTGTGTGTGTGTGTGTGTGTGTGTGTGCATGTGTGTGTTGGTGTGTTTGAACCATATCATATCAACCTAAAAAAAAGTCAATATTGTGCCACTGTAAACATTTATCAATTTGCTGACTAAAAGTTGTGAGACAATACCTAGAACTGATGCTTCTTGTAGCCAAGAACTGCACTATAGTGTTCAAGGAAGAACATGTTTGAAATTTTTAATAATCAAAAAATATATAAAACTTTCGAGCTTATGGAAATGAACTTTTGCATTCCATTGTGTTTATGGGGAATTCTTAATATTTTTGTGTCAGGTAATAATTTTAACAATAATATTAAAATGCAACTAAAATAAAGTGAATTTGGATCCAATGTAAGCTTTTTTAAAAACTTAGTTTATTAGAAACTGTTGATGAAACCCAACTGATATATATTGTAAGTGTAATGCTCAGTGAGATGATGTCAGTGGCAAAACAAAGTTCTTTTTTTCCTTTTGCTATTTTTACGTAGGAAATTTAAACATCGTTTTCAAACTATAAAAAGTAAATGGTGCATTGTTAAATTGGGTAGGAATGGATACATTCCATCTTCTATTTTAAGCATGTTATAAAGAATAATGTCCCTTATTCTAAAATCATTCAAATTTGCAGCAGGCAGAAAAGAAATCTCAATCTGGATGCCGCTACAAATAATAACTAAAATAAAAGCACAAGTGAATGCTTTTAGGTACATTATTTAAAATCGATAACTGGGTAATGAAAGCATCCAGAGCACTTTTACGTACAGAAACTCAACAACAGTGCAGCTCCCCCTCCTCCCCACATTTACACACTTTGTGTTGGCCTTGTTTTTCTCAATATTTTTTGTGTTAGGGTCAAAGGCGACCTCTTGACACTGGGAGTTTAAACATGCTAATGAGGGCTGATCTCTAACCTCGTGGCTAAGTGCGTATGGGGGGCACAGGCTCGGTCCTGGTGGGATCAGCATGTCAGTCGCTGAACTAAGAGACATGGACTTTTTTCAGCCACGTTCAGAAACCTTAAAACACACTGAAGAAAAAACACAATGAAGTAAAGTTAAGAAGAAAACATTCAACATTTCTCACAGCACACCTGAGATACAAGCATTTAAATGTATTTCTAATATAATGAGGTTTTTTCTGTAATAAATTACATATTACACTTATTTTTAATTTAATATTACCCAGAAGTCCTAAATTTAAATGTTTTTTTATCTGACATTTAAGTGTCATAGAACATACATATTTCTGAAAGTGAACTTTTTTCATCCTCTTTGAAGGCACACCAGCATGCAAGGAAGAGAAAATTATGCGCTTTGGAAAAGTTGCGGCTTTGAAAACTCACTCTTCTCAGCCAAACTTCTTATACATATTTGCAAGAAAATCAAAGCGTCTTTGTGTGGCTGGCCCTAATCCTTTTCTCCAGCACATAAAGGATGTACCTTTAAACTGGCTTTCACTCCTCTGACAACCATGCAAATTGGTGAGAGGTAGGATGCCATCTCATTGACATTGTTTGTTAGAATAACACAGAACGGGGGAAAGGTCCCGTCTCAGGCATTCCACTGGAGCCCTCCCCTCTGTGAAGTTGCCTGATGAATTGTCACAAGCTTGTTATTTGCCATTAGTTTCTAGCATTTCTTCCTTCTGTTGGGCTAAACTAATTCAGTAGTTTTGGGGAGGGGGGATGTAATCTCATTGAATCCCTCAGGAGGTTTGGAGAAAGTTTTCTTCTTTATTTCTTGCCTTCTTTTTTAAAACCTTCCACACAGGGCTATATGTGACCCAGTTCACTTAAAGTACATTTCTTTAATTTTTTTATTTTCGTAGAAGTTCTGACTTTTCTCCTTTCGTAATAAAGAGTTGTACACATTTTATTTCATATATAAAAATGATAACTCTCTTGCCGTTTTTGCACGTTATAAATCAGATCATTTCATTTTAGGAGGCTGAAGCTAGCAGCTAGACACATTTAGACAGAAACTAATGATTATTTACATAAGGATGTGATAGTTTCCCAGCAATAACCTCCCAGAGTGAAACATGTTTTGAGAACAGAAGATATGAGCCTTTCTGATCAGTGTAACTGTCTGATATTACTACATCCACTTGTGATTGGCTTCTTTTGAAAACAGCTGCTTGCTGTAAACATGACAAGGGATTTTGAAGGTTCATAAAAACTGATTGGTTTATAATCTTTTCAAAGAACCTCACTATAAAATGTTTATCCCTTTAACATACAATAAATACTCTTTATATTCCCATTTTTTCTTTAAGCTGTTACTTTAAAAACTCTTATGAGATGACCACACACCTTTAGGAATAAAAATTACATTTCAGTCAGTTTTACAAAGATCCCTTAAATACTACAATCTCACTCTTTGAAGCAAGTTTCTGCCTGCTTAGCAAAAGCAAAAACCAAACAGAAACTTTCATAAAAATTGCCAGCAAAAAAAGGGAGAAAAACATTCACAAATATGAATTTTCTCCGATTAAAAATAAACCTATGTGTTGTCCAGTGTGGAAAACATTAACTAAATTTCTATGACTCGTTTTACTGTACATGTGCGCACCAAATGATCTGTAAAACGGCACCAATCGGAAGTCAATATTTTAAGAGACTGAAGTGAGCTCAGATCAGAGCAGGCCACAGCTAACAGCCATATCCTTTTGATAGCAGTGTGACTAAGAGTTTAATTTGGGAGCAACAATCACTTCAAAGAGAGATGTGAGCATTTTCCTGCTTATTTGCACCCCCAGTGGGGCCATACGTTATATTGTAACCATGTCCCAGTCGTCTGCTCATGCACTAATGCCGTCCTGATTGCCTAATTTCTCATGTCAGCAACTTTTTTTTTTTTTTTCTGGAGAGAGAGAAAAGGACAATTACAGAACAATTGAACATGACTGCAATGGGAATGGTTAGTGCCGCAGTAGGCAACCCATACTCCACCTCAGTTTAGGCTGGTTTTGATTACGACATTTTTTTTTTCTTCTTCTTCTTTTTTAAGTTCATCTCCAGGACACATCAGGAAGTGAGTGGGATATGCCAGCAGTGAGCAGTCACAAAGGGAACACCACAACTCTGAGCTAATTAAAAACATTTAGACACTCGACAGCAAATGGGTGGATTCATGGGTGGTTTGGGTTGTTTGACAAAGCATGTGGTTGTTTGTGTGTGTGTGTCACTCCTAACATTTTGCTTTTTTTATTTACTGCCATCATCTTTGGTTTGTTTAAAAGTTCCTTAAACTTGCAGACAACTCTATACAAGTCACTCCACCATATAATGTTGATTTTTAAACCATTTTTTAACAACTGCATGCAAAAAAAAAATTCTTACATTACAGGTTAAAGAAAAAATTCATAAAAACAATTTTTAATCTAATATTTTCCCCTTTTTTTCCCAAATACTATATTTTAGCTATTTCTGAAAGCAAACCAAACTATTCTGTTTGTTGGCTTCTCTAATTTCATACAAATGGTGAATTGGGAACCAGCTGATGCTCGTTTTAAAAATGTGATTACTGTTGATTTTAACACATAACTCCTGAAAATTGTGGTGTGCATTTGATAGACTGGTGTCCTCTCCAGGGTGACCCCAACCCGCGCTCATTTAAAACTTTTAGTCTGAACATTTTTGTTAAGAAGAAAAGGGAAAACGTTCCAGATTTTGCTGGTTGATACCCCCAAAAACATGATGATTTTGTTGCCACAAGTAGTAGTCCTACAACAGTTTGAGTCATGGGAGTTTCACACTTATGCCACAATTTTCAGATTCATATGTATTTTTCGACTTTGGAAAAAAAAAATGACAAAAAATATAGCAGATGTTTAGAGATTATTTCTGAGGTTATTTTTTGTGTAGTTTATCCCTGGCAAAAATGACTGATCAACTAGATATGAGCAAGCAATATTAAACACACCTAGAAAAACAAAATATTAGGCACCTCAAGTATCTTTCACAGCTTGACAAAGGTATTATCTGTTTGCAAGCTTTATATGAACTGTGTTATGTTATTGGGCTATTTGTCATAAGAAAACAATTCCCTTTTGTTCAAACAAATCAGTCAGTGTTGCAGGTCCAGTGCAGAAGACTCAGGTTTATTTTACCACTGGACAAATAAACTGCAACGCTGACTAATAACTTAGCTGGAATGCGAGTAGAGCTCAATTCTCAGCTCTGTGATGTTAGGCATAATGAATATTACAGGCCTCCCTGTATACAGTGTCAGGGGCATGCTTACTTTACACGGCTGTGGTCTATGACTGAACATTAAGTCTAGAAGAAGACATGAGATATTAGTAGTACACAAATTATTAATTTGGACATATTAGAATTAGTACTTAGAAGCAGGATTTCTCACTTTCAAAGTACCAGTGTTGGTGTGGAGAAAATATGAACATATATTAAATTAAACGTATTTAGCTTATTATATATGGTGAATACCTGCAAATGATCAGAGTCCTAATACAGATTTGGACCCACAACACAGAACACGTCAGTCCTTGCTGAAATGATTTACTTTAAAAATATTTTAAATTGTAGAATTTGATAATTAGTTGATTTGATCTAATTCAACTTTGAATTTTTCAATAATCTAAGTGCCAGTGTACCTTCTACACTGTTGTTCACATGCGTTTGTTTTCTCTCCCTGTTTGTCTTTGATGTAACCTGGTCAGCTGAGATTCAGCGCTGCACACGACTTACTAATTATGACGTCTAAAGCAAAATGGTTAAAGCTGGCAAACAGATCTTTTCATTACATTTGTACAGCCAATCAAGTTCTCAGGTCATTTGAAAACAAAGAAGCAGAAAGCTAATGCTACAGCTTAGCAACTCAGCAGGCATTTCACTTAGCAAAGCTCCTAATCATACTGAGATGCCATCTACTGAGTCTGTAATATCGGTGAAATGTAGTGTAAATTATTTTCGCATTTTGGTTAGTGTTTTAAACAAATTAATATTATTTAGGACAATGCAAAAACAAAAAAAAAACAAATATAGTACCCTGGATTTGGGATGCTCATTAAAGACAAATGGTGCCACTTTTTCCACAGTTGATTGTCTTGTATTTAGATGGTCTTGTTAGGGAAAAAAATGACCTCTATTATTTTGATGCTACTGTATTTTGCTGCACGTAAGGTTCAGTTTATTGGGTTTATGTGTAAAGAAAGGGACAGCTTGTTGAGGCATACAAAGGAAACCAGCTGATGACGTGCAAGTTTAGAATTTCTCATACATTTAAAATCCTCTTTAGGCTTTAGTGTTGTAGGGCTAATAAAAAATAAAAAAAAAACGTTCTCTTTACCGATTGCTTGTCTAGAAAACAGATTTGAACATGAAGCTTAAAAAAACCCTGAATATATACTTCTACTTATTTGCTTAAATAAATTTTTTGAAACTAGATACAGCAGTGCAGTGATAAAAATGAGGCTTGGGTAAATTACCTTGAAATTTTTTTTTTTTAAATTTATACAAACGCATATATATATATATATATATATATATATATATATATATATATATATATATATATATATATATATATATATATATATATATAAAAGAATTATTTCTATAAATAAAACAGCAAAGAATCCCCCTCCCTCTTCTATGTTATGAGAGAAAGAATAGCCACAAAGCATGGCTGTCCTGCCTGTCTATCGCTAGGAGCAGAAGACACAGCACGGACACTCGGTGTCCCAGCAGGCTGTAGCTGACAGGCTTTCCAGTGAGTCGACAGCCACGGTGATAAGACCACTTTAAAGGAGAAAAGCCCGCCTATCCTCCTCTTTAAGAGGAAATCTGCTTAAAATACCATGACTGTCTTGTATTTCGCCTATGGAGGGTACGATCATCCGAGCCTGGTTTAAGGGTAATCAACTCAATGCTGTGGCTGTCTTGCTTTGTTCGTGGCCCAGTAACTGGCACAAGCCACCAAAACGCAGAAAGGTTGTCAATGTTTCTGTCACACCATGGCCCACATATATCTGCCTTGATGCCATCAACACTGAGAAAGGAAGAATACGTTTCATATCTGCTGCTATAAAAAAATAAAATAAGAAAAGAGCAGCTGAATGAGTGTTTTTGAGCCATACAGTCATTGCAGCTTTCCAAAGCGATAATGTCCTTCATGAAAACTTTCCATACATATTTATACAAAGGAGAAATTTTCAGAAAAATGGGAACAAGAGCTTAAAACCGACAACAAGATCAAAGTTGAGAGGATCAAAAGGATGCCAGAGGTGAAGCATGAAGGACACTAGATAGGTTACAGTTTGACAGAGTATCTCAGTCCTATGAAAATGTGCTGTGCTGGCAGTGTACAGTGAAACTGCCCAACTCTCCAGGGCCTTCTGTCTCTCCCCCATCCCTCTGTGACCCAGTTCCCCTGAGGTTTCCAACTGCCTGTCAAAGTTTTTGCACCAGGCATCAAAGAACGGGAGAAGATTTCTACAGCGGGAATACCCTTTATGCCGGCACCCTAGTCGTAGGTATCTGTTTTGCTTGGAGCTGCAGAACTGGGGCGACGTTCTGATGAGGACACGTGGAGGTCAACACCTCGGTGAAAACAATGACAGATGCAGTAGCGCAGTATAAATTCGCAATGGCATCCACAGCCTCAACTGTCAGCAACATCAGAGAGCATCAGGGGGGATCCCGCTGCAAAAAAACAAGGGGGCAAAATGAAGGGAGGAAAAAGGCAGCGGAGTTCGTAAGAGTGTCTGTTACGCTGCAGAAGAATTTGCCTGGGAGCTCGGCTTGACAGATTAGCCCGGCGCTCAGATGGGGCAGTGCACTGATGAAACAAGAGCTACTTTTATGAGGTACGTAACACAAGCCAGGGGTAGCCACAGCAAGGCCAGGTAAGCGATCTCTTGATGAAAGTGAGGGCACTGCTCCGCCTTTCATGTTTCCATAGGTTTTATTTGGAGCACGCATAGACAGGACTGCAGACAGAAATGACAGACAATTAAGATTGCACAAAGGCAAGGGAAATTCAGTATCGGGCTACATGACCCCTGCTTGCCGGCAGTATTTCAATGCATATGGCTACCTTTTGTAATGAAATTCTTAGGGAAAATCAGTGTGTGTGTCAGTGAGAGAGAAATAGAGAGGGAGAGGAGGAAAAAAAACGGGTCTGAAGCTCTAGCGATGGGTAAAACATGCCGTTATATATACCTGGCATATTCCAGTTTCTAAACCCACCTTCATGCATCAAAGAGCCAAAGCAATAGACGGGTGTGGGGATTAATGTGGAAATAAACCTTGGGCTTTCTACATATCAAAGACCAGATAAGCTTATGAAGTTTAATTCATATGTTTTATACCGGTGAAAAACGGCCATTTGTGATGACGGCTAGGCTGTCCCAGCGGAATGATAGCACGGCGATAACGATCCGGCGCCAACACTTCAACTGAATCCATTTCTAAGGAGAAAGGAACAGCTCTGAGAAATATAAATTAACCTCACCTCGCTGAGAGTGAGAAAAGTGGGGGATTCAGCCATGAATGTCCACTGACAGGGATTTCTTCATCCCAATAACTAAGACATCTAGTTTGAGCCAATAAGGAACGATACCACAGACAGGCAGTCTGTAGCTCCAGACAGAAAAGAGCATTTTTTTTTTTTTTTAGTGGTGAGAGATGTCTAAATCTGGGAATGGATTTTATATTTCCAGCGTAATATCAAGGGCGAGCAGGTGAGCTTCCTGGGTTTTCATTCTGCAGACACCTAATCTTGATCTGCCTGCACATGCGGATGAGGGAATGAAGTCAGGCAGCACAGAAAATGTGCCCATATTGAGAAAGAATTAGAATGAACTTGGCACATGTTTTCTTTTTCATTCGAAAGTTCTCAGACGGACATTAAGAAACTTATAAAAATATGTAGACAGTATACAGCTAAGATGGTCCACAATTACCTTTTTTAAAAATTGGTTTTCTCAAAGAGCAGTATGTGAAACCTAAGACATTGATTCCATTGTATTTCTTATTGTCACCCTATTAGCAACAGCTAAGCAGTTTTGACCTTCTACACAATGGGAAATAGAGCATAATATTGCCAGTCATCAGAGAGCTAGTCACACATTTGGAAATGCAATGCATATATGATTTGCTTTTGTATGACCAAGATGATGATGATGACAAAAAAATTTGATCTTAAAACAACTGCGTTATTCAAATCATAACAGATTTGGAGATATGGTGCCACTTCTAACTCATGAAATGACAAGAAACGGAAGGAAGGAAGAAAAATGTATTTCCACAAATTCCACAAAGAAAACTCTGCATTAGCCCTTTGGCTTC
This sequence comes from Poecilia reticulata, assembly GCF_904066995.2. NCBI lineage: Eukaryota > Metazoa > Chordata > Actinopteri > Cyprinodontiformes > Poeciliidae > Poecilia > Poecilia reticulata. The sequence goes on from NC_088845.1 coordinate 23,286,008, forward strand.
CTTCAATGTAACGCTCCAAAGTGTACAACAACTTTAGCATCTACTGGTATCTTAAAACTGCAGTGTAACCTCAATAAAATAAAATAAAAAATAGTTTTAAACATATTTGTTAACACTGTCACTATGTATAATATGAGACAGATAATCTGTAGGGAAAAAACAAACAAAATAAAAACAACAATCAAATTATTCTGCCTCCCTGTGGTCTTTCTGTAATCTGTAAAAAAAAATATACCACTTGTTCAGAAACAACCAATCAGAGCCAGGATATCAATCACCCTCATGTACTCACAACCCTCCCATTTGATTTCGGCTCTACTGAAGCTTGTTTACCACAATGGAGCCTGCGATGAATGTTTAGGCTTGTTAGCATGGCCAGATGACAACATAGAAGCAGTTTTCCTGGAAAGGTAAGGCCTTTCTCCGCCATTAGCATATTTAACAGTCTAAACATGAGGTTGATTGACAGCACTAAGACCTTCCTCCTGGCTTTGATTGGTTGTTCTTCAGTCGGCAATGGGAGCTATGGGAGGAGCTTGATCTTTTCATAGATTATCTGTCTCATATTATATTATATAAAGTCACAGCATAGTGACAGTAATCAAATAAGTAAAAAAACAAAAAATAAAATTTTTGTAAAAGCTACGCTTGTACTGCAGCTTTACAATTGTAAAACCAGGGACGGCTTCTTCACATGAGACTTGTAAGCCACTCCATCACTGCAACAAGGGAACAGCTGAAGAACTACTTCCTTTCATGCTTCAAAATAAGATTCTGAAGCAAACATGCAACATTGTGTCAAGCTAAAAACACTAGCTGATAAATCAAATTGCACTCACTTCACCAGACAATACCAGGCTGAGACAGTACAGTGCATAGTGCTTCATCCCAGTTTCCACTCTGTCAAGAAATATCGCCAAGCTCTCGTTCCACTTGATCCTGTTTCACCCCTAGAACATAATATTTCACTCCAGAATGGCCACAGCAGTTTAGATTTATTTATTTTTTTTATTGAAAGAATGTATTTCCATCTTTTTTCTCCAGCAACTTTCAAACTGTATGCTGGATCTAAGTAAGAAATAAAATTAAATAGATTTTTTTTTATTTACTCAAAGAGGTTTATTCTGAGTAGAATTTTACCCAGAAGGTTTTACAGGATTGTTCCCTTTAATGAGGCCCTGGAAAAGCTTATTCTCCCATCTGTGGCCTCTCTCATTCCCGTTCAGCTAATCAAATTACACGGCATCTTTAATCTTGCCTTATGAGCCAGTTTATTAACTTAAATTCTTCAAACCCTGCAGCAGTGAGTGGGTGAGATTCAAAAGAGATCTATATGGAGTACAGGGAAGCGCTTTGACAGGCAGGCGCTAAGATGATGACACCTCTGTGATTTCTTTTTTTTTTAAACACAAATAGTACTCAGCTGATATTTACGTCTCAAATAGATGCGTAAACACATTTCTAAATGACAGTCTACAAATCATAAAGCAGACTTTATTAATCTTTCCCAAAACAGTGACGTGGTCACAAATACAGTCTGCAAACAGTGTCTCTCCTCCAGCCCCGTTGGGTGGAGTTATTAATGAAAGCAACTGTTCTGCCAATCCGTTAATCGTAACCACTCTGAACCACATCATATATCACACGACTTCACTCAGACAGCCAGCCGGCAAACCAATCCGTCAACCAGTCAGGCACCGCGGCAACAAGCCAACCAGCAGTAAAACAACTGATCAGGCTGTAAGGCCGTGACTTAATCCACTGCTCGAGTCGCATTCAGCTAGCTAGATGGTCAGGTTGTCAAAGACGACAATCTTTTAACCCAACATGGTGAAGGTCGAGCGTGTGTTTGGATTTCTTCAGCCTGCAAGTCTATCCTCCAGCCAAAGCAGCCAATTTTGGCCGGAGCCTTGTGGGAAAACATGCAGTATGCAATCTGTACACCATAAACACAATGTGACACTTAGCATCGGGTAGAGCAAGATTTATCATACGCGTTCATTGCTCCTCAGTGAATATACAAGCTGTGAACCAAATTTCACTTCAGTCTGTCAGGGACTGATTGTGTGAAGATACAAGTAAGATGTGCTTGTTTCAAAAATATTTCCAAAATTTACCAAAAAAAAAGTTCACCAAATGTCTTGCAGCTGAGACTAAAGCTTGTCCTGTGTGTTAACTGAATGATATAATAATGATCATTATTACAGCCGTTCAAAATGCATTTTGGATGCTAATATAAAAACATTGCTGGTAAATACAATATGAATGCAACACATTTCAAGCAAAATAAATTGTACTATTTATCTTGACAGATTCCGCTCATTACATATGATGGAGTCTATTTATGTTGTTTTTACTTATAATCCTGGCATCTGGCTTAAAACAGATATAAAAATAAATAATGCTGGGTTTTTATCAATATCAAAAATCATCATAAAAACATAAGGTACCTTCAAGTTAAATGCTTCAAATGTATTAGTAAAAACGTAGATGCTTATAGCAATAAAATCAATGACATGCAGGGAATTATTTTTTCTATAAGCATATTGAACAGTTTGTTAGCATTATTATTGATTAGCATTATCATTGATCTAACAGAGCCCACAGAACCAGCTTGCTAGACGTCTAAAAGTTGAGAGTAATATCAGTCAGATACGGCAAGGCAGGCATTTAATAGAGGGCTTACAAAACGCCTACCTGTGGCAGCATTTCCCAAACCTAGCCTGGTGACAGCAGCTGTCCTAATGAGACACTGACGGTGGTGTACTACTACAAGTCATGTGACCGCACAATGACCACCACTTTAAAATCAAAGCGAAAAACCAGATTACACTTCACTCATGTATTCTGTGACAAAGTCTCTACTTTCGGACACGTCCTGTCGTCTGATACAGCTACAGTTCAAGTGTTTGGCCACGAAAACAATCTTTACATTTGAAAAGAATAAGGGGAAAGGTTGCAAATCTGGCAGCACCATTGCAACTCTGAAGAACAAAAGATTCAGCGACACGTTCTCAAGAGGTTTCTAAGCAGAGGGGTCAGGGTCTCTTTACATGAAGACAGAACGTTTTGTGGAAAACTTGACAGGCAAGTGAAGGCATGAAGTTAAGGCCTGGGGAAAAAAGGGTCTTCCAATTGAACAATGACCCTAATCATATTGTTAAATTGTTAAAGTGGCCTAAGGATAATAAAATCATTCTTTTAAAGTATTGCCACAAAGTCCCTATTTCAGTCCCAGAATTTTGTAGTCAGAGCTGAAAAGGAATGTGTGAGCAAGACAGCCTAAAAGACGTACAAAACCATCTCAGGAAAAATAGACTAAAATTCGATGCAATTTTGAGAACCCACATGTTTGAACCAAGTTACACAGTGCAACTCTACCAAATACTGAGAAAACATACATTTCAAATTCTGAAGAAAGTAAATTATAATAATTATTAAAAGCTATGATTAAACATCATCGTTCTGAAATTTAGCAAGTGTAAATACTAATCCTATCTATCTATTTTAATATCAGACGGTGAGGGGAAAAAATGATCATGTGTATTTTTATACTCTCTATGACAAATCTGGTTTCAGTTGTTTAGAAATATTGCTGAGCCAGTAGTTATGAAACAGGCTGGAGACGTATGGCTTAGAAACAGATTGTGAACATATGATCCTTAAACTGTGAAAAACCTCTCGTACATGCAAACTCAGTGGTATGAGGCATTGGCTTAAGATAAAGTCAGGAAAAATAAAATATTTAATTCTGAATGTCCTGTCTCTGTCATTGGCTTGAAAAGTTTCCACAAAAAAAAAAAAAAAAAAAAAGGGAAACAGTTAGGAAGCTGTAAAGCTTTTCAAGAGACACGTGGCCAATGCAGTCACTTGCAACATATGGAAGAACAACAGCTGTTGTTTCCTTATGGTTATGTGCTAAAACCTGAACAACATTTGAGTGTTTGATAGATACATTTTCCAGAGGCAAGTTAACAATTTACAAGGTAAATGAGAATTTTAAAATACACAACTATTGTAGAATAGAGGAATATCTAAATACACTGGTCTGGTATGGATAACTCAACTGTGTAAATTAGATTTGGATGAAGAGATGTAGAATTATTAATTACTTACCAATTGCCTGGTATTTCTGGTCTGTTGTCATCACTCCTTCAAGAAGCCAGTGACAGCAAATGTAAAATAGCCTTGAGACTTTGAGACAAAGCAGGTTAAAATGCAAAGAAAGTTTTAAACACTTGCATGATGTTCATTTCTTATTAGGCAACAAGACAACGGAACATTTAGGTCTCCAATATTTAAATCCTCTTTTTATGAGCTTTGTGACTCTAGTACATTGAACTAGTCAATAGCTTACACAATTAGAAAGTGTTTTATTTTATTTTTTTACTGAATGGTCACAAATATTTTTTAGATGTACGTTATATGACTGGTGTAAGTGTTAGTAACAAACAATGTACATTATATGACTGGTGGGAGTGTTAGTAATAAACAAGTGGTTCCATGGGGAACCACTTGTTTATTCTAAATTTGACCAGCATGCTAAATGTCTTCAAAACCAATGAAAACATTGTCAAGGATTTGGCACAAAATTTCACTTTTGAAATTTTGATAGTATTTAAAAATGAAATTACTTGAGGTGCCCTCTTGCTCTTTACACATTTATCAATGTGTGCAAGTAGAAGACTAAAACAAGTGTACCAACAAGATATATATTGAGAGGGTGAGAAGACACCTGTTAGATTTGGTCAGCGTATGCTGCTTGGTAACCAAAGCCAGCATGGCCATGTCACTGTAAATCTTCCTGAAACAGAATATAATTTTAACGGAATCAAGAGGAAATAAATCTTTGCCCTCGATGAATGCAGAGTATCAACATTGCTGACTTTCTCCTTCTGGGCAGTAATGTCATTTAAGCCCTTTTTTTCTCTTCTCTCAAGCGCGCATCAATCTGCAAATCTGTGTCCAAAATATACCTTTCCTTCAGTGTTGACCCAAGATATTTTTCCCACGATGTCATTTGAGAGCAGCCTGGAAAGACTATCACTATGCTGTTGATATGACAAATATAGAGCTGAGCCCTGAGAACGCGGCGTAAAGGTCAGCCAGAATACAGCCGATAAGACTATACAGTATACGTTAAGAGCTTTAAAGCTGTGGTATGGATAGGAGCGTTCTATCAAAGCTGTTGATTCTACTGTTAAGTTAATTCTGATCTCTCCTTTTGAGGAGGACGGTGCCCTCTGAGGAAATAAGCGGCTGAAATCTGAGTTGTCTGCTTATCGGTTTTCAAGAGTCAAAGTTCCACTCATTCTTAAATGATCTTAACAGCTCACAGTGTTTTAGTCATGGTACATTGTTTACACGGTGTCAATATTAAAAAAAAACAAAAACAAAACACTAAATGTATGTGTAAAAGTCATCTTTTAATTGTACAAACTTGTTTCTTCTGAATGGAAGTGGACTGAGTGATTTAGGTTTCAAGTCAGAATCTAAGAGAATATATAGAGGGAGCAAAAAAAAAGGGTGAAATGGCCAGAATACCAGTGGAAAAAAATGCAAAATTCAAGTTGGCATCGATATGATGGATATTGCATTTAAGCAATATCTTATTGCTTAAATGCAAATAAGATTTTTTTTTCAGTTACTTGCAGAGAAGAGACAGTTAATCATTTTTGAAATGTTCATCTTCAGTCAAATGTGAATAAACAGAGTTTTATTTTCCTCCTTTTATGTAGCTTTCTTTGCCTTTTGAAAGATAACTCACTCATTTAATAGTGGAAGCAAGCATTTTAATTCAATAGGAAAAAAATGCAATTATATTGACTAGGGGTATGTATCATTAGACCTGTTGAAAGTCTGCTTTGGTATTGACTCCTTGTGGACCTGATCTAAAGCTTAGAGCAAATCTGGATTTATAATAAATTAAGATGCCAAGACAGTTGTCTACTGCAGGCAAGCTTAGCTGCAGTAGACAAATAATAAGATAATTAATAGAATCTCACATCAGAAACTTAAATCATCTCAATGAATGCTGAATATTAATTTTATCAAACAGATTTAAAAACAAAAACGCTTTCTTCCAGATATGATTTCTAACTGGTTCAGAACTAAATGTAAAGAATAAGGAACGTAAAATTAACAATGAATAGCATCTGTGGCCAGAAGCCCCGTAAGAACTTCTGAGGTAAAACTAGAACATGTACTAATGTGTCAGGTAGGAATCCACGGTGGTAACATTTCAATCCAACGGGCTGATCTACACGAGCAAGTTCTCCTGCTGTTTGTTCTCCGTACAGAGTGTTTGTACATATGCAGAGCAAGTCACCTGGCCCTGAGGATTAGAATGCCAACCCCTTTACATTCTGCCCACAGCTTTCGAAATGATTCAATTTTGCTAATCTTGTTTAGCTTTAGAGTACGTAGCTTTGAGGCAGTATGGCATCCTTTTTCAATTGGGCATCCTTTGACTATATTTGCATATCTGTTTTCTTCCCTTTTTTGAAAAAATAAAACTCATGGGCACAGGCTTCGCATTGCACGCAACTGAAAAAAATAAATAAATAAATAAAATTAGGAGCAATACAAGGTCAGCCCGAAGGCTCCGTAAATGTATGTTATCACAGAAACACAGAACCAGGTATTGTATTTAAGAGGTCAATTTACTCTTCATTATAAACCACATCATCTTCCATGCTCAGAAACTAGCATTACAAAGCAAGTTGTAGTATCCATCCATAAATTAAATTGCAGTTATAAGATGCAGTTATGAAAACATTAGTGAAAACATAGTTTTTCTTTTTTTTTTTCAGTCTTGTATGTAATGCATGCATTATTTTCATGTGTAATTCTCTATTACACCCAACGAAACAAAATCTATATTGGAAAATAAAAATCCCAGATAAATCTCGACTCATGTTTCTCCTTGGTTTGTGTTCACAGACCCAGCATGGCTGAAATTACCTGCAAGAGCTAATGTGCGCTGATCTGTAAAATAATTTTCCAAGTGCTGAGAGGCTTTCCATTCCAAGAGGTCCCCAGTGGATTGAGTGTTAAGTCCTCAAGACACAATGATGCAGAAGACATTTGTTCCCTGAACTGAGCCAGCGGGGAAGCAGCAGGCTAAATGTAACCAGATTTCCAATCTTATTTGCTTTAGTTAGGAAATACCTGATGATAAAAAAAAAAAGAAAAATGCTTTCCACTGCAATCTACTGGATGCTCTGAGTACTGATATCACACGAGCTTAATAGCTGTATTGTGATTCAGGTTTCCAATTTGAAGGGATAAAAAGAAGATAATAAAAATATGATCAAAATATTGCTTTTCTGATAAACAATATTGGGAAATCTTAGGTGTTCAAAGAGTGTAAACACTGTGTAACTGCACTCGTTTTTTCCTGAGTATTAATATTGTTTCTCGATCTTCAAAACATGGCAGAAAATAAAAGATTAATCTTCTTAAACCTGAAAGACCATCTTGATCTCAGAGCTTGGACGCTCACTGTGAATCAAGTGAAAAAAAAAAAGAAAAACAAGCTTTAAAAAAAAAAAGGACAAATATCGTTTTTCCATTCCCCCTGTGAGATGTATGTGATAAAGCGAAATGTCAGCAAAAATACTAAAGCGGCATGTCAGCCGAGCAGCTGACAGACGGGAGGGAAGAGGTAAAAATGTTCTATCATGTCCGACAAGGTGTTCTTTTTGAGATTTAAAGATCATTGCCCAACTTTAAACATGTTTGTCACTTTTTACTCTGACGCAGAGAACTATCATGGGCTTCACAAGAACTTTATCTGCTCCGGCTCAAGGTAAGGGAGAAGGGGGAAGGAGGAAAGGGGTAAAAAAAAAAGTCCATTCCCATTTATCTTAGCCAGGTTCCCTTCAAAGGCAACAAATAAATTACAGTGTACATTTGATACAAATTGATTTCTTAACTCAAATAACAATGTTGTCCCCCCGGTCAGGGCCATGTGTCACTCAGTCGCCAGTCTGAGTGAAAGCCTCAATCTGTCTCTGTGATAGAAATAGGGCTGACACATCTCCACCAAGGAATGCTAATCACGCGGGCCTGGCCTGGCCCTTTGTGGGCAGGCCGTGATAAGGAAAATCAGTTTCCCCTCCTGTCAGACAGTGGGGCATGCGCCCTGATCGCTGTCTGGGAGGAAACAAGCCATGGGTCTGGAAGTTACTGTCCTACTTGTTTTGTTGTCTTGGTGTAGCTACATGACGGAGGATTGAGAAGGAGAGAGAACGGGGAGCCGAGTAGGACGGTGTGAGCGGAGTCGCTTTTGTTTAAAGAAAGTCAGGAAAAAAAAAAACAGGGAAAAGGATAACAGCCAGATGGTCGAGGAGCTGGGTGAAAGACAGAAAGGAAAAGAAGAAAATGAAAGAAAGAGATTGTAAGCGAGCAGGAAAAAAGGGAGAGACGCAGGGAGGGAGAGATCAGGACAGATGCCGTGGTTTTAAAGCCTCTGTGGCAGCTGGAGCATCAGAGATGGAGCTGGAGTGAACCCCACTGAATATCTTGAGCCGATCTTATCAACGGCTGAGAGAAATGAGATATTGGCAGGAGCTGTTGAGTGCTCTCACAGCTGAGCAGGTTAATAGGGTTGGAAGGCAGGCCACAGGCTAATTGGATTTGCCGTGGCTTGATAAACAGTGGCAAGCCTTTTTTTGCCAGCCAAACACGCAGGTCGACTTCACCACCCCACTTCAGCCTCCCCGCACCCCTCTCCTTTTTTTTTTTTTTTTTAAATTCACTTCGTAAGCACAACAAGGAGAGCTAAATAAAAGCTGATTTCTTCTTATTATTCCCAACAGGGCAGACCAAAGGGGTTCGGTAGTGCATGTGTGTATCACTATATGAAGAAGTGTGAAAGAGCGGAGGGAGAGAGTTGACCATCTACTGATTTTAATCAAATACCATTTAACCTGTCTGACCTCCAAGCAGTCATCACACATGGCCAGATTAAGGTGGCTTGTTCTTCTCCCTTGTTTGGCATTTGGGCTGAGGGTGCAAAGAGGCTCTCTGTAAATGGTGTTATTTCAACACTGTTTTCCTTTAAAAGAAATGCTGTTTTTCCACTTCGTCGCCCTTTAAAAACTGTGATAAAAATGAGCATTTCTTATTCAACACAAACGATCTAGCTGGAGTTTCTTTGTGACTTCGGAAAGCAGCTTGCACCACGTTCTGAGTTGGGACTGACAAATATGAACATGTGTATTTTAGTTGGTATGAAAAAACAGTTTCTTAAACGTGCTTTTGGAATAAGCTGCATTTAAATGTTCAAACATCTTAGTAGATTTTTGAAATAATCTTAAATTAAAAGTGAAACATGAGCCTTTTGAAAAGATGTGTGCTTTAAAAAAAAGAAAATAAAAATAAAATGTGTTATTTTATTCTTTTTTTAATAATCACAACTAATGCAAGAAAAATGTCATGCCTTCTTTAACACCAGTGGAAAAGTAAAATTTTCGCATTGACTCAAAGTCATTGACAATCGGTCAGTGATTGTGCCTGTATACTGGTTGTTTGTCAAACTGGGCATAAATAGGTTTAAAACTCTCCATAGGAAGAAAGAACACAGACTCCATCGTGCCGGAAATAATAATAATAATAATAATAATAATAATAATAATAATAATAATAATAATAATAATAATAATAATAATAATAATAATAAAGAAAAACTTTCTGTCCAGTTTAAGTTTTTCTCTCTGTTGGGAGAGGTTTTCCTTTCTCTGGTATAATTTTTCTTAGGTTTACTGATTCCTACTTCTCCCTTGACTTATTCCTCTGCATTGTCACGAATCTAGTAGATTCTGCTGTGTTACTGTGAGTGCCACAAAATCTATAAAAGTCAAGCACATTGCATTTATTTATTTTTTTTACCTTAAATCCAGTAAAAACAGTGTGCAATTAAATGCTCGGGTTCACATTTGGGTCGGGATGCAGACCACAACCCACCATCTGAGCATAATAATTATGCTGTATAATAATGTTACTGTCAGTGGGTTGTGTTAATGGACTTAGTTCACTCTAGAGAATGACTTGGTTCAATATTAGCTTCTTACATGTAGCTTCTTGCATGTTAACTTGTCAGTTCAAGTCAGTGATAGCTATGGAAAACATTTAATTTGGACGAAAGGATTTGTTGCTCATTGATTTTTGGAGATAGGTATCAGTCCTCCATCGAGGAGAAAGCGGCTACAGAAAGCCAGTACAGACAAAAAATGCAAGTCAGTGTGTTGTGTTTATAGGAGAAACTGTAAGGGATGCTGTGGATTTCTTCACTCTGCCGCATTCAGTGGTCAATGTGTGACCATTGACCAAGGGAGACTGACAACGGCCCTCTGTTGAGAACGTGCAAAAGCAAGTTAGGTATAGAGAATGAATGAATGGATTGAAGAGGTCATATTAAATTCACATTCTAGGTTATTTTCTTATGCAAACTCTTTGGTTGCCTAATTGTTACTCATTTTGAACTTCAACCAATTTCCTGGAGTCACAAACTTAACTCAGTCTTCTGGGTCAAATTCATAACCCTGGCCTGTCAATATTTGACCTAGAACCAGGTCCGTCTTCCTACTTCAATGTGCCGTGCACTGAAGTGGGAAGTGGGTTTCATGTTGTGGATTTATTTGTACTTGAAGTGTGAGGGCTTGGAGAAAAGCATTACCAACCAAAATCTATTTACAAGGCAGGCGACTTTGAGGAACAAGCGACAGAAAGATTCAGCCTTTCCTTTTTTTTGAAGGAATAGTACCCACTGTGAAACACCCCAGGGTGTCACACTGTCCTCATTTACACAAACAGCCCCGGCCAGTGGATAACTCCTCTGCATGCATGGGCGTAGCCAGACCGGTTTAGTTAGTAAGCTCCCCACACAAGACATCCCAAAAAAAAAGTGCTTAGAAAATGAGGGGGAGAAAGAGAGGATAGGAAACCAAGCTGCCTCTGGATATCTATTTGCAAAAGAAAAAAAAAAACATCAAGGCCTCCAAGAGCTTTGAAAGGAGAAACTAAAACAGTGATTGATGTGGAAAAGGATGTTCAACGTCAGCTGTTGGACAGACTGCATTTGGTAAAAGTTCACAAATTTGGAGATAAGCTGTAATGTTAATGCAAAGTGAATTTGCCCAAAAAATGATGGCAGCCTCCAGGGACAGACAGGCTGCTGTTTGCAGCATCAGTTTTAAAATATGATCTAGTGGGAGACAAAAAAAAAAGACCAATTTTACTATGAATATACAGTACTTTCTATCTAAAAAAAAATCTATCTCTAAGATTGGATAAAAGCACAGGCAACACATTCTTGAGGGTATTGTGATATGGTTTTGGTCTTTATTTAAAAAAGGGAGAGATAAAAAACAGTGTATGTATGGAAAAGGTAATAGGGCAGACCAGTAAAAGTAAAAAGAAGGAAGATACAACAAGTAAAGGAAAGGAAGGAGACTCCCCCTTCATCTCTTTATCTCAGCTGTTGTGGGTGATGGCAGGGTGAAAGTGGAGGGGCTGTTTGGCATGAGCCATCCCACAGACTGAATTCATCAGCCCCTATAACTTCAGCTTCCCCATAAAGAATTTATGAATCCTCTGATAGTAATCAGCTGCATCCATTTCCTGCAGAAGAAAGGGCAACTGATGTCTGTTAAACAGCCCAGAGGGATTGACCTCTTCTGGGTACAGAAGACGGACACACAAACACACATGCGCTCCTGCAACACGGATACAGGCCCAGGCTGTATGTATGCATACTCATCCGTGCAAACATTAAACACAGGCAAAAGTAAGGAAAAAAAAATATTTCTGACGAGGTTTTTATTGTTGGATATTTTTTTGTTTTACAACATCTGCTCTTGAACAAATGACTTATTACCTTAAATGAACTTTGTCAGTTCAATAAGAAAACATCCAGTTGAACTGTTGAATCCTAACTGATGGGAAGTTTGCATTTGGTTGTTAAAAAAAAATAAAAAGTACAAAACTAAAAAGAATCACATAAGGTCCTGTGTAGCTCAGGCTAACCCATCCTTCATCCCAGATATTCCTTTTGATATCAGTCGTACCAAGGATGGTGACTTTAGTTTGAGTCTTGGATTCTATTCCCAGTTCAGTTGCAAAAACAAAGACTTCATACTTGACTAAGATGTGTGCTCTACGGGCTTATGACTTAGACTCCTGACCTGATACTCAAGTCTTTTTAACAGCCTTCGCCTCATACACTCCGGAGTGAACACAAAGCAGGATGTAAGCTGCCGACTCAAGATTTGACATCTGTGCGGAATGTTACAACACTCTTATTTTCAAAACTAACAAAAAGAAGAATTTAATAGGTTTGTAAATACTGAGTGAATTGCTAAAAGATTAAATGATAATTGCTGAGGAACATTAAAAGATTGAGAGAGAGAGTTGTAAAATGTTCATGTGGTTAGGCCAAAGGACAAACAGTTCAAGATTCAATCTCCTGGCCCACAGCAGTCCTGTTTTAGGCAAACCGTATTGCATGCATTTCATGAGAACATATTTATTTGTCATTGACTACAGTCTAATAAAAGAGGGGAATAAAATAAAATAGCCTAAATTCCATTGTAGTCTATATTTTATTAGGACTTTGTAATGACTGGCCAACATGTGAAACCTTAAAAATGATGCTCATGGAGATCCAGTGTTTTAAAAGCATAATATCTATTTAATTGTTTTATAGCATTCAAACAGTTAAATTCTCCTTATTTGTTGCTGTTTCAACAAAAAAATCACAATAACAGAACAGTTGGTGTTGTCGACTAACATAGGATAAAATGAAGGTTATTTTTATGTGTGCATGTTTTCTGTCTCTTTCTGTTTCATCTTCATCTGGAGTAACTCGAGTTGTTTTTGGGTCCGCAAACTATTCAAAGTTTTGCAATTGCCTGAGTAATAAGGTGAGAGAATCCAAGAAGTCATCAGGTGTTGTCTGTGTTTTGACAGCTGACCATTTCCATCCCAGTTTCCCGATTACCATCTTTCAGGCTGTGCTCAGATTCCTTTCCTCTGGACATCAGAAATGAAACATTTGTCTTAAAGATAGCATCTGTGGTATATTTCTCAATAATCTCATGGTTGTTCAACATGGGAAGGACAGTGTAGAGGATCTTAACACTGGAGAGTAAGGGATTATAATGCATGAAATGGTAAAACCCTATTAGGTGAGCCTGCAGTGGTCCTTCAGGTTCAAACTTGGTGATTCAAGTTAATATGGTTTGTGGTTGTCACTTTATATCACAGATATCCAATGCACTTAGCCAAGGCCATAGGTTCCATGTAATACCATTAGCTTTCAATTAGCAGAAAAATGTGTGGAAGAAGCAAATGTTTGCTTGCTCTCCTCTCCAGGAAAGGCTGTTATAGCCAAGCCTAATACCACATTCAGCATTGTGAGAACACATGTCATGCACTGAAATGCTTATGTTGATCTTAGTGCTATGGTTACAGAGAGGATTGATTTTCTTCTCTTTCCCCCCTCACAGAACGTAGCATGTTTCTTTTTCCACTTTTAAATCAAGCATTTCCAAAATAAAATGCGTGTGCGCGTGTGTGTGTGTGGGGGGGGAATACAAATCCACAGTTTATAAGGTTCTTTTTAACACAAATGACTCCACGCTGACACATTGTCAGACAACGATGTTTTATGAGTACTATCTTCTGCCCCGACGCCTCCATGTGATTTGTTTCTGCCGTGATCCATATGGTGAGGATGATTTGCTTTGAAGAGGCCCATCAGTCAAGTAATCTTAAAGAAAATAGTAGCGGCAGATATCTCCTCCTCTTCGAGACAAACCGAAGGAGAGACAGAAGCGAGGGTAGGTGGGTGTTGGTGATGGTGGGGGATTCAAAGCAAAGCAAAATCTGCTCCTCACAGAGATGGAGAGCACTGGTTTTAGAGGGGTGGATTAGGGCACTCCTTTTACTGTGGAGCTTGCTTTTATGAGGTACATCATATTACTTCAGCTTCACACTTTCACAGATATATCATCATCTGCCTCACACTGAAGCCCGGCTGTTATGCCAACAAATTCTGTCTCAAACAAGATTAATACGTACGCTCTGGGTGTGTGAGGAAACACAGTGACAGTAAGCTGACAGTGCCTTATGTATGTAACACTTAAACTCAGTCCAATATCTTGTTAAACGTATGAGCCCGTGGAGATCATGCTATGATGCACCTCAGCCTGTATTCAGCTCCTAAGTGGAATATTGGTTTCCAAAATGTGATTAAGTCAACATTGTGCAGGACTTTGTGATATATTCATATTCCTGCATTTACATTTTGATACAACACATGTTGATGTATTTTTATTGGGGTTTTAAATAATGTATCAACAAGAGATATGCTTAATTGTGAAGTGTTTTTGGAGGGAAAAAAAAGCAAAATGTGACTTTAACTCCCACTGTACACATTAAGTCGAGGATGAAACCTGGCATAGGCAAGAGGAAGCTGAGATGATGCTTTTCTTAAATAGGGAGACAGAAGATGATGAGAGATGACTTCAACAACTTCAGACTGGGAAGGTTGATGTTCATCATATTATCCATACAACCTGAAGGAGTTTGAGCTATTTTGCACAGACATTTGTGAGAAGTTGCATGTCATACTTTTCAGACTTTTCACCAGAAAAATAATTTTGAAAATCATGCATCATTTTCTCCCACTTTAGAATTTTATTTTACTTGTACATGACAAAAAAAAAAAAAATCACAATAATTTACCATTGTAAAGTGGCAGAAAAAAAAAAGTGGAAATGTTAAAGCGGTATGAGTACTTCTGCTTTGGAGTTGTTAAATGTAGACTTTTCTTCTAACCTTGTAAAGAAAAGAATTAAACAACAGCTGGTTAATGTCTGTCTTGGTAAGTGTCCTGGAGTAAAAGTGAGCATGTTTTACTGTGCTATTCATTGCCTGAGGAGGGTCCCCAGGCAAAATCCATAGAGCAAGTGGAGAGCCGCCTTTAGAAGCAAGCCACGGAAATGATTAGCGCTGTTCGAGTGAAAGGCACAAAGAGGCTCATTGGCTGGCCCTGAAAATTTCAAAGCGAAACCGGTACACCTTGTGTCTGTGTTAATTGATCACAGGCACATTATCTCGCCTGTTCAAGGCTTAATTTGCCCTCCGAATCAACACCTTTTGTCAGCTACCGCACTCATTTGTTGGAAGAGGAAAAAAAGAGGAACTACAGCTTAATCATTCCAAGCAGGTGTGAGCCTGGGCCAATTTTGTTCTAGCTTTTGTTGTCATTTAGTCTCACTGCACAGGTTACATTACATTCCACAGGATTTAGCAATTGTTTTTAAAACAAGGAGTGCACAATGCACAGGAACAGTAATTTGAGCACAGGATTACTGACGTTTTTACAATTTCAAATAAATGACATGCATATACGTGACATAAAATAATATTTTCAATACAAAGATGCTGCACAATACAAGTATTTCGACAGCAGCGCTTTTCCGTCTAATCCATGTTTTTGACAATTCATGCATCAGTGGTTCAGAAGATCAAGAATCCATGAATACGTAAAGATGGAGAAATAATATGACAAAGCATACGGTACCTGAAAAATCGTTCATGTAGCTCACTGACAACTATAATGCATTTATATATTATTTGCGGTGATACATCCCAAACCTATCATACTTTCAATCCATAAACAATGCTGCATGTTGTTGTTTTTTTGCCAAAGCTTTCTCAAATGGAGAGGCCTCGTTTTTATTCAAATTAAAATGTCACCTTCATTGAATATTGATGTGTTGGGTGAGGCGTATGCAATGAGTGACCATCCATAAAAAAAGAAAATATGCAAGAAGACTAAAACGTTTTCACCCTTTAGAATGTGTTGTGATTTATGTGGTGGAATAAAAATGAATCCTTCATAAATGCTGTCAAAACTTTGAATGTGACAGATTTTTACATATCAGTCAGACTGATATTGATATTTTGTTAAAAAAATTAAAACGGTCAAAAACCTGGTGGCATGTGATTACACCTCTGATCCGAAATATTGTTGAATCAATGTTTTGATTTCATTTCAGCATCTACTTTTCTTTGGTCGGAGTTTATCAGCGTCCCACATCTTGACTTACCAATATTTGATATCGCTATCTTGCAAAGTATCTCCAAATCTATAGAATTTTAAGGACATCTCTTATTCACATCCCTCTTCAGGTGACTTCACAAAATGTCTGTCATATTTAGTTCTGGACTCTAACTGAACTATTTGGAAACTCTCATGAAATCATTTTTTTTATTGATGTGGATGCATTGACTTACTATGATGATGAAAAATTAAAACCTTTAAGCAGGAAATATTATCTGGGGCATCCTAAATCACTAATTATAGTTTTTTTAATCACTGTTGTTCAGTGACAAGATGTTTTCCCCATTTATTATTATTTGAATTTAGATATAATTACATTTATCAGAAACTAATGTAGAGATTAATATATATTTTTGACTTTTATAGCTGATAATAACTTTTGGATGCAGATTGAATGAAGAGCCGAAGGGAAGTTCTGCTTGTAGTCTGAATTTATTTTCCTGCAAACTAATTCAGAGGCTCAAATTCACGTGGTCTCCCCAACAGCTGTAACTTATACTTCCGGAGGTTAATTCCATATTTCCTGGATGTCTAATAAAGTCAGATATCCCTACAAATATATCATATTTTACCAGGCCCATATGCTGCTCCCCTAAGACTCGATAAACCTTTGACAAGGTGTTAAATGCCGTTAAAAAAACAAAACAAAAAAAGAGTCATAGCCTCTTTTTATACGACATGGTTGGCTCACCACAGTCAACAACTCACCATGGCTTTACCTGAGATAAGAACATTATCAGCACTGTGGTGTCTGTGCTGTGGGGGTTATTAGAAGACATATGGTACAAACACTTCCATTTTGACTTCAGAAATCATACCTCCGCCCATTTGTAGCCACACAAATCTATCATAAAAGGGATCAGCTAAGGGAAATGTGTATTTCATTTCAGCTGCTGTCCCCATTCTTAATGGGTAGCCATCCAGAGAGAATGAAATGATTGATTTTCGTAATCCTGAATGAGGATAAATGAATAAAAGCTAAATCTTCCACAAGAGGGAGGTGGGAGATGGTTTTGCAGAAAGGTAAGGGAAACTCAGCAAACCTATATAGTTGCACCACAGGAGAAAAAGAAGAAGAAGAAAAAAGAGAGAGAGAAAAAGAATAGGGGAGAAAAAAGGAGGAAAGAGGATTACAGCCTGTGTATGTGTACATGGGCACTCGTACACGTGCGTGTTGACTTACACTTTGCTTCTAAGGTTACCTAATGAAATATTGATGGGAGATGTGGGAAGTGCGGGGGCTGGATTGGCTGGGGGTTGCTGGTGTTGGAACTGTAACTGCTGCTTCCTGTAGCTTGGGACATCTCTGTCACTCTGGATGTCAGCGAGACAGACCTGCCCTAATTTAATCTGACTTTGAATAGTCTGTATCACAGGAATTTGAAGGGAAAGAAAAATGTAAAAACGTACCTTGCTGAGAATAGCAATAGTATAGAGGAATAAAGAGTGAAAGAGGAGTGAAATAGAAGAGGACAGAAAATGACAGTGTTAAAATGTGCAGCCAAAACATTTCAAACAGATTATAATGACTATTTGACATTGCCTGTCAAAGCAGCCTAATGCATACATTTGAAATGTGACAAAACAAAGGAGACAACAGTGCTGTGGCTATTATAATGTTTGACTGATGTTATGCTGCAAGAAGAACTGATAATGGACTCTGGTACATCTGTGGATTCTTCTCATGATTAGATGCAGCTTAGCATTTTCTTAAGCAAAGGAAGAAAGTGTGAACAGGGTGACAGCGCGGAGCTGCTTCACGGAGCAGGTGCTACATAATTATCTGCTTCTGACACAGTTTACTATGTCCATCTTAGCGCAAGACTTGGATCTGAAATCCTTGTGTGTCCGGCGTGAGTCAATACACAAACCATCGTATTTTCTTTTTTTCAAAATTTCCAGCTGTTTTATTAAGTAAAGTTATGATAGTACATCAGTCTGGCAAAAAGTCTTCTCACCCCTCGAACTCTTCCACATCTAGTCGTGTCACACCTAGAAATTTACAACAGATGGCAAATAACTGTAATGCAGACAGAAAATAATATGTGGTTCCCTAATATTCTGCAAGTAAGATATTTTAAAATATAATGTGAATATGTATTTGGTCAAGCCATGTCTATTCTTTGTAGAACCATCTTTTTCTGTAAAAAAAGCTGAAAAAAGTTTCCTCCCACCATGTTTATAGTGGGGATGGTGCCTTCTGGGTGATGGCACTTTGTCCAGGGATAAAATGCCATGTCATACCACAATCAAAAATCTATGTTACCTTCAGATGTTATAAAAATGATGTACATGTGAACATTAAAGAAATTTGATTTCACAATTTGACGTCTTAAAATTTGTTGCTGTCTCTTTAAGAAGCTCCAGCTCTTAAAGGCTAGATTTGTGAAGAAGACGAATAATGGTTACTCTGTCAACAGTCTCTTCCATCCGAGCTGCAGATGTTTACCGCTTCTCCAGAGTTATCACCGGCGTTTATACTGATAAACTTAATGCTGTTTTTCAGACGATGGATTGTTCAGAGCTTCAAAGTTTTCTACAACTCTGTTTTGAAATTACGTAACACACACACGTGGATCCATCAGAAGTGGTTTTACTTAGAGCCATGTCAAGAATTGCACACATTTTGTATTTTAATTTGTTCAAAACATGATATCCATGCATTTTTGTTCTTCCACTCCAAAACTATTTCCAAATACCTATCAGTGTATCACATAAAATTAAAATACAGTGTATCTGAGTTTTTGGTTGGGGGTAAAAGAACAAAAAATGTTCACGGTATTAATGCTTTTTAATGGCTCTACAATATAGAAAATCTTGGAACAGTTTACAAATAAACATCCAAGCCATGGGCCTGCATATTTAAACTTGACTGAAAAATTTGATTTTACAACTTCTCCTTGTTTTGGATTGACATGTTGCATTGTTTAGATCTGTGATTCCACTGTACCTAAACAAATCTGCCAATAGCTTAAGTTGCTATACAGAGTTCATAGTAATTCTGCTGTTCCTGAGAGTTCAACCAAAGTGTACAAAGACATTTTAATTTATTGAGAAATGTGGGGGAAAAAAAGAAAAAGTGGTACACTGATGAAACTTGATGCTATCGGCCAGCCAAAAACTATGCTGAATAATATCCACAATAATTACAAAGTATGCAGAAGCATCTGCCAGAGCTAAATGAGCCCACATGCTTGCAAATGTGAACATGGTGTTTTGATTTGTTTGGCATTCTCAAATGCCACAGAGCCATCTCAGCACTTATCTGTGTGATAGAAATTTGCCGACCCCAGCAAAAACAGGTCTCCAAGAAACAAGAATGACTTTTACCTTACCCATCGTTTTGTGTGTCGTAAGCAGCGAGAATCAACTGCAAGAAAGGAAGGACAAAACGTAGATTGTTTTATTTACCTCTCCATCTTAGCATGGCCATCTTAAGTAGTAATGTAAACATACACACTTTCACGCCCATTTTCTTAGTATTACATACCAAATCATCAAAAAAATAAAATAAAATAAGTGGAATTAAAATACGTTTTATCAACCTTCTTATCAGAGTGGCGAAATGTATTCAACAACGGCAAACACAATGTTTTCTCCTTGCTATCTGCTAACATGATGACGGCAGCGTGCACTAATCTTGTAAAGTCACCCTTTAAAAGGGAACCGTCGGAGGATGGGGCTGGTAGAAAAGGAGCTGGACGGACAGCTCTGTGCAGGATTGTATCCAGACTTGGAGCTGCCCCTGTCCATATCCAATGTAAGGTTATAGGAATATCATAATCCCTCCTCTGAGCTCCTTTGCGCAGAAGATGATGACTAAATTTCCAGTGTCTTATCACACACTCCCAGACTGGAACTAGTACAAGGGGTTCTGAGGGAGGAACCCAGCATGAAAAGTGCCGGGGATGAGATGATCAGATTAGCGGTGGCTATTGGATTTGTTTGTGGTGGTTGCAATCGGAGTGAAGCAGGCGTTGTTCAAAATGCCCATGGAGATGCAAAGCCTCCACCGATCCTTTCACCCACAAAAAATAAATAAATACTCCTCTCGGGGGCTTTTCAGGAGTGTTGTGTCGGGTGCTCCTGCAGGGGTAGGTGGGGGCTGAGTTGGGGGGGCTGGGTGGGGGGAGAGAGAACAAATTTAACACTTCAGGGGCTTGAAGAGGGAGGGGGCAGTTTAGTATTTTATCAGGTGGGTGGATGCTGGACCGCTTCACGCAGTGAGACAAGTGGGATTGACTGATGGTATTCAGCAAAAAGCAGGGCTGCTTGATGGCTGCCTGCGAGGCAGATGCTGTGGCGGAAGGCTCTTCAGAAACCTTACCTGAGGCACAGCGAGGTATTGTGGATTCAGGAATGTCTCCTGTACCAGGCATGCCATGTGCAGGGTTGGATTGGGGAGGAGACAACAGGCAGCTCTGAAGATGCCTTGGAGGAAGGCAGAAGAAAAAAAAAGAAAGGGAGTGGGGGGAGGTGGGTGAAGAAAAGCAAAAAAAAAGCGAGTCGGTTAATGTGTGAGGTATTTTTTTCTCTCTCCCTCTCAAACCAAGATAGCACAGCCCCAGAAAGTATGTCATTGTTCAATTAAGACAGCAAAGACATCTAAGTAGAAGTAGATTACATATAGAAAAGATGTCTTCAAAGTTTCAGTGGCAGTATCAATCACTGTAATAACTGTGAGATAGACCCTTAATGATGATGAAGTAAATACTGTACACTTGATGGAGGAAGGGAGGCTATTTCAAAGAAAATACCTGGTGGACTTCTGGAAGATTTTACAGTGGAAGGGAATGATTCAGAAGAGAAAAGTAAACTAGTCTTTGATGCAAGGCTTCATACTTGGTTCCAAACCATTTCAGCGAGACATGGGCGCTGAATAAAAATGCACATCAAAATTTTCACATTTTTTATTTGTAAAACATTTTAAAGACCAAGAATCTTCTTCCACATCACAGTCAGACACAAATTCGGATTGGTCTCTCACATATGTTTGTGTGACAGAAGGATGAAAAGTGACAATGTCAAAAGGCTGAAGGGGTATGGATATTAAAACAATGGAAGAATGGACGTACAAACACCTTGCTGCTATTTGAAGTACCTCCAAGCATGTCCCTTGTGTGACAGTTGGAAAAAGAAAACTGGACTGTGAAGCAATCAGCATTAAAACGCACATCTGCTGGACCTACATGCATGACTCCCATGGGAATCCTAGTCTTGCAGGACATTTTCCCACACGTTTTAATTTTGTTAAGTGGCTCAAAAAGGATGTCAATACTGGTCTACACCACTCACTGTGAATAACTTGTGCGGACATCAAACAAGGACGTAGCTCTGCTTATATGACATAATACAGTGATGTGCTTTGTACCCCACAGCCAGGTCATTCCAATAGAGAAAAAGCCACTGAGTCAGCTTGCCGAGACAATGTCGATAAGGTAATGGCACAGATCAATAGCACAGATTTGAGCCAGATCTTAATTAAAGGAACAGCTGCTGATACAAATGATGTTTTCAATTTATTGATACGACATGGGGCAAAGGGTGGCTTGGCCGTGGCAGAGAACCTGATCAATGTATTTAACATTAGCATTCCTTTTCATCATGTACCAAGATCACTTAATTCCCCCTGCTTTTCTTCTTGTTCTATCACTCTATCATTCTCTCCATCCTGCTGGATACCTTTTGAGAAGGATCTGAGGCAGTGCACATCCCCTCCCCCGCCTGACAAGGTGAAACTGAAGGTTTGCAAGGTTGTGCTTTTATGTCTGGTACCCTTCTTCTAGTCATTCTGAGACAAACTAAAGAACAACCAAAGACAATATTAAGGCCACTAAGTACAGGATCCCAGCGTGAGTCGAAAGAGAATCAATTGTCTATCACTTATAAAGGTGTTCTCTCATTCACCTATCCAATATATACTATATATGTCATATTTGCCAGTATATATACACTTTTTTTCTTAGACACAATTGTCTAACCTTGTAAGAATTTAATATTGTGTTCTCATTGGCTTTAAGTGGAACATAATTAAAATAAACATAAATTAAGCCTTTAAAATTGCCTGTAGAATTAATCTATATAGTTTTACATTCAGTGATTTGAATATTCAATAATATTCTACTTTACTGAGATGGACCTGTATATAAGTCCTAAATTGCACATCCAGAGAAAATGCAAAAGGACAGAAAGCTTAAATGGCTTGAATGCTAAAACAATAATTATTAATGGGGAAGGTGAATTGATAGATCCCATTAAAGCTAACGAAATGTCTCCAGAGGCATGGTAACACAAACAGTCCAGAGTCAATAGTGTGATTCCCCAGGTATCCCTGACCAGGACCGAGTTTAAGGAGACATCAATCTGGGATGTCAGTTCCCAGCTAATGAAGCTACAGCAGATCAATAATCAGGATACAACTACTACGTTAAATGAAGTACTAATGCTTGTAGGGATTACATCAAATGAGAACTCGTTTCAACTGAGTAAAGTCATGTCCTGAAGAAAGGCAAGCAATAATATTGTTGTAGTAATTCAAACATTAAAATATACATTTCTGGAAAATAAAAAATAAAAAATTAAGACACCACTACAATTCATTTTTTTTTTGGAATTAGCTTGTACTGGAATGAGCATTTAGTTTCAGTGCTTAATGAAGTACACAAGTGCACATGACTCTTATTAGGTAGAAACATATTATACAATTACCTTAACCCAGAGAAAGACTGGTGGAGAACATACATGCCAAGACACATTAAAAATCAAGATTACTAAACCGTATATTAATTTCTTAACTTTATCTAGCATGTTTTCTCTGTTATTTTAAGGTCTGCAAAAATGGCTACGGACTTTTATTAGGTTGCTTGTTTTTCAAATTTGGGAGAAATTTGATCAGAATGTTAAAGAACATCTATTTTTTGTCAAACATACTGATTAAAAGTCAATTCTGAAAAAAAAAAAAAGACTTAGCAATGGAGTTTAATTTTTTATCTGTGTACATTATGAATTTCCTTTAGTGTGATAGATTATCAATAAATGTAGTATTGTTGATGGCTATTAGAAATTTAAATTATGGGATGTATTACAGAGAAACGGATAATACAGGAGGTATTACTGAATCAATTGCCATTTTTATTTGTATATTTATCCCCAGTTGTTTCAAAGCTACATTAAAAACTTTCAGCCCCACATTCAACGAGAAAGGCATTGCGTAAATTGTAAAATGTATAAAAGGCAACTAAGTTGTGTTGATTAAATGAAAAAATAAAATCAGAGACTTTTTCATTTTGTGACCTGTTCATTATGCCCAGAACTAAATTTAGTTTTCAAACCTTTGTTTCCTTTCACTATTTTATCTTCTGATGGTACTTCTGAATGTTTCATCATTCTTTTTCATTAATCTAATGCATATGATATGTGAAAGATTTTTAGATCCTGTATTAGGGCATAGTATTATGTAAAACAGACAGCGATTTAGCCTTAGCCTTTTTTACGTGAGTCAAAGCATCCAAGAAAGAATGTGTATCATGTTTTGGGAGGAAAAATATATATAAAACTGGGTTTTTTAGTTGTGCTTTTCTTGTAGTTTTACAAATATTGGTATTCTATTTTTAATACACAACATTGTTTAATTGTAATTTTTTTGACCAATGGTCTCATCTCGAGTAATATATTTCATTCTTAAATAAAATTATATAGATGTGAAAGAAATACCACAAAAAAAAAAATCAAGCATATTGTACACTAAAGAAATGAAATCAAGGTTGCAGATGTAGTAGCTCTGTCGTTACCAGCTAATAAGGTGGCTATGTGAGGTAGAGGATTGACTGACATCCTAATACTAAAATAATTTCCACTTTCTCAACACCTCCCCTCTCACTTCCAGGGAATTATTATTATCACATCAAAGGCTTCCTTCAAAATGGGTATAAAAATCATTTAAACAGGGAATTGTGGTAATTATTCAAACTAGGCTATTTGCCAAGGCGCGTATGTAAGACGGCATTGTCGTCGAGACAACTTCATTTCCCAATAAATTGCCGTCTGTCACCAGCATAAGTAAATTTGCCACTGTTTTATCAGCATCAATGTGTCAAGTTAGGGGAATACATCAAACAGTCAATCTGATCAACAGGAAATGAAAACACGGTGAATAATGCAATGACTGAATGGAGAGGGGATTGGTCTATTGATGCATCGAATGTAAATTTCCCCTCATGACTTCTTTTTTTTTTTGTTTTTTTTTTTTAGAAGAATAAAAAACTTTCAGCTTTCACTAAAATGTTAGCTTGCCACACAAACGCTTAAGCAGAATTTATTATCCATTTCGAAGACTAGATGAGTTATGAATTTGAAATCTGCCATGGCTCAAAACCACAATAAAACCCGTACACAAAAACAATTACATAAAAAAAAGACATATTTGGTTACTTCAATGCACTTCAGGCAATGGAAGGTGTCTCCACCAACATCACAAAAAAAGAATGACATCATTGCGATCTTGTAACCCGAACATACAAACATCTTGAATAAAATATTTTTGCTAATTTAAGACAGAATTTTTGATACTCTTTAAAACATAGACAAGACAGATGAGCAAAAGAAGAAAAGATGTGGAAAAAAAGCAAAACAGTGAGTGCGTTCAAAGGTCCTTTGTGGAGCCAATATCGTCTCTTAGTTTGATGTTTGCCTTCGGGATAAAAAGAACTCCTTTGGAGTAACAATATACAGCAAAATAAAGAATTGAGCTTGAAAGAAAAAGGGACAACAGCAATAACAGAACAATGGTGCACAATGGCAGGTATTTAACTGCCCTAGGAGAAGAGGGATGAGTTTACGGTCAAGTCTCCTGGAATAACGCCTGGCAACTTAGGTCACAAGAAGTGTTTCCTGGCTTTTCGAAACCCTGCCAGATTCATTATATTTTGAAGGGATCAGGCCAGAGATTCATGAGCCGAGATTTAACCCCCCCAATTAGTCAAAGTCCCCCAGAGGCACTCTCTATCTTGTGTTGATACATGAGGCAGTGGTGACAAACCTGCCCCTGGGTTAGCTGATACAACTCCAAAGTGAGTTCAAAGCACTCTCGTTAAACTTAGAACACAATACTGCAGTGCTAAGGGAACAGGTACGACCAGAACATGCAGCAGTGAGCAGATGCAATCGAAGAGCGACTGAGAATTGCATTAGAATCTAGATGAAGATACTGCAAA
Source organism: Poecilia reticulata (assembly GCF_904066995.2). Lineage (NCBI taxonomy): Eukaryota > Metazoa > Chordata > Actinopteri > Cyprinodontiformes > Poeciliidae > Poecilia > Poecilia reticulata. The sequence goes on from NC_088845.1 coordinate 23,311,355, forward strand.
AATCTATATTTTTAGTGTGTAAATGGTGTTGGTTGAGTAATTATGATAATGGGATGAACTATAAATATGAGGGATTTTTTTCAAATATTACTATCAAAATCTATGTTTTGCTTCAATAGTGCAAACGGGCTGATGCTATGGGAGAATAACACGCTCTTAGTATTTTACAACACACTGGACAGCGTAGCACACACTTTTTAAACTTCCGTGCATTTAGATCTTCATGAGATGCGTTTTCAATATGCCAGCATCGACGGCAACATCAGCTTAAGACACCTCTGTAGTATTAAAATTAAATATAAATACATAATAAAAGCTCCAAATCTGTCCTAAAATTGAACAGTTAATATCCAACATGACACATTTTGTACATGACAGAGATTAACAAATCTTTATCAGTGTGTGATGTTTTAGCTGTTTAGTTTGCAATTAAATTAAACTGATGCTAGAGTCTAAACAACGTACCATTTGAGAAATTAATCTCTGGTATCATCTAGCATGGTCCTGAAAATGTGTGTACTAGACAAAACTAAAAGAAGTCCAAACACAGAATCCTAAGAATTTTGTGCTTCACAGCATTGCGCTCCAAAGTCATGTGTTTTTGCAAGAAGTCAGATCTGGCATGTGATAACAGGAAAATTATAATTTATGCAGTTAATGCAAGCCGTGGTGTTTTTCTAACCTGTGCCATGTACTTTTAATGCCTAACCTTAAGCAGGTACGTTTTAATGCCTAACCTCAAACAACTGCTTTGTTATGCATGGAACAGCTACAAAAACCACAAGGAAGAAAATCCAAACTTGGTATTTCAAAGTCAAAAGATATTTGGGGTGTATGTTTTATGTTCTAGCACTGAAAAGGCAACACAATAACAGAATTGGGCTCAAACAAGGTGCACTTTTAACCAGCATTAGTTTGGGAGGAAAGAAACCTAAAATGTTTAATCTTCTCAACAACAAAAAAATTCCATAATGTTATTTTTCTTTTAATTCACAATGATTTCCAAAAGAGCCTTAGAGTGAATCTAGTTACATACAGAATGATTCAGTCCGTACTATTGTGTATACTTTACCAATCAAAATAGATTTAAATCATCTAACATTCTGGGGTGGGATAAAATGCAATGCAGTTTTATTCAAAGTATACAAGTGTCCCTATTCTTAGCATCGAACAGGAGGCTCCAATAAACTGGACATGAATTAAGACAGTAGAGGACTTATTCAGGGTAAAGCTGACATAGTTCCAGTGCAAACTGGTGCAAGTATCCTTATGGTTCAAATCAAAAACCAGTTGTTATGAGGTTATCTGTTTAGGGGTGATTACAATGACTCATTGATTTTGCAGTAGCTCCTCAAAATATCAAACACATGGACAAATAAACATCATATTCCACAAAACACACTTCAATGAAGATTACAGACAAAGCAAGTCCAAATAGATCTTTGATTTCTTTATAGCAATTATATATGTTTTTCAATTACATTACAATCCAGTTTTTCAAAATAACGCTTCAGGATTTTATTTTTTTTATGTCAACTGTTATGCCATTTAAGCTATGAAAGCCTGATTGACAGATAACCAAGCTAAAATACAATCATTTTAGTTGTTTTTTATTTTTTCCCTAGACAAAGCAAATAAAACCTAAGCTCCAGTGAAAATGGCCGGAGTTCATTCCTAGATTGGTAACTGTAATAGAGTTGCAAAAGACTGGAGATTTTTTACCATTGAAAAGGGCTTTTTTGGTTATCTGTATCTCAAAAGCTCCCCAGTCATCACCGAGTAATTTCAAACTGTTTCAAGATGATAGTTCGGTGAATGAAAAAAAATTAAATAAATAAAAAAAAAAAACATTGCCTGCAGCGAGTAAAGAAAGTAGGGGAAAGAGAAAACAGAAAAAAGAGGCCACTGTATATATATATATATGTATATATATACATTTATATTTTAAGGTGCGCAGTAAAGAATGCAAGACAGATAAATAAGACAGATACTTTGTTTCATTGTCAGTGGCACTCCGGGGTTATTTGAAGCACTTATTTATGCACTGTAAGCAGAACAATACCGGCGAGCAGAAATGATTAAATACAGGCTCTTCAAGCAATAGTCATCTCATTGTGGTGGGCCCTGGCTTGCCACTGGGCCAGCTTGATAAAAGCACTGTGAGCTGATAGCTGATACAATTTACCAGCGATTTGAATGGGAGAAGCTGGGAGGAAGGGGCTGCGGCTCGGCTGGTCTGTCGCTGACAGCCTGTATAAGCTATAATAAAATCATTAGAATGTAAATGCTTTATTGCAAAATAAGAGCCTCGAGCCAGAGTGACATTATCTGCCGCCACCCGAATGAAAGCAGCGATTAGCATTCCCTGATTCAATGATAGAAGCAACTTATCTTTATTAAAATTTCTCAAATCGAGTCTTCATTTTTTCATGATTGAGTTTTAAGCAAATGTAATATCCAGTTCAGTTTGTGCATGAAGCTCGCGGAGGGACGGAGGGAAGGAGGGAGGGAGGCAGGGAGCAGGATGCCCCAGAAATAATTAGTGTACACATTTCTTCCCTACACGTGTTTCATAACCAACAAATTGGATTTCATATTTCACTTGTCACTATCTAACACATTTGCATGAAAATATGGGGTTGAGTTTACAGAATAATTACTGAAAGTGTACACCTCACTAACATGTGTTTCATAAGAATGAAATTTGATTTGTTTGAAAGTGACTATCGTGGTTTGGTCAAATAATTGTTGCAGCACATGATGGTCGGGCTCTGACTTGATTTAGATGTTCATATTCATAACACACACACATTTTCAGCTGAGTCTTTAAGCAGGACATTGCTTAGTAGGCAGACAGTCAATTCTTATGCAAATAGCTTGCTACTGAGTATGAGATATAATACGCTGTAGATCAAATGTCACACTGGGAGTAAGAGTCTGTGTGATATAAAAAAGGCTGACTTACATATTGTTCTCTAATATATGCTTCCTAATTTGATATTTCTACTTTATCTTTAAGAAGTAATTCATCCGAATGTAAAGCCGTGAAATATAGTCGGTGCATTTTTTTTTACCGTCACTGAGCGATATGAATGATAAGAAGGAAATGTTTTGAGACCTATAAAACTAATGTGTGGATCTTACATCATTCTGCTTTTAAATCCCAAAAGCAAACCCAACTCTGCATTCATTTGGTAAAAAGTCTACTTAAGTGTAACAAGTGATAACAAGATAAAATGTGTACGCAGACAAATAAAAGAAAAACTTTTCATAGCTGGAAAGCTAAAATTGCTGCAACGTGCAATAGTCGTGTTTTATTTCTTTCTTTCTTTCTCTCTTTCTTACCGCTCATCCTGGCCAAAATGAATTTTACATTCATAAAGACACCTCTCACTTATCTCTAATGTTTTTTCTGTTTGCTTATTTCTAAGTGGACCAGGAACTGACAGAATAAGGTTATATGTAGTTCTAAACATATTAAAGGTAATATTTCTCCTTTAATCACTCCTACAATTTTATACATTTCACCCATAATATCTATTACAGTTACTTGAAGATGGGCAGCTATGCTGACTAGGCCATGTAAGCATGTCTTTCCTTCTCCTCCAGATTGTTATGGGGTTTAAGATTTAGTTCCTAATAACTCACCTGATTAAATAAAGGTAAAACATTTTTTTTTTAAATAAAAGGACTTCTAGCGTCCTCCTTACTGAGGAATAGTCTGACATCGCATCAAAAATGTGGCCAGTGCTTGTTCTTGTATTCATCCACCACTCTTCCTTTTCAATGTTGAGTAAAACAAAACCAGCCATTGTAGGAACAAGCGAAATGATTAAAACTGCTGCTTGCTGTATTTTGGACTTGTGCTGCTATTCTTTGTGTATCTGTCCAACATTCAGAAATAAACATTTAATCAAATATAGACTGTATAGGCTATGGGCTATAAAAATAAAACTTGCTACCATCTCCCTGCGGTAGCACCCAGCTAACTGAAAGCTCTTTATTTTTAAGAGCACCAAAACAGCCTAATCCTAGCATTTGAACAGCAGCCGATTAAGCGACCTTATTCAGGACAAACAAACAGGAAGAAACATCGTTCCAAGTTACAGTCAGTGTCATGGTTTTCATACAAAAATGTCTTAAATATGTCCTCAAAAGCGTCATTGTTAGGAGCTCAGGTTCTACACAATGCACTTGTTATGGCACACCCAGAGGATTTGCAGTCGAGTTCATGTGCGTCCTCTTAAAGCAATCACTGGGTCATACATCTTGTGGAGTAAATTCAAAATCCCTTACCTCTGCCCCATTCATTGAAGACAAAAGTGGGGACACAAATTGGTCTGAGAGCACACTGTAAAAAGAGAAGCTTACATTAAGCTGAAGGGGTCTCGAGGGACCGGGGCCAATCGTTGCATGCGAAGAAGAATGGTGGCAGAGTTAGGGACCGGGCACTAGTAGATAAATCACTGCCATCATGCAGATTTACTGTGTTGGAGTGAAAAGATAAATGTGGAAAAGGGGTGTGTGTCAGAACCTGCGGTGCAGGGCCACACGTTAATGCTGTGTCAGTAATTGAACTTTGCTATAATTATCCTGAGGAGATAATATTAACTTATAGTCTTTGCGTGAGAAAGACGCTGGTCCATAATTCATTCGCCGGAGAGGGTGTTGGTGCCGGATGGCGCTCTCTCTCACTGTCCCTTTCACCCGTTTCTTTCTCCTGCATTGTGTTACTGAAATATGACGGCTCCATTTTTATCCTGTCACAATGACAACTGATGGGCTTATTTTCCTGTGGCCCCGGGGGATGATGAAATAGTAAGCAAACATTCTTTCTCAGGAGGAGAAGGGTGCTCCATCATTGTGGCTGGGGCCGCCACCGCCGCTTGTGTTGTGTGGCAATAACAGCAGGTTATGGATACAATACACTTGGCCTCCTCCTCTCAGTGCAGAGGGCCTTACACACAGTCTCTTCGCCTCAGTTCCTTTGGTGTCACAGTTAGCGGTTCACATCACCTTCGAGTTATAAAGTGTTCCCTTTTGGGTGAGTTCAAAGTCTTTGTTTCTCTTCCAGTTTTAGTTCTGATGTCGACGTTATTGAATTATTAAGGACTCGTACTTTTGTGTGTGGTGGCTTTGTTGGTTTGCAAAGGGTCACAGCTTTCATTTTGGCGTGTGCATAACTGGTCCCAATTCAAATTTTATTCGGCAAATCTGTTTTATTTTAGTCGTTTGTTAGTTTTAGGGCTATATTTATTTTTTTGTATTATTATGATTAGCTTTATTTAAAATATAAAAGGAAATCAAGTTATAAAAACAAAAAAACAACAAAAAAACAAACGTAATTTATTTTATCTACCCCAAAAGAGTTAGTTGTACTCACTGTTACAACCATCCATAAAAAAATTTGGGGCCACTCCGACTCCTCTGCTATAGGTCAAAATAGCACACCAACTTGGCTGTTAACACTAGCAATATTCCATTTATCTAATTTAAATAATGAGGAATATTGATGCACATTAGCTAAGGGAATGAGGCCACAGGCATCCGAGGGGGGCGGAGGAGTGGCGACTACTGTCAGCTCCTATTTTCCCATCCAGTTTGTTAACCAAGTGTGTGAAGCTGCAGCAATAAAAGCGATAAGAGCATTCTTCCAGCCGCACTGCTGCTACTCCAGAGTAAACACCGTCAGAGCCCAGTTTATCACCATGCTAACTGGATTTAGACAAAGAGCTACAACGGCAGCTTGAGCAGATATCCAGTGACAACAATCAAACATTATAACAGCTCTCATTGTGTGCGCAGTCATTTCCATTGTTGATATCCAAAGGGCTTATTTTGAATAAAACGGAAAATACGAAGCCCTAATCCTCATAACGCTGTCTTTATTTTGGCGGAATATTACTGGAACACCCACCTTGGTGTCTTGTCAAGTCACTGCCAGCGGGGGCTTTTGTCTCCTTGGTGTAAAGAGAAATGACAGCGTAATGTGATTTACAGGCGATCGCTTCAGCTCAATTAAATTAAAGTCCCCAATAATCCATGATGAATGCACACCTACGTCAGTCATTAGGAGTCAAAACAAAATACGGGCTTATCGTATCACAGCACCATGGAGAGAACACACCCTTTAATAGATGCACAGATTCATTTAGTCATTTGTGTCACAGTGTGTTATGCATTCAGTGTCTGCCGCCTGCTAATGACTAGTAAGCCTCTCAAGATGCCTGCCTCCCAAATCCAGGAAATAAAAAGACTGACTAGAAGGCAAACCACCAGCAGTACCATTTATTGAATTAAAATGTACATTTCTGATGTTTTGACAAACATATAAAGTCGACAATGAATGCACAATTATGAGAAAGCAAATTTAATAAACGTAGCAAGTCAACGTTTTTTTTTTTTTTTTTGCTTTCCTGTTTTCCTCTTCTTTTCCTGACATAAATTTCAAAAGAAGACAAAAAAAAATAAGGGGTGGTCAAAGAATGCTTGGCCACTATGTTTTGATTGACAGTGTCATATTTGTAAGAGGGTTATGAACCACAAAACAAGGGTTAAAGGGAAATTGACCCAGCAGTTGACGGGTGACTGATACACCGAACTGGAGGTCTTTAATCTCGCTGCGGAGCTTACATGAAGCTTATATAACAAATTACAATGCCTAAAGGGTAATACATCACCTGATGGACTCCAGCTTTTCTGTCTTCTCCGTTTCTCTGCCCAAGAGAGACCAAGTGACTTTGTCGGGAATAAGCTGGATGTATGATCTGTTCATATCACCAAAAATTTGAAGTTATTTCAGCCGACTTCTCAAGATTTTTTTTTTTTTTCTAAATAACATTTTTGAAGTAAACAGAAATTTGTGACTATGATTAATATAGGCTTTTACAAAAATTGTCTGATTTTGCTTGTTTATTTTTGCAAGACTAAATGCTGTGAAAAAGTGATCTGACGGATTTTCTTATCAAATTTTGACTGCATTTATAAAAATAAAAGCTATTTAAACCAGCTCGTCACATGCAACAGGAAGCAAACCTTACAAAAAGTTAGACTTTTGTTCTGTCAATCCACAGAAAGATTTTCCGAATACACTTAGGGATCAAAGATATGTATTTTCCATTTGTGATTCACTGGAGTTCAAAAAGCTTAAAAATAGCTTTGTAACTTTTTCCAGCTTGATAGATGACAATGACTTTGCTTCTACTTTCTTTATGAAGTTCTTCAGATTTATAAACCTATTTTGTGTGGTCAAGCAGGTTCTATTTAAGCAATTAGTTTGTTCTACATGTCCGACAGCACAGTACCTGTGATTAAATATACATCCTGTTTGAATGAATGTTTTCCTTGATTCCCAACAAAAACAAGAAGTCGTGTTTTATCTATTGCACCAGGTTGCAATACCTTCATTTCTTCGGGAAATCCCCAGCACAGAGATGTTTTCCCTCGATAAAAGACACCCTGTCTGCCCGTAAGTGTGTTCTGGATGCAGCCGGTGAATGATAAAATGTATGACTTCCCAGATAAGCACACAAGTAAAACAACATTGTCCAGGTGCAGATTGTTGCTGGAGCGTAAGGTGTGTGTTGGCATGCAGAAGACGAAAGATGTTTGTGCGAGGCTCAGGAGAAGGGATCCAACTTCAGCACCCGAGCTTTAGATGTGCTCTGCTGTTCTGATCTCCTCAGACTAGTGTAAGGCCAAAGGTCATCACACTTGCTCTCTGCAGCAAAGTTTAAAAGACGCTGTCGGGATGTCAAATTTTGACCATTGTTAGTGCAGGTTTTCCGAAATACCACAAATGTGGGCACATAAAAACTCTGTAATTACAGTAAGTTAACACTGAGCTCACACAATATCAGCTTTAGAGCTGCGGCGCCATTAAAAAGGGGTTAAATCCCAGAATGTACAAGTCAGAAGTTTAACTCCGCTCACCGCTCAACAAAGGTTATAAAGTTACCTGTAGAAGAGGAGACCTTAGCTGTCAAAATCTGTATTCCCAAAGCATCTTTAAACAGAAATACTGATCTCGGATCATAACCTCTCATAGAGTAATTGGTGGTCCTGGTTCAGGGGCATGCAGTCAGCACTTCTACCAGCGAATAAAGCTGTCTAAAGCTGTTCTGGCAGGCTGACTAATTAGGCTTTACACACAGCCAATTTAAGTGCATCTTGAAGAGGGTGACAGGGGCTTTTTTTTAAGTTTCTGCAACCTTGGAAGGAAAGCAATTAATTTTAAACAGTTTCAACAAGCAAATATTTCACTGTTTTGTAGCTTAAAAAAATGTGGCAAATAGAGCATATTTTGGTCCATTTGTTTAGTTAAATGTAAAAAAAAAAAAAAAAAAGCCAGGGCTGGTACCACATTAAGGGTCTTTTAGAGGTTTTACAGCGTGTATGTACACTAGCTATAAATTTGTTATTTGATAAATTACACTCAAACATGTTTTGTAAGAATAGTATAAAATGAAACCGTGTTTATATTTAAAAATATATATATATATAATTAAAAGTTAAAGTCTGGATGATGTAAACTTAATCAAGCACTGTAACTTATTATTGAATCCTGTTCTTTACAAAATAATGTTTTAATTAAAGTAAGTAGACCAATTGGGGTTAAAGCAAAGGTTAAATGAACTAAATACACAAAGATAAAAAAAAACAAAAAACGAGAAAGTTCTGTACCCTTATATGTCTGCATGTTGTGTGCAACAATATAATTTTGGTGTGCAGACAAAAGCCCCACATCTCTTGAAATCAAATCCCCCTCCCACCCAAGCACACAGATGCCCAGGACTATCTCTCTTACCCTCGTCTCTCAACAGCTTTTGAGAGGTCTAAGTATAAAATAGCGAGGTGCACTAACAGTATCTGTCCATTGCAGGATACGTATAGAGAGTACGTGGGGAGGCTCAGGTAAGAACTTGCATCAATCTGTCACTCGCTTCCCTCCAGGTGATAAGAGAAATTCCAACAGAGAGATAACGCTGGACATTCAACTTAATTCCGAAGGAAGAACTTTTCATCAGTGGGTCACATATTAGCTTTCACAAAACGCAGACTGTGAGTTCAATTTTTTTCCCCCCTCCCCTTTTCCTTTTGCTCACAGTCCAGGTATGTGGATGACACTGTGAACCCATGTGCTTAAAATTCCAAGGTAGACCAGAAGAAAAAGAAAAAAAAAACTGTCTTACTCTTTTATCATTCTCTATCTCCATGTTTTCTCTCTTGAAATAAACTTCTTAGATAACACAGTGACCACAGTGATGGTAGTATCTCATATGTGTTGAACTCAAATATGGAAAATTGAGTAAAAAGGTTGAGGTTCACCAAATCTTCCCAAAGCCTCCTGCTGCTGCTTGTATTTTCTTTATCAGCTTCATGAAGTGGGGATCAGACACTTTTGGACACAAGTTGCTTTCATTGTAATTTTTGTGGGAAGAAAATTGTGCATAACTCAAATAATTCTACATCCTCTTCCAAGCTGTTGGGACTTAGGTATTTTTTTTAAAATAAATAAATAAAAAGCTGATTCCTAAACAAGATGTTTAAATGGATCATGCATCATGGAGAAAAGGGGTGGGAATGCGATGACTCACTAATTTGAACATTCATGAGTTCTAAGTTTAAAATGCCTGCTAAATTGATTATTGCAAATCAATTTGGTTCCCCAGTCATACATACTGAATTAACAAAAAACATGCAAATATTCACAACTCTAGGCTTGAGGTTTTATTTCCTCATATTAAAATAATCTCTTTTGCTGTCCATCAGGGAAGTGTTCACAGCACTTCACATTTTACATATTGTTGTGTACAGCCTTATTCTAAATTGTATTAAAATCTATTTCCTCATAATTTTATGAACAGGTACACCATTATAGCAATGTGGGATAAATGTTCTAAGTGTTTAAAAAAGTAAACAAAAAAACAAACAAACAATAAATTGCATTGATTTGTCTATTATTTGAGTTAAAACAAGTGTTGATATGTTGCATGTTTACAGTACAAACCTTGTCATTTAAAATCATTGAACATTCTTAAAAGCCAGCCCCATTTAAAATCTCCCACAGTTAGGTCTTTGTAGTGTAATTGGGTTAAAAACTGCAGAAGTGAAGCATACATATCATGGATGGCAGAAGGTTTCTATAACACCCACCAACAGCACATAACAAAGTTACATTTACAGTTAATATTCAAAATTATTTTGGAGAATAATTACAAAGTGCCATTTGCACAGCAACACTAAGTTTACTATTGACTGTTGATACATTAAATATTAAAGTTTTAATTTAGAAAGCCATGTTTTTGAGATAACAGTAACATTAAGCAAGCTCTGAGCATTAACATGTAAAATATATAACCCAGGCATGGGCTTAAACTCATCTGGGGCATTATACTCAATTAAGAGGCCCGGGGAATTTATATATTGTCTTTGTGCTTGTGTAGATGTTAGTAGTGTACAGAGCCTGTTAGCTAGGCCTAGTGGATGATGAAGCCTGGTAGGTGGGCCAAGTAGCTTAGCCTGTTAGCTGGGCGTAGTGGATGATGAATGAAGCCTGGTAGATGAACCAGGTAGCTTGGCCTGGTGGCTAGGCTAGGTAGTTGTTTTGACCTAAACAACTACTCTTGTTTTGAACGGACATACTCATGTTAACTAATTTAAACTTTAAGAGTCTAGAGAACCGTCAAAGAAGCACTTTTATTGTGTTGGCTCCTCCTGTTGAAAATCATTTTTGGTAAGCTACATCTTAATGTTTTAAATGAATTTATATGTGAAAGTACCTCAAGATGACTCTGCTAGCTGTAAATAAGAATATTTTACATGTTGGATTTTTGTTAGTTTAGAGTTGTATTTGAAACGTAATTAATTGGCACTTGACTTAATGTGATATTTTGATTGTTGATTCTATGTTGCATGACTTTGTGATTTTGTGTTTGTTATGATGTAAAGTACTTTGAAATGCCTTGCTGTGAAATGTGCTATACAAATAAAATTGATTGATAGTGGAAAATGTAATCCCCTGAAAAGCATTATTAGAGGAATAGAGTCAAAAATTGAGTAATATAGGGCTGTCCATAGCAGAGAAGATAAAATCCCTATTCTAAGTTAGTTAAGATTGAAAAAGCAACAAAGCTGTAATTTATGTGATTTTTAAAATTTTTAAAACAATATTTTATTCATTTTGTTTGAAATGTAAAATTCTATGTTAAGCGTTCCTAGAGGAAAAAGTTGTGGTTATTGTAAATATGTTGCACTGTTGAAATAGTTTATCCCTGGCATATTGGGTGCTCCTTTTTGTTCACAATGCTGTTTGTTTTCTCTCATGTTAACTAAAACCTGTTTGTACTTCACATAAGTTCATTTACATGTTGATGGGCTGACTAGGTAACTTGTGAATGCAGGTGATTGTGTTGAATTTGACTTTAGGATATCAGAATACCAGGATTGACAACACACAATTTATTTATCTGGAAAACAATACATTTTACATTTATGGGCTAATTATCTATATATCTCCTAAAATTACAATGAAAGTTCTTGCAGTTCTTACTTTAACCAAAACAAAAAGTGAGCTAATTTTTACAATTTGCTCAATTGTAAACATGTATGTATATGCATGTGTACATAAATGTAAACTGCCCATTCATCCTTGTGCACATACCTCCCTAAAGTAAAATAAAGACGCAGGAAAACACTGATTGCTGTGATGAGAAGGAAGACACTCCACTTCATACAGACACGATTGATTAGCTTTGTGGAAGAGCAATAGCCCTTACTCAGCTGGGTTGTTGTGTGAGTGCTAGTCTGGCTGTTTTCTTTTTTAGAAAGATCATACAGATCAATACAACATGGCACATTTTGAAGACCCCTACACCATACCCAGGGACATGGGAGGCAAGAGTGGAGCCCCTTAATGCAGCACCTCTACTCTTGTTTTTCTGATTGGAAATGGGGGAGGGGTGATGATGATCATAATGTTGACCCAGCCCCATGTCCTTGCTCAAACGCATGAAATAACCACAAAGATTCTTCTTTTATTGGTTTGCTTAAATTTTTTTCTCCAATTTTTATTCTGCACTTCTCTCTCAAGTTTTCCCAGCAGACATTTATGGCCACAGAAAGTCACACAATAAATATGAATGTTGACCTGGAGTTTTTAACTGCTGGTTTTTGTTAGTTTTCTTGCAGGTTTCCAACAATCAAGATGTCCCCCAGCAAACAAAGACCATGGCAGGTGGGGAGGTAAGATAAGCAATTAAAAGTGAATCACTGTATGTTGGTTCAGAAACAGGGAGAGCAGAGGCTGAGTCAACCCCCTCCCTGCAGCCCCGGTCCACTAAAACCACTAAATAAACTGGCGTTTTAACCTTTTGCGAATGCAACAATGGGAATGCATTGGTCCAAAATTCTCATCGGATGTTTTAAAAATATTTAGGCTTTCCATATAAAACGTGTGACACGACACTATTGATTTGTTGTTTCATTCACCGAAACGAATGTATGTATTTATTCTTGTATTTGACAGTTTACATCTTTGCAGCAGAATATAGCATCTGTGTTTAAAGTCCATTGTCAGTCAATGATAACCAAAGAATGAATCATGCGATCGCTGAACAAAAAGAGAGGGCAATTAGAAAGCCATAATGCTACTTGAGGGGTGAGAGAAGAAGCAGTGGGGTAATTCTATTTCATTGGGGTCAGCGCGGCTACACAGCCCCTGCTAATATATTGCTTTATCTTTCAACTGTGTTCAAAACAGCTGTTTGGGGCTGTAGTAGATAATTCAAGTCGGGGTTCTTTGGTTTACGTGGGCAAGCAAGGAGACAATGGAGACCCATCGATTGGTAGGGAGCTTGACATCCTGGCTTCTTGTCAGCTGAATAAAAAGACCATTACTCCTTCAGCTCGGCCTTGATATACACCCCCAGGAAGAAAGAATCAGGACTTTTTACTCCAGTCCCATCAACCCATATCTTTTTTTTCTTTCTTTCGTTTTTGTGTCCTTTTACTTCCGTTTGTCCCATAATCATTGCAATCTTTTTTACATTACCAGCCAGTGTTTGTGAAACAATGGAGAGAAGCTAATAACTTTTTTCCAGAGCAGCGTTTTTTTTTGTTTTTTTTTCTGCCACTGGGAAGAAAGGGGAAGGAATGGGATGATAAAAGGGCGATGGCCTTGGTCAAAGGTCAGCCGCTGTGATCTCATTGTTGTTCTTTTTGACACTTTTAAAAAGACTTTTGTTTCATTACCTTAGGTTAGAATTCAACCTATTTCTATGGGATGTTTGGAGATTCTATGTAAAACGTTTGAGTTTAAGCTATGCACTGGAAAAGGTGTCATTTTTTATACGATTGTAAATGTTTTAACTAGTTACGGCTGTGTAGCGATCGGTTTGGTTTTATCTTAGGATTGTGTGGCATGCAAAACAAAAACTACAAAAATGGCAAGAGGCAGTATTTCAGTTATTTTTGCCTCGGTTTTTGAATTTACAAAAATGAATGATGTGGTGTAATTTCTTATGACTTGTCTAGAAAATTAAGAAAATAATACTTAAAGTTATCTATTTTCAGTATAGGCAAATTATGTGAAGAAACAAGGCAATAGTATATATCATAGATATGTTAGAGAATACAGTTTGCGTTCAACTTGCTTAGTAATTGCATATATGTGAATCATACAGACTACAAATGAGCTAGAGAGCTAAGCTTGTACCAGACAGCAGTACGGCAGAACATACTAAAGCACTAATCACTAATATCATAACCTAAAGATCTAAAATGCAAAATCTCTAATGATTTTGTCTTTAACGTGTACAAGCATGTTTTACAGCGACTGTTCCTTCCCACACACGATGTGACATCAGCCCTTTTCCTAATATAAATAAAGATATCTATTATCTCATCGTTGAAGATTAATTTGAATCAGCTGCTATCAGCATCAATAGGTCAAACAAAGCTTTACAAAAAAACAAGAGCAGACACCGACCACAAAATTCTGACACCGCTATGATAAAATTGCATTAATACATGTTTGTGTTAAAGTACAAACAGACATTTCTGATGTTCTGCAAAAGCAGATTTTTACTTTTGTGATCAAATACATCACCTAAGAAAACAGAGGCTAATAATATAACAGTACTACACAAGGAGTGAGGCATCAACCCACCGAGACCTCCACTTGGATACATAACATGGATGTGACTCTCATCCACACTCCTTCCCCCGTCCTCACCAATTTGATTAATACATTCCAATTTTCTGCGAGATAGTTTTCTTGCGAAGAAGAGATCCATTTCACCCTCAAGATCGAAAGTTAGAATCTGCAGCATAATTGATGACCTCCTGGGACAAACGCTCTCATATTTATCACCACCTGACCTTTCCTCCAATCTCATCCATCATAAATTAAAGTTGTACAGCGGTGGCGTGGCCCTCTCTCCTCTCCCAGCATAACCTTTTGTCCAGAGGTCCCCTCCTTTGCTTCATTTGGAGCTGTTGGAAGGAGCAGCTTTAAAACCTGCAGTTCAGCACCTCTGCTGTTCGGGGCAGATGGTCATCACTGAAAGCATCTGTCAAATTCAGGCCCCCTCACTAGTGGCCAACCTGCATCTTCTCTCCTCCTCTATTTTTCTTTAACATTTCTCTTTTTGAGTTTTTGATCTTATTTCACACTTTTTTCCCTCACTCCGTCTTTACAAATCTCTCTTGCCGATAGACGTCTCCTTGATGATTTGCTCAAGTTCATGGTCGATGTAGAGCAATAATAGAACAAGCAAAACTGAAAGGAAGTCTCACTGAAACAGCTTCAGATTTTAAGATTCCATATTATATATTAGTAAAATTTACGATTTTTTTTGTACATTGTAGGAGGCAGCTAACTTCACACTTCAGTATCTATCTCTGGAGTTTTCAATCACTGCAGATTTATTTTTTTCCACTATGTGACTATGTATCAGGAATTAAAAATGCATATCCATACTCTGTCATAAGAGCTCCCCCATATCTTCCCCTTACGAAAGGCTCCCTTTTAATATTGATGGGAAGAAAGGCATTAATGTTAAAACTTTGCTTTGGGGCCAAGCCCTTATGACTCCATCGTCATGAGCAACAAAAAGTAATGGAATAAGCCAGCATTTGCACCATATTAACCGGGTACAATTCCAAAATCTCACGTGGGATGAGGTCCGTAATCATATGCAAATATTACTGCCAGTCATGAATTTGATGTGTCATTTGGATGAAATAAGGCTTCAAATCAAACATAAAACATGCACCTTAACAATATCAGTTCAGAAGAACACATCAATATTTAGTCTTGCAGTATTGTTTCTCCCCTTTTTCACAATCTTTCAAGAATCTAATCAAATAAAGTAATCTTACCAGTGAACAATTTGTGTTTAATTTTAACACTGAAGCTCCCAATCTCCGTGGATGGAAACAAATACGGAAGCCTTGCAAAAGCCCCTGTTCAGTGACTGTTAAAGAGAGCAACAGAGACTGAGGTGATTCATATGTTTATACATTGTCATTCAGTGCATGACTACCCAGCACTCCCACCAGAGGCAGCCTACAAGTGACCCCTGAAAAGAAAGGGTCAGGGAGTAGGTCGTGCGGAATGGCCCGGCTGTTGGCTCTGACACTCTCTGACAGCTTTAAGTAGATCTCTTTTTAGCCATTTATTTGGAGTGTCTAGGGGGAGCCAGATAAAGAGGAGCACGAACAAGAGCAGAGCACAACTTCTCCCTTCAAGGGAAATCGAAATGAGGAACTGAGGCTGAATGGAAGTTTTCTTGAAAGATCGAACGGATTTGAACAAGATTTGAAGGGCTACATCCGGTGTAGATGTCTTATTATTTCGTACTTGAATAGACATCATTTTGGTGGTGACTCACTTATTATGATGGAGATGTGTAACAACACTCTTCTATCGGGAGAAATCAATCTTTTTGTGGCTCCTGATTTTTACTAATGCGATTCAGACAAATATTTGTTTGCTGTCCATGTGCCAAATATGTTGCTGCTGTTCTGAGTTTTTAAAATGTGATTCCCCTTGATTGCATGGTTTTAGTTTTATTGCTGAGGCAAGTTTAGGTATCATATTTTTTCTGAAAAAGTTTAGCATTTGTGATCATAGGAGTTTAGTCCAATACTCATTATCTTTCAGTGCGTAAAACAATTTTTGCAAGACCACCGATCCAACAGGCCATGGCTAAGCATTATAGATTCTAATTTGAAGTCTTGTCACTGCTTTCCTTGTCTAGAATTGTAAGTGCAAGGGCTGCCATCTGCTTGCAATAATGAGCCTGACAACGCTGGTAAATGTGCTTTTTACAATCATAATGGCTGGCGTATTGATCTTAATGGACGCAGCGAAGGCTTGTTCTATCAGTCAGAGGAAACAGTAGGACACAGCGAGCAACAACACTCTGCATCTAACAGATTAGCTGCTCTCAGGCAGCTCTCACGGTCACTTCATTGATATCATTAAGTCACCATATGTTTTGCTAATTTACCACAGTTTTCAGATGCCTTGCATAATAAGACACGCTCACCGTAAACCCACTTCTGACACTGTGACGGGCCGTAAAGAATCTCATTCGCGCTTCCTTCCTCTCCTATGATTGTATATGTGTAGGTGTGTGTATGCAGTATGTGTGTATGGAAAGAAGCTGTTCAGTGTTCTCTGCACATTTCTTAACGTAATGAATGACATAGGGATTTGTCTGCCAGTTGCTGTTAATGTCAAAGGGAATTCCATCGAAAAAGAGCAAAAAATGAAAAGGTCCTTGTTTCCTGTGATGAGTTCTAGCCATAATTTTCTGACTTTTAAACCACACAGAGCACTGGTGTTAATGCAGTTTTAAATCGAATAAGGCAACTGTGATTGTACATCTTTTGCATACACTCATTTGTAAGCTCCAGTTTGTCTGAAGTCGTGGGAAAAGATTCATCACAAAGTCTCATTTGTAACATCATTGACACGGCAATAATGATCCATTGGCAGTACAGAGTAATGGGTGGCTCTGACCTTTAACCCTGACCAATGAACACATTTAGTTTAAGCCTGGCGCTCAGTGATTTATTTCTGACAGTATTACAGCTTCTGAAGTCGTAGAGCCAGACACATAGCGCATTGAATAGGACAATTATTAACTAGATGGGACATGGTTCGCTTTCACTCTCTTTCACTCCCTTTGAAGGTATTTAAAATTCATTCACTTTCCAGATTGCTGCAGGTTTATGGAGAGAAACTAATGGAACTTTGCTTACTGTAGTTAGAAAATGTGCGCTCGGTTTAAATGTTAATAGGTTATTTTAATTTTATTAACAGAATAACACGTGCGTTTCCTTGAGAAATTAGCTTGTCACATGATGCTTCTTGTTAAACACCATTATGCAAATGTAAAAGGGTAACATTGCCAATTAGGAACTATATTTTTTAATGAATATCATTTCTCTTCTTTTGATTATTATCATTATTATTACTAGGGGAGAGAAATTGGTGAATTCTGTAGTTTTTCCTTTTGATTTTACAACTGTTTCAAATTCACCCAACAGCCAAAGAAATTACTGCTTACAGTAGGTATGTTCTGTGATGTGATTTTAAAGTTAATCAGATAGTGATAGAGATATACTACATAAAGTGGAAAGGTTATGATACTAAAAACATTTGAGGTGACAGCAGCACTTTACATTCTGTGCTGCAGATATTAACATAAGTAAATGGAACCACAGATTACCAAGTCCTAAATGTCTTTTATTATGTTATGACTACACAAGCATCAAGGAAGGTAAGCTGACTTTTAGCTTGATGTTTGCAGCCTTCACAGTGGTCTGGGCTGTTCCATGTGTTACCAGTTTTTCAGCTTTCTGAGACCACTGTAATTGTAGCGAAGGGTTGCAATAATCCACTGAGTTTAAAAAAATTATAATTCAGTGCTTAGCGACAAGAATAAACATTATTTCTGTCAAATGCTTCAGTCCAGGAGATGAAAGGTCAATATTCTTGTAATCCTTCACATAAGAGCTTATGCATATAAAGTTTATAAACAATGTTTTGATCACATATTATTCTCAAAGCTACATTTACTACTTAAAATATATGTAAATATTTAACATAGCGTTTGTGCTAAAAGAAAACAGAGCATTGCTATTGTCTCCACTGTAATACCTTCAACTGGAAGGAAATTTTTTGCATATTTTAGCACGTTTAAGCTAACCTAGACTACAAAAATTACAATAAACAGTAATAAATCTGTACACTTTATATGTTAGAAGTGCATGGGGACATTTCTAACATAACTATTTCACTGGACTGGAATATTTTCACATACTGCTGAAGAAAACTTATGAATTTTTTCTCTATCAAAATCAAAACAAGCTGTCAAAGTCAATTAACATGTGGTTCGCTGCGTGAATACAATTTGTGAGGAGAAGGCAGAAGAGAAAATAAATGACCAAAGATTCAAAGAAATATAAATGGATAAAGTTTAAGTTGGAAGAAAAAAAGAGATAAAGAACAGAGGATGGGCTTCTATAAACAAATCAACACATCTATCACCCTGGGCCTCCTGTAAGGGCCATTGGGTCACCAGTGTGTTTGCACCAGCCCCATCACTCACTCAGAGTCGACAGGCTGCCTATTCCCAACCAACCACAGTCTGCTTTTCCAATTCAGTCAACAAAGCCCAGGCCCTGGCACTGTCTGTTTAGCTAGAGGGGAAAACTGTCAGGAAAAGTAAGACGAATGGGCTGCCCTGATTGACTATTTCCTTAGATACTGAATCAATGGGCTTATTATCACCAGCAATTACAGTACTAATACAAACAGATGCTTGGGGAAAGACATCTGCTTAGAGAGATGAGACAACTAGATTTTTAGTCAATAGAGTGAAGAAAGCTCTTCATTCTGTAATCCTCAGCAGGGGTATTTGTGTAAATGTGAGAACTAGAAATACACATGCTATGTGAAATCACACACACGCACACACACACACAAATGATTTCACATAGTTATTGCCACTAGAAAAGCAATCTGAAGTATACATAATAGTGGAAAAATCAATAAAAAGTCCACTTGTTTAAGCTAAAATTGATCACATGTAACAATGTGAAAGGCATAACTTGTATGATTTAATTCCGGTTAGCTTTTTCATAAATACCCATGAATATGTCCATGTTAAACATTTCCTTTTAAAGGAAAATTATTATTATTAGATTTATTATGTGTTTTTTTTTTTTTTTAACCTAACTTTCCCAGATGACTTCCTTGTCTTCACGTTTGGCCAGAATACCAAAACATGGCCACCATGTTACGCCTTGTTGAAAGAGCATAAAAAAGGCGACTTGCTCCACTTCACTTCCTTATTATGATGTGATTCAGTCCACAGATCTCAACACTGAGCCCCAACAGAGACACAATCATTTTTAACACTTTTCTCTCGCTCCCATTATCTGTCCCCAACAATAGCCGCAACCCAACACCTCTCCTCCCATTGCTCTGACGGTAGAACCGGTCTATGGAGTTTCTGAGGGGAGTGAGGCATATCATTGCAGCTCAGGCCACGCAAACAGCAAGAGGGCCCCATTGAGAACGGGCTCTGATGGACGTGGTGCCACTTGAAGAGGACATGCCTGACTTGCCTGTCCCTGACAACCGTCTGTGTTTGCCAGGTGAAGCATTTAGGGGCTGTGCAGTCGTTTTTGTCACGGTCTCCTCTGTTACCGTTGCCCCGCTGCAGGGCCTTTGCTGTATACCACCATGGCTAGCTCCTCACTCGCTAGCTCCACGCCTGAGCAGGTAGCCTCAGGAAGGTAGTCGTGCATAAAGGTCCATCCCCTTTCTTTCTTTCTGTGCTGTTTCTCACATTTAATTATCTGATTTCTTCTCCTCCTATGGCTGAGAAAAGACAGGAATCGCTCCTGACGCCTTCTTGCCATGGAGAGCCGTTGATTGTTCTCACGAAAGCCCACAGTGGAGTGAATGAAAGGGCACCTTCTTGTTTCACATCACATATTAGACTGCTGCATGCTGGCCCAAGTGTTCGTGGGCACTGGACCCTTGTTTGGAGTCAATGAGGAGAGCATTTCAGCCGTGTCACCCAAGAATCTCAAAGAATGGGAGGAAATCTTTATTTGAGATCTGCCGCGCTGAAAACTAGCCCTTCTCTTCTTTCTCTCTATTGATTGAGCCAGACTTTGAGTCAGGATGAGTTTTTTTTTTCAAGAAATGCTTGATGAGAGGAAATACTGTGTTTTATTAGTTTGCCTTAGTGGTATTGGATAGTATTGCTCTCAAAGCGCAAATAATTTGATTTGGTGCATGGCTTTTTTAAAATGTAAAAGGACGTCTCAGACCATCATCAGATTGTAAATACTGCACAAGACATCAACTAGTATTAGCGTTCCAGAATATTCAGCCTCCACACATATAAAAATCTATGTTAAGGAGCATGTAGACTTCAACATAGGACAATGTGTTGTTTCACCAGATATTTTAATTTTGTTTATTTTACCTAAAAGTTATTCAGCAAAGCAAAGTCTGTTTCAAGACATGCCATCCAGTTGATGTCATCTTTCTTTGTCTGACCAAATAAATGCTAGCAAATACAAATTATTTATACTTTAACTTATGTTCATATTCAAAGGTCATCATTCTTGAGTTGAGAAAGAAGCCCTCATGATGTTCAGCACTTGGTTACATCCGCACTGAAGATGCATCAATCGCTTTTAGATTATTTGAGTGTTGCATGTTTTGGATACTCAGTGGAAAACAGATTTGGTGATTGAGAGACAGAGAAAATATGAATCTTATGAAAGCACTGTGAGAGTCGTGCAACTCACTGTTAGCAGGAAATGATGCTAAATCACCTAAAGATTGAAGCATCTGCTTCCTAACAGCACAAGATTAATAAGCTATTTCTGTTTTCTTGACTCTTGACTGGATTTGATTATACCTTGTTAAAAAAAGAAAAAAAATGCTTAGACTCTGACAACCTGAAGAAGAGTATCTCATTAACAGTTGGAGTTTAAGATTTTGAAACCCATCTAATTTGCAGTACTGAAAACACAAGAGTGGAGATTTTGTTTTCAATGCTTTTTCTAGTATTTGGGCCATATTAAAATTGCATCAGCTAAGTTGAAACCGAATCTTCCACACATATTGCATATCATTTAAAGTATAGTTTGGGATCCGTGGAAAAGTCTTTACTGTAACTAAAATACATATTTATTGTTCTCACAGAAATATTAATACAATCTCTGTGTAATTCCATAAACCCAATATCATCCCATGTTGAAATATACAATACAGCCTGTTTATAATGTTGTATTTAAATAATAAATAAATAAATCACTATACGTTTATCAGGCCTTTTATAGTTCTTAATAGTGTCTTCTTTATAGATACGACCTCCTAAATAATTTCTCACAATGGAAACTGTACAAACTAGTGACCCTGTAAATCAGATGAATAGGCCTCAAGGAAAATTAACCCCCTACTTATGTGGCGATTCCATTTGAAAATCACCTAATTACGTGATTATGTCATTAGGAATGGTGGAGACGGGGGCATTTCAAAAGCCCCTAGTGAGTTTGCCCGTGAAATAAAAGAAGCCAAAGGACCTTAAAGGTAATTAATCCATTTAACTCCCCGGCTCTAGCGCCACATGCCATAGCAGACAACACAGCATTCCCACGGAGCAAATCAAGAAAGGGAAAAATGCCACCGGATTGCTTTACAGGACTAGTCCTTTGAAATATACACCATATATATATATATATATATATATATATGATAAACTTCTTCCTATCACTTTAGACAGCTATGAAGTACATATATGTGCTTAGGCACATATATATTTATGTTTTCAAAGAATTTTACAATAACTGATTTATTTATTTTTTGTCTTGGATCTTTTTTCATAAAGTTTATATATCAATGAACATGTTCAATAAGTTTAATGGTCTTCTTGCCCAGTGTGACGGCCTATGTTATATGTATGCGACCAGTGCCATCATGGGTAGTGATTACTAATATCCAAACATCTTGTCTGTTTGTATTTTTCAGAATGATATTTGTGAGTTTATCCACTGATGCAGAAAAAGAAAGTTTGTCTTGCAACCCCATATCTAATTCTTTCTAAAGGTATTCTATCAGATTTATCTTTTGACTGTGCAGACCTGTCAAGTGCTTCCACTCCATGTCACATTTGTCTTTCTGGACTGTGCTTTGTACCTGTAAAAAAATAATAATAATAATAATATATATATATATATATATATATATATATATATATATATATATATATATATATATATATATAACAGGAAGGCAGCATCCGCAAACTATTCCCACAAAGTCCGGGAGAATTCAGTTATCCGTTAAGTATCTTGATGTAGCTGTAGCATTAAATGTTTCTTTCACTTGAACTTAGGGTCGAATTCATCCCACACCATAATCCTCTCTGAACCAAATTTTACATTACACATAATGGAACAGGTAAAGGCCTTTCTACTGGTAGAAGACATCTAAACTGGTCTAGAGACAATTAGTTGTGCCTTTAAACCACAGCATCCCACACATTGTATGTAGTGATTTTCAATGCAGCTGTCCCTCAACGAACTCCACTCTTGTGTTTTTTTTTGTTTTTTTACCAGGATGCCCCTTATCTCAAGGGACATCCTAGTAAAAATAATGGTTAAATAAAAAAAGAAATATTAGCTTGGTCATGGAATCCCATTCCTGAATGCTCTCGGACTGTTCCTGTGCCAGCTTGAATGGCACATAGGGTTGCCACCCGTCCCATAAAATACGGAACCGTCCCGTATTTGACTGTTAAATGTAGCGTCCCGTATTGAACCGATACAGGATGCAATTTGTTCTACAAATGTTCTACATTATGTAATAATGAAGAAGTGGGAGTATATAAAATACTTGGGGACCACTTCTCTGGGATTTTTTTTTTTTTTATTGTTCTTGTTCTGTCTGTATATAGACCATAATTGTGTCTAAATAAAAAGGATTGATTGATATATAGTAGGCTGCCCCAGCCATTGTTTTGACTCACGGTGTTGGTGTTGCGATATTGTGCCCAACTGCCTTCTGGGTAACACACACTAAATGACACGCTGCCCCCGCAGACCCCTCCCCTAGCTTTACATATATGGGGACTGGTCCCTTGGCAATCCTAGTCGAAGTTTTTATAAAACTGAGCCAATGAAAATGATTAATACTCTTTAATTTATTATTTAAATGAACAAATAATACCTTGGTGACAAAGTATGTCTTTGTGACCACTGGAGTTATTTGTACTAATACAGGAAGGAGGAATATACATTCCTTGCATAGATATTGAATAGACATAACATTTCATGCATAGATATCCAATATTTAATTCTCTAAATGAAACTGCTTCTTGCTGTGCAGCCCAGTTAATTAAGGGGAACTGATTTATAGACTAGAAAGGGAGACTACAGGATTATGCCCAGTGATGAAAATGATATAAGATCCATAATAAACTACAAACAGTTATATGATTCCATTATTGATCAGATTTATGATACAGTTTGAAATAAAACTGTGCCTGATAAACTTTAATAGCACTAATAAGGTTTAGATGTAGGAGTGGAAAAATGTTGACAGAGAGTATAAGAAAGCGCAGTGGATGAAAAGTTCAGATCTGCCAATACATGAATTTTTGACTAGCTTTTTAAAGATTTATTAGTTGGATGATTTGATTTTCATCTCTTGTTGTAAAGACAAACACGACTGTCCTTTGGCCACTCAATGGTGTGCATTGTGAAGTACTCCTAAAACATCTAGTGAAGCCAAGTTTCCAGTGAAGCCCCCCTCCTGTGTACTGTAATAACTCACCCAGCCTGTCCTTGTCAAACCACCTAGCCTGAAGATAAATATGTCATTCTTTATGGCCCCTATCAGGTTCCTGAACAGATTCATTTGAGAATAAAAACAGGATTCTCCGGCCCAGTAAATCCATCAGAGTGATGAAGAGTCATTTAAACTGAGTGCACAATTCATGGCATTTGACTTTATGTGTTTAGTAATTCTTTTTGATGTGGCCTTTACTGTAAGTTCTTTTTTTTTTTTTTTTTTTTGTAGAGTGTGGAGAAAGTGGATATGCCACTCATACACGCTAAATAATGACATTATATAATCAATTTTTAAATGTGCAGGGAAGGAGGCCTGGTTGCAAAATTAGCGGTGGGTCATATAAACAAGGATGATGAGAATCTGCTTCATCAAGTTGAAGTTTGGTCCATTGGTGTGCAATGATGAAGCACCCCACCACAGGCTCCAGCATGTCTGCAGGTGCATTTTAGTGCCAAACTCCAACAGATTGGCAGAACAGTGTGATGTAGGCCATTTGGCACCGAATCAGTTCACTTGCTGATCCACAGGGAGACACTCCCTGACCTTATACCTCATATCATTGCAAAACATTTCCATCCTGGCAAATCACATGTTACATTTTCCAAATGCGTCATGTCTTTTGTTTTTTTTCCTCCCCAATAATAAGAAAAGATAAACAGAAATATATTTGCATAAAAGATGTTTTAGGCTACATTACAACATTGACATTAGATGAACGAAACATAAAAAACAAATTGAATACTTAATAGTCAAATAGATGCTTTAGAACAGTCATCATGTTGTGGTTTTTTTTAATATTTCATTATATTTTATGTTGAATTTTAAGCCATGAAGACTACATAAATTTATTTTTTATGTGCATCTTAATTTACTTGTTGTTTGGGTGTGTTTTTACCGTTACATTTAAGTCAGTAATATCAGATTTCTGTCATAATTTACTCTCAAAAACAAGAACCCCAGACTGGAGTTTCACTCAATCTCTACAGAGTGATTACCTGATTCACACTTATTAAAGTATAGGACTTAATTGTCATTAAGTCTCTATTTAATGAAATAATGGGTCAAAATAAGTCAGTATATGAGCTACACACTGCCAAGGAAATGTTGCTATTTGTCTCCTGATAAAGGGCAAATATTCTTCATAATGACCAAACTAGTTTCAAATTAAACTCGGCTCAAATCAAGCTGCATTTACTGATGAGGAGATCCTAAAATCACATGGTAAAAACAATGTTTCAAAACGACTGATGCACACGAACCTATGTGTATTGTCATTGGAACAGTATTTGCAAAGATTGGTTTAAATTATGTCAAGTGAACATTTCTTCTGTTGTAGTCACTATAATTTTGTCGGTTTGTTTGATTTGCAAACTTTTGAGACAGGCTGGAAAAAGAGCAGGTGTTGAAAATACCTTTCACTGTGTGTGGCACCAGAAAACACACAAGCCTTCCCTGTGTTTTAAACTCAGAAAAAGCAGATTTCTTCACACCTGTCTCCACAGTGCTTACCTTTTCCTCTAACCTCAGAGTTTCTCTTTATCACTAAATCGTTCTTGATATCTTTCCTGCTCTCTCTTTAACTCTTTTTTTTCACTCTTGTTCACCCTCCTGTCAATTCTGGCCTTCTTTCAATCTTCTCACCTTCTCTAACTCTAATACTCTGAAAACTACTCACTCTGCACCTCATTCTCTCCCCAAGCACTTTCACGAGCCTTAACCGAGAGTGTATAGTAACTGCTGGGCTGTAAAATGAATATATGAGGGAGAAGGAGCAGTTGAGAGCCAGTTTGAGAAAGAGAGGTGTTAGATTCTTGACAGCAGGGTCCCCTATTATCTCTGTAATCTGGTGATAATTAGAATTAGTGCTTCGGCACCCTAGAGTGAGACTTTCAATGCCTCACAGTGCCTCTAAAGGACCTCAGCCCCCCTTACACACACACGCACACGCATGCATACACATTTTGGGAAACCTTGACCTAAGCTTACACTGCCCTGAATCCCTTTCTTTCATGGTGCCAGTAGTTTTAACAATATCAAAACTCCCACATGCCAGGCGCACCTTCAACCTCTAATGCTCACTGCCATAGCCCTAGTCCATAAACACTAAAACGCCACATGCACGCACGCTTCACTGTGTCCCAGTTCAACCCTCTCCGTCGCCCCTGGGCAGTGCAAGGCTGCAGGTATCAGTGGGTCGCTGGTGTTGGTGCCGTGGAGCTCCGCCTTCACTGGCCATTAATCTGCTCCTAATTAGAAAGCTCAATAGACTCCTAAAATAGATGTTGGCTGTCTAATTATGCCATCAAGCTGTTAGAGGGAACTAATATGACAAGACAGGAGGCAATGGAAACTTGAGGCTCAGCAGACGGGGTTGTGTTTTATGTTGTCAAAGTTTTGTTTTGTGGCTGCAGCTTCGGAATGGATAAATCTGCAAAATATTACAATACAAAAGTCAATAATTGTGTCCCATCATCACCAGGTAAAAGCATTCGTTCATGTTGGTCATAAAGGAAAATGCTACCATGAAAATGTTCTAATTTCAATGAAGTTACTGCATTTTTGACTTTTAGATTTTTATTGCATGTTATTTTTTGTTCAAAACACCCTATTTGTAGCTGTTAAGTCTGGCAAGAAATTATTGCAAAAAGGCTAATTTTCACATCGACTTTACAGTGTTTCAACAGAAGGATATTTTTAAATTGTTTTTTTTTAAGTTAAACAATGATTCGTTTCAAGTACTATGCTCCCACTTGAGCAAAAGTAAAAACTATTGTACTTCTATTTTATTTATTTATTTTTTCATTTTTAAGAAAATCATTCCACTATTACAATATATTTCTCTTGCTGGTGCAATATGTTATTACAATCATGTTCTAAAAACACTTTCAAATTCTTACAATACAAGAACTGCTCTGTATTGAGACTGTGTTGAAATATTATACCAGCATGAAAAATAAAATGTTCTAACATAAAAACAATAAGATATGGTTACAGTTTTCTTTTTCAGAAGTATCAGCTTTGGTTTTTAATCCACACCCCAAAGTGATTCATCCCAAAACTCCGGTCGACACATAAGGTGTGGTCGGCGGGAAGAGGTCTGGCCGAGGCCTTTAAACCAGTGTTGTCTGCTGTGAAATGTTGTTTTGGTGTCAGTCACAGCCACTGTGGCCCCTGCTGCCTTCACACAATGCCTCCAGTGCCCCCCCAGCGCAGTGTGTAGCTTATTCACAGAGCCCCGACTTGCATTCCAGCCATTCACTTCCCCTGGAGACTCTCCTTCTCCCCTGTCTTTCCCTCTCACTCTGTTACTCGCTCTTGCTTTCGTTGACTTCGGGGTCTCTCATTCTCAGTTTTCATCATGTGGAAGGGTTCAGAATGAAGAAGTATACAACTTGGCAGCTGAGCTATAGGACAGCAGACAATGAGGACCAAAACAAGCTTGGGACAATATGTGAAAAATATCGGAGTTTGTAGATTTGTCCTTTTAGTTCCAGATTTTTTAAAATCCTATTAGTTAGATTGACAAAAAATAAACCATGATACAAAGAAAAATAATGGTTTTATTTTTCCATCACTGGTGTTCACATTAAAATCATCAAAGCTCTAAAAAAGAATTTGTCTTAAAAATAAGTCAACAAAATTATTAATATTTCATTAAAACATATTACATTGTAAAATAAATATTAGGCTATTGTTAACACTGTCGTATATAAGAAGTGTCTATTTAACCAAATGTAACAACAGAACTACTACAGTCAAACTTGCTAGTAAGCAGAACATGAGGTTTGCATGCTACTATGTCAGAATAGTTTTCCTTGTCATTAACATTTAATAACTTAAACACAAAGCAGATTTTATTTGTGCTTCTTAGCAACAGGGGGGACAGGCCAGATGACTTCATAGAAGAAACAGATGCTTGTATGTCATGTGTTAGATGCCAAGGAGAACCCAGCAGAGGTGTCCGTTGTGACAGAGTGGATCCTCTACATCAGACGTGGGCATGTTACAACACACAGGCCACACATCCAGGGCCCTTTATTTATCTTTGAAGATGCATAGTACTTCAGTACTGCATGCATATCTGAACAGGCGCTTTATATAAAAAAAAAAAAACAGCCATCTTTCCTTGCCAGATTTCTGTACCTGCAATAGCTACTGTCAAACAGTCCTCCAGCAGTGTACCACTGAAAGCAGGCTCTGCGCCAGTTAACCTCAAGTTACCTTCAGAAATGTCAGCCCATGCTACAAAAACAAAAGAAAAATACAGATTGTAAGGTTTTGTGCACAAGATGGAATCAAGGACTTATTTAGAGCAGTCAAAGTAATGTGCTCACATTAAGGAAGTGAGCAGGAGACCTCTAGGAATTATAATTTGTCTTTGAATTGTAAAATATGAGATCAGATATCTGGTTGGTCATGTTATGTCTTTCAGTTGCAATGGGTAATATTTCCAGGAGAGGATTAAAACATATACATATACGTATTGCCTTTTACTTATCAGCACAGTGGAAAAACTGTGCTGAGCTAGTCAGAGTTACTTCTGAAATTTTGAATTTTCAGATGTTTTGATCAGTGCCATAAAAACTGGCAAATATTGTATGTTGTGCATACAGAAGAGGTTGAAGCAAACATTTATTTGACTAATCACTTTATTTAGTTGAGCAAAAATGATTTTATCTAGAATTTAGATTTTTTTTTCACAAGTGGATTGAAAAAAACTAAAATATTTAGCACATTTTTAAAACATCTTCTTTTCCATTTAAACTTTAATACATTTCTAGTGAGAAAAAAAATCTACCCCAATAAAATGTATGCAAATTGTAACACTAATATAATGTTTATTCCAATAGTGTGTTTTTTAAAACTTAAAGAAATCATACAAAAAACTTTCACTCTGTTTTTTATCTTTGTACGTTAAGCTCAAAGTGCCTGCAATCATGTGCAGTTTTCAAGAACTGCAAAGGAATAGAAAACTATTGTGCTTCAAAGCAACTCAAAATCTAATGCAATCAATACAAACCGCGTTTGTAAAGAGGACCATTAAAGCAATTTTCAATGTCCGACAGACAATCAATTTACATGTTTGAAGAATCAAATCCTGACCTGAACCAAAGTATGTCCAGGGGAGAGCAGGTTACTATTGATTCACTCTGAGATGAGCATTATGTCTTGTATTTTTCTTTGTGGTTTGTGTGTAATGTGGACTCAAATTGACAAAATTGCCATTAAGGCAGGACAGACAGCGCTTTCTTTACGTTGATTGTACATTAAAGGCATTAAAACTTAAATGAATTGGTGAAGCACACAACACGCTGAAGGGCTCTCTACATCTTAGCAGCCAGGTTTCAGAATATCGTTAATCAAACACAGCTAATGCAGCGCACTAAGCAAACTTGGAAAATGGAAAAAAAAGAAATTAGATGTTCAGGCTCGACTTTTGTCATATAGTTACAGCATGTGCAGGCACTGTAAACTCCTCTTGTTGTGGGCTTTTGTACTTGCAATCTGTTACAAGGTTACATTAAACAACGGTCATGAACAGAAATCAAAAACCTGTTACCCGCCGCCTGTCTATTTGGAAGCCCACTTTCTCAGTCTGTCTTCCTGCATCTGTCTCTTGTGCTGCTGCTTAGAAATCGATAGAGTCACCTTGACTCGCTATTTGTAGCCTCATGGTTGGTGGGGTTATATGCGTGTGGGAGTGAATGCTCCTGCGAGAGGGGTGGTGTGAGTGAGTGAGTGCGTGAGTGCGTGTGTGTGTGTGTGTGTGTGTGCGTGTGTGTGCATGTACAGAAGGGAGAGTGCACTGGTTGCAAAGAAAGCCATAGGGATCAGCATTAGCTACAGAGCCCTTTTTGCTCCTCTTTAAACTTGATCAAAGGCAAGAGTAGTTGAAGCCCATTAAGCACGTCCCTCACAAGAGCAGGATAAGAACACCGCATATTCAGAAGAAGGGTCCCGTATTTTAAAACCTCAGCTACAGAGAAAGGAAAGTATATTTTACTTTTTTTTTTTTTGTTACAGTAAAGCCTAATAGAGGAAATTTGAATTGGAGAATAAAGAAGAAAGTTTTCTGAAAGGAGGAAAGGTCTGAATTTAAAGTCGCACCTTTGAAATCTGGAACGGTTTGATCCACACTTGCTAACTGGTTTTATCAAAATCACCACAGCTATTTGCTGTGGTTGTCTGGACTTATAAAAATACAATTTCAACTTCAGGGAAATGTTTTGATGGCTTCTCAGTCACATTTTTATACAATCCGCCAGATAGAGGCAGCTTCCTTTTGAGAATTTATTTTCTTCTCTCCACTTTATATTGCTGAAATGTAATCACATTTGCCCTGTTTTTCTCCTCTTTGAATCATGAATTATTTTTTTTTCAAACACACAACACAAATGAAAAGTGACTAAGAAACAAATACCTACCCGGATATGTCTTTATGTGAAAAAACTTTTTTTTCTCATTTGTTACAAACAAATGGGAGTTTCACATTGAAAATTGTGTGTAATATAAATTGTTTTAAATTTTAATCAATGGGTTCTTATGTAAAAATTATGTAGGAGAAATTTGCCGGACAATCTTAGGGGTTCCCTGAAGCTTTTGTACATTTCAAGAATTAACAATTGATTTATAAAAAAAATAATTATTTATGTCATTTATTACTTATATTCACATGTATTGATCTTTTTATTTTCTTTACTTCAGTGTGCGTCACTTTTTACCTCATAATGTTTGATTTTTGTTTTGTTGTGCCCAATCCATGACTATCACATGCCCAATATATTTAGCCTAATTAAAAATGTTTTAGAGACCCCCTGTGCTTGAGGACACATATAATGATCAAAAAGAAAACTGAATCCATATACAACTCGGCATTGAATGTTTTTTTTTTTTTTTGTGTACTGTCTCATTTACAGTACAGAAAAAATGGGCTTTCTACAAAGGTCTGTCCACATAAGTAGACAAGTACAATTTACTTTTTATTTGCTTTAATTGTCATGTATTCAAGTAAATAAGACATTTTCCAAATAGTAAAATGAAAATCACGTTTATTAAGAAAAAAAAAACAAGTGAAGATGGACACGGGATTAATTTCTTTGATGCTGATTGTAAATTACGAATGTCATCAACTCCTTCGTTCTTGTAAGAAACTCGCCGTGGCAAGAGGCCATCCTTTCAACAGTAGTGGTTGATGTTGCCCTTGCTCATCCCACCCTGTCAAATTAATTAGTACCCATCATTAATTTGGTACCAAAACTGCCTGTGACCCGCTAATCCAGCCCCACACTGGTATCAAATCAGCTGTGTATACCTGTCAGATAAATTCTAATATCCCGTCCCATTTCTTATTCAGGAAATCTGTCAAAGTTACCTCGGGCTTACCCCCTTCTCCCCTCAATGAAAACAATCATCCAAGAAGGATTTGCATTTGACTGTTCCGTCCAAGCAGACGGGTGGGGGTGCATGAACGGGGGAGTTGATTTGTTTCAAGGTGGAATGACTGCACCCCCTAAAGGTCTGAGGAGGAATTTCCCGTCGACTTCCCTTTAGATCCGTCCAACCCCATCTCCACCATCCCAGCTGAGATACAGTCGCACAGCGAGGAAGAAGGGGAGAACTGGGGTAAGAAGGACATAGAGTTTTATTTATTTATATATATATATATATTTTTTTTTATTTTTTTTTGCCGCCAACATCATCCTCTTTTCTGAGCTGGCCTGCTCTAGTCTGCCGTAGTGCTTATGATCCATTTTCCCCCAGATATGAGAAAGTTGCTCGCTCAGAGGAAGAAAGCAGTCAATCAATGCTACTGAAATAGCCCCACTCCATTAGCAGGCGGTAACAGGAGCTGTGCCCTTGCTTAGGGGACTTTGGTTCAGGCGGCTCCAGTCCCTGAGTCTCTCTCTTCTGTCTTTGACTTACTGGCTCTCTTCCTCTACCCAGCCTTCCTCCGTCCCTCCTCCACCTTCCAAAACTAAAACGAGTTCCAGATAGTTTTACAGATATGATGGCGTATCTTCCAACTGCTTGCTCATTTCCGTCTCTTCGCTTCGCCTTAGCTCAACACCTGCCACAACAGTGGCATTATTTGTCATTTTTAAAAAGCTTGCCTGACCTCCGTCTAAACATCCTTGCCTTTTGTCTGTCATAATCAGCCCGGCAGTCTGACGGTCGGTGAGTCAGTGGCCTGTTTGCCTTCTTAGCCTTGCTGCCTGTCTCTAAAGACCTCTAATTGTATTAAAAGTATTCCCCTCTGCAGGCTCTTACACCCCCGATCTTTGTATCACGGAAAGCCGATCCCTCAAAGCTCCTTTTGTTTTATACAGGGGAAATCGTTTGGGAGCGGACCCTGGGATCTCCACCTGGCGTGCATGCCTCTCTCAACTGCAAGATTATTACAAGGAACATCTGCTCGGGGGTCAGGAACAGTGTCAGTTGGCATAGAGAGTCAGGCGGCGTGGGTCATCTTCACTTAAGCTCTGCACCCGCTCTTGTTTGAAGTGTATAAGACACATGGTTTCGTGAGTTGAAGGAAAATCTTCAAATATGTTGCAAACGTTGCATAGATGTAGTGAATCAGGTGTGCTACTGGCAGCTTTTATGGAGAAGTTTCAAATTTAAATTCAACTCGCTGGATCTACAGATGAAGTTGCATATAGATGAAAACTTCATGGGATACTTTTTATTTATTTATTTATTTATTTTATGGTTCGTCATCTTTGAACTGCATCATTCTCATATCTCTTTGGCATCTACTAGTCTTGCATTTGATCCCCCTCGCCAAACCCAAGTCCTCCTCACCCTTCTGCTCCCCCGCCCGCCCGCCTGTCCTGTCCTAACCCAAACTCAGCTGGGCGGCACAGAGATTGTAGTTGTGTGTTACGCCGTGTCAGGTGCTATTAGAGGCGGTTAGGTGGCAGCCTCCATCACTCTGCCTCTCCGTGTCCACTCCAGGGGTGAAGCAGTGCAATTGCCTTACATACGCGCACACCACAGTGCAGTGACAGGAGGGCCTGATTGGCAGTGACATGACCATGTAGCAGAGGGATGGTGCAGAGAAAGAGAGGGAGAGGGACTGAGCGGGGAGGGGAAGGAGGGAGGCATGCGAGCTGGGAGACCCAGGTGGTGTCGGAGCAGCTCCACAGGGTGTTATTCTATCCTACAGGACCCAGAGAGCTGATGGGAGACCCTGTGTGTGCCTGTGTATGTGTGTGTCCCAGGTGTTAGCATTGCCAGTTCCCCAGGTGCTCTGTTGGGACATATTACATATAGTGTACAATGACAGAGATGGCCCTGGATGAGACCGGATCGACTGGTCAGGGAAAAGGTGGTGTAAAACATGTGACAGAGTGAAGAATGTACTTGTCTGCCCTAGCAGGAGTCTCCAGGCAGCCTACGTATTATGAATTAGTGTTTAAACAGACTGGTCTTTAACTAAACTGTGAAATGGCTCCATATTACAACTAAAATATATGTTTGTTCTTTTTCTCCGAGTTTGATTTTGATTGTTTTACTTACTACTCATCACAGATGAAGATGTATAAGTCTTCAAATAAGCTATAGTTGCTTATTTTAAATATATACTTGCGTGTCAATCCTGACTAAATTGTGGTCATTAAGGTTTGAACTTTACATTTCCTCTTCAGGTGTTGAAGAATACCATGTGAAGAAGTTTATGTAGGTGGATAGCAACTTTTGTCAGTGTTTTATGCATGCACAAATCACAAGAATCACTTGTGAATACTCAAGAAATATTCCATGACCCTAATTATCAGCTACCTCAGCTAACTCCTCCACATAAAATAAAGTATCATCACCACTAGCTAGATTTGATCAAAGACTGTAGCTGGGCATCTCAAGTCAGATATTTCTCTAGAAACCATTAGCCATTAAGGTGTGTTTCAAAAGTAAGGTTAAAGTGACAGAAACCAAAAATACTTATCACAACATTGTTAGTTGAAACAAGCTATTTTGTTCAACATCTTTATTTATGTTGCATAAGACAATCCAGTCCCCAATAGTTTAACATCATGTCTAAATATGTTTATAACTTAATTGGAAATCCCTCCTCTTATTTCACCAGCTGTATTTCTAATATGCCGGGTATTTGTCTCAGTCATGTGGACCAAAAAAAAAAAAAAAACGATCATGGAGTTTCACAAAGTGACATGAAATCATGCTTCATTAGAACTTCTGCTGTATATTTACAGATTAATGTGTTCCTTCTGCAGCCCTAAAGTTAAATCCTTCCCATCAATAAACAATTAATTTGGGTGCATTTAGCTCCAAAATACTTTACAAAAACACTTCAGAGAAATAAACAGCCATCTGCATGACAGAAACTATCTCCGCCACGTGATGAAGAAAAATGAAAGGTTCAAGAGAGGAGTAAGCAGCTAGGCCCCTCCTGTGGGGCTGCCCTTGTCTTGCCTGATCCAGAGTGTTGAAAAGTGACAGCAGCTCTGAGGCAAGATGTCTCTCGTTTGTTTCAGCTGTTGCTTGGCTCTCGCACCGCCTCCATCTGCTGCGCGTTTACACCTTGAACTTCTCCTGAAGTATCGGCAAACAAACAGTGTCCGTTGATTTTCTGGGTCATTTAATGATGCCACGGGTCCTAATTATGCTAGCGTCATCCTCGGTTTTTACTCCCTCATTTCCAAAATGATGATAAATAAATAAAAATAACCCAAACAAACAAAACGTATGTAGAGGTTTTCTTTACATTTTAGTGATTTTAGATTTTTATAGTTTATAAATCCAATACACCTATACTCAGCCATATAAAGAGAACGAAACATCTACTTGCTGTCATTACTTCTAAATTTCAGACTAAAACTGTGGGAGGAGAAAGAGCAGCAGAATCAAAACTGTTCTAATCCTAAGACTCCCAAATCAATCTCTCTCCTTTCCATTAATACACCTTGAAATTCTCTCTATTGATGCCACAAACAGGATAAGTACAACCCACACAAGGAACAATTTAGGTTTTGTGCAAAGCACAGCTCTTGCTTTGATTATGTAAAGACAGGAAATCTCTTGGAAGCATCCAGACCACGACCACCCAAAACATGTCCTCAAAGGACATATTTTTAAGCCTCCTCATGGTCTATAAAACAAATGTACTGGGCAACTAAACAGCCACGAATCCATCAGCAAGAGTAGCTTGTATTGAGCTGGCAAGACGGTAGGTCAGAATTGTAAGAGTTGCAACAATTCACAAAAGTCTGTCTTCATTTGAGACAGTTCAACTGATAACTAGCCTGTTTGTCACCCTTCACATTACACAAACTGCTTTTTGTTTGACTTGTACATCTGATTTATGTCTTGCTCCCTGATGCCCCCCTCCCCCCTTCTAAACTGCACTCTAATTATATCAAATTCACACAAAAAAGCACTGCCTGACCAGTATATCCGCTAGCTTCCACAAACATAGTATATTGTACTCCATGTTTTTCAGGTCACCAACAAATAGAATCCATCACACAATAATACCTACACAAGTAATTGCCTTTCTTGAGGCTATAAGGCCCTGAGGTCCTCTTGTCCTGTGAAAGCTTTGCTCATAAACCCTTGATTCTAAAATTTGATATTGTAGGGGGGCCCTACTATTGTTGCTCTTACCAAAGCCAGGCTCATACCGTGTTAGTGCCGGGGCTAAATCTCATGTTCTTCGCATTGTATCTCATAAACCAGTTAGCTTTTCAAAAACACAAGATGTTTTCACAACGTTCAGAAAGAAAAGACTTTTGTATCAACTTTGGCAGGAGGGAGACCTGAAATCCTGACACGAGCAATTTGTGGATCATTTTCTTACACACCCTGTACCACATTAGTACCACTAATTCTACTGTAATAACTTCACCCGACAACATTTCCTTCTTTTGCCTCAAATTATCAACAGAACTGAAAATGCTTTGGGCCATCAACAACCACTTGGCTGTGTCCACTTATCCCACAGAATGTCCCAACTACAAAACAGGAACTCCAGCAAAGAATAAAAGCAATCTAACCAGTAATGCTCAGTGTAATTTTTGGAATCGGACAGTGTGGTTTGTCATTTTTTATCCGATTGGGCCCCAGTAAACAACATTACAACTCCTGCTTATGTTGCTTTAGTGCCGTTGGCTATCTGCCAAATGCATCCAACAAATCAGAGCTTATTTCATAAATGCATTTTCCCAGCTTATTGCATCAAACACAGGGAGATCATATTTATTTAGGTATATGTCGACCGCTCTGTCACTGGTGCAGGTCACAATGTGTTGGCCATGTTGTCACAAAGCTAGCAAATACAGGGCCTTGCAAAATATTCCTGTCACTTTTTTTCCTCATTCTGTCTGATTACATCCATAAACTCCAACCTATTTTACTCAGATTTTATCTGACAGATTAACAGAAAGTAGTGCATAAGTGTGAAAAAAAAAAAATTACATAATTTTAAAAATTGTATGTCTAGTTTTCGCTTTTCAGGGTTGAAAAGCGTTTGTGACTGAATGTTACAAGTCTCAGTACCTTGTACCAGATGTTTTTATTCTTACCCCTTACGGCCTAAGTCCTAATGAAAATTCTTCATGCTTTCTTATTTTGCTTAATTTTTGCCCCATTTTTTAAAGGCCAAATTTCTAAAGTGTTTTATTAATACATGTTGTGTCAGTATGTTTTTCCACATGAGCTGTGGCTCTGTGCAGCTGATCCAGAGATATGAATCTCTGGGGTGCTTTTTCTTATTAATGCTCTCATCGTATGACCTTTTGCTTTAAGTGGCTCTCAATGTCGTGGTAGATTTATACGTTTTCCATACTTGAGCATTGTCATGCAAGACTGAGTGAGGTTTAATCACACAAGCGGGTTTTGCTTACTTCTTTTGCAATTTTTAGATTTTTTTTTAGGCATCCATGTTTTAATAAAAAGAAATGGAAAATTTAGAACTCAACAGATGAATATAATACAACTGCACCAAGGAAAGCATTATGCTAAATTTATTTTGACCCAGTCAAAAGGTCACAATCAGTATTAGGAATACAAGAACCCAATGTTCTTGTATTTCAAGAACATTGGGTTGAATGTTTTTGAAATACTTTAAAAATATTTTAATTTTGTACTTAATAAATAACCTCCATGTGGTCCGTCTCATAAAATCCTGTTTAAATGCAATGAGGTTTGTCTGCATGTCAAAACTGTACACTTTTAAAAGTTTCATTTAGTTTCATGTGACAAAGTAGGCATGGAAGTAATTAGCAATATCATCTCTTTATATATACAGTAAATTATCACCAAAAAGGCATTTACACCTAGTTAGGATCTGTGGAATGTGTTTACACACACGGCTCGTTCTTTTTGAAAGGGACAGGCCTTATTAGTGTTTGCTTGTCCTTTGCCTCGAAAATCCAAGCAAATGACAAGGGACTTCATTTCCAACATCTTTGAGTCGGACATGAAAGAACCTTCTGGTAATTAGTATATAGTGATTAATGATTGTCAGTATCATAGCTTCCCCTGCTTTAATCAAATAAGCACACAAATAAAAACATACCCGTGTGTAACCGGGGTGCTATTCCCACTTAGGCGAGATTTTGTAGATTTTGAAATAACTATGTGGAAGGAGTCATGTGGCACAACAAAGTTTTGCTCAATTAATGAGTACATGGCATATATTTACCCTTCATCTAAAGGAGAGACGCATACTTGTGAGGGATGCCGTCGACTCGTCACACTTTCATCTGTGCAGAAAATGAGATAAAACAGGAGACACTTTTTTTTTCACAGCGTATATATTGCATTTGCTAATTAAATCAAACATACACTACTATATACATTCTGTACATCAAAATATGTTTGTGGATTTTTTTAGGGGCGTTTCGGTTAAAAACAAAAAGCATTAATGGTAGAATATATTCACTCTGGGTTCACTTTACAGTATCAACTGCAAACTATGCCAAATAAAAGCTTAACAGCTCCACTGTAGCCAGAGAAATAGTCCAAACACACATCTATGCACCCAGAAATCATTGCTAATTATTTCAAGCTACACAAGCTGATCAATCCCTCATAACATAACTACATTTTGCATGTTGGTTGTGAGCTTCAATCTGATTCTGGTAATGTTTTTAAGCCTTAGCTTTTCTATCGGCTTTATGGATTTTGCTGTGCTGAAAAACAATAGAGGACCAATTTTGTTCTAAAAGAGTTTATCATAAGCCGTCTGATTAGATTGACAAAATATTCAATACTACACTCATTAAATGTAATCTAATAAGAAGCCATGCAATATTACCCAAACAAGGCTTACCGTTGACTCTGCTTACTTTATTTTGTTTGTTGTATAGGCATTTATTTTTTTGCTTAAATCAGTGTTTTAATTTTTTTTTTTTTTGTTCCCATTTCTTTCTTTCATGGATTGATGATCTCTTCCTGACAAGAGTAGGAAGGAATGTTAACATTTCTCAAAGAGGTGCACTTCTGCACATTTATGAGGCCCAGAGCTTCCCCTAGCCTGGGTTTTTCAGAGGTGAAAGGGTCCAAATCCCTCTTTAGATGGGTTGATCTTCTCAGACCCATTATGCCCCTTCACTGTGACAGACAGGAAGCTGAGAGGCAGTCTGGGGAAGAACAAAGATAAAGCAGGAATTAGAAGACGAAAACTGAACTCAGCTTTGGCATTTGTATAACTTACCCAGCCGTACACCTGAGCATTACCTCAATTGAGTTTATATTCCTTCCTTAATGCCTTGTTTCCCACCGTCCTACAACCTGTGTGCACTTAAAGCCCATCACTGAGCTGTCAGTTAAAAAAATAAATAAAATAAAAACCTGCTAGGTTGAGATTTAAAAGAGGAATGAAAGTAAAAATGTATTATGCTCTTATTTCATATGCATAAACATAAAAGATGCAAAGGTAATGGTTGTTTTGTCGCGATTCTTCAATAAATAACTTCGAGGGTCACAAATTCTAAAGTATTATTTGATAATTGTGATGGTAATGAAATGTAATAAAATTGCGAAACATTGGTTGATGGTTTTTCAAAGTACGGAGTGAGAGGGATCCTCCATAGGACACATTTCTATGCATTGAAGTTCTACGCTGTGGTCGGATGCATAGTTTTTCATTTGATCCATAATCTAGGTTTTCTAGAAGTAGTAATGAAACATTTGTGTACGTTTATTTAATTAGCATGTTGGACTTTGATGACATCCTCAGCATCTCAGCCACCAGCTACCTACTGGCTAAATGCAGCATTAACTGTTCGAGGAATGGTTGGTGTGGTTTGACTTGCTACCAGCGTGGACAGACCAGACAGCAAATTTCACACTTACCATGTTAGCAAATTAACTGAAACAGCTTCTTAAGCCTTCACAGTAAGGGCCTTATGCGTGTGCACTGTGCTATAAAGTTGAAATATCACATTTTAAAAACCTCAGGAAAAAAATCTGATGGCTCCTCTTTGCTAAAAGAAGCAAACCAGTCTGAATGCTGGCTGATATGTGTTTAGGCTGCAGAGCGTAATTAGTTCCTGACAGATAATGCTATACGGGAAAATGCTCTGTGTTGAACTGATGAAATGAAAGAATTTAAATCCTGTTTAAAGGAACAAATAAAATTGATAAAAATCTAGGATAGACTTGAGATTTGTGATTTGACTGTGGTATTATTTTTTTTTTTTGCCACATTGTCCATCTCTATGTAAGAGAAAATTTTGACAATGATGTTAATCTTTAAGTACACACGCAACAAAAAATGGCCTGGTGACAGTATGCAGATGTTATTCTGCTGAGTAACTCAGAAATCTGATATTTTAATCAATGATTAAATCCCTCAGCGGAGGAGCGCACTAACCATTGAGCTGCTGGGTGTGGATGGTGCAAACTCAGGGTTAATTATTTTCAGTATAAGTGAGGTGTTTAAAAAATAAGGTCAGAGGTTAATTCTGACTGCAAAAAGACGAGGGAGCAGATAAAAATTGTGCACAAAGTTAAAATTAGGTTACAACCTTTGTCATGGAACAAGCTGGATTTAAAATTGCTGGCACCCTTTTGGAAATCTGAAAGTTAAAGTAAGGATCTACAAACTGAGAAATACACTCAAACATTATTGCATATTGATGCTAGTCATGCTAAGCCCCTATAACTGTAAATATAAGATTCTAAATTTAGGCAAAACTGTATTTTGTTGTCTTTGTTACCTCTTTCACACACACTATTTGTCTGCTCCTAATTTAAATAATTTCCAAAAGCATGAAAGTGAGAATAAAAGGATATATGATGTACTGTCTTCCTAGTACTAAAGTCAATAAGGACCGATCAATATCAGTAGATGAGAGCTTTCCAAGAAGTGAAGATTGGACATTTTGAAAAAAAAGAAAAAAAAAAAGATTAGAACATCTCTATCTCTAAGTTGTATTTTTGGTACTAAGTATGACTAAATAACAAAGAGAGTCTCTTTCAGGCTGACTGAGTTGAAGACAACAACTGCAAAGTCCCCAAAGAGAAAACTGAGACGGACTGTCGGGAGATCCTGGAACACACCGCATCCCCTGGAGCAGTTGATCATAACACAAATGACAAATAATTGACTCGATGATGGATGAATAGATTGGATTTATGGGTTTAAACAAGGTCAGACATCTCACTTCCACCTGCTAAAGCACAACACAGCTCCAAATGATGCAATCAGAATTATGGTTATGTGCATGATCATTTTCTTATGACGGCCTTGGGAAGGTTGTTAAGGATTTGTGTGATATCCAGTGGGTGTTGGGTTTAACAGCTGAGCCTAGCGGGTCAAAACAGAAGGTCACAGAGACGAGCAGAGGGAGCCGTTACTGTTAGGAGGCTTGGAGTTTAGGAAGAGTGCCTTGATAATTGCTTCTGTGTCCAGCATGATTTTAATTAATTTTCTTTATTTTTTTCCCCACAAAATGTGCAGTAATATACTAGGGGTTATAAGTATTCTAATTACTTTCATAAAAAAAAATAAAAAAAATTGTAACAGTATTTATTAAAACATGTCAGACAGTTGGACAGGTGGGAAGAACGGCTTAAATAAATTATAAATTAAATATAAACGTGAGCGACTCA
Source organism: Poecilia reticulata (assembly GCF_904066995.2). Taxonomy (NCBI): domain Eukaryota; kingdom Metazoa; phylum Chordata; class Actinopteri; order Cyprinodontiformes; family Poeciliidae; genus Poecilia; species Poecilia reticulata. The sequence continues at coordinate 23,352,324 of NC_088845.1, forward strand.
CAACATGAAGGTCAAACATTGTCATAAACATAAATAAAAAACAAATATATATCTGACTAATAGAAGTCATTTCACTTCTTCAGTTATTGTTATCCAGATAGCAGTTTTTCATCAGTGGATCAGTGGGGTGACCTAGTACCATGTTTCCCCGAAAGTAAGACAGTGTCTTACTTTCTTTTTATCCCCAAAAGCCCCACTATGTCTTACTTTCGGGGTATGTCTTATATTGGAAAAAAATTGTCACATTTTTTGTTTTAACCATAAAATTAACATTTATTAACAACCTGAACAGTATCGTATTATTTTTATTTTAAGCAGGAGGCGGCAGTGACAAGTGCAGGGGACGGCGCGGTGACGTATGGAGAGGGGGACGGTGTGGACGTGGGCAGGAGGCGGCACGCAGCTAGATGAGAGGGAGGCAGCAATACCCCCGTGTTTCCCCGAAAGTTACTTTCGGGGTGCGGCTTATATTAGCCGACCCCCCTGAAACTCCCGATACGTCTTACAATCGGGGGTGTCTTACTATCGGGGAAACACGGTAGAAGGTGGTTTATCATATTTTTCAAAACAGAGTGACTAATGGTAGGAAGTGTTTTCAATTTTTCAATAGTTTTTTTATTATTATTAAAAATATTATTGTAGCAATACTTACAAAAAATTTGTGAAAATATATATCCCTCTGTTTTACTACAATTGGTCTCAAAGTCCTTTTCATCAAATCATCGTCATAGTTATTACTATCATGCATATCACTGTACTTTTCAGAAGCTACAACCATAACAGCAGCACTTTTTTTCTATAATAGTAAGTTGTTTCTTTTGCCATTATCAGACTGAGCAGCATGTACATGAGAATGATTGTCAGCACAGAATTCAGTAGGGTTCAGGAGGGCTCAGTGAGTTTAATTTATGTTTTTATATTCTCACAAACTATCTGACTCATGTTATACTGTCACAATTTTAACAAATATGTAAAGAAATAACATATTCATGAAAACTGTATACTGCTGCTGTGAGTACAATCCAAAGTAGGCAAATGCAAGAGGTCACTAAAATACCCACTACTAAATGGATACATGTTTCAAAAACCTCCTTCCTGAGAGGCTCACATGGCTGCCAAACTGGCAGGTGTATTTGGTTTTCACAAACACTGACGGTTATGATAGCAATTCCTAAGCAAAACTTCAGAGTCAAAATTATTGATAGTAACATATGAATGCAAAATGGTTCTTAAACTTCAGTTTGATTTTGCATCTTAAATTTTAAGGGGATATCTCCACTTCACTTATTTATAAAGGCAATTTCCCACTGCTGATTTAAAACCTTCCGTCAAACGGTGGTGTTTACCATAAATCCCATTTATCTGATTAGATCAATCATTTGGTCATGAACTCTTCACTTTGCACATATAATGAAGGCCAGCCTCCCTCATGTAGGGTATTTTATTTAAGACAAAATGAGGTTTGCAGCACTGTTTATTTTGCTGTTTGCCCGTGGATAATAAATTGCCCACATTTAAAGGTTTCCATCTGCAATACCAATGTAGGAAAATGGGAAAGTTTACTATTTATAGAAGGAAAGTGGTTAACTTTTATATGCACTTTGGTAGTTTTTGCACAGTTTGTCTACTTCATCCTCTATGGCTCGAGGACAGGGGAGCTGTTAACGGTTGAGCCAATAAAACTGTTATTGCTGCTATCTTTAACATGCTGTGAATGAGGAGAGCCTTAAACAAACTACAGACTGCAGTGGAGGAATGATTAACTCCAGTATTTATAATGCTCACTGTTAGGCAGTCGACCATATTTTTCCAAATAGTTAAATTTTATTTATGAGACATAAATTTCCTAAATCCATGCCAATGGAAGCACACTCCATTTAACAGCGTGCTGTCTAGTTGGTTAAAGGCTTTCTAATGTAGCACAGTTTTATAACTTTACCGTTATAGTATGTGAATGTTTTGTTTTTAGACAGGAGACAATAAGTGCAGTTGTTCTGCTTTTGTAAAAGGTAATTGGAGTTTCCTCTTGGAAAGAAATTATTTCACGTAATACCCAAAACATGAACCTGTCTGATTCAGAAATCACTTGATTACCTAGAATAAGACTATTATATTTCAGTGCCATACAAAAGTATTTACACTCTTGGAATCTTCAAGTTGCATTACAACCATAAACTTCAATGTATTTTATCGGGATTTTATGTGATAGACAAACAAAATGGTGTATACTTGTTTCAGTTTCCTAAGAATATATATACATTCAGACTGAGTTAATACTCTCCACTCAAAATTACAACTACATGTTTTGGAAATATGTCTACCAACTTTGTAAGTCAGTCCTGAATTACTTGCCAGTTTTTCTTTGCAAAACAGCTCTAGCTCAGGAAATGTAATAGAGCCTGTAAAGAATAACTCGAATAGGTTTTCCTTTCAACTCACTCGTTCTCAACTGTTTTCAGCCATGCCTTGGATATTATATGCAAGCCAGACATCTTAATTTTGGTCTGATCTAACAATAGTATTTTCCTCCTTTTGTGTCTTCTACATAAGTTGTGGTAAATTGTAAATGGGACTTCTTCAAGAGTTCTTCTTGCCACCCACTGTGAGGCCATATTTGTAGAGTGCATTGATTAATAGTCGTCCTCTTGTTAGATTCTCCATCCTGAGCTGTGCATCTAGGCACATCCTTCAGAGTTTCCTTTGTCATATTCTTTTCAGTTTTTTTTTATGTTGGATTGAACTTTAAAGTTTATAATATCGTTTTATAATCTTGTCCCCCTGACCATGGTCTACATGATTCTAATACTCTCCAACAAATATCTATGGCATCCAGAAAACAGCTGAATATATGTGAAAGATAAATTAAACGGAGGTCAAGAATTTAGGTGCCTTCTGATGGCAGTTCCTTTGCTTAGGATTATCAGGGAAAAGTACATTAATTACCAATTAATTTTATTTATTTGTTGAAAATATTTAAAATGATGTATGTGTTTTCATCCACATCATCTAGTAAAACCCCCAAGAAATCAAGATTTAACTTAACATTAGTAAGTTATGAGTTAGTTATTTAGGGCATGGAACCTTTAGCTAATTGTTAGCATTTATTATCTCTCAATAAAACACGACCGGGAATTATTAATAATTTAATAAACTACCTACCTTATTAATTAAGTCCTTTATTGTTGAAACAAAAGAGTCAAATCCAGATTCACAACAATCCATCCTTAGCGGGACCTGTACATTGTGCTTTTGAGTGTCACATAATTAAATACTCTGTTAGAGACAGCTCATTAATTCAGCTCTGTTGCGTACCCTTTATTTATTTTTTTGAGGAAAATGGCAAATTTATGACCAGAATAAATCAATATGTATTTACAAAACATATGTTGCCAAATTTGGACAAGTGGCAAAGGCCAGCTCCATTAACAAATTGAGAATGCATTCATTCATTACTGTATAGGTTTCGAGAGCACACCCATGCAAATGACAAAGAAATGCAAATGCAAGGCATCATCAAGCAGAGTGCTCTGAAATAGATTGCCACGAGGTAATCATAAGGGCAGCCACAAACAAACAGGTCCACTGGACCATACTGATCTATCAATTCTGCAATCACAATGTCCAATGTCTTAAACATGGGCATACATTACGCCAAAGTATATCTATTTGATTTACTTGTTGATCTAGATCTAGAGAGGTAAGACCCATGCGTTTGCTCTGACAAATTGCATTGGAACTTTTAAGTGAAGATGTAAAATTGCTCCCCGTAATTGCCCCTTAAGACTGTGCCACCAATTATTAATCAATGGGTGTCAGGGGACCCAGACCTCCCCTTTATTTATAGCAATAAATTGCTGAATTATATTCATATTTATTCTAAGTAGGTCTTCATTGTAATTGGCATGTTATTAAGCTGAGGGCTTTTAGTCTGCATCAGAATAATTTAATTAAAAAAGTGAAATATAGATCTGTCTGGGATAAACAAACAGGCCAGCTGTAATATGACAGAAATGCGGTGAACGGCCTGGTTAAGTAGCTCATTATTTTTGCCCTTCCTTTAGGAAAATGGCTGCTTCAGGAGTGTGGAGGCTGTTTCCATTGTAGCAGCCAGGGTTTATGGAAGCACCTCATCAATCCACTTATCCCTGTTCTGTTGGTCGGATAATCTGAGCGTCTGACACTAATGGTGAGGTTGCCTCAAGACTGAGAAAATATACTGAAGAGCCAGCTGAACTCTCTCCTCCGCTCTCTTCTTCGCTTGTCCTTAGACTCATATGCACATGCACACGCACGCACACACACAGGGATAAACATGTAGTGCGTACGCCATCCCTTCCTCTTTTTTTTCTTCCAATGTTCAGTCAAGAGGGTAATCCTAAGCTCCTTTACTTATCTCTGGGAGGAATTTTCAGCATTAGTCATGATAAGACACAGGTCCTCACTGATAAAGAAGAGGGGGAAAGCTCTCCAAAGCTAACTAAGGCGGAGATACTCCTGGAATGCAGTGTTTGCAAGAAACCCGCTGCTATATGAAAGAAGTGTTGTTGTTTAAACAGCTATGAAAACCACCAGCTATGAAAACCACCAGCGGCAGCTTCCAGCAGATTTTCATCACATTTTTCAAATGTTTACTGACGTGGGTCAAAGAAGATTAAAATATACTACAGTGACTAAATAAGGTGCTATTAATGTCTTGTCAAGTTCAATCTAAGACTGTTTACGTAAAGCACATATTCCTTCTGCCGCAAAATAACAAATTCATTGTTACTGTTATAACAAGATTAGCTGTATTATTTAGTTATAATTTATTATTCAAGGGACTGTATGTGGTTTTTTTTTGCCATCCTGTGTTTTATCAAGTAACTCTGGCATGAAAAGGTTGCATTAGCTGTTTATTTAGTCAGACTTGGGTAGAGCTTACAGTTGGCTACTAGACAAACTGCTTGTAGGTTGCCAATAGTCGTTTAAAAGCAGTGTTATTCTGATGGGGTTTCATTTGAACTGGAGAAACAGCAGGACTGGGAATTAAAACAGTTTCAAATATCTATACTTTTAAAACTTGATATATCTTGATATGAGAAAGCGTCTTAAACCTCTGGAATGCAGATAAATGTAATCATATTGAAAAAATCATAAAATATCCCAGTGTATAGTAAGTCAGACATGATCTGAGGTCTTTAAAAAAAAAAAGATTCAAAACAAGTTGCAATAGGAAAGTATCTGGACCTTAGCTGTGTAGTTTATTGAAGCAGAAAACTCAGACATCATGACTCACACTTATTAAACAGTCTCCTGTTTTATAAAACAGTATTGTTTACTTTGGTAAGAGATCGCAATACATTATGCTTCGGAACATAGTGTTAGTGGGGTTTGCGGGTCAAAGTGATTTACACTGCTGGAAGCTTCCTAACGTCTGTGAGGGTAAAGTGGAGCACAGGGAAGAGGTCTTGCACCAAGTGGAGATTTATCATTTTAATGAACTTTTTACAAGTGTCTGGCCTTATCCAGAAACAACAACACAGGTATTCAACCTGTTCTTTGTCAAGCTTTGCTTGGACAACCTCCATTCTTCCTTCAGGAGTAGGTGGTCATTTGTTTATTTTTAACTTTGGCTAATTGGCCAAACCGTCTTCACAATCCTCCAGTTGCAGCAGCCTGACTACAAGACCAAAATGAATTTTGTACCTCAAAAAAAAAAATAAAAAATACAGCCTTTGACAGATGGCGTGGGTTCAAGTGAAGGTTAGGGGCTTACAAGCATGGAAAAACTAAAACACAGCCCCCCTCTTCACCCTGGATCCTGCATTTAAGAAAGCAGCTCTGTCACATTCATCTTGGAGGCAAACTTGCAAAGCAATTTGTTGAAGGTCAGCAGGATATGTGATAAAAGTGTAGTCTTGTTAAGCATCCATCACAAGCTGATTCGGATTTTGTGCAAAGATGTAGTGACAAAAATACACAAAGGGTTCAGGGTAATGGGTTTAGGCAGGCATATTGGGTTGGGTAATACAGTTAATAGGTCCTTGGATCTGGGGGCTCTTTTAGGCAGATATGAGAAGCATCACCGGCTGTCATATTCTCTGATGAGAGTATGCATTAGAGGAAACTCTATTTAGTAAAAGACAATTCAATTAGGGACTATTCGGGGACCATGGATTATTTCCCCACGGGCATCTGCTCATTCGAGGCAATATTCAGATTTCATTGTGTTTTCAAAGTGGAGAAATGTCAGCGGCTGGCTCCTGCAGAGGTTTGAGGCCCTGTATGGACATTTATATTTTCAACGGTCAAACAAATGAAGACAAAATTTTTTCAATACGGCCCTAATGTACAGTAGCAATATCTTATTGGGTGAGACGGTGAATCTGTCCTTTTGACATAGTTGTTTTATGGCTTTGGTTCGTATTTATGATGATTTGAAATAGAGCAATGCATTCTATATTTTCTCTTTAAATATGAAAGCAATATATATAGCATCCCAAAAATTATTGAGATCTTTATTACTGACACATTTACATATTTAGTGGCATTACTGGTAAAGATATAAAAAAAAACATAAATAAATTTTTGTTGTGTTGCTGTAATATAATTTTAAAAATGCATAAAAACAAATTTGATTTGAGAATCTCCATTCAGTGGTGGGGAAAAAAAAATCTCTTTTGCCAACTTTGTACAACCTCCTATTCCTAACTGAAAACTACTTATTGTATGTCCTCCAAAATTTCAGTAGTTTGAAGCACACACATACAGAGAGAGAGTGGTGTTTTATCAGTCCTCATTAGATCATCTTTCTAGATCACCAATAGATCTTTTCCACCGACATGGTCCAGAGCCCATTCCAGTACCCAAACGCCATTTTGAACAAGTGTCGCAGAGGTGATAGGGAACATCTTGCTTCTACATTCTTCTTCCGTGTAGTGCCACTATACATGGAAACAAGCATCAGGTCTAGGAAAAAACCACTGATGTTTGGACCTAGGTGAACCAAACATGCTCTAGAATGAAAGTTTTTTTTTTATGTAAAAACACTCCACAAGACTCCTTGATCCGTTCAAATGCTCTTCAGTTCATCCAGCAAGTCTTCTATGGGATTTATATCTTGGGAGTGAGACAGCCATTTTAGCATCTTAATAATCCATTTATTTTTGATCATTGAGATGTTAAAAGACCTCTTGAACTTCAGTCTCAGTCTTGTCAGATCCAAGCACAAGATTCCTTCTACAAATCCTTTAGAAATCTGCATGTTTAAATTTCTGTTTTCATTTCGTGATCTACATGTGTTCATTATGCCTTGTGATGAGCTGAAATGTTCTGGCGTGGAATGGTGGCTTAAAGGTGATCCACCCATATTACACAACTGATACTGATTAAGTGTAAGGCATAGTTGCAGAATGACTGTTGGCAAGTGGACAGCACAGACAATATCAGTGCAGTAGAGACTTTGGAGGTAGACATGGCATATAAATTCTATCACCCTGTCTGAACTGAGATATATTTTTGATCAGTAAATCCTGGTGGAGATTATGACATTTTGTGTAACACTGAAGGACCCTAGTTATCATCTGAAGAGGTTTTTTGATCGTAGCATGGATAAGACTTTTTTTCTCCCAAAAACGGGTTGGCATGTAGACAGTGTCTTGTGGTTCTTATGGGGACATTGTGATCCCAAGATGTCACTCTTTTCTACTCCTTTCAAACAGTGAACCATGAATTAAAACATAAAACTTTTACCATCCCGACTGTGTGTGGCGGCAGGATAAATATGGGTCCTGTCCCAGTCTATTGGCTAAGAGAAATGGACTGCTGTGACACAGATCTATATAGCAGGGAAAAGGTGGTCCATTAAGCAGAAATTTGTAGAATCTAATTTAAAAATGTCTCAATTACATTTTTTTAAGTTCTAAATTTAAAGGCGTACCAATAATTGTGCCACTGTTGGCTTTGTTGTTTTACTTCCCACTGCGTAATCTTATTTTGTAAAATATTTTTAAAGCAACAATATGCTGCTGCCAATAAATACAGATTTATTTTAGGCTTTCTACACATATTAACCAAGATAGCCAACAAACTTGTCCATGTTGTATAAGAACACAATATATTAGATAGACAGAAATAGCAGAACTTGACAAAGATTCTCACTAACACTGTGGTGCAAGGTTTAGCTTTATGCAGCCTTCAGCACTGGAAATGAGTTGGCTTATTCCCAGGAGTATCTGCAGAAGAGCTGAAGACGCCATGTACACAGTTTACTTTACAAAAATTTATACTTTATGACATGTTGGGGTTTAGTTTACCTCAAATACATATGCTCCATATATCAGGTGTGACTATGCAGTGAAAGATTTATTTTCCATCATCTTGGAAGTGCATTTTTATTGTATACACACATATGCTGCACGTATTACGTATGTCAGTGCTGGAGCGATACACTTGAATGTCAGTACTGCATGTGTCTGTATTGCACACACATGTGTTCCACATATCAACAGAAGTTGAGACTACACCTGTCTCTACATGAAACCAGAAACCGGTGGTGCATCCAGGGGCTGTGCAGCAGATTGACAATGCAACCGGGTCCATGATAGCCATAAATCCAACCTGCTAAGGTTAATACACACGAAACTGAGATGCCGGCAAATCAATTCACAGTTTGGCAGCGCGACTCATAAAGCGACTTTACAAGCTCATCTTAATCCAATCAGAATGTTTCCTATGTAAATAGAGACCAACAATATTTCACGCAGAGGGAGTCCCTGGGAATGACACTGCACTCTATGAGTTACATAAAGAAGCAAATTAAGGCTAAGCATTAGCAAATGTTAATCTGGTTAATTTATGGTGTTCAGTGAATTTAATAGCCCAGTCTGTTGTTTTGACACGTAACTTTCTTTTCATCAAACACCAACAGATTGGGGGGCCAGAAACAATTTCATGGGAAATGTTATACTTTCTGGAGCCGCTGCAGTTATGAAGTTGTGAATGATCTCTTTATAGGGAGAAAATGACAGGCAACTTACCTAGTGGAAGAACCATTTTAGTGTTTTCATGTGTTGTCTTAACTGTGAGACCGCGCCGATAAAATAGCACAGGCATAAATCAGACATAAAGCTGGACATGTTTTAACTGCATATAGAGAATATCACGTGTAGAGGCATATCGAATAATAAAAGACATGACATGAGGGCCACCAGGTTTTATAAAGAAATCTAATCAGATCAGATAACTGCTTCAGGAATAGTAAACTTGGTTGCTGACTCCAGCTGACATTCAATACAACCCATGCTGAACCAAAGATAGGAGACTGTGATTTAGGCAAGAATTAGAGAGTTGATTTACAATCACAACCGGAAGACTTGAAACTTGACTTACACTTACGCTCTTGGGACTCGGGTCACATGAGAAATCTAATGTATTCAGGTTTTAAAGTAAGGCTGTAATGGTCGATTGTTTGAGTAAATTAGTAATACGGGTAATCACTTATGACAAGTTACTGTGCTAAGGTTAGTATGTACGTTATGGTTCTCTGTGTTTGTTTCTTGACTGTAAGTGCCAATAAAAAGGAGTTTAACAACAGCTTCCAAGTTCATATGTTTGTATTTAATGGTGCTATTGAGCAAGCTGTGGTCTGTGGAGAGATGCACATATTTTCCTGCAAAAGGGTGCGTTTGATTTTATGAATCATGGATTTCAGAAATCGGGGACATTCATGGGCTACATAAACTATGGTTATTACTCTGATAAAAACATTGTCACCTCTTACATTTTATCCTCTAATCATTGAGATACTCTCAATACAGACACATTTCCTGTTCTTTGGAATAAAAGCACTTCATTTTTTGGACTCGTCTAGAAATTCCACATTAATTGGCACTAACTTAATAGCACTAGTTGACTTGGAACATAAATGCATATTTGTAATGTTATTGTTTCAAAATAATTCACAGCAGCTAAGTTTATTTTTAAGACTGGCAACCGGCCAGCTGTGAGGTGTATGATGCTGAAATCTGCTGGCTCATAAGCTGTCACTGACAACAGGGACCTTATGAAGAGCATACGTGCATATTTGCATTCAGAACAAAGAAGATTGATATAAACACAATATTTATGCTAGCTTCTCCACCAATCAGTATTTTTCCTGGTAACATCGGCATTTATCCACCACCCATGTCTCTGTATGTGAGCTTTAACAAGTCCGAAGAAAAAGAGAAACGCATTTCACAGTGTCCTTTCCTTCTTCTACTGACCACACAGATGTTTATCTTTGTTGAGGCAAAGTTTGACTGAACCTTTTGTCTGGGCAAGTTGGGGAAAGACAGAGAGATAGAGAGAGAAGAAGGGGGGAAAGGGGACACAACAGCGACCATATGTTCAATGTGACCCTCATTATTCTCAATTAGGGCAGCCATCCATGGAATGGTCTTGCTGATAACAACCCATAACACCTTCAGAGGAGCAGAGCACAATCTTCCAGTGGCACAATGAATGAAGCAGTGGCAAAATGCTGCTTGGACACCTCAGCATCAGTATGTATGTATATGTGCAGAGTTTTGTTTGTCTTAGGGATTTAGGCAGTGCTCTATGAGGTGAGGTGAGTGGGTAAGCCGAGAAGTATTTAAGTCCTCATCTCATGTCCCAAAAGGACATCTGGAGAGGTTAGCAGCGCAGTCACATTTGGTATGTCTGTGTATCAACCCATTTTCAACAGTAGACCACTTCCTCTCAGAATGTCCTGGTTCTCCAACGTCTGACACAGACCTTGGTAATGCGGGTGACATCCGAGCCACCATGACATCATCTGTAGGTCTTGGACTCATATTTTTCTGAGGTCACCACAGATTGCTTTATGCAGAGTTGAAAACTATTAACACTGGGTACAAAGCACCATGACTTAAACCACTACACCAATTAACTGAATAATTGGATGCTTCGTAAATTTTTCCTTTTTTTTTTTTTTTTTTACTGGTGAGCAGCAGTGGTCTGGTTGAAAATGAAATCTTGTTCAAGATAAATGAATGGCAACAGTGACTCGTGTAGCCACTTTTGACAACCGTGGTAGCTTCAAGCACTAACGCAGATTGGGTACAGTGGCAAGAAAATTCAAAGTCTACGTGCGTCAGATGTGTCAAAATCGCTCTAGCTGTTGTTGGTCTCTCTTAATGCAACAATCGCTCAAAACGCTTCAAACGGTTCAAATTGCGCCGCGGTAGACATGTAATATGTGCCACAACGGGCCCTTGACGCCTCCATAAAGACGCACTTTACGCTCAATACACGTTTGGTATGAACGCACTATTGGATTTCTGGGAAATTTTGAACACACTGCTACACCTATGTCACAAAGAATTAAGGAAAATTGGGTTCAACTTGGCAGAATATAGAGAGATAAACACATCAACAGCAATAGATGCCTAATATGTAGTACCTTGCTAAAATAGTCAATCCTCTTGGTATTTTTTATGTTTTCCTACATTATAACCTGCATTTAAATGGGATTTTTTGTATTATTTATTATTATTTGTTATCTAAGTTGTATATGATGCATCTACTCAACATATTCTAAGTTGGTGAAGTGAAATAAGAATTTAGGTGTCACGCGATCCGTCTGTGCACACACAACTTTTGTGGAAGGTTGCTCTATGACGTATTGAAATTAGGAATGTGAAGACTTGTGCACACTGAAGATTTCTGTTGTTTGTTGTTTGGTTCACAAATAAAATAAAACTAAATGCTCAAAGTTCCAGGCATGTTCTGCAATGAAATGATGCAAACTCTAAAATAATCCAATGTCACTCCAGATTGTGAGGTCGCAAAACTTAAAAAAAAAAAAATGCCAAGGGGGTGAATACTTTTGCGAGGCACTGAACGTCACTCTATCATGCATTGCATACGCATTCATTTCTAACTAAAAGTGCATCTGTTTGCAATAGTTTTTCGAGTCTGTGTATCATAAATAAACTCTTTTTTTCAGTTTACACCCAAAGTAAATGAGGTTTGTGGCTGAGGTAAATCATCTGTGATTACTTTCCCTGGCATCTTTCCCAAGTGCTTACTGTAATCCAAGGAAGCGGTGACATCACCCTCATTCCTTCTTCCACTGAATTCGAAATGGCTCAGGTGATTAAGTTCCCAATAAGACGATGGGAGTTACTGCAAGGCTGTGGCATTGAGTTGGCTCATTGATTAAATCCAAACAAGAGCCTTCACCACTCTGCAGCAGCAGCACTTCTACTCACAGAAACTACATTTCTTTCGTCTTGTATATTGTCTCTATTGACTGCATTGTACCTTTTTGGGATAGGAAATGCACACTTGTGACATGGAAGAGTCTTGATTGCCATTACACTATCAGTCATTGAGAATATCTATAACAGAGATATTCTCTCCTTCTATCCCCTCTTCTAGGAATATATGTGTTTCAGGTTATTAAAAAACCTGAATTACAACCAATAACTCTTGGACTTTCCTAAGCCATAAGCCATAGTGTGCAGCATGCAAACAATACAAAATTAGCTTCCAGTTTTCAATTACCTCAGCTTTTCTTGCTTTGTACTATGACAGAGTTATTTACCTTTTAAACTGTCTCAGTCATGTGCTGAATTACCACAAGTTGTTGCAAATAAAGGGAATTTAAAGGCCATTGAATTTGGTAAGACTGTGAGTGACTGTCATTACATAAATCCTTTGTCACAAATTTGCTTCCAGAACTTTGGAATACAGTATAAGATTATTTCTTACTGATGTACTGATTGAGGTTTGAAATTCATTGTAAGATGAACAAACACTTTATTTTTCTTTTAACTTCTCCAAACAAGGCAATGTTGTTGTTTTTTTTGTGTATGCAAGAACAAAACAGAAACAAATATTTTATGTAAGGATTAATTCAAAAAGTAAAATTTTCTTGTAATCCTTAACACATATTTAGAAGTACATGTTTTCTATATTTAATATCAATTGTACAAATTGTTTTCACTATTTTGCACACAATGTTTTAGTGACTTTAAGTTGAAATCCATGGCAGAAAAAGATAGGAAGTTTGTATGTATTCTCTCACTATGCTAAATTATTATTTTTTGGGGGGGTAAATGTTTCTGATCCAAGAAAGAAGGAGAGCTTTATTTTTAAGATGGAGCAGATATTTTCTCACACACATCATCATAAATCTAAGGAGAGAAGCTCTTATGCTGTGGTCGTTTCATCTGAGTTTAAAAAATACATGCTAAGTTTTAAACCCTAACCTAGGCGGGTCTAGAGGTCAAAAGTTGTGAATTTATTTCATTTTATTTTATTTTTTCATTTTGAACATGTGTTCAAAAACAATAAATTACACAAAAACGTAAGCTTTGATTTACAAATCAAACTTAAAGGATATTATTTTGAGAAAATCCCTTAATTGTTCATGCAAGTATAGTTTTATACATGTTGTCATAAATAAGACATGGAAATTCAGGTATTTTTCCATATTCAGACAAATTTAATAATTCTTCATGTTTTTCAGGATTGTGAAGGAGCACGGCTTACTTATTTATGCAATTCACTTGATTGTTTATTTGGATAGCATTACACAATCCAAATCTTCATGGAGAAAACCAATTAGTAGAGTTTTTGTTTGTTACCGTAAACGATTAGGGAACAAATTAACGGAATTATATTGTATTCTACAGTAACATCGCAAAGTAAAATGGGAGTGTTGTGCAGAGAGCCCTAATCAAACCACGACCTTATCCTCCTGTGTTTCTGAAACCGAACAAGCCCATACAAGTTTGAAATTGATGAGAGCGCCAGTACAAGTTCATGACTTTGACCTCCAGGGTATTTGATCTCTTGACACAGAGTTTATTTTTCTAAAGCTACAGCTTGATATTCCAGCACTTAATTTAAGAGTGCAGTTAAATCACAGAAGCCATAATATGTCAGGCGATCCCACTACTGGGGGTAAAAAGAGAGTGAAAACGTGGAGGGGGGAGGGAGGGAAAACAGTAAGTAATGAAAAAGCTATGATTGCTTTTCTGTCCCTCCAAATGACAGTTAGCACCTCAATGACCTGCTTGGGGCAGGGCCATCTAGAAATGACACGCTAAGGCACAACGTCATCTAACAGGGTAGTTACAAAAATCAATACAAAACCCATTTCAAAGATGCTCGGTGAGCGTGTGTGTGAGAGACTGCGTGTTTGTGACAGAGAGGCACAGAAAAGGACCTGCTGTTATGTTCATTTATTGAGTAGGCCTGAGGGGCTGAAAACAAACTTTTCTGATATACACATTACCTCGTAAGCAAAGGAATTCTGAAGGCTAAGCAATAACTGCGATCCCAGTCTATTACTTAAGTCAAGAGGAGCCCGCTACACAGAAAGGGGTCTTTCACTGCATGTCAAGTATGGCTTAATTCTAAACTCTGTGCCCTCCAGCTTTCTCCGTTGTCGCACCTTGAACTAAAGCAGGTATTGGCCACAAGAAGAAGAATGAGTCTTTGTCCACTGGGGAATCAATAAGCAGTCTCTCTGATATTCACAAAGAACACATGTAAACCAGTCGGGCTGGCCATAAGACTATCTTGTCCTGTTGGGATACTGGCAAGCATCACCATATATTATGTCCTTTGATTTGTTGTCAATACCCAATCACGACAAAGAGGTGCAGGCCTAGCGAACCACAAAGACACTAAGGAGTGTAAAACAGACAAATGGGCCAGGGGAACATCAATCCAAAGAGCATGTCAGACCGGCCCCTGATGAAATAGGGCACTATGTCAATGCCTGAAATTTATAGACAGTAACATGTGAAAGTGCTCACTCCTAAGCCTCGAGAGAGGTCAATCGCTTGATGCCTCTGTCCAAATGGGCTTCTCATTAAGTCGGTTCATTCAGAGTTTTCCTTTTTCCCCTCTCTGTCATTCTCTCAACAGCACATCAGGAACATGAACCTGGTTACATTCTTGTTTCAAATAAATGTGTTCTTGCTACCATACGTCCTAATAAATCTTAATGCTAATTTTTTTTGTTTGTTTGTTTGTTTGTTTTATCTGTATCAGCAGAACTGATGCCTGCCAATTGAGCTAATAAAATTGTGAACACTTGTGACATTTTCACCGTAGAAGAAGAACGGCAGGGTTGGGGAGTTCAGCGAGAATATTCACTGGGACTTTTATTTTTTTGCCGGCTACATTCCTGACGAGGAGCATTGTGGCTCCAGAGAGCTGATCACTGTTTCAGCAGCTCCGTTGCTGCAAAATGTGGTTTCAGTAAATTACATACAATATGAAACGAGCTTGGCTCCACTCAATGGACCTCAAACAATCTAAGAGAAAACACTGGTACGCTGTCGAGTCGCATGTGCTCACCACACCCACACACACGCACACATGCACACGGAAAATAAATTTAATGTTGTCACTTCCCTCAAAGCCGTCAGTGTCAAGAGAGACTACTGGCAATAGAAAGTAATCAGGAAGCCACAGAACAAAAATAAATTTGGGGCTTGACATGCTGTTGGAAAAGAATAGCAATCAGCAAATTTAATGCATTTCTGATGTATATTTAGGGCTCTGACACTAGGCCACAGATGTACATGTGTTGGGTTTCTATTTTGCAAAAGATATGGTTGGTGATAACCTATTATGGGACATCGTCAGCTTCCCCACACCCTCGGCCGCGGATGGGAAAAATTCCATCACTTGCTCTATCCAGGGGATGTAATATTGAAACAAATTATGGCTGGAATTGAAAAGTCACAAGCTTATTCTGTCTTGATCAAACCCCTGCCAAAAGGCTAAGTGCAAGAATGGAGATGCCTCCAAAATGGTTTTTATTGCATTACCATCAGTGACATCTTTGGCACTCCCAGTTCCCAGCAACGGAACTGGGCATGATTATAAGAGCTGGAGCGTAGCATGGAGAAATATTAAGTGACGCGAACTAACAGGAGATTATTGGCAATTAGGTCGTTGCGAGTTACTCTGACTTTGCAACAATTTGGTTATTCAAAATCACTTGTAAACAAGTGTGCCTTACACGTGCAAACCTTTATTAGTCACAGTACCTTGCAAAAATATATATCTTAATATTTTGTCACATTACAACCACAAAGAAACACCGCAATGAAATAAGTGGTGTGCATGCGCCCAGTCCCTCCATTTGTTTTTTGGAGAATGTCCGACCAGCTCAATCTAATCTAAAACCCCAATATTTTGCCCAGTCTTTGCAAAATAACACACCAGTCTTGTTTAGTCCACGCTAATCGAAGTCCAGTTTGTTTGCCTGGAAAATCCAGTGTGTTTGGATACCAATAGCAAACCCTGGTCCACCTACAAACACATGTCTTGGTTTGGCTGAAACAAACTCTGGTGGTGTTTGAATCCATATATGACGGCCAACTGAACCACATTGGTCCTTGTGTCTGCACTGCAGATAGTTTTGCTATACGCCTTGTGGTTATTGATGCATTGATATTGGCAAGTTAAATACATTTTACTGCTCAGACCTGTTTTAAGTTTCTCTACAGTTAGCTTTGACCTTTGATCTGATGTGTCGTTCCGTCCATCTGGTGACGTTTGTTCGCTAATGGTCTAAAATAAATCTTGTGAGGCCTTCACAGTACACCTGTATTTGTGCAGAAATTCAATTTCTCACAGATGGACTCTCTTTACTAATTGGGGTATCAGAGTCAAGAGGCATGACACAACATCACTCTTATGATTTCTCCTGGTAAAAACTTAGAAAAACCACAAATCTGTTTCCAAAATATCCTATTTTGTTTTGATCAGAATGAGCACTGTTGTGGCTGTAATGTCACAAAGTGTGGGAACGTGAAAAGGGTTTGAATACTTTTGCAAGCTATTGTAAATATGGACTTCAAAGAGCATTTAAAATCTATAGGTTTATCATTAAATGGTTGGGATTAAGAACCACAGTACCGGTACCTCTTGCTCTATCAGTCAGAGCTTCACTGCCAAAAGTAAGAAGAAAACAAGCCAATACCATGAACCACACTCCAGAAACCAAAAAAAAAAAATCGATATTTTTGTTGGATCTCTTTTGTAAGATGTAATCACATATTCAAGAACATAACATTTGATTAAATGGCAGGACTTTGTTTCAGCAGCAGCAATAATAATAGTCTCATCTTGGTTTTATAGTGCCGTATATTGAACTATCTTGCTCTACAGTGGCCCGGAGGCACTTTTTGTCTTCTCAGCCATGATCACTTCTGACACAGACGGCGTCTGCTGAGACGCAGTTAAAGATTTCTATTATCATATCAAATCACACACCAGTGCTCTCATTATAAGTGACACATCGTGAACAGTGAATAAAGGCTGCTCTACATATTGCATAATTAGAAAGTTCTTTTTCACTTTTTTTTTTTTATTCACATATGGTAATCTACATTTGATAAAAGCTGATGTTAGAGAGAATAGCTTTGGCAGGACATTAAAGGATCTCATGGAAGTCCGGGAGATTATGATGGAAAGATTACAGTGACCTTTGACCTGCCTGGATCCCCTATAGATAGCCGAGCTGCGGCGAAGCAAAGGGCCGAACTGAAGGGCTGAGTCCCCTGTCCTTGCGAAGACCTCATTAACGACTAAGGAGGCCCATCAATATTTAACAACTCAATGACTGAAATTTCAAATTCATCTCCTCGCTGGTAAATCACAAAGAAGAGGGAGGTAAGGAAGGCAGGAGAAGACGGGAAACGAGAACCACAGTGATTATCTGAGCTGTGTTTAATAAAGTCTGTGATTTAGTAAGGCCACACAAGTCAATTAGGGTTAGAATATCAAAGCTTTGTTCAAGTAGTTACTCAATCGCCATATTAGATCTGACCGTCAAACAAAACCACTTTGATAAGAAAACATTCTGAATGGAAAATTGTGTGAAATACAAGAATTTTATTTTTTTTACACTCCCTCACTTTTTTTCTTTTCCCTCCATCTCTGTGCTCATCTGCCACGATTTCTTCTTTAATGCCTTGTCCTTTTATGCATTTCTTGACCCTTCTGCCCTCTCCTGTTCGTTCGACATATTCAAGTCAGAGAGCAGTAGATGGCTTTACTATTTTATGAACAGCTGAGGTTTCTTGGTAGTGGCAGAGTTTTCCGTGTCCAACAAAGTCCACTCACCCATGAGGAGGTAATGCGAGACTGAAGTTATGTGTTCAAAGTAAAACAGTTTGAAAAAGGTGTCAGAATAGGTTCGCTTTACATAATGAAACTTAGACATTGAATTTAATTATTGGTTTCTTTTTCTGTCAATGAGGATCTGAGTAAATTTGGACAATGATCAAATTTGTGATAAAAAAATGTATTTGCCATCCGTGGTAAATTGTTAAAAAAAAAAAAAGTAATACAAAATACCTAGTCAGAAACAATCTTGTAAAAGTGAGAGGCAAATAGTACAATCGGAGAAGCGCTCATTAAAATTTTGTAGCTGCTTTTAAATCTCTTGATTTAAAAAAAAACTTTGACCTGCAGATGCCAGTTTTAGCTAATCCAGACTCCTCTTTATAACTAATTGAAAATATATCGTTTTCTCTACACAGGGTTTTAAGAATATTTCAAAATGAGACAACAAATGTCTTACTTTTGTTGTGTCACAGTTGGCAAGACTGTGAGAAAAACGTTTGCGTCTGTTCTCAAGAGAATGTACATCCTTGAGATTTTGAAAGGCTACTTCCAAACTGAAAGCTGCAAAGCATAAACACAGAAATTTTGCTCCGTTCAGGACTTTTGCTGTAGGCTTTAAGTCTTACTTTCACATGCTTTCTCGCAGCAGTAATGATTCACAGACATGTCCTAACATTGAAAATGCAATTTCTCCTTAAAAATCTCTTTTTGTTTTTCTTACTGATATTGAAAAAAAAAAATCAGCTTTGTCTTTCTCAGTCCACAACAGTGTCCACCCTGTGGAATAGTACTGCTTTACCACACCACAGAGTCCTGTATTAAATGTAACACAATGGCATTTAGAATGGTGGATTAACAGATGTGTTTAGTTTGTGACTTGGTAATAACAATCAGGGCCAAAAGGAGTCGAAAATCATCTGACTCTGACCACTTGACGGTTTCCCGGTGGATCTCTAAATATGCTCGTTATTTATGTAATCACCTCCCTCTTGTTATATGCGACACTTTTGAGTGAAACAGAGTAACAGTAAAACCAAGACAAATCGCTTCCTGATCAAGTACAGTTCTTCTCGCGTGTAAATCAAAGCCTGTCTTTATGGGAGTACCCCTGCCTGCGCGTCCCATCCCTTCCCCAGCTGTGTGTGGCTTTTGGTTCACCGGAGGTCAGGACGATTATTCACCCCAAGGCCTGAGGGTGCCCATATACTCTCGCCTTTATGACCACATAAAGAAAGCCAAGTGCTCAGGCGTGCCTGATTAGCTGCCCTAATATGCTATTTGTGACTAATTCCAGAGTCGCTAAGTCACAGGTGACGGTCCCAGGCTGTAAATCTCGCGCAGCCAACATTTGACGCCGCATGCATGTGTGTGTGTGCGTGTGTGTGTGTGTGTGTTTGCCGTTCTCGCTCCCGTGATGCACAAGTAAGTGCCGTGGTGAATATGCAGAGGCTGTTTAGGTGAAAAGAAGGACATAAAAATAATGAATGGTGAATGAAGCCATCTCAAGCTGACAAGTCAACCTTTGAAGGGAGGGAAGTGCGTGAGCGTACCTGTTTGAGCATGCTTGCGCGCGAGTGCACCGAACGAAGGCATTTTGCTCCAGCATAATAATTACTCATTGCCTGCAGCACTAATACACTTTTACTGCTGAAATTGGGTGGTGTGACACTTGTACATTTTATGTGTTCTACTGATTGACCAGTTCACACAATGCAAAATCAAACGGTTAAAACAAAGAGTTAATGAGTGTCTTTTGGCTGTATTGAAGTGGAACAAACTGATTTACGAGGAGAACAAAATACTTCTGACCTTTTCCTAAACAATCGTCACAGCAGGGTGCAAGGATATAACAGCTTACGCTATCTGTCCGACTGTTATTTTACATGTGAGCTTAACATTTTAATATGCACAAACTAGATTACAGGAAAATAAAAATATTAATTGTTAATATTTGACAGAAACCTCAACGAACATTTAGCATTTCTACACAAAGGTTTTAAAAAAGGTTTTAAAACAACAAATATTCTTTCATAATATCCCTCTAGTTTAATGTCACTATGATGCCGAACTATATGTAGTGAGAGTTTCTGGCTACATGCCACCCATCACCTTTATTAAAATAGCTCTTCTTTAAAATAACATTTGTCATGTCACGTAAAGAAGCTTACTGTAGACTCTGCCGCTGCAGATAGCCTGACCAATAAACCTGCCCATATCAGCTTTTCATACTTGTGTTTCTGTTTTACAGTAATATCCAAATACTTTTTTTAGCAGCAGTAATTAAATCATTGCATCTGTGTTTTGAGTAAAACATGGCACATGGATAACCTTGAATTATAGTGATAGCTTTCCCTAAGGTCATCTTACTGTAAGAATCTCTCATCAACTCATACTGAAACCTCACATTATCTTACTTTCTTCCTCACTTACGTCCTCGTAATGTGTCAGATGTTACCTGTTTGAGCTGCTTCTAGATAATACTTCTCGCTGCCGCTTTTCTGACTTCACTGTGGAGTTTTCTGTCACGATCAGGGAAGAGAAAGAGAAAGAGCGAAGCGATATTCAAGTGCTCACTGTTTGTGTTTGTATCTTAAAGCAAACACAACAGAGAAGAGACAGAATGGCAGTCTGCGCGTGTTTGTGTGCGATCGAGACAGAGAGACAGCGACAATGTGCATTGCTCTCTGGGTGTGTGTGTGTGTGTGTGTGTCTGCGTGAGCGCAGCGTGTGTGTGTGAGCTCCACTGACCTCTGCGCTTGCTGTGCTGTGTCCTCCAAGCTGACAGAGTCCTCTCCTCCATCTCCTCAGTGTTAAACACCCTGGGTCTGTTCCCAGATGGGTAGCCATAAGCACCCCTTGCTTGACACACACACGCATGCACACACGCGTGCACACATGCAACATGGATTCACTCACACACACTGCAACAGCTACCACTCTGCACCCTAACAACACCGTAGTGCCAGAGAGGTGAAAGTCATGGGTGGGGGGGATCGGGGGGATTGAGCGACACTCACCTCCAAACCACACAGCCAGAAGGTTAACAGTTTGGCCAGATCTGGAGTCCCCAACAATAATGAATCATATTATTTTACATGAATGACAACGAACAGCCTCGAGACGTTTGCACTTGTATTTATTCAGCAGAGCTGCTGAATATGGCACCCTAGACATTTCCTGTTGGGATATGCTGCTGCAACAAGGCAGGGACATTTCCAACACTTTACATGTGTGAGAAATGAAAGGTGGCTGAAGTTTGGCCATTCTCAGCAAATACAATTACAGCAGTGGTCTGTTTGTGTTATCTCACTAGTGGTGCTTTATTAGAGTTCATAATTAAAGTTATATTGTCTCCATCTGAAAAGGTAAAACGATGGAGTCAATGTGGGAAAAAATAATTAAAGGTAAAAAGCGCAGCCTTAGCTTTTATTCACAGCAATGGCCGCCCATCAGGGTTGTCAAGGTGTTCAGAGAAGGGCACTAAGAGGTTTTGTCATTTGTCATTTTATATAAGGGGAAGAAAAAGAGGCTATGACAATTTTTTTTTTGCCTGTGATCAGTAGGCAGAGTTTGTCTACTTTAGGGGTATTCTGCACCCTGGTTTGAATATCCTGGGTTTTAATCTACATGACAGCTTATGTTCAGATAGACGTTTTGATTTGTCAGTCATAATTTGATATGCAGACAGTGGGACAGGAGGTGTCTTAGCTGGCCTAGTGACATATTTTTGTAAGAGATGGAGCTGTGCTTGTAACGAGTGTTCAGCGACAAAAAAAAAATAAATGGATGTGGGAGTTGCTTCAAAGTTTACAAAATAGTGAAATATATTTTATTTCACTTCATTTATTAATTATTTTTTTCTGCTGTAAATTTACTATGTAGCTGCAGCTTATTTAATTTAACTCTGGTTGCATTAATGTTGATAGGAAAGCCCCAGCGAGAGAGGCATGACTCATCACTGATATGCAATGATAGACAAATAGGCAATAACAAACCTTTAATTTTGCTCTCATGAAATTAATCCTTTCTTGACAGGATCCATGGACATTAATACAAAAAAAACAAACAAAAAAAAAACATTCATGTTCATTATTTTCATGTCAAACTTCACTTTTATAATTGGATTTCACAGCTGATTTTTTCAGTCAAACTCTTCAGTATATATTTGTCTTCAAGATTTTAGGATATCTTAGTGCCCTACTTGTTTGTTCAGGCTAGTAGAAAAAAAAAAAAAAAGATTTCAAATGATCTTACATTTTTGCTAATAGTTTCTTTAGATGAACTTGAATGTGATAAAAGTGGTGAAAAAATGAATGACGACGAAAAAAATCTTGTGATCATTATCATGTTTTTTATTTTCTTTTTTTTAATGTTTTGAGATCAATTTTAACTAAATAATTTTTAAAAAGGTTGTGCCCCTCTGGCCATCTTTGTTTAAAATTTGCATCTATAATTCTAAGTGACAGCATGGTAATTTCTGAAAGTAACTTAAATCTGTTGAACATACATAACATGCTGTTTATTCAATGCACCCCCGTTCATGGACTTTTGTAAAAATGTAAAGAAGTGTGTTTCTTTTAATATGGAAGAGTCCCGAAAAAAAATAAAAATTGTTTTTTCTCCTGACTGTGTATTTTACTTGACTAAATGTAACCAAAATTATAAACGTTTAAATCCAAAAGACTATAAATTAAGCTAAATTTAAAAATGTAATCTAAATTAACACTTATCCCCCCAGCCCCCACATTCCTGGGAAACTTTCCCCACACAGCCCATAAACACCCCAGTCTCTCACACTTGAACACTTGAACAGAAGAGGTTAAAGAATAGTCCATGTAATAAGATGCAAGCATCCAAGTCTGGTAAATCAGTGTAAAAAACACTCCTCCCTGCAGCCAAAATAGTTCAACCTCTTGTCCCTGTTTTGAAATCATAAACAGCTTCACCGTTCCTCACCGGTGGTAATGAAATGCAGGACAGAGTGCAGGAGAATATCAAAACTTTTGCAACTCTTCATGAGAAACACTTCAGAAAAAGGAAAGCAGGGTCACATGGTGCATACATGAATTCTGTCAAGGCCAAATTAGAAACATAAAAAAAAAAAAAAGAAAAAACACAGGCTGAGAACTTGCTAATTATTACACCTCCTTACAAACAGAGACAGTTGGGGCAATAACAAGCCGCTGGCTGACTCCCAATGTCACTTTGTGCAGGGTAACAAATATCCAAAGGTCAAAGTGTGCTTCTGGGGAACAGTAGAAAGCTGACCAAGGCTAAGTGGTGTGGGTCTCTGCTTGTATGCGTTATCTTTTAAGCAATCTAGGCTCAGGTGTCCTTCAAGACGGTGCTGCCACCTGCAGCTGTAGGTGTGAACAAAGACACGGGAGGGAGAGCAACACTTTGAGACGTAAAAGACTTGATCAAAAACCCGAAGTGTGTTTAGTAGATGAGAATGGCATTTTCACAATTTAATTTACTTTTTTCTAGATTACAAGCAGCAGATTAGCAGCTTATGTATAGTAAAATGAAAACAGTTGTACATTTATTTTTTTTGCATTGAACATTGTAAAAATATTGAAAAATACATATGTCAACTGTAGGTTTTGAGCAAAAATAGAATGCATTCATGTTTACTTTCCCTTTAAAAATTAAGCATGATTTACTTAAACGTAAAAGAATATTTTATTAGGGTAATTATTACATAATCCATGATTATAGTAAAAAAAAATATATATGCGCAGAATTATTAAGTTGCAGAAACATTACAATTTTGTTATCAAACATTACAATTTAATAACATATTTACGTTTTGACAAAACCAGCACGTCTGATTTTGCCATACATCCTGGTAAACATGCATGCAGTGAATTATCAGATCTCAAAAACCTCCTTATTGTTGCACAACCAGCTTATTGGCGGAGCGGGACAGCAAATTGCATGACTGTTCAAATTAAAAAATGACATGTCAAAGTGTCAGAGCCAGGCACTTTTAAAGAAATGTGTTACAGTGAGGAAGAGTGCTAACGGCACACATGGCTTGTCATAAATGAAGGTGGGGGGAGGAAACTAAATGTAAGACTAGGGTGACTTTAAACGAGCCAATCCTATATAATAATTTTCAGCAACTAGAAGCAGATTTTTTTTTGTATTAGTTTTTAGCGATCTTCTTCCACAAAGTCATCCACAAAGAAGGATGAACTTTGGACTGACACATGTACAGATGTGGTAAGGCTAGAAGCCGTGCTGTAATTAAAGCACTCACCCTGGGAAAAAGGTGGGATCTTCTGTCATCTTTTGACAAGGCTCCGAGCACCGGGCAAAGCAATATAGTTACATGCTTGGTAGCAGCTGGAAAGAAGAATGACTGGGTGTTTGATTGCCTGATAGCCGGAGTGTATCTCCAAGCTATTGTTTTAGGTGATAGGGATCAAAGCTGTGTTTGTGTGTGCGTGTGTGTGCGCGTGTGCGTGTGCGTGTGTGTGTGTGCGTGTGTGTGTGGAGTTAAAACAGTTTGTGCAAATTCATCAGCAACACTTGAGCTAATATGTTCATAACTTGCGCACATTTTATTTATCTCATAATTTGGAGTTTGAGAGAATCAGATTTTTGTTTACCCCCCCCTACTCAATATTAGGTATTATCTATCACCTGAATGAGTGATTCAGAAAATATATTTAGAGTTCACTTCACTAGCAGGTAGAAACCTTAGACAGACACCGTATGTGCTCTGCCAGAATCATTAAGTCAACATGCCATCAGGCTCGGCTCAGAGACTCTGCTCCGAATTTGAGAATGATCCGGACTGACGCAGCTTGAACTTTGCGCCTGCCAGGAGGGGCTATTCTCTGTCGGCTTCGCCATTCTCCCATGGCTTTAAATATTGTAGGCATCTCGGGGATGTGGAGACGCATTTGTCATCCGTGTTTGACAGGCCTGATGAAGGGCTTGTCTGTCAGTGTTTCACAAATCCGAGCAGACCGCAAGCCCGCCGGTGGCACACAGACAGTCACGAGCCGCGGGGAGTTCCCTACCCCTCCTGGCTCACGAGGCAATTGTGATAATGCCGAGTTGGAAAATTATAGAGGGGCAGGCAAAAGAGATGCTTGAGTTAAATGCAGATGCTTGCCGGAGTAAGGAGAGCATGGGTGGTCTGGGATCGTGAGGGCAAGTTGTTGCAGCTGACTGCTAAATGCTGTGATTGTGGCACCACTTATGTGTACTTTGGCATTAAATGCAATAAGACTTGGTGATTTTTTTTTTTTTTTTTTTTGCGCTTTCAAACACTGCTTTTTTCTAACCTAAATATTGTAAAAACCTGAGCTTTTCAGGTTATTTACTGATAGGATTTAGAGCCATGTCTTCTTTTTTTTTTTTTTAAAGAGAAAAAATAGAAAAAAATGGATCTCTTGCAAAATACTGAGACAGTCTGACTCAGTCAGCAAACACAGTACCTAAAAAAAAAAACTGAAAAAAAACTTCAGAAAGATGTAGCAAACACTTTCTTTCTTCCTCTCCAAATTCCTCACTTTTCTGTCTCTGACATCAGGGTCAACCTAGCATATAATAGACAAACTTGGCAGTAATCTGGGGACTCTGAGAGGTCCGGGAGATTTATCAATCAACTGGCCACATTAAACGGATTTCCTAATGAAGTGAAGTCTTTACAGGGATTAATC
Source organism: Poecilia reticulata (assembly GCF_904066995.2). NCBI lineage: Eukaryota > Metazoa > Chordata > Actinopteri > Cyprinodontiformes > Poeciliidae > Poecilia > Poecilia reticulata. The sequence continues at coordinate 23,378,123 of NC_088845.1, forward strand.
CTCTACCACCTGCGAAGAGCCACCTGCTCGACTGCCATAATTGGCATAGATGGCACCACCACCATCAGCAGAAAGAGGCTAGGCACAGGGTTGGAAAAGAGGGGGAGAGAGACGACCGTGATGAACGGAGGCAGGCGGGGAGAGAGAGAGAGAGAATGAGACGGACAGAGAGGAAACAAGTTGGAGGTAGGACAAAGAAGCTAGACACCGGGGTGTCAAACTCATGCAAATCATGACACTCAGTATGTTGCGGCAACACGAGGGAGGAAAATAAATAAAATATTTTAAAAAAAGGAGACGAGACAGCACCAGGTCTCTTATGACACGGCGATGAGCATCCAACCCTTAGTTTGTGCCAGTCTTGCAGCAATCCAAGACCTTGACAGCAGCTCCTCGCTACATCTTCCAGCTGTGTCAAATCTGCCTATGTGCTAATGAACGTGTCAGCACCCCAATCGTGCCATTCCTGTGTGTGTTTCTATCCAGCTCAGAGCAACAAAATCCTACCTGAGGTATACCGGCATACACAATATATTTATCCTCTGCTGGTTTTGTATAGATTATTTTGCAATTTTACAAAAATAACAGCTTTTTTTCCTTTTTTTAGATTCGCTATGTGGTATCGTTTCATTTTTTCTTTGTTTTGTTTTGTTAATTAGCCTAACTTGACACAAAAAGAAAAAAGGCCCAATCTGAAAAACTGTCAATAATTTTTTTGTTGCGTAGCTGATAATAAACAGTACATTTTATTTGTTTAGTTTTTTTCATCATGTGCAAAATCAACTTTTTTTTAGCTTATTTACAATTTCATTTTATAAAATGGCTTTTTTAAATTTTTTAAGTCCATTTAGATATATATTGAATATATTGATTAACATCAGAAACAAACTCGCAACACATAAATAATAAAATCTTAAAATGGAATGACGATTAAGTCAACGTTCTATTCCTTTTTGACTAACTACTTAAGCTCAACACTTACACTCTGCTTTGTCCCAGAATCTGTAGGAACCAGCCCATTTTAAACTCATATTATTTATATGCAAAAGTACATTACCCCAAGCGTCTTAACAACATGATTGGAGGAAATATGCATTAAAAGATAGACGAGCCGGGCTCCGTTGCCTGATGTCAAAATGTTGCCTCAAGGCTCCTCAACTGCAGCAACTTTTTGTCCTAGGTCACCACGGTCAGGTCGGTCACAACCTGAGTCGCATTTGATGAGCACGTCGGCGCCTTTGAATCCCAACTAATGATCAACTCTCGGAACTTAAAACTCCTACAAAGAAGAGATAATTTTGTTGGACTCTGCCAAGGGACCACGCTCATTGGCACAGCTTGGGTGTCCCTCACTTGTTATGGAGCCATACTGCCACCTTGCCAAAAGAAGTGCCAGGCCAAGGACAAACAGTGTGTGAGCAAACATGTGTGCGTGTGTGTGTGTGTGTTTCCGTGAGGAGTCTGACCCTCAACTCTGGACGTAAATCTTGGTGACGAGCCAGAAAATATCCTCATGGATTAATAAAGTAGAACAATTGAAGATATTCCCTGATAAAATGAATTAGTTGAAGACGTCGGATTATATTTATTTAATGTTTCTTTCTTTATAAGTATGTATAAATGGATATGTTGAACTTTTTCTACTTCCATTCTTTTGTATAAACGTATTTAGCAAGTGGAACCTTCTCTTGCTAGGAGTGGGACAGAGACACCGTCATGGCTGTTCTGAGTTTTCGTGGTGAGCCTTAGCAACTTTCAGTCACTTACCAAAGTCTGGAGTGCAAGGCAAACATTTATTTGTGAGCGTGCTACGTACAGGCCTGCCTGTCAAACTCAGGGAGTTTCATTCACCTCTGCATTAAACTCTTCTCACTGTGTTGTTTTGTGTGAAAGGAGAACCATCCCTAATCCACCTCACGGATCAGTTTCACAGAGACGGTAAAGCCATTCTCCCTCCAAGCTAAAGCAACTCAGATCAGACACCTTGATGTCTCAAAGAGCACACAGTGAGCTCTTGTTTTCTGTTTTGACTGCTGGGAATCCATGCCAGACAGCACCCCCTGATTCCAGCTCAAAGATAAAACTAATGAGCTTTTCATTCAAGTCCGCTTTATAACAATAACTGAGTCATCGGCAGACGCGGCTGTTTTCACTAGCGCCTGAGATCCTGTGATCCATTAATCTGGGATTTGGAGGAGTTGGATATCCAAACCTGAAGGTGTAATGTTGTACAGCATTTCAAATGCAGTACTTACTTTCATTTTTTTCCCCCTACTCATGGTGGCTTACAAATATGACTGACTTGTTTACAGGAAACATGATTATTTGCATGTCTTTTAAAATCTGTAGCTTAAAAATGATCAGCAGTTCTTAGCGGCAGATGTTACAAGAGTTTCCTTAAAGGGGGTACATTTTACATCACAATAAGTTACAGTACAGTATTTTGAATTATAATATTTGTCAAAATATTTATCATCTTGGGTAAAGTCTGTTCTTGGAAAGCACTATCTATATCTAGCTATATCTCCTATAGCCTGAGGACTTTATGGATAGCATTTGCATTTTCTCCCTGTGCATAGATGAGTTCTCTCTGGATACTCTCACTTCCTCCCACTGTCTGAAACATAACTTAGTTTTACCGTCCTCTCTATATTGTCCTTAGATTTCAGTGTGTGTGCATGGGTGTGTGCATGTTTGTTTGTCCTGTGTATTTCTTTGCTGACATTTGATGAATGTGTGGCCTGTCCAGGGTGCACGCTTCCCCTTGCCCAATGATTAATGGCAGGTATGCACCGATTTCAAAATGTAGGCCGATATCAATGTCTGATGCTAATATTGGTGCTATATCAGATAACCAATACATATAATAAGAAATGACTTTGTGTGCATTAAGCTTGAAAACCTGTGTCTACGTGTAATGCTCTCAATTTGAAGAAGGTAATAAGTAGTTCTGCTGTTTATTTAGAGTGAGTCAATGGGGATTTCTTGCCGGAGTGGTTTGAAAAGTTTCGTTCTAAAAGGATAAAAAAAATAAAAAATCAGGCAAGAAATCCCCCATTGACTCAGATAAACTGTTATCTCAGTTTATCCTGAGATAACATTTTGGGCAATCAGTACAAAAACTGACATCTACAAAGTGACAGACATGATACAAACAATGTGTAAACGCTGTGAGTGTAAAACAACTTGTGGCCAAATTGCTAAGTCATCATTCTGAAGTTAGGATCAGCTTGCCAACAAACAACACCAGACTTAACAACTATTTCAGGTTTTTTAAAAACTCCAGACAATAGTTGTGCTTCCAATTTCTTATTTTGTTAATAAAAACACAAAAGTGTTCAATGCTTTTTTGAAACTTCAGAAATAAACGAGCAAAAAAAAAAAAAATCCAATATAATTGATAGTCAGAACAAACCCAGTTTGCAACCCAATTGTGTTAAACCCCCCAAAAAGAAAAGCAAATAGATTCTTAATTTTCCATGAATATTGTAAAAAGAAAATGCTGAACCCTTCTCATGAATCTAATATCATACATCATGTGATTTTTTTGAGCTAGAATTAACTTAAGCATTGCTTCACATCAAAAGCGTCAGGATTTTAATTAATATCAGTCACCTGTGAGTAGAGTTTATCTCATAGTTTAAACTCCTCAGAACTGATCCATAATGGTATTAAATGGGATAAGTTGCTGCTGTTGGCAACAAAGCGGGGTAATTTCGGGACTTAGCTGATTTACGTTGGTCTTTCTACCCGGCACCAGTTGACACTCCCAGTGTAGTTATTTGTCCCAAATATTCCCAAAATCTCTTCCTCTTGCATCATAATAGCAGACGACAACCTTTGCAACTCAGTAAAACATCAAGGACAAGGACTTAATCCTTTAACTATATCCCTGAATGTCCTCACAAAGACAGTGTTTACATAGACGTCTCAAAATCAGACACCTTATCTTAACTTCCACCGGTCGCCTTGACACCGTGTTGTCAGCAGAATTCCTGAGAACACAGAGATTGAGTTTATATGTGTCTGTGTGTGTTTATCAGATACCTTTCTCCTCTTTTTGCTTTTTCCTCCTAACCATTCCATAACTTTACCTCAAGCTTAGATTTTAAACACCTCACTACTCTGGTATAATGCATATCATGTGATAGAGACTTTTTAAAATCAGTTTATATATCTGTTAAGCATTTGTCAGTACTTCTTCTGGCGATGTCAATGTCATCATTGCATGTGTTTGGTTAAAACCTGGGGCCACTCTAGCCTCATTGTTTATATACTTCCTCAATGACATCATGATCTAAGGTAAACAGCTACAAGTGCAAAAAAAAAAAGAAAAAAAAAGGTGCCTCTGAAACGCTACAAATCTGAGAGAAAGATCTATCAATAAAAACTGATGACACTATTTAGAAAAGAAATGTGTTTTCCTCGTATCCTAGGGCTTTATAACTTGTGAGAACTAAAAGCCAGCCCGCTGGCCACGGGGTCACTAGTAAACATAAATAACAGATTATGGAGCTCCTCTCGAATGTTGGCAGAGGGTTAGAGGAGCTAGATATACCAAAAATAAGGTATATATTACACACCTGGGAAAACAAACACGTGAACTGCCTCTTAACGGGATGATCGGCCTCACATTCCTTTACAGCGGCAGTGACAGAAACTATCATTTTCAACTAATGTGTTTGCAAAGAGGTCTGAGTACCCCACAAAACCTTTTGCCATACATTTTTGTGAAAGGTTATCTTGATGGTACTTTGCTATTTGCAGCTTCTTTTTTTTTTTAATCTCTCCTCTATTGACCGCAGAACTGAACTGTTCCAGTAAATGTTACATCAGCAAGTCGCCACTAACGATGTCTTAATATGACTGAGCTTTCTGTCATGTTAAGAAAATAAAAGTTTAAAATAATTTAAGCTGCATGACATGGTGTGTTATCTTGCTGGAAGTAGTAAACAGAACATGGATAACCTGTGGTCACGAAGGCATAAAGTGTCAGCAGTAATATTTAGGCTGCTACATGTCGTCTACGCCAACAGATGCTAACAACGTAGATCTGGCGACATTTTTAATGTGTAACTTTTTGGAGTCTTTGGAAATTTAGGCAGCTATTCTTAACTGACAGCTTTGGTACCCGGTTGTTGTTTTTTTGCTGCTGCAGTCCACATGCCTCAAAGTTTGATGGCACGTTCGGAGATGAGTCAGTACATTCAGTCAGTCTGCCCATTACAAGTGCAGCTTAGTGGATATATTCTTTTGTGAACATTTTTTTTATTAAAACAGGAAGAAGCCAGAGGATAAAGAGAACAGTCGGATGTATGATGATGATAAAATGTAACGTTTCAGTAGTTGACTGTGTGTTCTCTGATTTTGTATTTTTGTGTTTATATTATGTAAAGCACTTTGAAATGCCTTGTTGCTTAAGGGCGCAATACAAATAAAATATGTCTGATTGATTTATCCAGAGCTTTCCCATGAGGAAAGCTTTTCCCATGGGATAGCTATCCAGAGCTTTCCCATGAGGAAAGCTCTGGATAGGTTAATCTCTAGGACACAAGGAAACAACAGATATTTAACTTTGATGGCTGAGAGTGCTTTGGCAGATAAAGTGAGCCTCCCTCATCTTATTGTATTCTCGTGATAATTCACTTGCCCCTTCATTTCCCAGTTTTTCCCTTTTGCAATTCATTATTTTATTATTTGTTGCAAGTTGAATACTTCTTTATTCCTGCAGAAGTGCGTGTTCTCCGGACCCTGAAGTTAGTAGTAGAAATGATTAATTTTATGGCTTGAAGTTAATCAAAATGTCATGACAATGTCACTTTAGAGGATTGTGAGTAATTATCAAAGCAAATCTTTGTTCTTCATAGTCACTTTGTGTGGCATGCAGGTACCACTGGTGAGTCTTCCCGTTTGGCTTTCATAACCTCAACATTTCAAAGTAAGAATTCACCCTATGCCCCAAATCAGAGGCTCAGTTAGTATTGACTTAAATCTTATGTAACTCTGGGCTTTTGACAGGCAGACACCTCTGCTGACTACAGATAGGTAATTTGTTTTGATCTGTGATTATACCCCTCATGTTCAGAGAGAGAGATGTAAACCCTCTTGTGAAGCTGTTAGGCAAATCCTCACAATGTGGTGGAGGAGTGCCCTTGGGGGTCTCAAGTTTTCAGGCTCCTTGTTTCGTCTCCTCTCTTTCTCTTCACCTTTCTTTCTTTTTTTTCATCTTGTATGAGAGACAAAGCCTTCTGCCAAAAACCGTAGCCCCCCAGGAGCTCATCACACAGAAAAGCGGGGATTCCTTGGAGAGCGAGCAGAACAAGCAAGGGAGAAGGAGGGAATGAGGTAGAGGGAAGATGAGGGCTTTCATATAGGTGTGTGTATTTGGTTTATATAGCTAATGTTTGTTGAAAGTCTATCAGGCCCACTGGGCATTTTGCACATCCCAAAAGCACCCATCCTTTGACACCCTCTGTGCTATTTACCTTATCACTGCCTTTTGTGGCTTGTGCCAGACATACCTGAAAAATTATCCACTAATTATCTACTAAGTATGTTTGTTCATGTTGGTCGAACAGCTCACTTAATTGAAGGGCACTCTACCTTCCCTCTGTTCCTCTCCTTCATGCCCTCCAAGTATGAGGGGTGGGGGCCGTGGGCTTAGGTAAGTGGCTTATCTCCAAGAGCTCGTTATATTAATACCAGTAATTATGTGTTTTGCTTACTTCTGATGTGCCTCTGAGGATGATGGCAAATATGTCAGAAGGCCCTCTGTGTTGTCTTTGGGCTCTGGAAATTCCTGTGTGCACCCATGGGGGGGTTTTACAAAGTGTGTACGTCTGTGTGCGTTTGGTAGGATATGACTGTATGGCACCTGACTCACCAGAACGCCAGTACAAAGGTAATGGCAGGGGCTTATGATCAAATCTTGACTTCATTATTATACCTGTGCTAACCTCAGGCATCCACACACACATACACACTCCACCTTAATTTGGAACCCAAAAGCGTGGGGATAGCAGGGGTTTGTTTCAACTCCATATAAAAGGCTTCGCAAGGGAGCCACTGGTGCCAAGATGAACACAGGTCTCTCAGTTCTCCCTGAGGAAAGTGTTGGCATCAAGCGGCGTTCTAATGGAAAGGAACCATTGCTAATGAGGGGAATAAATAACAAGCTCATAAAATCGAAACAGACAGGAATAGAAAATGACAGGAAGAACAAATGGATGAAGTAAAATTTGAATGATGGTTATAAAGTGTGGTCAAAGAGACAGATTTGTGCACTTGGTGATGCTTAGCTATCGTTGCTGCTAAAAGGGTTTTTCATGTACGGACTGGAGCTTAATAGGAAATTGAAAAATAATCGTCTCTTGCTTTGTGTGTTCTTGTTTATCTGTCCTCTATAAAGTTATACACATGCTAAATCAACAGAAACTTTTTATACGTTGAATTTTTGGAGGAATGTGATAAGCGCAGTTTATAACGTGTAACAGTTCATGTCATGTCTAACTCAGAATAGATTATCACAACAGTTACCCATCTCCATTAATTTGCTTTTCTTTAAATTGAGTGAGGTAAATGTTGGTGCTTCTTGCAATGCACTCAAAGGCAGATGGTATTTGTTTTAATCTTAAGCTTGGTAACTAGCAAAGAAGATACACAGTTACAATTTATTGCATTTAAATTGTGATTTGCATGGCACATTTTAAAATATAAGCATGCTTCCATCTAAACACTTGGTTGCAGGGTTAGGGTGATTATCACACTGAAAGTGAACCTCCATCTCAGTTGAAAGCCTTTTGCAACCTGAAACAACTTTTCTCCCAAGATTTGCTTTCCATTTGGCTCTGCCCATCTCTTTATCAACTCTGTAACTAATAAAAAAATATCCCAACATCATTATCCTGCTGTTACAACCAAGTGGGGATGTGTATTCAGAGTGATCCAGTGTTAGTTTTCCACCTCACATAGCATTTTGTAAAGATTGGCAAACTCTAGACAGGATTTCTTAAGACTTTCTGCTTGTCACTTATCAATAAAGGCAAAAACATGGAGCACACAGGTAATAGTTCTCCTGACAACAGATTCCATCACCTGAGCCTTGGTTATAAGAAGATCCTCTAGCCTGACCGTGTTCGCTGGTTTACATTCTGCCTTTCTAACCTGTGAGTTTAAGTGGATGACCTTATCTGCGTAGGTTTGTACCAAGATCACATATTTTTGAACAGAACACATTCAATTGCGAACACTATTTAATTTTACAATTGTGTGCCACTTATTGTTGTGTGACCTAAATCCCCAATAAAATACCGTTAGGTTTGTTGTTGTGGTGCAATTAAGTGTGACAAGTATTAAAGGGGTGTGACTATGTTTGTTAAGAACTCTAGCACTGATACTGATCATTTTTCCAGCATTTGGTATAAGGCTTTTAGTCACAGTTTCAACATTCACAACTTCCTGCTTTCAGTACAAGTAATATCTGTGTCTTCTCACTGTTCATCTGTACACCTGTCTGCGTCCCCGTGTGCCTTTGTGAGCCTTGCTTTTCTGTGAGCCCTTTGCTAAGACTGTGAAGATGGAAACTGAACTTGGTTGAAACACGCCACCGTTTAGACATTCACATTCCACTGGTGCTTTGACAACACATCTCACAAGAGAGATCTAAAGTGGTTTTAAAGTTTCTCTCTTTGCCATTTAATATCAAAGCCTGAATCCTGTGATGGTAGAACGCGCACAACTCCAGGGGAGGGATTAGAGCAACATTAAAATTAATCCCCAGAGTCAAACGGTGCCTCTTAAGCAAAAGAAAGAAACAAAGACACAGCAGCGCAGGATATCTTTATTGGAGTGCTGATAGTGCTGGTGAGTACTGGGAAAAGGAGCAGTTTCCTGTATGAAACGGCCAAGAATAATAAATTGACATTTGTGACAATGAGAGTTATAATTATTATTTTTTGCATGATTGCTGAGCAGCCTCAGAGCTGAACATGAGATAAGGTAAATATGTCTGTTTATTTCAAGGTTGTTCATCCGTTAAACACATCCCCCAACACAAAGACCATCACACTACCACTAGGGATGTCATGCCTTGATTGATAGAAGCATGAAATCTCTCTTGAAGAAGATCCTGAAGGACCATCTCTGGTCAATAGTTTCCGACCTTAAGCTCAAGCACACCCAGGTTGTGCAGCAGGACAATGATCCATAGCACACCAGATATATTCACTTCTGACTGGCTCGAGGAATAATAAAATGAGGGTTTGATACTTGGCAAAGTCTGGATCTGAAACTGATTGAAAAGCCGAGGCATGACCTTAAACAGGTAGTTCATCTGGGAAACACTCCAGTTTGGTTGATTTAAATTAATTGTGCAAAGAAAAGTGGGCCAAAATTCCTCTATAACAGTGTAATAGACTCTTGAATACGCTTGAAGACAGTGGTAGCTGCCAAGGATGCCAAAACCTGTTATTAGAGGGCAATTTCTTAGGAGCAAGTTGGTTTCAAAGCTTTTCAATAGCTTTTTTCCCTTGAGAAAATCCACATTTGAACACTATATATGATACTCAGGTTTACTTTGTCTAATATTAAAAGTGGGTTTGATGAACAGAAACATTGAAATGTGACAAAAAAAAAACAGAAATGTAATGGGCCATTGTCCCATCATTGTGTGTTTTTCATGCACCTGAAATTGGTGAACATACTGGAATCTTGAATGTCTTGAAAATCTCTGCCAATATTGAGAAAAAGCCCCCACAAAGGCACACACAAAGAATGAAATACGCTACAAATACATCAACCATACGGGGGCACAGAAAAGCCTTGTACAGCAAGAACAGGACTGTGAATAATTTAACAATGGGCTACACCGTGCTCTGATCAAGAAAAGTACTTTTACACAAGTTTCAAACACAAGACAGAGCACTTCACTTCCACTGATTATCATATAATTCAGGATTATATCACTGTATGCTGATGATGGAGCGTTTCTTCAATACTTTGTCCCCTTCTTCTCAGTTAACCTCTCCCTGATACCTCTCTGACTTTTAACACTGCCCCATTAAACAACGGCTAATGATGTAATGGTCTCCTCAAATATGTAAAGTATAAGTCTTAATAAAACCCTTCAGTGCGATTATGTTTTAAGTCTAAAACCCTACTCCTGGATGTGCGGCTCTACAAGGTGATCCACTTCTTAATCAGCGTCTCATCCGCTGGAACAAGAAGAGGAAAGTTCATATGTAAATTCCGCACATCTCTGTGGTGGAAGTTTCCTGATAAAAGAATTTTCTTTGCTTGCAGTTTTGCAAGTAGCATGTGAGGATATCAAACGTTCTCTGAAATAAAGGTGAGCGAGGTAAATGTCACAGGTGTCAAAAGGCAATTAGTCTCCCTGCATTATCACAGTGTTAATCAGAGTGATGAAAATGACGATATGAAGCTCATTATCATGAGTTCAGTAGGAGGTAATGCTTTTAAGATAGATGAAACACAAGCAGAGTAATGAGAAAACTTGAAACCTCCTTGCTGCAGAGCAACTCTGTTGAACGTCTGATGCTTCCACATGAGATGAAACTCCTGATATTTTCCTAGAGGGCTGCTTTAAAACGGTAGAGATTTAATTGCAAGATTTTCTCTTTTTTTTTTTTTTTCTTTTTTTCTTCATGGTGTTCTCAAGTCAGCTAGATCAAAATATGAAAATAAACAAGCAAGCATCCCCAAAAAAATTATCATCTAACTTTTTGGCACTCATTTGGCTGCAACAAGAGAAGACAGATCTCATTATCGCTGTTTGAGGAAAAAAAAAAAAAGATGAAATGTTATCTAGAAACAACAGACAAACTGAGATGCGCTACTCTTTAAGTTTGAGTGCTTTCATACCAAAACACAAACAGGAGGGAGAGACAAATAGGTGGAGAGAGACAGGCAGACAGTCAAAAAAAAAAAAAAAAACAGGTCGAAAATAAGAGTAAGTGAGTTGGGGGGGGGAGAGCATAGCTAATGGCTTTGGTATCAGATTTATTCTGAAGAAGCGGCAGCAGAAGCGGCAGCAGAAGGAGGCAGGAAGGAAGCGCGGATGATTTCTTTGCCCCGTCTTCCCCTTTCCCTGATTATGAAAGGAGACATGGCGCGAGGTCGAGGGTCAAGCCAAAAGGAGACAGCATTGTGTTGAAACTGTCACGCACCGCCACCTATTTTGACATGCACAGGCCCGTTTGTTGTCTGTCGAACATGCAAATTGGCGAGCCCGGGCTGTCATATAAAGGCAGGCAGATATGTGCCGGTCGAGAAAATGAGAGACCACCTGTAACCAAGAGAATGGGGAGTGATGGACAAGCATTCAGTCAGCCCACTCGTCATTTCCCCAGCCCCGCCATTCACACATCAGCAGAGGATCCCCCCCAGCGTCCTCCTCCTCCTCATTCTCCATCCTATCCCCCGCGCACACATATACATGTTAAAAATCTATTCTTAATATTCACAAGCAGGAAGTGAGGGGAAATAAATATATACGGTGGAAGGGGATTGGAGGGGGGGGGAACTAGGGGGGTCGGCGTGGTGATTTCAACCTGCTGGATGCCTAATAGGATCCTGCATGGAGACAGCTGAGGGTCAGACCCTGATAATTAGTTGTCCACAGAGGAAACATCACTCTTTCACGGTGAGTGGACAGGAGGGCGAACCTGTGAGGTGGCCTTAATATTGTGGATCCCAAAGAAAGTCCACAATGTGTCAGGTAATCAACAGGATTGTTTTGTCCAAGCCGGGCTAAAAGTTACGATATATGGATTCTATTTGTAGGCTGACAGGGATCGGACACTGAGACCGGACACAGCCTCCTTTCAGCTTAATTATACAGCGAGATGACAGGGTGTCATGTGAACTTGATGGCCTTATGTAAACTATCCAGAGAGGCTGACCAGATAATTAGCTGTCCAGGAGAAACATCACCCCGTCTGAGAGGCTCGACAGGAAACAATACAGAAAATTGGGCAAACATTTTAGTGTAAAGGTGAAGAACCATGAGCTAAAATTTTGGTTCGGATTGGTGCATTTGTACAGGAGAGCGACTCAATTTGTGTCTCTTAATGCTCTCGCATTTGACCTTTATGAAGTTATCTTTCTTATGTATAATTTGAGTAGACTAAATCATTTCACAACACATTTTAGTGAAGTAAAATGCTGTTTTCAATGTAAAGAAAGTAAGCCACAAACAAGTAAGGAAAGTAAATCTCAAATATGGCCCCCAAGACTGAAAATGTCTCCTCAATTTGAGGTAAGGTATTTTTTTATTATTTTGCATTTGAACTTGCATTTTTTATTTTTTTTTAGAAGTGAAAGGATTTTTGTCTGACTTTCTAACCAAGAGTTTTGCCTAAGAGGGTCAGGCCCAGATCTCAAATTCTTAAAGTCAATAAGTTACAGTATTTTCCACAAAAATATAAACAAATGAGTAACACAATCTGATAGCTTTTACTTAAAACAGAAAAAGAGAACTCATTCCTGCTGCTAAAACAACTAAACCTAATTATTACAGCAACATAATTCTTAACTATAGCAATTAGTTCTGATTTTAATAAATAGTTTATAAAATAGAAGTAGAAGTACTTTTTTGCTGTATTTTCTTTTTATTTTCTTTGAGTTATGCTGTAATTTGACAAGTGTTTAAAACTAGGTGATGAATTAATTATCTATTCAGATGGCCAGCCTAGAAATGATTACCTATCAGTAGGTTCCCATGTACAGTTTATAAATAAGACTATGAGAGTGATAGATGGTGCTCTGTTAGTTTCCACACCTTGATTGTGATTGTTTTTGTTTTTTTTATGCTGAAAATATTTCCAACCACATTCATGATTTTTTGCAAAAAAAAAAAAAACATGAATGTGGTTACTCAATGTTTAGTTTTCTCTCCAGGTGGCTAAAATAATATGTTACAACTACATACTTGAATGGATCACTATTAAATTCATTTTAAAATTGATTTATGTAAAACAGAAAATGCACAGATGAACCAGAAACTAACAAAAAAAAATACAGTGAAATACAGTTGCTTTATTAAAGAAGTTCAATTTAAGTAGTGTATATTCAAATGTTTCTAAGGCGAGTAAAAATAATAATAATAAAAATTATGAAGCAGGATTTTCTTTTCTTTTTATTTTTAATTGAGGAACTTACTACGTTATATTCTACAGTACTAGGCTCCATACATTGATAGATGCATGTAGATAATTACACACTGACAGGGCCTACATTTTTCTGTTTTGCTATCAAAAACAGCTGCTATATTAAGATTTCTGATGTTGCTTCTCATCACCAGCAAGTGCCACATTTCATCACATAATTCACAAAAAGACATATATTCAAAGGTAGGATTTACTTGTTCTTATAAGCATCCAAATTTAAACATAATTTTGTGTAATGTTTCCTTTTAACCTTAAAACAAAGGTCGGAATTAAAAGAACACAATTTTTAAAGTGAACTCCCACCCAAATTTCATTTTTGAATTTCAATGTAACTAATAAATCCTTCCTCTCAGAATTGTATTAATCACTGCTGCCTGTGGTTGTCGGTTCACTGTGCAAAACATTTTTTTTTTTACTTAAACCAAATGGTCCATTAATATTTAGGGATTAGGGTCTTTTTTTGTTATGTTATAGGGCAGAAACTGTCCTCATTATGTGATTTAGTCCAGTCAAATGTATTCAAATGCCACCTTTATTACCCTGGAGGTGCTTTGCATAAATTGAATAAATCCAACGGATACTCTGCAAGAATCAAACATATCAAAGGTTTCCTGTCTTTGAAGTGGGGCTAGCCTCTAATTCCAAAAACAGATTTTCATGATAAATAAATGCATTATTTATGAAATATGGGCTAGTTGCAGCACGAGAAGACCAAGCAAACGACTAAGAACAGGCAAGACTGAAAACAACGATAAAAATGCATTAAACATTTTATGCCGCGGAAATGTCAGGAGACATGGAATGACACACAGAGTGGCGCGTGCCGACCAACTGCCTGACTGATAAACAAACTGATTAGCATATGCACATCGGAGCATATGTTGTGCTCATTTGCTTACACAAAGTCTCAATCAGAATAATACACCGCATTCGACGCCCCGTCATAAAAGTCTGGAAATGTGTTGATGGGAATGATGAAGATGGAAACGTTTCAATTATTTCATTTCCTACAATTACATTGACGACGTGACAACCTCAACAAGCAGCATACAGAGCAGTGCCTAATTGCCCTCAGGAAATTTATGGAAATGGAAAGGGGGGAAAAAATAAATAAGCTAACATGTTGACCAACTATACAGCACAAGTTCCCGCATTTCACTGTGTTAACAAGCTGTTATAATAATGCCACAAAAATCAACATTAAACAAGCAAAATAAAAATGTGACTAGTTGAACAGCCATTTTTAATTTGTTTATTTTTTCATGAAAAAGGCAGATTTGTTTGAGACTTTCTGAAAATACATTCAGTTTGTGTGTTGTTTCTTACAATTCCTTCAAATTAGAGAAGCAGAGAACATTATATTTATTTTCTCAATGTGGTGGCGAACGCAGCAACACATCTTGGGTCGAGCTCTGATAACGGGTGGAGAAATCATTTGGGGCTTATTGCTAACTGAGAAGAGGAAAGAGTAAGTATATCCCATAAGAAACCTTGGGAACATACATAACCTGCCTCTGAAATCATGTGTCTAAGTACTCATCGGCATGACAAGTGTTTCTATATATGCATATATATATATATATATATATATATATATATATAAAATAGCACTGCAGATTATTTTACAAAAAAAAGAAATCAAGGTGATTTCTCTTCTAAATATTTATGAGTGCTGCAATCAAGATTTGCTGGAAATTTTTCCCTTTTAGCAAATCATAATCTTTTAGCTTTGTGTGGAAGTAATTTTGCATCGTGTTTTGTTTTGTTGTTCTGTTTCAGAGTGTGTGTGTGTGTGTGTGTGGGGGTGTGCGTGTGTGTGTGTGCCTTGAATAAAATCTAAAAGCTGAGTATATGATTGTTCGCACAATATTTAGGCCCCAGGTGGTCCAGAGGCTGTCCATATTTTGCTGTACAAGACATATTACTGTCTTGCTACCCATACAAGCCCATGCAGCAGTCTTGTCATCATTTAAAATGCCCATATTCATTTTTTCACCCCCGAAGGACAACAAAAAATGTGCATTAGAATTATTAGATTGAATGGAGCGTGGGGTGGGGGGGGGGATTAATCAATTAAACCTTTGAGTGTATAACCACAAAGGGGGAGCCCATTGGGGGTAAATAATGAAGGTTGTGCACCTATGAAAACATTCATTTAACCTGTGAACCACAAGGTTATTTCTGATAGAAATTACATTAACACACATTTACACACACATATACGTACAGCAGCCCGAAGGAAGGATGATTTATGTGGAAAGATCCATCTTCATCATCTTGCCTCTCACCTTGGTCTCCATCAGTGTTAATTAAAGGAAGGTCAGTGTCACCCTCCTCGCTACCCCCACCCGAACCTGCCCTATTTTACATAATAAATCACTCCACGCACACAAAGGGGCTGTTGACACAAACAGAATGCTCATAGCTAACTGGCTAACTGCAGTCCTTTGGGCTGACGAGTCAATTCAAAGCCTGCGATAAATAATACTGAATGTCACAGCGTTGTGTCTTTGTCTGGCAACAAAAGGTAGAACACAAAGGCTGGTTGTTCTGGGACATCATTAATCCTTCATAATGTATATATATATATATATATATATATATATATATATTAATCATATATGCTTATTAGTATATCTTTCTGTGTGCGTGTGTGTGTGTGTACACAATATCACAGTTAAGTATGTACTTTGGTTATAAACAGAAAAAAGCAAATATCAATTGGCCACTATGGAACAGATTTGATGGTTTGATTTGTTTTTATTGAATTAATAATTAATAAAGGATAAGCAGGTATAGAGGATTTATGGATGGATGGATGGATGGATGGATGGATGGATGGATGGATGGATGGATGGATGGATGGATGGATGGATGGATGGATGGTGCAACAAATTCACTTACATTTTCCAGTGTTCTTGTCTAGGAATTTATAAAAAGTATAACTTTGTCATTGGTTTGGTATTTACACAATACAGTGTCTAAGTTGTACTTCAATGCATCGAAGCACAGCTGTTTGGGAAATCCCTTCTAGCAAGAGGGACTCATGACAACAGTGTGTTGTCACATGTCACATGCTTTGCATCGTTTTGAACTGATGCAGTTAGCAATGTTGACCATCCAAATGACACTTGTGGCTAATAAGAAACTGCTAAAAGTAGTTCAGATATCTCATCATCATATATTCTTGAGATTGTTTTACTCAAAGAGTAAATGCCTATATTTATTGGATATTTTGTGTAACTTCTCTCAGACTGTGATGTACACACTTGGTAAAAAGTCAGGTCTACTCATGAAAAACTAATGAGCGCTCTCAATAGAAAGGCTCAATAAGTTACACAATAAATTCAATATATTTGTAACTCCTCATGTGACATGGACTCTGTTGTGCCCCAAAACCTTCTCTCACTTTACAGTCTAGTTCAAATTTAGCAGCTCTGCAGCTGGCCAGTATGTCTACCTTGGCCCTGAAATGATTCTTTCCGATTCGTATTATGAAATTATAAGCCTTGCAAATGAAAATAAAACTGAAGATATGGCCACAAACTCCATCTGGAAAAACTGACAGTACAAATAAGCTTCTATATTTTTAAAATTTAAGTTATGAATAAATATGCATGTACTCCACCTGCTTTATTTTATTATCGTCTTTATTATTATTTTTGATGTATTCCATAGAGATGACACATAAAAATGATGAGGGAAAAGCCTGCAGAGAACCCAGTTGTGGCATTATGTCAACTTGTGCATCTAAAATAAACTGAGAGGGAAAACAGTGAAACCACAGGCTAGTTATTATGTGGGGGACTTTTCAGTAAATGCTTACATTCTTGATCCACCCAGAGCAGAATGGAAATGTGTGGCTGATTTCAAAAAGGAAATATTCCCCGGTGTGAGAACACCACCCACCTTAAAACAGTACATCGGTCTTTGTCAGAGCGTCAGCCCTGCCTCACATTGTCTACATCATTTCTTTCTCGGAATCAATTTCCCTGCCCAAAAGAAACACGGAACATATGCTTTGTACTGTGTACAGTTTCCCTGGGTTTTCTAGGTTACTTGCATAATGAGGGCCGTGGCAGCGCAGAGTTCCCCTCTTATCACAAACTAGCATGCATGGCCCCGCTGCTCTCTCCTCAGTCATCAAGCAATTGATGTAATTGAACCAGCCCTTTGCTGTCAAGCAAGCAGTGCGGCTCAATAGCATATGCTCCGAACACTCTGGACAATGAGAGCCACGCAGTTGGGCAGGAAGGCAGACCAGCTCGCTGCTGTTCTGTCAATAAATTTCAATCCCACTAATTGTGCAGAATTTATTAAGTGACCCTCTGAGACAATGTGGTCCCAAGCAAAACAACGCAACATCATGAGAGTGAAAAAAAAGAAGCAAAGAATGCTTTGTGATCACTCATGCGTATGTGGTGAACTGTTGTTTTGCATCCTGTGGGTGGTGTTTTTGTGGATTTAGCAAGTGATCAGGGGCCACTGGGACTATATTGTCCTTATTTTTTTTTTAAATAGAGCTGATAGTTGCGGGTTCTGCAGTGAAGGAAATACAATGACCATCACGGAAGCTGTTAACTGAGCTACATAAAAAAAAAAAACTTAAATACACATGGAAATGAATGGAAGTTCATCATGTCTTTGACTGTCCTATTACAAGTATGTATACAAGTGTAGATCACTGGACTTCAGCTGAGGGTAGTTTTTTTTTTCAGTCACGGTTATGCTGGAAAATATAGTCAAGCTGATTAAGTGTGTGTTTAAACTTTTAGAATCAGAAATGTCTGGTGGTAATTTTATGTGTAAAGCTCTGTATTTGTCCTGTTGAGATTCACAGTGCTTTTCTTTTCTTTTTTTTTTTTTTTGCTTTTTTTTCTGCATGAGAGCTCAAAATGTTTGCAGGATAAAATTGATTCAGTTTGTGATTTACGAGTGCCCACCTCAGACAGGGCTTGATTTTGTAGGCTTATGATTGAAATGATTTCTGAAAGAAGCTATATAGCACTCACCTTCATAGTCAGAGTTCCTAACACTGGCCTTACCTCACCAGACAGAGAATCTCTCTGATGAGAAATATTTGGGTCTCTAAACATTATGAGATTTAAACAAATGGTATTTCTCAGAATGTGACTATATTTTTACAAGAGTACATGTTCTCCTTACTTTAACTTAGTCTTCTTTTCCAGTTCTATTAAATATTTTTGCTTTGCATGTCACCGAAGACGAGGTTGGTCTAGTCTTCGTGTTTGTTCGTCTAGAGATCAAGAAACTCTAACATGGTTTTTATTCATGCGCTGGCTGCATAAAAACGACAGCCTCTTTTGGTTTCCACATCTGAAGTCCCAATAACAAACAATAACTTTTCCCTTTCATCTGATTAGGCTTGGCCTTGGTTTCTTGGAGTCCTGGAGTCCTTGTCGTCCTCCAACAAAGCCTCTCAACGTCCCATGTATCTGCTTAAGTGACCAACCAGGGTTCAAGGGTCACCAGGAGCTGCCACTTCCCCTGTCACAAGAAACAAGCAGCAGGAAGGCAAAAAGGAGAAAGGAGAAAGAAAGGAAATGAGAGAGGGAGGGAGAGGTGGGAAAGAAAGTGGAAGGTGTTATTAGGAGGCAAACCAATGACAAGAAGGTGTCTGGAATTAGTGCTCTCTCTCTCTCTCTCTCTCTCTCTCTCTCTCTCTCTCCCTCTCTCTCTCTCTCTCTCTCTCTCTCTCTCTCTCTCTCTCTCTCTCTCTCTCTCTCTCTCTCTGTCTCTGTCCTCCCTGCACATTTTCAAGCAAATATACACACACTGTCTTTTTTTAGGGCAACGCTTTAAGCTGGATAATAGCAGTGACAGAAGGGGGGGAAAAAATGGTGTAAAAAGCAATCATCATGTTGGTTTAAAATTTGAGGATCTTTGGAAAATTACAGTTATTACACTTACGCCACCCATATATGAGGCTCGATGCACCTTCAGAAAATGCAGACATATGAACAACCGTGTTCCATGAAAATCCACTTGCACTTCTTCACACAGATAAAGGAGTGCTCCAGTGAGATCAGGGTTATGGTTGAGTAGGCATGATGCAGAGCTTTGCACCAAGACTCAGGAGGGATCACTAGATCACATTATCAATCATGAAGTGCAGCAAAATCAAGCATGCAGCTTACACCAGGTGCTTTGTTTATGTGTTCCAATTTTATGTGGTGCAATGGATGTGCAGCGAATCCCCTAACGCCTCGTGTGTACTTCAAGTGGTTTCTGGGTTTACTCGTCACATGGTATACTTTGTTTATGTTGCTCTGCAAATGTTCTCTTTGTGTAAAAAAAAAACTAAAACTGCAATGTGAGAATTTACATTTCTCCAAAATTTTGATATAATATAATAAATCAGTTTCACTGATGGGAGTTCAGCAAAACTCTGCACTCCGTAAACTGAGACGCGGTGCATCGTCTCAGTAAGGAGAAGGGCTGTTAGCAGGTAAAAATCTTAAACTTGCTGCACTGAACACAACTAAAAAAAAAAAACTAAAAAAAAACACTCATTCTCTCACATACCAAAAACACCACTTAAGACTGGCGACACTCTGATCTCTTTATTCATAAAGCGTGGTTCAATGACATGAAAATAACCATTATTAAGTAGCTTGCGTAGGCTGCCACTGTAAAAAAAGGGAAAAAAAGTGTCTCTTTAAGCAACTATAAGCTGACACTTACATATGCAGCTGCAGTGATAAAAGCTTTTTAAAATGCCGTGCAACCAGTTATTTGGAAGGGCCGGCCTGTCATTATGTTTGATGCTGCCTCTACTCTTTCACCTATCAGGCGTTTTTTGGGTCTTTGTTTTACATAGATTAAACCAGAAGTCAGACAGTGCTGAGGCCACAGGAGTACGGCTGTAATAACAAGTAGTTTAGATATGTTGGCATAAGCAACCTAAATGTAAGTCTCTCTTTATATACATATATATATATATATATATTTTTTTTCTTTTAATTAGAGCAACTAATATAAACACCTAAACTTTACTTTTACTCTTCATCTGTCACAGCTAATTAAGTGTATTTTTTTTCTCTTTTTTTTTTTTTTACATAAAATAGTTCAAGCACAATGCTTAAAGAATATAGGTACATTTGGCATTTTGCATATATTTTTGTGGAAGTAAGAACTTGTAAAAAATGAAATTTAAATCCATGTTCTCACATAGACTAATATTTGTTCATTGTTATTTGTCATTAGCACAGATTTTTGTTTTCATTACCATACAAATTTATATAGTGTTTTTTTTTTTGTTTTTTGTTTTTATTTTTTCCTCAATCAAATGCAAAAGCCCACATAAAAAAAACACTAACTTTCAGATAAAATTTTTTTTTAAAAGTGCAAATGCTAAATGTAACTTTTGTTGTGCAGTATTGAGACAACATGTAATATGGTTTTTGTATTTTTCTAGCCTCGCAGCCTTGTCTGGTATCAAAACAGAGTAATTTATTGATAAGCTAATAAAAAAAACGCTCAGGCATTTTAGGGCAGTTAGTATGTTGAAGTTCCATATTAATAAATTCATTTTAATTTATTGTCCCCTATCTTTCCCTATTTATTAGAGCGCAGACTCAAGAAAAAGGTTAAGTCAACTTGTCCTCTTTGTTAAACTAAGCAGAACGTGCACGAGGCCGCCGCGTTTGCCCAAATCTCTGAGACTGCACTGCCCTCAAATGGCACAACCAGGTCAATGCACACCGTGTTTCATCCAGCCCCTGTCTGTCTCTCCATATAACTGCTCCAGGACAAAGAAGGATTAATTAAGAAGCAACCATGAGCAGCCAAGAAGCCTAATGCCCACAGAAGAAATACACACACACACACACACCCACACACACACACGTATATACTGCACTGACTCACAACTATTCTTCCCTATTCTCTACCGCCTCTGATAAGTGTGAAATTCACTCCCTATACACAAAGGCCGGAGAGGAAAATAATTTCAGTAATAGAGCTAATGGGTTTAAGTGAGACTGAAGAGCAGCCAAGAGCAGCTAAAGAGGCGTAGAGGGAGGGTAGGAGAAAGACATGGATATGTGCAGAGGCTTGAACAAAAAGAAGCTGGCGAGAAGAAGAAAGAAGAGGAAATGCACAGCATCTTTTTCGCATTGTTTTATGCTTAGATTGTTGAGGAACAAAAGGCAGCGCTCATTTTCCCCTGACTGTCATGATACAGTAGCTGATAAGAGTCTGTCTGCGTGTAGCAATGGGCGGATTTGGAACGGTGGTTAATTTAATTGATAATGCCAAACAATGGCACAATGCTCGCAGGCGGTTTATGTTTCTTTTTTGTGCGTGTGCGTGTGTGTGTGTGTGTGTAATCAACATAAGGGAAGTTAAGCAAAGAAAAGTGAGCCCTCGAGGCAATATTCTGCAATTCAGCATGTACTGTGTTACATGTCTACCCATACAGATCTGTATGGGAAACAACAGCACTTTAAAACCCTAACAAGTGTTTTTACTGTAAAAACATTCCAGTTAAGATATTTAAAAAATATTTTAGTAGAAGCAATAATTATGCTCACAATAACACAATGACAGTAAACACTTTTTCACTAAAATTCTTATTTTTACAACAGTTTTCCCCAAATTACTGATATAGATAGATAGATAGATAGATAGATAGATAGATAGATAGATAGATAGATAGATAGATAGATAGATAGATAGATAGATAGATAGATAGATAGATAGATAGATAGATAGATAGATAGATAGATAGATAGATAGATAGATAGATAGATAGATAGATAGATAGAGAAGGGGAGATTGATAAAAACAATAGTAAAAGAACTGAAATTATAGTGTTGATTTAAGCAAATAAAATTAGTCAAAATGTATATGATAAGGTCACATTCTGAAACAATGGGTTTATTTAAACAATGATGTATTCTGAGATTAAATATTCAAGACAAAAATAGTTAAAGAGGCCAACGTGCTTAATCACTTTGTAATTAACAGCTAAAGATGAGACCTTTTGGAAATGTACGGATTTTTGAGGCTGATTTCCAAAACTTTTAACTTCACAAGAGCAGGTTCAACCAATTCACATTTCTCTGTAAGAGCTATAATAGAAGAACATATTTTAAACAAGCATCTAAAATGCTTTTATAGTTCTATGGGGTTAGCAGACCTTTGTTATTTATACCAGGAGTATAGTAAGTTGTGAGAGGAGTCGCTGTCAGGATTGCTGGAAAAGCAAAATCTGTTTTATTTTTTATTTTTTATTTTTTTTGTTTTTAAGGTCTTTATCTTGAATCTAAACTTCCAAAGGCTTGCCAACGTGTCCACATACAGTATGCCCCATAACTGAAAGAACAACAGGGTAAAACAGAGAAGTTTTCTCTCTCTCATCTTTGCTTCCTGAACAGACCTCAGAGACAATTTCACTTGTCGACAAACTTACGTTTTCCTTTCAACAGCTCCTCACATCTCTTTTCTTCCTCTTACTGGTGCTAAAAGTTTTAAACTTTGATTGTTTTTCATTCAGCATCAATTGCATTGTTGACCTGGCAGCTAGTTTTAAAGTGTAGTGTTTTCACTGATTGGTAAAAACTTTTTCTTTTTCTTTTTTTGCACTCAGCTGCTCACCAGTTGGGGCTTCAAGCTGTAAACCAGCCAGTTCTGGTCACCATTCATCTTCTTGGTGCACCTCTACTTTGACAATGACTTGTTGCCAAACACTGAGACACATATAATAATTTTAAAAAAGCCACTGCTACAAACGTACAACTCCACATTAATTGTGACATTTTGGTTGCTGATGTGTATTGCATCACTGAACTAAGTGCCCTCTGCAATGTAAAAGCTCCACATCCCAAGCTTCCACGGCGTTACTTGATAGATTTGTTTTGTTCTTTGCAGTGAACAATTGTGCAACTGCATTTCCTCTAAGGTATTTCTTTTGTTTGACTTTTCCTTGATTGAGCTGTATCAGCTGAGCAACAAAAGAAAGCAGCAAAGCAAGAAAATCCACTCGCGATGATGGATGTGATAAGTAAGCAAACTACTGTGAAAAATTGATAGATCATCTCAGTTAATAGCTTAAACTGGTCTTAATGTAATTGCATTCGGTGGGCTGCTTTCATTAAATAAAGAGCCCGTGCAGAAAGGAGTTCGCCAGCAGCTGCTGACTGCAACATCAAGAATTAACTGTCACCTCCTCGGCAGAGGCTAAGAGAGGGCCAAATGAATCCCCTTTCCTCCCGTCTCCTCTCCTCTCTCCCTTCCATTCACCCAGCCAACCATCCCAGTATTAAGTGAGGCGAGCGACAGAGATATGAATGTGATATTCCCTCTGGTATTTTTAACCGCCGTATTGAATTCGTATAAAACACTTAAGGCTCCTCAGCTTCTGCCTGATGGGAGCCTCTCGCAGGATTATCTTTGAGTCTCCAGAGAGAGCTTCTCGCCTGCCATGAAAAATTTCTGTTTCCTCTCTTACACATCTGTCCCTTCCTACTTCCATCCCAGCCCCGCGTCGTATGCTCTTTGATGCATTTGGGGGAGGGGGGAGGAGGATTTCACCCGCCCTCACTCATAAAAACCTAATGAAGTTAGAAGGAAAAGTCCATAAAATCTCATTAGGGGTTCACCTCCTGATATTGGATACAAATCAAACTTAGGAACCCTCCCGAGGATTGGTGTAATGAGTAGTGATAAGTAGTATGTCTTTGGGAAAAGCGTACCAATTCCAGACGAGCGCTAACAGGATGTTTGGTGCGTGTCATGTGAAAAGCACAATAAGACGACGAGCCCCTCACATCGCAATGAGTCCCTACATGAAAGTAACAAAAGTAAATGAGGGCCGACAGAGAGAGGCAATAACGATAGTGAATTTACCAGCAGAAGAAGAGGCTGTCAAGCGGAGGGATGCAGCAGGTTTGGGTAAGTGACAGATCGAATAATCAGACGTCCAGCGAACGGGGCTTATTGTTTGTCAGCTTACCTCAGCCATTCATTATTTCACAAGCTTGGTAAACAGAGCAAATAATGCGTTGTGTCTGAGTTAATTACGCTTTTAATGTATTTTTTATTTATATTTTTCTTATGGCTATTTATTTTTGTAACTTGTGCATTGCAAATGGGGTGAAGAATACAATATCTTTGCAACTTTTATGGAATTTTTAGGCTTTGTTAGTAAAAATAAAAATCCTGTGTAATGTATTTTAAGTCAATAATACAAAATAAATGAATAAAACAACAAATAAAAGCTTTCTTTTGTTATTTCAGCATACGACAACATCATTTCCTTGGGACCTTTTTGTTTCTTGTGCTCATCTTCAACAAAGACAAAATAGATAACAAAACAAACGATAAAACACAAAAAAGAGTAACAATGTTGCCTCAATATCTGGCAACAACATAACATCATTATATTTCTTATCAATATTAGGGTTTATTTCATAAACTGCTGCCCATTTCCTGTTCCTGTGTGTTGCTATTTTTACAGGCACCAGATGTGAAGATGGATGTTTAGGCTTAAGATTCTATAATCTGACTTTTATTGTGAAGTAACAAAGGAAATAGCTATTTGACTCCCACTCTGTCAATCCAATGACAGTTGACAAGTAACAGACTCAGTTACATACAGTAAGACTCATCCAGCAGATTTTTGGAAGAAAAAAAGGACATGGTGACAGAGTAACGGGCATGAAACAAATAATTAGTAAGAATTGTGAGACTCACTTTTTTTTTTTTTTACCCAGATTGCATTTGATCTATTCTTGTCATCTCTAGTAATTTAAAATCCTTATACTGACCAAAAATAAACTGAACGATTCAATGCTGAGCAGAAATTTTTATATTTATGAAACTTTAATCCATTTAACCCAAAAAGGTGTACTTTCAAAGGCTTTTTCTATGGTAACTAGTAGAATTAAACAACTATTAAACGCAATATTTGGGCAAGTCAAACCCTGACTACAAATTAAGTTAATACAACTACACCACTACTGTTATCACTGTAACCTTGGTTATGGTTTTGATGTTGCACTACCTTGAAAGAACAAACTGAGCCTGGAGAGATAGGGAGAGCAATCCAATGAACTCCTTAATTCCCCTCACTATCTGCTGCAGGTTTTAATCTGACAATAAGTAGTGTTTCTGTATTTTATATCTACAAAATGTGGACATGAAGGGAAGACATCAGAAAACATAATGACAAAGGAATAATTCATTAATTGTCTGTTTGCGATGCTATTTTAGAACACTTCTAAAAGGGAAACTCTTCAACTTAGGTGCAGTCATGCCCTTTTATGGAAAAATGAACTGTGCACTAGTTACGAACAGGGTGTTACCAACCCACATCAAGTCGCAGCTTTTTGGTTTTCACCACAGTTTTCACATCCATGTCCTACTTTTCATGACTACAAGAGCATGTGGTGTGGCGTATTCAAAATGAAAAATGGATACTCTTCATGCTTTGATCCATTTAGAAGAAAATGCGGTCTTAAGCCTCACATTATCTTTTGCATGATCACCGCCACTGTCCCCGAATTAAACCACAAACGAAGAGAGCATTAATGACTGTGTCAGGACAGGCGAAATATGCAGCATATTGGGCTATATTATGAATAATAGAGAACCCTGAGAGACCGCTACACTGATCGAACACAACCTTATGAATTATCCTGTGATGCGTTTTCATATTTATTTCTGGACCTCTGCTATTTCTCATGCTTGGGTGAGGTTCATCACTTAACAATCAATTATTAACATGTGTCAGAATGAGGAGTGCTATTACAGGGATTGGGATGCATGTTGTACAGTACGGTGGCCGGAGCTGACAACACGTCTTGTACTCTCACTCTCTCCTGCCTGTCGGGGAAGTCAGATTTTACGGCGGAATCGGAAAATTTCTGCCTCTTAATTTCTGAATAATGCATCCAGCAGAGGCTGCATTATACCAAAATGTGCATGGGAGTCAGACAGTACATTAGAAACTTTTCAAAGTCTCCATGTAGGCTTTTTGCTAACATTTGCTGGATATAATTAAATGTGATAGACAGGGATCGTATTATCATTATTCCTGAAGTGGAAAAAGTCAAAAGTTTGCAGTCAGTCATAATGACCAAACACAGCATATGGTTTCAACACCTATTGAAACGGTAAACAACTAAGCAGCTGTGAGTTACAAGCTTATTAATATACTTTTTCTACTTTTGAATCTCTTAATTACATAAATTTACCAGACAAAGTATTAAACTTCCCCTCAAGAATATTAATATGGCATGCGAGTCAGTCAAGAAGATCATCATCGCTCCCTCTTGCCCATCAGCAACGGTACACGTGTAAACAATGGTAAACGCTGTGACCATTAAACAAAGACCGCATTCATTATGCAGAGAGATGATCGCTCGAAATTGTGTTAATTTGAATATATAACAACCTCATCTATTTGTATGATAATCAGATGCTTGGCGAAAAGTGGCCGTGTTTTGATCGGGGGCTCCGAAAGGAGCAGAGGATGAGAGGGAGAGGGAGAGAGAGAGGGTGGGTGTCTTAATGCGGATTTTAAATATGCAATATGTGTCTGACCTCGGCGGGCACGGAAGAGGAGGCATGTAAGATTTATAAGTCATATGCAGCACCCCTGATTGACTAAAACACAGGGGAACATTTAGATAATGTAGCCTCACTCCAAACAACTGCTTAAGTCAAAAGTAAAAAAAAAAAAAAAAAGAAATGCTACTAAAAAGCATTCTGCTATAGGTTTTTACCTTAGAAATATAACACAGAATTCTCCAAAATCCCATGTCTGATGATTTTTTCAGGTTGTTTTGAGTATGATCTTATGTCATATTTTGTGTATTTTACCTAAATCTAGAGCAAGCAGTGGAGGAGGAGTTGGAGAAACCTTACCTTACCTTTTTTTTTTTTTTCACCAGCAATGGCAATCTGGGTATGGGAGATAACAGAGTGAAAAATGTTGGAAGCAATCCACTCTGCCTTGGAGTAAGACCTTTACGATTTCACCACTTCATTAGGAAGTGGCTAATCTCTCCGCTCGAAAGGCCTGATAAGGACTGCACTAATGCAGGGGGAGTCAAAGTTCAAACAGTCTTCGATGTTTTGATGCTTAACTTACTAAAGTTCCTGTATGTTCATTAGACAGCTTTATCAGGAAACTCTTCTCTTACATTCTACCAATATCCATCGAGATTAGAAGAAGTGGGGGTGGCGCAGGTGGGTGGGAAGGGGGCGAGGTGGAGACTAGCGCGGCCGTGCGCAGATAAGAGATAGTAGGGGCGGAAAAGCGATGGAAGGATGAGGTGCAAGGAGAAAGAAAAACAAGTGGTCAGACTTTTCTCTCCTCTCCTCTAAAGCACTCGCTCTTTATCTCGATTTAGCCTTCAGCTCCCGCCAGAGTGTGACACGAATTTATGGTGCATGTTCGCCTTCATCAGTGAGAGTTTGCGTATTTGTGCATGCACATACGAGTTGCTGCTGTGTTTATTCTTGTGCATCGCTTGCATTTGCATGTTGTGCGTGCGTGCGTGTGCATGTGTGTGTGTCTGCGTGTGTTTGTCAGGCCTTGATGTCCTTATGCAGTCACATCTCCATCCACGCGACAACAACCCAGGCCTCTCCACTCATCAATTTTGCATTGCAATTTAAAAAAAAAAAAAAAAGGAAAAAAAGCCTATCACCAGTTCCCCATCAGTTTCACATCGGCCCCAGGAGCACATAAAAAGGCCTATTTATACTGATCCCCTCTCCCTGAAATTGTTTTTCAAAGGGATGATATTATTTTGTGCCCTTCTAGTATCAAAGGCTTGTCAGCACTCCAGAGACCCACCAATATCAAAGTGGCACAGGAGCAAGAGGACACATCGAAGAGTGAGGCGGCAAAAATAAAATAAAATAAAAAAAATTAATTAAATAAATAAATAAAAAAATACACATTTAGCATGAACTACTTTGAGATGTTTGGATCCTCTTAGTTTTGTTTACTGAATCTGAATCCTGTCACTTTGTGTCAAGCGGCCTGTGGGCTGCCTTTTAATTGGGCCTGACATGTTTCTCATCTCAGACTAACTTTACCAGTGTTCCAACATGCTGTTCGCGCTTCACAGAGGAAGTTGTGAGAAATATAGGGAACAAACTCCAGAGAGTGACTGAATCAAAGGTTACAAAATGTTCAGACACAGGGACGTGGCATGACGTGTTCCAGATCGCTGTTGCTAAAGCACACTTACGCTGGATTTGAACTTAGGTGCGTTCAGTGTAATACCTGAACAAGATCTTTTAGATACGCACAACTCGGCAGATCCATTCTTGTGTTTCACACTTTCCCACTGTAGTTTTTGGAACTGATGTGCTGATGTGATGACTTATTTTGTCATGCTACAAGGACAAACCTAAAAACATATTTAATTGGAATTTTATAAATAATAACCAACACAAAGTAGCGTGTAACTGTGAAATGGATGGAACAGCCCCAGTTACGCCGACACCCCCAAATGAAATCCAAGTGAGTCTAAATATCAAATATTTTGGTCTACATGCAAAACTACACACACAAGAAACATCCCCACTGTGAAACATGGCGGTGGTAGCATCATGCTTTGGGAATCCATTCCTTGAAAATGAAAGGGAAGCTGGTTAGAGTATGTGAAAAAATAATGGAAGATTTTTTTTGTCCCTATTGCACTATTGCCTTTGCACTATCACACTTGGCTCTAGCTATGCAATTCTTCAAAAGCCACGGAGGTCTGTGGTTGTAATATGACAAAAAGGTGAAACAGGTGTGAATTTATTAAAAGCAACCAGTGAAAAACTTGCACTTGTTCTAGCAACAACACTGATTTATCTTAACTTAAAGCAATGAATCCGTTTTTACCTGTTGTATTATGGATTAATTGTATTTATTTCAGAGAGACAGTATTTGCAGCAGTTATCAGAGGCACCAGCCACACTGCAGAGACTTTGAATTGCTTTTCTTTGACAGGTCCATCAACGAACAGATAACTGTCTTGCTGGACTTTAGCTCTTTTACAGGCGTCCTGTCAAATAAAGAAAAGAGGAAGCAAAGGTGTCTTAGAGCTTTTATTCTGGCCTTTCTGTCAACCCATATGACTGCACCTAAGTGTATCTGTGAGCAGATAACAAATGAGGGTGCCAACTGGGCCACAAAATGCTGCCGAGATAATCTGTTATCAGTGAGCCCCGCTGATCCCAGAGAAAAGAAATAGGGCTTAGAGGGTGAAGTGTCAACACCCTAGATATCTGTACATACTTAGCCTTGAAATCAAAGCTAAGGTGGCAGCACCAGCTCACCACTTCGCCTTGTATCTTCACAGAAGTGACATCGCTGCACGGTAAACTAAAGCATCTCTCAACTTTTAGCACTGGGGAAGGCAAAGACGTGCTTATGTTCTTTACAAAGCATGATCATGCAGTGGATCTTGTTAGAACACTGAAAGGGTGTGGTCGGACATCTCGTGTGGTAACAGATCAGGAAAACCTTACATTTACATCCACTAGTCATTATTACTGGTGAGCAGTTCTTACTGGGTTTGACAAGATTAGAAATCTAACGTGTTTAGATTTCTTTACCTGTAAAAAAACCAACTAATAACGGTCTATTTTATTTATTTTCACTGTAGAGTGGTTGAACAGTATGTGACACAATCAGAATCAATAATTGATGATAGTTTTGGATTAACTAATGTAGATGCACCATGTGTTTTCTACAAGGAGAATCTATTGTCCTTACTGTAGCAACTAAGGTAAAGCTGTCAAAAACCGTTTGTGTTCATGGTGAAGAAGCATGGGTTATTAATATACAGTCTTTAAAGTAATCACACCCTGCAAAGAAAGATTCATATCTTCTTCACCTGAGTTTTCAAATTGGTAGGATACCCGAAGCAACTGGATGATACAGGAAACATTTCACGAGAAAACAGCTTACTTATTCCAGGCATTGGCCCTTCAGCTGCTGCTTTTTTTTAGATCAGAGAAAAAAGTAAATAATTTTAGCAGCATTCTGGCTCTAGCTAGCAAGTTTATTTTACCAGAACTTTAAGTATCCAATAAAAAAGTCAGAGTCAGGGTAATAGACTGCCTTTATGCTTACATTTTGAGCCATGTACTTCCACATTTTGTGCATGCTACAGCAAATCCCTAAGATAACATTTGACATAAAGACACAAAACAACAGTTTCAGCCTTCACTGCACACTGCCGAAATGCTATACCGATTCACTGACACTGATGGGCTATTGCCTGATGGTACTTTCAGTTACTTAACAAAAGTTGATGTTGAAAATTATTTTTTGTAGATTACTTAGGTTAGACTCTTCCCACCCTGATTGCAAGTTTACATGGTTTAAAGTCCTTCCGAAGAAATGCTAGAGAAAGTTTGGGTACGACAAGTGTTTTCTACCTGTTTGAAGAATAAAATGGCACAGGACTCTCTTTCGCTACCTGTTGCTAACCACTCCTGCTAAGTTTCACTGAAAGAGGGCTACACATGTTCCTAGCTTACAAGAAAAATGCATTTGGCAGTTTGGAAATATTTCCAGCCAGGAACAACACAGACTGTCATGGATTGGAGTACCAACCCGTCACATGAAGTTAAGACTGTTTTGAAACTGCAGTTGGCAAACCACGAGTGGTACGACTGTAAAGCAGCTAAATGCAGGCTCTATCCGGGCAGGCAGCCCAACTAATTAAACAGATTGTTATACAAGTGTTACTGGCTAAAAAGCAGAATTACAACAATGTCTAAAATTCTGTGTAGAAAGCAGTGGGAAGCTACTAGGACATTTAACAGATGTTTACGTTCTTCCTCATCGATGACTTAAAATACGAGTAGCAAAAATACTATACCTAACATTATGTAATAATCCACTGATATTTTTCAATACTCTGGACAATTCTTGCTTTATTGTTTTAAGCAATAGCAATCATCATCATATTTCATTTTGAATATTTATTTTTTTAGGATGTGAGCGTATTATGCATTGCTTTGAATACAAATTGTATAAGCATAGTAGAATGAAGTAGAACATAAGATGCATTGTAATTTTCACTATCATTAAACAAATGTATTAGCATATGAAATATGAAATGTTCTTTCCTGTGTGTTGGCACGTTTTAATTGATCTGGGTGCTGTTACTTCAGATGATCCAGAAGAAAAACCTTGGATCAATCCCTTACCTATTTTCAAAAGGCTGCTTCAGTACTAAATGGTTTCAATGTTACAATGACTTGCCGCAATGTTTTTTGCAGTTTAAACTTTGTTATAATTCAATATAAGATGTTTCAAATGACAAACTATTTTTCCAGTTATTGTGTTTGTGGCATTATAAAACTCAGATATACAGTAAATTCATCCATTTACTGTATATCTGAGTTTATATATAATGTAAGACTCCATTTCCATTATCATGCACATATGTTAAGATATTTACTCTTATAAGGTAATGTGCATTTTTACATAAAAAATAAAAGATTACAGCCACCTCTAAAGTTGCAGCCTGGAAGCAGGATCTTTAGAAGTTCTCTTAATCAAAGTGGAGTTGTGAGGCTAATCAAAGGGCTCTAAATAACTCCATCTCCCAACACACGCCATAGGAGGATTAAAAATCCACTAGTCAGAACTGGGTTTCTTCGATCTGGGGGCTGCTAGCGCCTAATGAGAACTCCCAGAAGCTCCAGATCACAGCTGAGCTGCTGGGCACAGCATGCTCAGGCCCCTCTTTAAATCCTAAAGAGATCCTATCAGGACAAGATGAAAATAGATATTGCCCTCTCTGCGTGTCAGATGATTAAAAGAACGGCAGAGGATTATAGAGACTAGTCTGGATGTTAGTTCTCCAATGGGAGGAAAAACAAACTACAGATGCAGTGAGTGTTCTTGTGTCTGTGTATTACACGGCTTCAAACGTACAGCTAGAACCACAGGTAAATGTAAACAGAGAGCCTCGTTATGGAGACTTAGAGGATCAAAACTGAGTTCACTTTGACAATATAGGGCTTAATGAATTGTTGTCTGAGATTCAAACTCTAGTGGCTTTTATTCTGTCAAAGGACATCTGTCTGTACTGTCACGCAACGACCACTGGAAACACTGTGTGAAACCATTCAACTGAAAGATAATAAACAATCCACACAACCAAGTCATTTAGTCCTTTGCAGGACTTTCTGAAACATGGACGCTTGCTGGAGAGATAATATCTAGTTTAGGTGTATGGAACAAAGCCTTTAGGACACTCGACCACCAGGTCTTTTGGTTTTTGATAAAAGTACATTAATGTTTTGGATTGAATTCTAATAATTGAGTCTAATAATTCTAAATTAGACAAAATCAAATTGAGAATACGTGACAAGACTTAAAAATTGATGTCCACAGACAGACAGACACTCTTACCTGATTGAATTTGAGCTATTTTGAAATTTTACTTCCTAGATATGCAAAACTGGTTGGGACGTAACGAATTAAAGACTCGACTCTATAATTGCTCAAAAGTTAGTTTTACAAATTGTGACACAGTTGGTCAGAAATAAGAAAAATTTAAAAAAAAAGGGAATTAACCCATCAAAGTTTGTGATTGTAATGGTCAAATTTGAGAGTGTTGGCTATGTTTACCTACTCTGGACGTAATACATGGCTACCACTTAGCTCATGCTGTTTTCAGTCCAAACAAACTCATTACATAGCAGCTGAAAGTATTATCTATATTTCAACATATTTCAATGTCTTCAAAAGCTTAGTTCTAAGCAACTTTTAATCAACAATGCATGTTTCTTTACAATTGCTAATATTTTAACCTTTTTAAAAATAAATATGTGGATTAATAAAGGCAATAAGCCTTTTATTTCTCCACTTGCTATCAACCAAACTACCTGTCTGTCTTTTTTTAACGTGGACGATCTTTATGCTCTAACTAGACCGACACAGATCTGACAAGGTTGTGTGCACCTGTCATGTCCAACTCTCCCATAACTTTAAAATGTTCATGTCTGGGCCTGGCAGGTCATTATAATAAATGAGGTGGGCTCAGTGGACAGCCGTGCCTCGTTCCTTCTCCCTAATGGGAGGGAAGAAATCTGCAAACCAATATTTTTACATTGACGGATCCTGAGAGGCTTATGGAAACTTGTTAAAGTGGACAATTAGAATTACGGGGGCGGGGTATGTCTCTCCTGCCCAGTCACATGAAATGTCCCTTGTTATTTTAATAATTTAGACAGCAGCTAATTTCTACAGCCCATCTATGTCAAGGTAATGTGCAGCTCGCATGTCCTAGATGTGTCACTTTGAACTTGGTCAGCGCCGCTTCAGGAGTGCCGCAGACAGCTTCCGAAGGAGAGAGAAACAGCTAGGCGTGTATTTTTTATTTATTTATTTTTTTCAATTAAAGTGAGCGTGTCAAGATGGAAAATATATGAAAGAAAGTGGGGATGTTCTTTGAATTGTGTGGTGTATCATCTGTGGTGATGCAGTTTTCTGCCCTGTAGATTTACGTTGGTCTGTAGCCTTTTCTCGGTTTGACAGGAAACGTATTCAACGCTCGGCACCGCTGCTGTCATTCACCAATAATAAGTTGAACTGAGCACGGAGAAGGCGTAACTTGTGTGAAATTCTGGCCCATGTCTGAGGCATATTCTGCCCTCAGTGCTTACACAGCTCAACAACAGGCCTACACACATACCTTGATGCTCAAGTCTAAGGCTGTTAGACCCTCCACTCACATCTGAAGTGGCTTAGCACGAGTGCAAATCTCTCCAAACCAGACCCTAAGGACTCTATTTCATACTCCCAGCATCTCTCTGCCTCTTCCTCTCCAAATATCCCTGACCTAGACGTCTGTGCTCCTTTTATCCACATTCCCATGGAAACTCATTTAGCCTAGCTGGAGGGAAAAGGGAGCCCTGGGTTCAATTGGCTGGATTTACACTTGAGATATTATTCATTACATTAGCTGCCATGCTGATCTCTTGCTCGGATGTTCTCTCCCTCTCCTCCGCTCTCCCTCTCTATCTCTTGCTCTCTCATTGTCTGGTGCCAAGGCTTCTCAATAATTTCCCTGTCTTAAAATTCATGGACTTCTCCTCGATACGTACCTACATCCCGTTTTCTCCGGCCGTCACCCTCTCTTTCCTATTGCCACATGGAAATTGCATTGTTAAATGTCAAGAGCAATATTTTCAAGGGCAAATTTAGGAGATGGCACAAAGCTGCCATATAATCAAGTAAACTTGTCTTAGATTTTTTTATTTATTTATCTATTTTTTATTTTTTTTGAATTCCTGCCAGTGACGGTACGGTATGCAAATACAGAGATATCTTTTCTTTAAATAAAAAATAAATAAATAAGAAAGTATAATTGAATTGTCGACGCTTGTTAAAACAATTCAACATGGTGTCCAGACAATGTAAACAGGAGTGGATTTTTTTTTATCTTCAGATGGCAATGTGTGGCTTTCAGTTCCACGGTATGTAATGGCTAATTGTCCTTGCTACTGCAAATTTTATGGTGCTTAAGCTTATTATATAATTGCTTGCCAGAGCCTCTTTCCTGCGGTGAGCTGAACCATAATGAGTTTGCTTCTGTGTTGTGTGTGTCTGTGTGCGTGCGTGTGTATGCGTGTGTGTGTGTGCACACATATCAAAGGCAAACGTATGAGTCCTCTAATCCACATTTGTATGAAATCCTTATCCACTATCCATTCCACTAACTCAGCTGTCGGTGCATTTAATTGTCTAGAATTTCTGATGTTCTTCAGTGCTTAACGATACATATGATGTCAATATGCAATATATGTTTGGAAATTGGACATCTTTGCTTGAATAAATAATTATTTCTTGAGCTGCAAACATTACTGGTGGAAGTGTACTGCTTGTTGCTCTGTGGGCAAACAGATGCAAAATCCTTTAGAGAAAAGCCTTTAAAGGTTTGCAGCAGTTTCTGTTTTCAACAAATTGCTCAGAGCTGGTGACCGAGACAGAGCAACAAAGTCATCTGGCGGGGATGTGGGTTATACAAAAGACTGAGGTGATCTCTAGTCTTTACCTGGAAGTAGATCGTAAAATGAAAACCAGATGAAAACCTCAATCCATGACTCGTGTGTAACGATGCGTCGAGAAATTGGTTACTTTTCAGAAACTGTCAGTATATGCTTTACCAATTCTAATTAGAGATTTGGCAAGTCTAAAACTTAAAACATATGGCTTATTTTCAATTGATTAACTCACAATCCAAGCTGTAACAGTTTGGCATTTACAACAACACTCTTCAGTATGGAAGTCACAAAAGAAGGAATAAGGCCAAATCACACTTATATCAGTATTGTTTTGTCCTTTTAAATATTTTGTTGGACAGAACTGTTATTTTAAATTGATATTGTTGAATTTTTTATTTTTTATTTTTGCAATTCTCAAATTTGATACATGTAAGGTTTACCAAACTATCTTGTAAAGGACTACACAACATGCGCTGTACTTTTACATTTGGATGGTAGTTGTTCAGTTTCCTCTGACCTGTAACCTTAAGGACTTTACCTCATTTACAGAGTTTTAGAGATTTTTTAAAATTTACAAAACGTTTTTGCTTGAACGGTTAAGCAGAAGGAAAGAGTAATGTTGTCGAGATTCCCTAGGGTGTCCTGTACAGTACTATTTTGGTTTATTTTATTAATAGTCTTACTAAAGCATAGTCATTATTTTAATAATAAACATAGTTTACTAAGTTCTGTAAAAGTCAATAAATTGAAACTGTTCATAAGAGTAACTTATGTTTTGGCATTCATGAATTAAAAATTACATTTTTAAGCTCACTGGTGGGGTACTGCAAAGCTGATTAGCATATTTATTATATGCCAGGCTTTTCTTTCAACACTATGGAAACTGTACTGAAAATATAATCCAAGACCTTTATGTATAAAAAAATAAGCAAGAAAAAAATAAAATACATCAGGCCGATTCTACTCCTATTGTATTTAATAGGCATAACCTTAAAAATACAAAATTAAATCAATGTTAAAGCAGTCATCTGCCCTTCTTTGCCATGTATATTATGCTTAATAAACTGTAAAGGAGTGGCAGGTATTTATTTATTATTCCTTCAAAGTGGCAGTTTTTATCTGTCCCTAAGTAAAATAAGATCCGCAGTCGTACATGTGTTCGGTGCATTTTTGTTTAGTCTCGGCGAGACATGCATAGTCTCTCTCACACAGAAACACGTGCAGGTGTATTGGGTTTTTCTGGGCTTAAATGTGTTTTGTTTGCAAGTGCCCTTTCACACATCGCAAGTGCACATGCTTCATTGCCACAGAGAGAGAGAGCTGGGGGGTGGATCCATCTTTTCCAGTCCATTTTTTGGGGATAATGACGACCATTTCTTCTTCTCAGTGACTGATGACAGGCAGAACTAACCGCTAATGGCATGCCAGTGCAGGAGCGTGCCACTTATGTTATTTTTCCTGACAAGGCTCAGGGGAAGACTTTATTTTTTTGACACTTGACCATGCAAATTCTCTCTTGCTACATTATTCCGCATTTACAACCCTCCTCCTCCCATTCCCGTGCGTCTCCATTCACCTTACCCCACCCATCACTTTCCCTCACAATCGCGCAGTGGTTGCTGACGGTAAAAAGCAAACCTTTTATACTTTAGTTTTTTTTTTTGACTTGTACTTCTCAAGCAAATGAGCAGGTCGAATGCAATAGGATGCGATACATATGATTCTCCCAGGAGCGGTCGTGGAGAATATAAAAGCCACCAAATAATCCATAGACATGGGAAAGTTCAAATTGGCTTTCGTGTTTTGCGATTCTTTTTGCTTTGTGACATGCATGTGTTACAGAAACCTTTCAGACTGTAGGAAACGGCTTTATGAGTTAGAAAACCTACTTAGCAAACATTAAAAACAAGCAAAAAACACAGACACAGTTTGGATTTTATGGTGTTTTGGGTTATTAGTACGTTAGTCGAACCTTTGTTTCAAAAGTAAAATATTATGAAGTGGTAACAAATAGTTCTTAATTTCAAACATAGTATTACTGATGCACAATTGTTTGACAATACAAATTCAAAATTTCAAATATTTTGTAGGCTCCTGTTGTTCATTTTTCTGGACACTTGAGAAGAGGATCTTCATAGTTGTCATATGTTAATATCTGCACGTTCCACAGATTTTAAAACAAAAATGCTGAAACTGGCTTTAAGTTTTCAAAGTGTGTTGGACCATTATTATTATTATTTATTTATTTTTGCTATATGAGTCATTAAGTGTTTGGTAATGGACTCAAAATGCAGACAGAAGCTGGGAGCATGGATCATCTTGAATGTGTTTAATATAACAAAATATCAATAGAGCATCTATTCCCCGCCGTATGACAACAACTAAATAAACGATGCATTTATTCCAGCAAAGTTCAGATTTTTGCAGGGGATCTAAAACGAGGATCCGTCCTAACTAAGTGATTTTAGTTTTTCGTGCAGTTACATCAGTGTAATGCGTATAATGTTTGCACATTTGTGTATTCATACCCTTTGAGATGCCATTTGTTTGTTCGTCCCCATCAGAGCTGGGTTCTGTATGTGATGGGGAGGGGAGAGCTGTATGAGAGAGAGAAAGGCAGGAGGCTGGAGGGTCTTGGTGGGTCAGCACACCCGCTGTGGTTACAAGCACTCTGGGACAGGTAATGTTCTCTGAGCTGACAGGAATCTCCCTCACAACTCCAAAACCCGGCCCACCTTCTCTCTCCTTTCCCTTTAGCTCGAGCTTAGATAGATTGCCCTTGTAACGGGGGCTAATAACGTGCCATGAAAAGCTTTTTAATAGGTAGGGGAGGTGGGGAGGCTTTGATAGGTTTTCCAGGATGCAACAAAAGTCATGCAGGGGAAGACATGTTATGGCCACGAAGACGAGAAACGGACTCGCACGTTGATGCGTTCCTGCATAGCCAAATACTAAAACAAATGCATGTGTGCACATGTGTCAATGCACACAGCCACACAAGCTCAGCCTGTCGGTTTGTTTAACCACATTATTGCAGCTGGCAGGGGGTCTCTGGCCCTCTGCTGCTCTCCGAAGACAGCCTGGAATGTGTCACGGGGGGGAAAAAAATGAGGAACGAGGGAATGGAAGAAGGGAAAGAAAGAGGAAATGGAGGAGGAGGTAGACTGCCAGCTGACAATGAAATAAAGCCCATTAGAGAGAAGTAAAATAACACAGGGAAGGAAGTGACAGCAGGCCTGTTTCACATACAGCTTTACTGTCTTTAACTACTGTCAGCTCCACCGGGTGACAGCAGCTGCCATCTATCACACATGAAACAGGGGGACACACATCCACATAGGTACCAAAATATAAACCTGCAGACAAACATTTCAGGATTGTAGCTTGAGCTAATAAATAAACACACAAACAACACATCGGTGCATATGGGCCGAGGGGAAAATTTGGCATTCTGAGAAAAAAAAATAAATGTTTTCGAGCAAGTTACCAGACTTATAACATGTTATCAAATAATGTGACCAAGCTTCAGATTCAGCAGCAAGGCTAACACGATGGCATTGCTTCATTTATTTAATATTTTTTTACAACCTGTAGCCGTGAGGTTGCAGCACTGATTCAGAAATGTTAGCAGCCTGTTAAACACTTTCACAGGCATACAGATATATATTTTTTTGTGTGTGTGTAGAAAATACACAGACTCCCGTTTGCAATTTGCTTTGCAAATCACACCAACAACCCAGACTGATAAAACTTTTAAAAACCAAATGGTTTTTAAACTTAACATATGATTTTGACTCAGTTTCACTAAAAATCTAAATGTATGTTTTATTCTGTCACTTGGTGTTGCTTCTAAGATGAGAACTACTATGTATCCCATCTTTAGAGGACTGATTTCTTTTAAAAATAATGATTGGGACATGCAAAATTATATTCACTGTGTCTTCAGTAAAAGAGTACTCATTCCATTCTGCAGCTTGTGAGTTTGATCCCAGCCTTCTGCATAACATGTCAGTTTGCCTTTGAGGTAAGATACTTGATCAACAGTTTCATGCACCATCACTGATATATGAATGTGTCGTGACAACAATTGCATCAGTGGCACAAAGCCCTTAACATTTGTTATTAGTCCAGACTTACTCGAGAGACGTCCCGTGAAGTTTCAAACCACATGGGGCATCTGTGGGTAACGCCTACTTGCTTGCAAAATAACATCACTGAGACGGGTGCAAAGATCATTTTTTTCCAAGAAATCTACAAAGGATTGACAATTCTGTTTGGTCACGGCATGGATAACTGCAGTGATCTGAGGCTGGCACTTGCACAATAAAGTGAATGTCATGTAAAGGCAGATTTCACTAATGCCCTTGTCATCATGGTCATTCAAATGCACATTTTAAAGAGACACGAGGCAGCGCTGTCAGGAAAAATGGACTTTTAAATGGTATAGACAGAAGTCTTGTCAGGCCAGGTCTCACTAATATCTTGAAATATTAATGTGTACCTCCATCAATGCATGAGTGAGGGATATTCTAATAGATGCTCAATTATTCATATCCATAAATAAAAATCTGCTTACTTAGATTAGGAACCTTAAAATCCCTTCGCTGATGGCTTACAAGGACGGCCCAGTAAATGTATGTGTGCAAAGTTTGTGGTGTTCAGCTCTAACCTGCGCATTAAGTTTAGTCCACAAGCTGAGACAGACACGTGTCGTGACTAAAAGCCTGACTGTCAGATTTATGTTCATTTTTTATTCACAGAAGACAACTTTCTGAACTATCAAGGGTTTGCAACACTTCACTCTTCCATGTTTCATAAACAAGAAGGGAGTCTGTTTGTTTAGCTCTAACACCTGGTGCATATCTTTATGAATACTGCAGATGTCTGTGTTTGCTCCTGTGACCACTTACTTTTTTTTTTCTTTTTCTTTATTTTATTTTTTTTTTGCACAACTGGCACAAGTAACTTTGCATGCCTCACAAGTTAACAACACAAGTATCTACAGCAGCCATGGAGAGAGAGGAAGGGTACGCACCGGACAAGTCACCAGTCTGAAAACCGAAAATGTGTGTTTTTTGAAGTCCTGAAAAGGATATAAAATGTATAAATGCTCTTAAAATGTCCTTCAATAAATCTGCATTTAGTGCAGGAAACTTAACTTATTTGGGTTCAAGAGTTATAGATTTTGAATTAGATGTGCTCCAAGTTTGTCCAGATTGTTAGGAGTGTGGGTTTATTTTGGTGTTTTTTTTATTTCATTCTATTTTGATCACTCTGTGTCCCTTTGTCTTGTTCATTGATTAGATCTGTCTTGTTTCTGTTTTACTTTAGTTCAGTCAATCTTACTTTTTCTAGCTATGTTTATTTCTTGTTTTTAGTTCTTGTTTTATTATGTTTAAGTCTGTTATTCTTTAATTTAAGATTAATTTTCTTAGTTTCCCTGTTGTGTAATCTAGCTCACATCCTAGGCCATTTTCTCTCTCTGCTCAGTCTCTCCTCACACCTGCAACCTGTGAGTCCGTTAGTCCTTTGTTCAAGCAGTCACACTCCCAGTTTTTAATCACACCTTTGTCATTCACTCCTTGCTGGTTTCTTCTGTCATTCTTGATGTTTCCTCATTTGTATTTCCCCTGGATTTGTGTTTTTGTTCTGCTCTGGCTACCTGCATTCCCTGAGTTTGTACATTTTCATTTTTTATTATGTTAAACACATTCAAGATGATCCATGCTCCCAGCTTCTGTCTGCATTTTGAGTCCATTACCAAACACTTAATGACTCAAATAGCAAAAATAAATAAATAATAATAATGGTCCAACACACTTTGAAAACTTAAAGCCAGTTTCAGCATTTTTGTTTTAAAATCTGTGGAATGTGCAGATGTTAACATATGACAACTATGAAGATCCTCTTCTCAAGTGTCCAGAAAAATGAACAGGAGTCTAGAAAATATTTGAAATTTTGTATTTGTATTGTCAAACAATTGTGCATCAGTAATACTATGTTTGAAATTAAGAACTGGTTGTTACCGCTTCATAATATTTTACTTTTGACAGAATCAGAATATTTCCATGATCTTCTTTGATAAAAAAAAAAAACAAACAAAAAAAACACAGGGTGATCATTTAAAAACTCCCAGTGATGAAATCCCTAAAATTATGTGAGGGTGTTTTTACTCATAATGAAGTCCTCAGCCTGTGGTGAGCAGCACAGCTACGTGCTTGAGTGCGCGCACACTTGTATATCTTTGAATGGCAATCCCAAATTGTGTGGTTAATTAGGAACACGTCTAAATAGAGAAAAGATTTTTTAACAAAGGCTTGAGATACAAGCAGAATGAGAAGGAGAAGAAGAGGAAGATATACAGATCATTGCTCCTTTGGTGCCGTTTCCATCTTAATAACACAGCAGGGCGAGA
This sequence comes from Poecilia reticulata, assembly GCF_904066995.2. Classification (NCBI taxonomy): domain Eukaryota; kingdom Metazoa; phylum Chordata; class Actinopteri; order Cyprinodontiformes; family Poeciliidae; genus Poecilia; species Poecilia reticulata. Next base: position 23,419,727 of record NC_088845.1, read on the forward strand.
GATGGGCCTGCTGTGCCCTCCTGTGGCCAAACCAGTGAAATATTACCTGTCCCAGTTCCCTTCCCGCAACTAATTGCAGCAACTCTGGATGCCATTAATCTGGAGAAGTGCATAATGGAGAGTGGTTCTGATTGCACTGGAAAACAAAAGTCTATTCAGTCCATCTTTTTATTATATTATATTATATTACTAAGTACTTAAAAGCATGCTGATTTAAAAAGTTCCAAAGATAGGATGATTTTTAAAATAAGTACTAAAGGAAAGAAAAAAGATCCTGACTGCGACTGGATGTGTCACTACTGCAACAAAAATAAGACGAAAAAAATGCCCTACCTAGTTCTACTCACACAAAACCTCCAACAATAATGCAACAATAAAAATTACCTACTGTGACATTTTTTCGTCTTGTGTTTCAATTAGTGAGTCAATCAGCAACCAAACCAATGTGTAACATATTATCTTGGACACAATCAAAGCATCTCAACAATTGTAAAAAAAAAAAAAAAGCGCAAAATAAAGACCTCTGTCCTGACAACAAGCCATTTAGATGCTCACCTAATCCTAAACAGCCAGCGAGCCAGTCAGCCATCCAGTCGGCCTGCCACTCATAAGGTTAGTCAGCGAACATGCCTGCACATCAACCAGTTATTTAATTTACTTTCGCACATCCACTGAAGTGGCAGCCAGTCTAAACTTCAGATATCTAGTCAGTCACTCAGCCACCCACACAGGAAACCAGTTAACCTCTCCTGATGAGTCAACTGCTCCATCAGTATTACCAATACTCCACCTGTCAGTTTAGCACTGTATACATTAAGCAAGGCTGGAGAGCACACATGACCTTTCTTTCTTCCGCTGTCGAGGAGCTAAATCATTAATATTACCATGGTAACCACAGCGGGCCAAGACACACACCATGAACACAATAAGACAGAACCATTAAAGGGATGGACTGATCGCATAAACATTTGTGCATATACACAAGGGCGAATCATACACAAACACACACACGCACGCACACACACGCACACGTTATGACATGTGCCCATCTCCTCTATTCTGCCCTTGGAGAATCTAAATGCTAAATGTATGTGCATATTTTTTCATAGCAAGAGACATATTAGAATTTTTCCAGCGACCCCACTACCCCCTATCCACATTTGCTGTCTCCCTTACGGAGGACATGAAAGAGTCTGAAGTGCATAATGCTGCAGGAATTAAGGGATTCCTTGGTGGCTCCGGGTACCAGGGGCTATCGTAATGACGAGAGGGCTCAAGCATTTTGTATCCCCCTCTTTTTACTGCACACTGTCTCTGCCGGGCTGACAGTTTGCTTGAATTTCTTCTTTTTTCTTCTTCTTTCAGGGTTTACGCATCATTAAATATTCATCTCGAGGTAGAGACATGTATTTTAACACTTAAAGAGATCAATGTTTGTTTTTGTTTAATATATCAAAATAAAATTATAAACATACCCATAACTTGGTGTACAGTTACTAGTCTGTTACTATGCAAATTAAGATCTGAAGTCCATCGTTAAAGATGCTAATGTCATTTCCTTTACATTTTGTTGCTGTATTCTAACACGTGCACCAGCAGACAGAATAAAAAGCAAACAGCCAAAAAAGACCCACTTTCCCCAGTGAGCTAAGATGATGTCACTCCTCTCTTTTATCACTTCTCCTCCAATGATGGCTATTGATCTGGGTCAAAGGTAGCAGAGGCAAATTGACTGAGAAACACTAGACTGGTCAAAGACGAAGGGTTCCCACAAGACCTTCTTACTCATGTTTGCCTTATATAGATCTTTCTCTCCATCAGGGCCCACTTAGTGTTCCATCACTGCTGTCAAATATGATATTCCAGACAGAAGGATGTCTTCTTGTTTTTGAGTCTTTTTTTTTGTTGTTGTTGTTATTTGTATGTCATTTGTTTACTAGTATTCTTTGTGTGTTCCTCATCTCATTTATTTAGTTTATTTGAGCATTTCTTACATAAATTGTGGATTTAAATAAGATAAATTATAATAATTTGTAGAATTTTTTAAAATGAATTAATTTTATACCAGGAGCAGTAAAACTATATGTCTGAAAGGTTTGATGTGTAGAGCTCTAAAACTATGGTGACTGATGGTCTCTACACATATATTTGGAAAGTCTTTACCAAAATATGTCCACTAGAGGGAGAGATTGAACCTTTTACAGTTTATATGTGCTCCATTTCTTTATTTAGTTGAACTGGGACAAGAGATGAGTACAAACAAACACTGAACACTAACATTTATAGCCTTACATACTTTGCAATACTCTTCCGCAGGTAGGGAGACATATATTGTTTTAAGACAATTTAAAAACATTAAAACAACATAAGATAAAATGGCATAGGTAACATAAATCCTAAATTACATTAAAACACTCCCTTCTGTAAGTTCTGGTCAGAAATCATTTGGAGTTTTGATATAAAAAAAAAATGTTTGACTTAATGCCAGTTGTTTGTTTATTTATTTATTTATTTATTTATTTATTTATTTATTTATTTATGTTAAAGAGAGCTGCAATATTCTTTATAATCAGTCTTATTTATTTACCATTCTCAAGTATCTACAGTAATATCGCATCTTCGATGATCTCTTCTAGGCTGTAAAATCAATGCAGTTTCTTGCATTACCTTTATTTGTAGACCTAGCAAAAGATCTGAATTATAACCAGTCCAGCAATCATTGTGTAGAAAGAGAAGCACTTTATGTTTTTAGCTATCTTTACTTTTCCTGTCACTGGAAACGCTGCAGTGAATAGGCGCACAAAATTCCACGTAACATAAACCAAGTCTCGGGAACATAGAAAAGTGTTTAACTGAATTCAGATACAATGGTGGCTTATACAACAAAGTATAGTCCAATTACATTTAGTAGCACGACTGCTCACTCAGATAAACCCACAAAGAGGAAAATAAAAATCGAAGTGACTCAGTGAAGTTTTAGAATGAAAAAAGAATCACAGTGTTAATCCTCTTTGTTGTTATCACTGTTAATTGAAAGACTCAGCGCTATAATACGGTTCCCTGCTGTGAGATTCATTAGACAGAGCAGAGCCTGGCGCAACGAATAAACACTTCCAAGAAAAGGAAGGCCGTTCTTTCTCTCACATTTAATAAAGAAGGAAGGCTTCTACTTCTTGTAGAAGTGTTTGTTTGAAATCACTGATCACTTCATGTGTGACTGTTTTATCCTTTCAAAGAACGGAATCAAAATTGATAGAATTGTAAAGATGAAATAATTTAATGTTAAATTAGATTTTTTTTTTTTGGACATTGCATATTTTTTAAATGTCCGGACAGACTAAATATTCCCAGATCAGTGTTTTTTGTTTGTTTTTTAAATGTCGGAATACTGAATGAAATGACCTTTTGGAGAATGTTTGACGGCATTCCTTAAATTCAGATGATTACATAAAGTAAGGTTGCAATGTCTTTAAACAATCTAGGAAAGCCCAGATGGTGACATAAGCTTCTGACTCACAACGTTTGTTAAGTACACATGCAATTAAAATCCACTGCTATCTTGTGGAATATCACAAAGAAAATCAGCCAAAATATCACAGAAAGAACTGTTGACTGCCAGCAACTGGCTGAAGAGCTTGCTGTGGGTTGCACAGCAGGTTGGAAAGCTTAGCATGCTGACCTGATGTCAAAAAGTGTTGCTATGACGAAACATATGTTCAAGAAAATCCTGCAAATTCTGCAGAATGTTCCAAGAATAGACAAAGCAGAGAGCTGGGATAAAAGTAATTTTGCTGTAGAAGTCCAGCTCAGATTGTTTGATACATATCACCTGAGATCACTTGTGTCTGGTATTCTCATTCAAGAGATGAGTCTCTCTCTCAGAGTTGACTGTGAATATATATACTTTATTCACTGGCATTAATAAAGGATTTGGGTCAACTTACTGGTGAAAAATATTCTAACACAGTAGATCATCATGCCACATGTTGAAAGTGACAACTGAGTGGCCCAGGGGTTAAAACATTTAAATATGGAGGCCACAGACAAGAAATTCTCAGAATCTTAATCCAACTGAGACTTCATTAGAGCTTTCTAGAAACTTGGTGTATTTCTTAATAGAAGCTTTTAAAAGTATGCAGTGTTTATTGTCTAACACCAGCATGCCATTGAACTATCTGGTAAAAAGACCTGGAGACCTGAAAGCAATACATTTTGTGAAAAACTAAACTTCTGTTAGTCTTGGCTATTATTTTTGTTGCTCCTTCACTTGGTTTTGTAGAGCGCTTTACTCGTGTGTCATTGTTAGACGTGATCCTTCATGAAATAAAATTCTAGCTGATGTGTTTTTTTTTGTCTTTTGCACTCTGGATTAATTCATTTGGATACAGTCCAGCAAGCTCTTTACAACACCAATTAGAAAAATAGTCCACTCCCAAATCCACCACAGGACACTTTCTGGTTGAACTGTAAACAAACCTTCCTAAAAAAGATGGCAGAACAACTGTCTACATATTTTCACTTTAATGGCCTGTGAAAGGCTGGGCTGATATCTTTACCGAGGCTTACGTTTCTGGTGGTGCAGCTTTGAGCATATCTGTGAGGATCCTTATATGACTCTAGGGGGCTCTGAGTGTAAGAACAAACCCTAACCAGCTGTTCACAGGATCTGTAGCAGAAATGGAAGGCATTTTTCTCAGTCATTTTCACCCCATGGACAGAGCACATGTCACACCCAGAGAGTAAAGTGCAGACATTCCTCATAGCAAGCTTGAGTAGTAATCTAGGCTGCTTTTTTTTTTTCTTCTTGTCCTGCACATTGCATGTGAACAGGGTGGGGTATTTATCAATGCCCTGCTAAATTTGGTATATTTCATACAATATTATTATTATTATTACTTTATCTGTATATATCATTAGGTTATCACTAAAGTACTAATAGTGTTATTGACGCATTGCAAATGTTATGAGAAGACGTTCTAAAATGGGAGGAGACGTAAGGCTTGTAATTTTTCCAAAGTGTTTGCACCCTCTAGTGGCCACAGAGCGTGCAGTTACAAAGTGATTTCAAACTGTATGGGACGCTGTACAAAGGAAAACATATAAAAACGATTTAACTGATCGGCAGTCAGTGGCAGGTCGCAACCTGCTCTGAAATTAGCTCAGACACTGAAATTTTATCAGTTATGCATGAACAACAATGTGATTTAATGCCAAAGTGGAATTATTCTAAGTGTTTCAAGTTTACACCACAGGCAGATCATGCATTATCACTGATCTCTAAATTGTATGAACAAATAGAATGCATTTTCTGTGCAGGCTTGCCCAACATCAGGTGTTGGTCATTCGTCTTGTCAAGGTTTTTTTTTTTTTTTTTTACAGTACAGCAGCTCCTATTATCCTACAATCAGAGAATCAAATTTTCTCCTTTGAAAACAAAATTACAGAGCCCACACTCCCTCCCTCCCCGACATTTTCAGTCAATGTGGAATGTGGCCTTGGCTCTAGAAGTCAGTGTGTTTCTGCGACTGTGTGTGAGCGTGCGTGCATGAACATGGATGTGCCTGTGTCCATGCCTTTTACTTTAAATCCCGACACAGAATAAAACGATGTCAGTCTTCAAACATTTGGCACAGACCCAAGATGTGTTAGCATCCTAATTAGACCAATTGAAATGCAGCCTTGGATTATCACGTAAAGGTTTCCACTTGTTACACAAAGGCTGTTTGTCCAGGAGGAAAAAAGGCATTTATTCCACTGTTCTGTTGTAGTTTCCATCCAGTCTGACCACAGTTTAAACAGTCTATTGATGAACAGCGTAGCTTTACAACGTTCTAACAACATGCGTAATGTACTCATCATACAGGTTTAATGATGCTCAAGTAGCTTAAATGGCTGAATGCTTTGAAATTGTCCTTTACTGAGTATTCCCAGGAAGTAAACGACAGCAGACATTTATGTACAAGACGGTTCATGTTTGCTTTTCAAATTTAAAATGAATCAAATCTGATATCTTGAATATTTGGTGTTTTTTGTGTCAATTTTTAAACATCACGAAATAAAGAATAAACTAAGCATTATTATTTGGTTTCTTATAGTTTATTATCTAACCTACTCCTTAGAAATCTTCTGTTCCACACACTCATTTAAACATCTGGTGGGGACTTAGTTGTCTCCCATAAGAAAACAATAAAAATGATTTATCTTACACAAAGATTTTTATTTATTTATTTATTTATTTATTTATTTATTTATTTATTTATTTATTTATTTATTTTATCTGCTCATAAATAAACTAAACACTGGATGTTTAATGAAAAAATAAATGTTTTTTGTAGTAAAGGAATCTGCAGATCTGAAGTATCAGATGCTCTTCTGTGTTTTTCCTTATTAATAGAAAAGCATGCAAATAATTTTTGGAGGTGGGTGAGATGAGGCACTTTTTAATATTTTTTTGATCATTGAAGTAAAAATTGTTGCTATTAAAAATGTTTACTTTCTCTTCTCAACCTGATCTAATTCTGAAATGTACGTATCCTGGAATTTTGTTGCAGAACAAAGCACAAATAAGATATCAGCTTTTTGTTTTCAAAGTGAGAAAATGTGAGCATTTATTGTGTTTTTACAATACTCTCCCAATGTTCCGAGTCGTATTGCCTTCCTATGATGTATTTTCTTAATATTCTAAGGTTTTGTTTGTGACTCAAAGTTTTGCTTGAGTCGTGGGCACGGCCTAAAATCACAATAAAATATTTCTGATGTGTGCAAATAAATGTTTATGTTTGGCAAATAACTTTTTATGTTCACAAGACAAAAATTTGTTATTTAATTAAAAAGTTTTTTAAACAAAACGATTTGTTTTTTAAAAATCATTACAATTCCAAAAGTTTTGATTACAATTTTATTTTACTTAACTGAGGTTAGTTTTTTTTTCTCCCCCATTGAATAATTGGGAAAATAAATTTAACTTTATACTCTGCGAACCAGACCCTAAACCTAAAGTCTGGGTTGAGTTTTTTCCCCTTCATTAATGACACACTTTTATTACATACATTATGTACTAAAAATGTATTATTATACATACATTATGGTAATTCAGGGTGAGTTATTTTTAATTCTAAATGAATATCCTTGTTGGTCTTTTATTTAAGTGTTATTCTCCTTAAAGATACATTTACCTAACGCCAGAATAAATGAAATGTACATTATAAAGGAAATTAGATGGAACATATATCCATTATGGAGATGATCGGTTTTGGACGGGCGATGTGCCCTTATTGCATAATAAATACTAAAGAATGGCTGATATCATTAACGGTACAGGGAAGAAGCTTTTTAGTTATCGAGCTTTGCTAGCAAAGTCGTTAGCTAGCATATAGCTAATATCCCAACAACAACAGCCTAATGTCTGTATGATAGAAATACTGAATCAATCGATAAGAACAGTTTTTCCTCACCTGGCTGTCTCCTCCCGCTCAGTAGTTCTTCAGAGAAAGGCAGACGCAGAGGCCTGTCAGTGTCTGTCGTATTTCATTACCTCTCTGCTTAAACCGCGACTCCAAGCTGAAGCAGAAACGATACTTCAACCTTTTCCGTCATCTGACAAGCAGCAAGTCTACTTCACTTTATTCATCAAGAACGTTTTTTTTTTTATTCACCAAAAACTGTTCTGTAATCTGGAACGTTCGCTACGTTGAGCTCCCCACACCCCCCCTCTGCACGTGCCTGCTGGTCAGATAACCAGGTCATCACAACGCAACACTAACACATCAGACTAACAACCATCCACATCAAGTTCATGCTTAAGGATTGTTTCAGACTGCTTGGTTTTTGATGGAGAAAGAAAGTCAAGGTGCCAGAAAAGAAACACATGCACAAGGAGAAAGTGAGTGTCACACAAACAAGATGAAAGACCAAAACTTGAACTGATGCCTTCACTTAGATGCTTTGATATGATCATAATCAGGCTATTTTTGCTCTAAAAACCTAAACTAAAACAGTTTTGCAAGGACAAATGACCCAGAATTCTTCCACAGATATATATAAAAGAATAAAAAATAAATAAACTCATTGCAAGTTATCTCGATCTCTTGGGCGTTACCGCCAAGAGCAACTCCTTTATTTTCCCCCTGAAGAAATCAAATGATCATTTGAAAACTGCATTTTATTTGTTAGGCCTAGCCATGGGCGGAGACCACAACAGAACTTCACACAGAGAACAAAAGAGCCTTGTAAAAACTCTGAATCCCCAAATTAACCCAAATAGTATTAACCTATTTTCATGACAGCTTCCAAAAAGGAGGAGTCACAGCTGGAATCCCCATGATGTCATGGAGCTGCAAAACTCAGGTCTTTGCTTGCAGCACTCCACAGGCTGCACTGGAGAGGACACACGTATGAAGGAGGTCTTGATCTTGAAACTGGCTGTTTGAGTGAAGGTGGACATAATGAAATTCTTGGTAAAGATCTTGATCAATTCAAACAGCAGTTTGAGGTGAAACAGCAGTTTGAGGTGCAGCCATCTCTTAGGGTATCTCTTAGGCCATCTCTTGACTTATCTATAAAAAATATATTCAATCTCTGTGGCCATTAAACGTTGACAAGACAATTGCAGTTATATTTCATTCTTACCTTTTTAAGATAAGAATGAGGAATGTTTACTTACCTTTGTTTGGTATATTTTAGGACAGGTTATGTACATCTTTAATGAGAAATTGTTGTTCCGTGGATAGACTTATGCAGACATGCCAACCAGTTGCATTTTGTGGCAAAGCCCCCATGAGTTCTTAAGAAAACATTTTTTTTCTCAGTCACATGTTTCACCTTTGAAGTTGGCAAATATTGGAAAATTGCCATCTCATTCTCTGAAATCCAATGCAGTGTATAATTTAATCTCATGAACTGATTGTCTCATTACACCCCAACAGTGATGTGGAAATTATGAACATATTTGGATTTTTTCCACGGGCCCAAGGATCAACAGCCAGTATCCAACTGTAAAAAAAAAAAAAAACACACACACACATTTTCTGTTGCTTATTTCTCTTTGTCAGAAAAAAAAAGAAAAAACTCTGAAAAACGACAACAAAATCATAAACACAATCATACCCACATGTCCAATACGTCTGACTTCACTGACTATTTACTCATTTCCCTTTATGTACTCTGTGTACATAGGCAAAAAAGATAGGCTAAAAGTTCATTATTTACCGAATGATAAAGTGATATCATGCCATGGAGAGTGACTCAGTTCTAAATGTGGTGATGCTACCATCCACCACATTGGATCATAGGATTCAGTAGACTTACTTAAAAATGCCCTGCCTTCTTAACCTTAGGTACAATAATATAATCTTCAGTATTACTGAGTTTACCGGTGTAATCTTGTTTATAATCTTGCCCTAGGGTAAAAGAGCTACCAACTGCACCACTAAGGAGCCTCTACTTTACTGACATACAAATTGCACTTTTGCTTTAAAAATCTTCTTTGGTTGATGTCATATCTCTTCACAAAAAATTAAACTAGCATAAGCTAAAAGATCCTACTTTTACTTGTGATACAATAAGCAGGGTAAATACCCAGGTGTACTCAAAATTCCTGAAACATTCAGACCCACAGTTGACAATATACACATTACGCAGCTTCCCTAAAAAACATACGCACCAAGTGCCATGGTCTTCTTCGGTTACTGGCAACTGCAGAGTTTATATTGTCTCCATAGTGGTGAATTAAAAACCATGACAAAGCAGTTCTTATTCCTATTTAATTGACTGACATGTTCTTGAAAACTCATAGCCGTGCCAGCTGCTACCAAAGGAGTCTGTTTCAAGTGGCAGAGATTAGAGAAAACCAGTTGTCAGTAGAAAATGAGTCATGGGAACAATAACAAAAGAAAAAAACATCCATGCGTACAAAGTAGCCTTGAATTATAAATTGGCAGCCGAGTTCTCTCTTGATATGATAATAATGCAAGTGAAAATCTTGCATCAGCGCATTGCTCTGTATACGTTTGCCATTGCAAAAAAAACAACAAAAAAAACAATGCTCAATTCTGTATTTAACTACAGATGTGAAACAATTAAAATAAACTGTTCTGAAGGGAAATCTCTCTGTAATGGATGGTTTTTGATCAATTGATTTTTACATAAATACTTGAAAATCCACAGATTCTGAAGCACAGGGCATTCTCTATTTTCTAGACATTTACGGAAGACAGATTTATAGCCTGTCTTCCCAGCAGCGCTCTTCCTCTTTATTTCAGACTGTATTAAAAGGTCCCAGTTTTCCCCCAGTAGGAACTCTGCAGATTCCCACTGAATCTACAGAGTTCTTTAATGTGGAGTCTGCTGTAGAAGGCTAATCGCACAAGGAGACAAAATGCTTGACATTTACAGATAATGGTCCTTTATTTTCCCTAGTAACGTGGAAAAAGTTGACAACTTCGGGAGTTGCCCACTCAGACACACTTTTTACACAAACAGACTTTTTGGAGAGCAGATGGGAGCTGATTCAGTTTACTGCCTGATAAACTAAGGCTCAAGTAAATATATTTTTTTTCCTTCTTTTGTGTTGGTTATGACAAATAACCAGCGCAAAAGAATGAGGTGGTTTTTATTTCCCCTTGTTTACCAATTGTTTTCCAAGCAATCGGATCTAGGCAACAGTTTGTGGGTCCAGCTAATGGCCCGACGTGACTTCATGCGTAAAGTAGTCGCAGTTTTGAAGAACAACAACAAAACAAAACTGACACACATTTTCAAAAGCTAATTTTCTTAATCTGTCATGATCTGTTGGACTTTGAGCTCAGTTTGCTTATTTTGACTATTTTGGTCCATCTTGTGGTTCCTGCCTCTCGACACCCGTTTTCCATCAGCTGATTTACTCACCTGTGTTGCATTCAGTAATAAAGTTCACAGTATTATACAACAATAATGCCATAATATAATGGTTGCTTTTCTTCTTTTGACCTACAGTACTTAGTGACATTAAACATCTGCGTATCGTCAATGAAGAATCTGAGACTGAAATCTTTTGTGTCAAATCGTTTTATGCTTCTTTGCTTCTTTCACACCAGGTCTGTCTAGTTGCATTATGAAGCTTATCCTGATTTATTGATGCTGGTAAAACAAAACAAAAAAACAACCCCTGGTTTTATGCAGTTTCCTTCATACAGAGGTTCTGGGCTTCCTGGAGGCGTGGACTGTGTTGAGGTTTTAAATTTTAAAACCTCAACACAGTCCCAATCGCAAACTTTTGCCCATTTCATATGTAACGTGTCAGTTCGATGCTAAGAATCTTACTGGAAACTGCCTCCTCCACTGAAAGAAAGACATGCCGATCCGAACGAGGCGGCTGTTAATGTTAATTCAATATTTAGAAGCGTGGCCAACATGGGCCGAGTGGCTTTGTTCACCTCTTCCACCGTCGATGCTAAAACTACAGTCAGACTATAATTCTAAAACAACACAGAAAATCAATGTCATATGTTCTCCTTCTGTTTGCTGATTTGTAGAGAATCTACCAGAGACAATCCAAGTAAGGGTGAGAAAGTCCAGACTGTGATGTAAGTGAGAATTTCTTTCTGAGAGGCATTGCATAGGATAGCAATAGCCAGACTATGGATATAGAAATAATATAGAATAGAATAATTTAGAATAAAGCCAATAGTGATTCATTTAGTTTATTGTTATTGGTTTGATTAATCCTGTAGTCTGTGATCACTGAACGGGCGCAATTGCCGTCTTCACACAGTTTTGATCGAGATGAACAGTGAATGAAGAGGATCAACATGTGACATGACTTTTGTTTAAGCCATCGTCTGGGATAAAAGTCTTTGTCAGTCTGCCTGGTAAAACATTTATTTAATTTGGGCACATTATCTAATTATAACTGAGTGATTGTAGGCATTAAATTTAATTTCATGTGGATAAGCAGCCAGCATTACCCATTGTGTCTCCAGTCGGAAAGGTTTTGTTACTTTCTCCATTGTACGGTACGAAATTCTGTACTCTCAGACGTTTATAATAAGATCATTAATATAATTGTTCTTATAACAAAGTGGTAGACTTTGATTAGTGGAGACATGGCTACCGCGGAATGACTTCACTTTTTACAGGAGTGTGACAATGATTCTGTAGCTTCAGCACAGTAAATGGGACGTTTAGCTGCACACGTCAGATGCCGATAATGATCTGATTCAGCCAAACAGTCTCCATATTCATGTCCAGGACTCTATTAAATAACGCCACTACAAACCAAAAGTGACTGGCAGCTCTAAGCTTTGTAGCATTGTAGGAGCAGTGCAAAGATGCCTCAAGCATTTTTCCCCTATGCATGCCTCCCTAAGCAAAAGCAGATCTAGGCACTTCCCATTTTATCCAGACAGCATACATATAGTAGGACTGGGTCTAAGAGCAACAGCAAGTGTTAACAATATGTTTAAAGGTTCCACGTAGAAACTGTTATTAAGAGGAAGGATGTGCAAAGAAAAACTAAAACGCTCCAAGAACTGGTTAAAGGAAACACAGATCAAAAGCTTAAGCAATAAATTACATGACATCTGTATGTAAGCGTTTTCCCTCCTAACCCCCCCAACCGCCTCCTCCGAAAAACCATCTGAATGTCAGATCTGTTTCGCTTGCCAGCATCAGACCTGTCATCTTTTATCTTTGACCCAGATCAGAGGACGGAATGTGGTTTTAACTAGTGTAGACATGGATATGTAAACTCCCTGCACTGTGGGGTCACAGGGCAGACCGCATTCCAAAGGAACCCCCTAATATTGAAAGCAGAAATATATTGGTGGATTTATGGGAGATAGTTTTTTTTTTTTATGGTCCATTGTCATATTTCAAATCTCAAACACTTAGAAAAGTGGACTTCTCCTTTTTGAGAAAGATCCTAAAAAAATTATAAACACAAGCACCCATCAGAGTTGGTACATAAAATTTTTAGCTTCTCTGACAGAATATAAGTACTTTGACAAATTTCTGTGATTTCACAGAAATGTTTACTTTTACTTTAGAAACACATTTTCCCACCAACGGGTTTCTGTTAGCGGATACTAACCCGACATAGATATTTTCTGGTTCACTGACCCCGCCGCGCTGGCAGCCATTGCAGTGTCTGCCAACTTGCGTCTCAGTATCTTTGAACATTGCAACCAAAATAGAACTTCCCTCCTGCAACAAATGGTCACCTATTCTGTCACTGATGAGAACACATGCTGACAGAGGTGGTGACCTGTGATGATTGTCCGTTGCACACAGAGTGTTGGTGTTTTCTCTTTGTACGTGCGTGCGTGCGTGCGTATGTGTGTGTGTGTGTCTGGCTGTGTCAGATGAGTGATCCAAAAGAGATTGTTTGTAGAGTCTGGATGAGCAACAGCGAAGGAAGTACGTTCAACTTTGAGCTTTGCCACTGTGGAGGGTTTTGCAGGTTAAAGTGCAAAGTGACAGTCGTAACATATTCTCTCGCAAATATTTCTGAGGGACCTGTCGGGGTCCATTCAGTCACACAAGCCTTGATGTTTTTTGTGGAGATTTTATGTTAGACTAGCTCAAATTTCATAATGATGAAGTGGGAGGAAAAAGGACATGTAGTAAAAATGTTTTACAAATAATTACCTGCATCTGGTTTATATTAATCCCCCTGAGTCAACACTTTGACTTCTTAACTTTTGCTGCAATGCCAGTGGCAAGTTTATACATTTGCTAATCTAAAGACTGCATTTTTTTCTTTGCTAAATAGCTAAAACTCAGATTTAAAAGAGAGAACCCAAGTCTTAGTATACATTCTACATTAAATGTGGTTCTATATTTATGATCGTTGTCCTGCTGGCAGGTGAATCACCTCCAAAGTCTAAAATCATCCTCACCTTTCAACAAGTTTTCTTCCAGGATTACCCAGAACTTATAGGTTTACACTTCTTTCCATCGAAAAGCATCCCTACAGCACGATGCAGCCACCATCAGGTTTGTGCAGCGTTCATGGTGATTTGCAGTTTGTATATTGACCCAAGATCTCATCTAACCAGATCACCTTCTTGCCCTTCTTCCACATTAGTCATTCAGTATAACTTGGAGCCACTTTTTTACAGAGAGACTTGACAAAACACTTTCAAGGTTACAGGTTAAAATCAAACGTCATCCAGCTATGCAATGTATTTTCAACATCATTTTGTTTTCGTGGCTGTGTACGAAAACAAAGCCACGAAAGAGACCTAGTACTGTGCTGCTAGGTCTCTTATTCGTTGACAGTTCCTCACTGTGAAATCTTTGCTTGACTGAAAGTAAAGCGTATTCTAACTAAAACAAAAACAAAAAAACAAGCACTTTTAGCAAATTCTGTGTGATCAAAACACAATCCTTTGACTTTAGAAACAAATAAATGGTTGTGGATATTTAACAAGCAGGGAGGCTCAAAGGAATCATCATTCAGTTGCAGGATAATTTCCTTGAGAGCTATGCCACCATGTAGCAGGAGAACTTTTGTGCCAGTTCGGTGTGAGTCAGAACGTAACAATGGGATTGTTCGTCTATAACTCCCAAAACATTTATTTGATAGTCCTAAATTCAGATATTTTTTTCTTTTTTTTTTTAAGACCTGCAGGTGAACACAAACTTCACATTTCGAAAGACAATTACTTCTGAGTCACATAGTGATGGTGTGTCTCTGTGTGTGGCTGAGTGTCTTCCTGGGTGGTCTGAAAATGTTCTGTTCTTTGATTTCCACTGGTGGCAGAAGTGGATTGCTGGTTTGGTGACTGGTGGCGAATTGATGTCTGTCAGTATTATGTGCCAACAAAATTTTAATCCATTTGAGCAAATACAGTGCAGCTTTGAATAGTCTGGTGGTGTGACTCATTCCTCCTCATGTATTCTGAATGTGTTCTCCTAATGAGAGGGAGCAATTGTTACAGACTATTACCATTCCCGTTTTGACAGTGATCAGCACAGATGTCCTTCCAATGATAGGTATTGAATCATGTCCCCAAACAAGGTATTTATCAATGATCAGTGATAGAATGCCTGACTAAACGTAACTCCCAATACCACCCAAGTACTATTTTGGATTTTATCAGCTGGACAATATTGTCTCATTTTCTTAACTTTTAATCATAGTGTATTTCTATGTTAATGACTTGCGAGACCATTAACATTTTTTTTCTTCACTTAACTAAGATAGGTCCCTAGCAATCTAACTTTTCTCCTTTTTTTTTCTTCCACTTTCACTGACATGAAAAAACGTACTTTGTGCTTTAAGCCAGACTTTGTTATTTGACCTGTTCAAATCACTGGGGAGAGAAAAGATAGTTAAAACTTTCAATGCAAAGTGTTTAAAGGTGTTTCATTTATGTGTTCACTGTTGTCCACATAGGTCTCCAAATTCACCAGATCCCAATGCAGTAGAACAGAGCACATTTGTGACGTAGTGAAACAAGAGATTTGGATCAAGGCTGCCATTTGGGGGCAAAACATGGCAACTACCAGGACACACATTGGTGAGCGAGTGAGCGAAGGTCGACTATGTAATATTGGTGAAAGGTATTGTGTTATTATACTGCTTCTCAAAGCTACTAAATTTTAATGCATCTATTGTACATGTACCTGACTTTACTAATCATTTGTAGAAGGAGCAAAATATTGGTACAACACAAGTGTTTACCAGATTTGAAAAGGTGTCGAAACCTTAAAGTTTAAATTACTGTGAATCTCACTGGGTCAGTTTTGAAAGACGTAGATAAAAAATTGCGGCCTCCCTGCAATCCTTTCTGCACTGCAGGGGACATAGTGAATGAGTTCATGAATAATTAATATATTTTTTCCTTAAAAAATGCTGTGCAAATATACATTTTATCCCATAAAGAGTCTATTAGCTTATACATATAAGCTTAAAATATAACTTATTCAAAAAGAGACTGTGGTTTTTGCAACAAGACATGCATTTTGCAATTGCCATCCTTCTCAGCAGGACATTTTAAATGCATGAGGTTTGAACTAAATCAGGAGGTTTGTGCTTTCTCTCATCTGTCCTCCATCAGATCCCACTCCACATGTCCCTTGGACACTAGTGGACTGTTCAGTACCAAGGTTCTTGTCCAAAATATTAATTCCCACGTGGCAGAAAACTCCTACTGGTTTGCACACATGCAAAAGTTCGAGTGCAGAGACGAATACTTTCCTTCGGTTCTGGCACAGTAAAATAGACCCACTGTCCAGCACAGGAGGAGAGACTGGCATTTGCATCCCCGGTGAACAGACACCGCAGTTAGCCTGCGTTTTTGCATGGTTTGGGCAAAGCTTCCAGAGTTACAGACTAATGCAAATACTTCTTGATGCCTACGCACTCAGTATCGCTTCAAGTTAAGATGTTGACGATCCCCAATTTGGGAGGAAAAAAAAAAAAGCTTTGCCTAGACTGCCATCTTTGATAAAATATTTGCACATTTTGCCTGCCCAAGATAAAAGCAGCTTCATATAACAGGGCTGCTTACAAAATAGAGAGGTGGTGAACTTCAGCAAGCTTTCACCCCTGCAGAGTGTCATAAGACTAGCCACTTTGTTTTCATGATCCACCCCTCCAGAGATGCTCTTTCTGCCCCACTGATCACACATACAGCTGACTCCCAATAATTAGGACAATTCCTCTGGCCTTCATTTTATAATTTGGGCAAATCTACAAAGAAAAGCCTGAGTAGGTAGCAGGGTTTTGACATGCAGCTTTTGAGCAAAAAGGTTTTTGTTTAAACGTAATCAACTTTATTTCTTCTCGTTTATTATAACGAAAGTAGAGGAAATGTATCCCGTTTCATTTGATAGCTCGCATCTTCGTGAAGGAATTTGTCTTCAGCCATATACACACTACACGTCACATGCTTACAGTGAAGCCAGTGTTTTCCTTGTAAAACTGTTGCTAAAAATAAACACACAGATAATTGGGACTAATTACCTAAAGCACTACTTGGAAAGAGAAAGAACACTACGATGATTGCTGCTATTAATCAGATTAATCAGGACAAACGTCAACTTGCATCCCAGTTTGAACTATAACTACTTTTGAGGTCAAGCGGGGTCATGACAAGACCTCCCACATTGCAACACTTTGTGAACCAACCAACGTTGAGCGCTGACATCAGCACAATAGTTTTACTAATCAGTCATCTAAATCCTGAGTCTGAGTGTCCCGAATGTTGTCTAATGTTAATACAACAGCAACACGTCTCGATTCTCAGTTGTCACCGAGGTGTTGAGAGGTCCAAACAGATTCAAGGTTTGCAAAGACTATAGACTCTGTCGTGCACAATACATTGTTTTGTTTATTTATTTCTCTAATTGCCCTAATCATTCCTGAAAGCCTAACACATTTATGCACAATAGGACTAGATAAACTGTGGATCTACAAACATAATAGAATGTGTACATGATTATGGCAACATGATGGAAAACTATAGTAGCAAAAGAAGAAAAAACACCACAGATCCCTCACAAGACAAGGTGTCAGTGTTGGGATTGTAAATCCCGGATTTAAAGGAAATCTGCAAATGTGAGGTCTTAAAAGCCTTCTGAGAAATGAAAGCACAATCTCTTTGTGACATTACTGTTATGCTTAGAATCTTAAAGATGATAAACTACTGACGCATGGGTACCCACAGTTTTATGCCTCTGGATTTGTTTGTGCATACCAGTTTGTGATCACCAATTGAACCACCATGCAAGTGATGGTGTATGAACCCCAGTCCTTTCTTTGTCAGATAATCTTTTGAACCCGTTGTTGTGTTACTCTGTATCTTTTCTAACTGATCTGGGTTACAATAATCATCCACTTGTGAATCCGAGTTCTCAAACAACTGAAGTAACTGTGTTCATGATTGAATAATTGGTGCCATAGCAAATACATTAAGATAATTTTATGTGTGCTGGGAAAAGAAAATATGAATTAAAATTAGAAAAGGGGAATTAATGAAAGAGGCTCTAAAAGCAAAGTAGGTATAAGCACAGCTGGCTTATGGGACCACTGAGCTGAACTGGAAGCTGACCAGAGGAGCTGGAAGCAGCTTATGGAAAACTGGAGTTCAAATTTGAAGGGTAATAAGGTAAATGGATGCAGGTGTTCCTGAAGGAAACAGGGAGCAGGTGGTGACTGACAACACATAGAAAACAAGGGGGTAAAAAAAACACACTATGAGAACCTATGGAGGTTGCTGACAATCTGAACAATAAAAAAATCTAAACAATAAATTAAATTCAAGGACCAGGGAATCCAAACAACTCAAAAATAGATATATATTGTAAAAGTATTGTACTCTTGCTATTTGACCTTTTCGTGAGTCTTCTTCTGGACTTTAATTTCCATTGTTGTGTTTTTGCATAATTTGGAACTGAATGAAATCAGTGTTTGTCTTCTGAGAAAAAAAAAAGAGTAAAACTTGAGCATCTGCAAGTATTTAGGTTTGGAACTGATTTACTAAGAGTCGATATGTGTATAGGTTAAACAGATAAAAGCTCTAAACATGTCGGTGTTTTTTAACAGACTGCTGAGTTTTTCAAAAACTAACTAAGCCCACAGTCATGAGCAAAGCTGGAAGCCACCACCTCCTCTCATTTCACTCTCACCTTCATATTCCTTTCTTGCCTCCCTTCATGTTTGCTCCTTGTCAGCTCCCATTAGCCTCCCCTCTGTGATGCTCAGAAAGGAATTTCAGAGCTGCTGTCAGCTGCACACACACATTTAAAGACCAAAACTCTTAAGCATAAAAATACACGCATGAACAGACTGTCTGTCAAACTCACACATACACACACAAATCACGAGAGTGCATTAACTGAGGGTGTATGCACTCATGTATGCACACACGAGTTCTCTTGATGATAGTATTAGCTAGCTAACTAGATGACTCAAAGCACCTGGAAGAAGCCAAAACAGGAAAGTAGTAAAACTACATAAATTGTTTCTAAAAGCGTATTTATATACAGCAAATTGTAATTTATGCAGTCAGTCATACTGATGGCCAACATCTTCAGTTTAAGTGTCCCCAACCAAACACCTCTACTGATTATGGGGAAACACCAAATCAGCCAATCATGCAGCAGCAACCCCATGCATTCAGCCATCTAAACGTTAAGAAGACAATTTGTTGAAGTGAGGATCAGAAAGTGGATTTAGGCTTCGTTGAAAATGACATGGTTGCTGCTGCCAGGTGAGCTGATCTGAGTAAACTCACAACCATCTTTCACGTTTTGTAGAGAATGATCCAAAAAGGAAAAAAAAACCAGCAGTGTGTCCCATTTTTGTGTCCATAAAGGAAAGCGGTCAATTTCCAGACTGGTTCAAACTTCTATGAAAAAAAGGTAAGAATAGTTCGAAGAAGCAATTGCTACAACTAAGATATGGGGACTACTATTTTTAAATGCACATCATGTCAAATATTACAATAGATGAGTAGGAGACCGTGTTGTGGTCAAGACCACCTAACCCGAGACCAAGACAAGACCGAGATCATAGTGTATCGAGACCAAGACAAGACCAAGACTTTTAGGGTCCGAGACCAAGTCAAGACCAAGACCGAGGGAAGTCGAGACCGAGTCAAGACCAGCGGCCCGCGTTAACTTACGCGACAAAATGAGAAATATGATCAAAATTGCTTCTCAAATTGATCTGAAAGATCCATATTCCCATAAAAACACCTAAATATTAAATATTTAATAAATCTAACCAATACTAAAAGCAGAACAAACTTTGTTCTGTGTGTTGTAGTTGACTGCAGCTCCAGCCAGACCTTGCTTTAAATCTGAAGATCCCAAACTGTGTGGCGCGCCCTCTAGAGGGAGCACCATGCCATTGCATGGGAGGGGTTGAGGGAAGAAAAAAAAAACAGGAACGCCGTATGCGCTGTGTTTTTACCTTAGAATGGCCAACTCTCTGTTATTCCTCTGTCAGTTTGATACAGTAGGGGCTTCTGCACTTCCCATATCTGTGTCCTCTGTGAATTTTATCAGCAGTTAAAACTGTTTAATCCGTTGTTAACATGTCGTTTTCCGAGCCGCCTTAAAACGCAACGCTCGCGCTGGGTATAGACCTGTGCGGCAGTGAAGGAGACCTGCTGCTGCTGTGCAGAGCTACGCAGCTGTGTTAGAATCATGGCAGCAAACCAGCAAAAACGCAAAGAACTTTTCACAGTTCTGAGATGAGTAAAGCTGTTGGATGCAGGTAAAGTTATCCAAAAGATGACTAGCTAATATCAATACAGCACCTTAAACTTAACAAGTAGCTTGTAGGCTACTGGTATTGTTGTCTATGTTCAGCTACGATTCATTTTGCCCCCAAAAAAGTTGATTCCCCCCCCTTGTTCGTCTGGAGCCGGGCCTAGGTAGAACAGGGAGTCTCTAAGAATCCACCCCACCCCCCAGCCCCATACATGTCGTTCAATCAGACAGCTATTTGTAAGCCATAGATAGTTTGAAACCACTGGGGGGCCCAGAAGAAAAAGTTTGTGAACCACAGCTTTAAATACACTTTGAAACCATGACAACGCATATATATCTATGTAGTTATCATTGAAAACAATTTAATGACTTATTTCTGTCATAACTTGTTGCGTATGGTGAACTGACAACTCCTCTGACTGTCGGACTTCTTAATGCACATGCAGGCATGGTACTCACTGCATGTATGCTATTCTGACAGCGTATGGTAATTTGATAGAACGGCTCTCAGTGACACTCAAGTCCTATCTTCTAAGTAAAGAGCTGTTCAGAAACATCGGACTGTTCCTGAATGACACGCCACTATATTGCAGACTTTTGGTCACAGCATTGTCCCATATATGCGACAAGTCAGTCAACACCTCCGCACAATAATTCAGCGCAGTGAGTGACTTTTTTTCATCACAAATGCTTGTGTCTCTGTACAGCTAGCTTTGCTAGCATCACGTCAACGGAGCTTAGCTTTCTTTGAGCTTCTTATCTAAATGACGAAAATAGTTAGACGTTGTCCCCACCGTCTGTGAAAGCGAAGCGCTGCTGAGTTAGCAGTGGCCATCAGATTTCTTATGATTTATGCAGCGCTATTCTATTACTGACGGTTAGACAGACATCTGCCGCTGAGAGGAAACCACTGCGCATGTCTCAGAGCGCCGCGTGCGAGTGAAAGGTGGGGAGAGGAGGGGAGGGGGAAGTAACAGAAACACGTAATTGCTTGATTTTAATCGGTGCGTTTTGCATCCTCTGAAAAAAAATATGTTAACAAATAAACTGGACAGTATGCTGTACGTTTAGTGATATTTTCACAGTTGCGGTCTTGAAATAAAATGCCGAGTCCTCAGCCCCCGAGACCGAGACAAGACCGAGACCATCAAAAAATGGTCTCGAGACCAAGACCGACTTCGAGTACTACAACACTGGGAGACCCTACCAGGTGTCACTGAGAACTCCCATGGGCTGCCCATTCCTGGAGCAGAATAGATTGGGGAAAACAATGTATGGTCCAAATAACTACAAATAATTTCACCTGAAACATTTGGATACTAGAGTCATAATTTAGTATAAACAATTTGAAAACATGAATAAATGTCCTCCACAGTCACCGGATCTCAAAACCCTAACCCCAACTTTTCTTACTATGTACCTGACCCACCAGAAAATTCATGCTCTTGAATGAACTTCCTTTCTGGATCAGTGCCTTGCGTGTGTACATCCCAGATGATATTGAAGACAGACATTCTGGCAAATAGCCAAGCTGATAGAGACAAGAGGCCAGAAGAATAAGCAGTCAGACCGACAGACAGAGGGGCTTTTACAGGAGCTGTCCGGCTCAAAGGTCAAAAACACTCCCAGCTGCTAGAGGAGTTCAATCTACTGGATGTGCTGCGCTTACTTCAGCATCTTTTATTTATTTCTTTATCTCACAATTTGATCTAACCCAAACACCCCCATAAACTTCTGTACGCCCCAAAGCAAAGTTCTGAGACAGTTAAAAAGTTCAAATGGTTGGCTGCGGCCCAATCAGCTGTCTTGGATTTGCAAAACAAATAGGAAAAACTGGCTCATGCAGAGCACTGAGGGTATTGCTTCACAACGTCATGTCACACCAGTTGCTCCATAGATACATAGTAAGTGTTGCACTACAGCTAGCGCACATGTGTGCCTGGCGTGTGCTATGTCAGAGAAGAAGGGATGCTTTACAGTGTGAGCCGCTGCTGACACTGTAAAAGCCCAAATTTCCTGAGCCTCCAAACATATGGTTAAAATTTGTTTTTTTATTGTGGTATTTTAACACTGATTAAATCCAGTATTTGGCAAACTTAGGCAATGTTTTTTTTTTTTTCATATCAGTTTTACAGGCTTAGAACATATCATTCTGAAGATGTCAATGCTTTCATATTTACTTATCATTTCACTTATTTTAGAAGAGTTTTAGTCATAAAAAGGCTAGCTGTTTGGCTTTGATATCTCCATCATATTCATTCATCTCCTTACTATATGAGTTCTTCATTGTGGCTTGTTGCAATTGGTCGTATATTTTACAATCACTAGGTTGAGATTCAAAGTCAACTTGTGGTTGACTACTTTATTTTTTATAAATATTTAAGGTTCAGTGGAATTAAATATTTGATTGGTAGTTGCTTGTCTTTAGCATAAATAATCTCTTTACAAACATGAAACAGTTGCTGTCTTTGTCATATTGTCTGACTTAGTTTTGTTTATTTCTGTGTTATTTTGGTTAGATCTGTCTTGTTCCGTGTGTTTCTTATAGTTATTCTTTGTTACTTTAGTTTTTCTAGGTTTCTTCAGTTTGGTTATTCTTTATTATTTCCTGACCCCCGGTGTACTCTATCTCGTACCCTGTGCCACTTTCTCTCTCCCTGTCATCAGGCTGCCTCCTGTTCCCTCCACTTGCACGTGCCATCAGTTAGCTCATCAGCCTAGCTCTTTTGTTCAGCGTTCAAACTCGTCAGTATTTAAGCTTCTCATTTTCAGTCACTACTCACCAGATCCTTTTGTGTACTTCCGTCCCTTCCTCGTTCTATCTCGTGTTTCCTTGCTGGTTTCCTACGCGTGTATTTTGTAGTTTTTGTTGTATTTTCTCATTAAAATTCTTCTATACCTACTCAACTCCTCCGTCATCTGCATTTGTTCAGTATATTCACAAATAAGCACAGATAAGCAGCCTTTTTTTAACAAACAGGTTGCTTCGGAACACAGTTGATCGCTATGTACTTTATTTACTGTATTTTTATTTTAAAATGTATGCTATGCTATTTTGTAGAATTTCAAACTCTTTCCATTAGTAAGCCATTTTCCAGGTCTATCTCCTAAAAGCTTTCCTTTGGAAGGCGCTATATATTTGTGGTCGTCAGCATTTTTTATTACTCTTACAGCTGTGTGGGCTTTATGAGTTCCCTTTAATATTTTGTCAAGCTACTGGTTTTAAATTGACTGTGGGACTGAGTCAACCTGTTGGTTCAGTGATTAGCTGGTTTTGTGATGGACTGGCAGCCTGTGCAGAGTGTACCTAACTTCTTTTCCCAATGACTAATGGAATAAAATTTAAATCTTCTCCAACCTTAAGCAGGAGATCTGACAGACACAAAATAAAGAAATGGGGAGAAAATGTTAAAGTGCTCATTAATAAAACAACATAATAAAATATCGGTCCATATTCAATGACAAAAGTCCATTTCATAAATAAACTATTAGCTACAGAGTCAAAATTGAGTTAAACTCTGCTGACTTGTGTTTATAGCAGAACCAGATTCCTTTCACCTTGATGCACATATTCAGATTTACAGCTAAAAGCAACTCATCAACAAAACCTAATCCACATTTATTTCTGCTGCCACGCAGCAAAGAATCTCATCTGGTTTTCTTTTATAGAGAGTAAAATGCTCAAGAATCATTCTACGGTCCTTTGGCTCCCACACTCTGAGCACTTCTATGAATGATTGTAGGGAGTTAGGAGACGTTGGCATGCTGCCTATCAGTGCAGCTGTGGAACACAGCTGAGACGAGGAGAATGACGAGAAGATTAAACGGGGTCAAATGTTACATTTTAGGCTTTAAACCCTTGCAAATTACTAATTACCTGCTTCAGGGTGTAACTTCCACATCAACTTTGGGTTACAAGTTCCAGATCACCAAGTTCAAGCTCAGATATTTTCTTCTAAGCTTTGAAAAGAATTGTTTCCAAACGATCAAGTGGAACAAAAGTAATAAATTAATTCAATTGCAACGCTATTGTGTTTTCCAGGCATGTAGTGACATTTTATAGCACAATCATTCCCTTCAGTTGTTATAAAAAATGCTGTGTATATGAAACATGACTTAAAAGAAATTTGACTTTGCAATTTGAAAATTTAAGGTCAGCTTTCTGTCTCTTTTTCCAACTTTAGCGCGTCATCAGAACCACACATTTCTATTACGCTGTTTACAACCATTCTTAGAAGAAGGGTTGGACTGAGAAGTAGTTTGTATGATGAGCTCAGCAGATGCACAGTTCCAGCAGGCCAGCCACTCCTGCTGCTAGTCTTAAGTAGTTGAGTGGGAAAAACACTGGGGAGGGGTGCTCTGATTGATCAGAAACTATGATGTGACATGTGTCAAAGAAAAGTTAAAAAGAAAACATGCAACAACCAGGGAACACCAGCTATTTCTTTGGCCCTCAAGACTTCAGAGGCCCACAGAAATAGAAATTCAAGATGACGGTTGTGTCCTTAAATAATATTTTATCACTCAAATCAAATCATATAGGAAGTGCAATGAAATCGTTGTGTAATATTGTCGATTTGTTATTATTTAGTCTTAAAAAAATGCAAATTGAATGCAGAGAAAGCTACATTTTAAAAGTTTATTAAAGGGCAGTTTTACCTTAGTTTGAGGACATTGGTGATCTGGATGTGGTCTGAAATGAAAACAAGTTTGACCCCCCTGCACTAGAACCCATTAATGTTATTGAAGCAGCTTTTAATTTGAGTCCTTCATTCTGTCATTGTTGGTAACAGCCTGGCAGCATACCATCTCTTGAGTTGAAGATATCTGCCCACTCAACCTGGCAAAAGTTGTTCAACACATTGTGAGGACACGTCTTGTCCTCAGCAGTCTTTTGATAACCACAGATTTTCTGCTGAATTTAGTTCTGGACTCCGGCTAAGCCAATTCAAATCTTTTGAAGAAACACATTTTCCTCTTATGAAGTCATTCTTTTGTTGAAGTGGACATATGCTTGGACTCACTGCGACACTGGAACATAAAAATCAATCTTCATCTCAAGCTTTCTGTGTAAAGTTTTAGGTCATTCAAAGTTTTGTTAAGTTTTTTTTTTTTTGTCTTGTCATTTTGTCCATGCTGGCAAAGGCTCCACTTTTTGTCTCTGGTATTCTGTGTTTTCTAAAATTATTTACGACTCATTTTTAATAGAATATGCCGCATTTGTATAATAACCAGAAGGATTCTATTAGAACTACTGAACTCTTATTTCTCCATAATCAGATTCACTATAATAGATGCTAAGGGATGGAAATTAAACTCTATGAAATTACATTTTACTTTTTGTTTTGTTCTCAAGCAGATTTTCTTAGTTTTCACCTTGAATGTGGGGGGGAAAAAATCAGTATGTGCACAACAAGACAAAATGTCAGTCTGGCTGGCAGGGACCATGCTGTCGTTTTTTTGTCGCGAGATCTTGTAAAGTTGGCCTTACAGAGGTAATGAAAAGGACTTTTACAGTGTGCCTGTAAAGTAACTGTAGTTACTCCTTCACACCAAAGGCAGGAGATTGTGCCAGTCGGAGTCAAAATGAGAAAGCCTATGGTGAGAGTTGCTGAGTTTGAAATGTTCACTCGCTCACTCAGGCAGGGTCAGGACCTGAGTTTATATTCTGAACACAATGTGAGTAGTGGACTACTTTATAATTATGTGCCGCCCATTTCGACTCTCATGTTACCTCATCTAAGGAGACTGACAAAACATCATGTATGTTGTTACAAGAGATGCTACTTTTCTCATGAAAATGAAAACTTTGCTCTCTGTGAAATGTTCCTGAAGTTGTTTTTCTGTTTTTGCATTTAAGCGTTACACATTATTTCTTTGTTGAAATGTGTTGCTGATATCAGACCATACAAATGGTGCACTTGGCCATGTCATTTCCTTTGTAGCTCTGTCTCTATTGTGGACAAAGCAGTTGAAGGAGTTACCGTAGCCACAAACTACATGTAGTTTGATTAGCTGCCACTACAGGGAGCTACTGCTGCAAGGTAGATTTTTGTTAACATAGAAAGTGAACTCACACTGCTTCTTGTGTTTCATTTGTGTGTGCGCGTGTGTGTGTGCGCGTGTGTGTGTGTGTCTTCTAGCTTCTCAGGTCCTGTTGCAACAGGTAGCCATTCAAACTGACCCGGATTCAAGTTCCTGTTAAAAGTTAATTTGCTCTTTTGTAACAAAGAATTGTGGCACAGTTCATAACTTGATTTATTTGGCTGGGTTTCCATGGCTGGATAACATCACACACACACACACACACACACACACACACACACACACACACACACACACACACACACACACACACACACACTCACACACATATATAAAGCTCGGGTCCTCTACCAACAGAGGCCCGGGACCTTGAGGGTTCTGCGCAGTATCTTGGCTGTGCCTAGAACTGCACATTTCTGGACTGAGATGTCTGATGTTGTTGCTGGGATCTGTTTTAGCCACTGCTTCAGTTTGGGGGTGACTGCCCCGAGGGCCCCGATGACCACAGGCACCACTGTGGTCTTCAACTTCCAGGCCTTTTCCAGTTCCTCTCTGAGGCCCTGGTATTTCTCCAGTTTCTCGTGCTCCTTTTTCCTGATGTTATAATCACTTGGTATTGCTACATCTACCACAACGGCTTTCCTCTGTTGTTTATCCACCACCACAATGTCCGGTTGGTTCGCCATTACCATTTTGTCTGTCTGGATCTGGAAGTCCCACAGGATCTTAGCTCGGTCATTCTCCACCACCTTTGGGGGGGATCCCCACGTTGATCTTGGGGCTTCCAGTCCATATTCTGCACAGATGTTCATGCATTGATCAGCACGACATGCCGGCTCAGACGTCGCCCGGCCAAACAAGGTCTGCGTCAGGTGCTGGGGAACCAGAGCACCTTGATGAAAAATGGGCTACTGGAACAAGATGGAAATGGGTGAGAGGTGAAAACATGGATCTGTTGGTATATATATACAGTATATACATGGACGTGTGTGTGTGTGTGTGTGTAAATTGGCATTAAATGAAATTTGACTGCACTGTATTGTAACCAAAATTGCAAGAGAATTTAAATCTCTGGAAGACTTATTTCTGCAAATAAATTGTCTAGTAAAATGTCTTAAAATTATATTAATTGTGAATTGCCGCTAGATAAACACACTGTACTAAAATAAATAAATTAACAGTTAAAACATATTCAGTTGCAACGAAGTATGGCAAGTGAATGTCATTGACTTGAGCTCAGTGCAATATTGACAAATCACTTAATTTCTAGTAGAAATCAAATTAACACAACTGCACATGGTCTCAGGAAGTTAAAAACAAACATCTTGGGAACATTGTGTAACAACAGCTTTTTTTTATGAGTAAAATGGTAGGCTATTGGTGATTGGTTATGCATATCACCAAGTAGTCATGACAAGTTTTAACTATATTTAATGCCAACTGATTTGATGGCGACATTTCCGCCCCCCGTCAGTCACTGCAGCGTGTTATGAATGAGTTGCGGGAGCGATCGATACAAACGCAGGTGCCAAACGTGATTGGCTGAAAGCCGGAGTCTAGTTATCGCCACCCCCTGCGCTCACTCCTCTGAACACACACTGTTACGTTCAGTGCTGCCTCGGCAGACTCCGCTGAGGAAAGGGCTCAGTGCGACTCTCGCAGAAGTCTGCTATTGCCAATAAGAATCACGGCCTATTTATGACAATCACATGATTTCACTGGGAGTCCGAGTGGTCCGCAGGGGGTCACTGGGCAGCGAGAGACGCAGACCGCGGCAGAGGGAGTGAGTGCTGAGGGAGACTTGGGAGGAGAGGGGGGGAATGATTGTGGTTGGGAGAAAAGGAAACATGACTTAACAGGGGAGAGAACCTGAGTTCATGCACTTTCTTCTTCCATCTGGACTCTGCGCTTGGAGAGGAATGGATACCAAAGTGGTTCATCTAAGGAAGACTACATCTAAAACTGGTTGATGCTTTGTTCACCAAACTGCTGCAGCCGCTGTTTGACTTCTCAACTCAAGCTGCTGGAAGATCTCCCGAGTCTTTTTTTTTTCTTCTTTTTTTAAAATATATGCTGTAATTCATCAAAAGGTGATCCACAGAGATGGCTTTGTTGCGCCTTTTTCATGGAGTAGATATAAGCCTGACGCGGTGGTTGATTTTGTGCTTTATCTGCTTTGTCACATCGAGCAAAGTAAGTCTGCTGCACTGGATTAATTATCTCCTTTGCGCACGTACGCACACGTCTGCAGATCCTATTAAGTCATCACATTATAATGTAATTGTTGAAAGCATACCAATAGGTTTCCGGGAGACAAGCTCACTCTCCCTTTTCTTCGCAGAGCGTGCTTCTGAATAATGGTGCAGACCGTGCCGGGTATCAAGGTGCCTCGGCGGTTCTTCGATCGCTTAATTTACCTCTCCACACAGGTACGTCAGGTGTTAAAAGCTAATAAATATCTGACTGATTAAATCCCAAATGTTAATTTTCGTGTTGTGACGTGCGCGTGCAGGCATACGTTTATTATAGCGAGCTTTTCTGCAGTGTCCGAATCCAAGAAAGTCTTTCTTCCGCTCCGTGCATCTCTTGAGTCAGCGCTCACCTGTGCGGCGCGTTTCCTCTCTTCACCACAGGGAGGCGACACACAACCTGGCAGAAAATAGCCAGTGTCTGCTGCTGCTGCAGCAGCTGATCCCTGTTATCCGCATTATTGTTTTAGTGATTAAAATGATTTACCTTCTGTATGAATGAAGTTAATAATACGAGACATGTTAACTAAAACTATCGAATAGACTGCCCAAAGACTTCTAAGCTGTACCAAAGATCTGAGAAAAGGTTTTACAATGTACTGGTTC
This sequence comes from Poecilia reticulata, assembly GCF_904066995.2. Classification (NCBI taxonomy): domain Eukaryota; kingdom Metazoa; phylum Chordata; class Actinopteri; order Cyprinodontiformes; family Poeciliidae; genus Poecilia; species Poecilia reticulata. The sequence continues at coordinate 23,448,829 of NC_088845.1, forward strand.
TCTAATTAGCTATTAGCTAATTATTAGTGTTTAGCAAACATATTCGTCTGCTTTTTGAGTTTGGATTTCAAGGCTGTGTCTACTTGTTTTTGAAGAAATATTTTGTTTATCATATTGTCACTTCTATGTGTGGTACTCTACTTCCTCATTATGTTCATCTGCATCAAACATTCACAACATATTTGACACTGACACGATGGAAATAATGGAGGATATAAATCCACTGCTCACACCAGTGTTGACTTTAAGTCAGACTGCTCACTGTTTTATCAGTGCTAATGGCCGTCAGGACTCACTAAACCAACACACTAACAAACTGCAAGATCTTGTCTCAGTTCAGCAGACGTCAGCAGACAAACTTTGTGTGTCTGTGTGCACTTTTCCCGCAGACTCTTTGTTTGACTATTGTCAGACACGGGTCAGTGCAGCTGTTTTTTTTTTTGTTTTTTTTTTTACTTGGAGTGGGACTGCTAACTAGAAGAGGGGGGGGGTGTCTGCATACGGCTGTGTATGTGCGCCTGTGCTGATGATGCAGGACAAAGTTGTGAGAGAGGATCTGTTTTTGCTTACATCTACATGCCATACACCTAATCGCTGCATTTCTACTCAGTCAAACAGATTAATCGCAATGGCTAATACGTAAAGACTCGATGGTTGCCTTCCGCTGTAGCTAGAAACTGGTGCAGTCTATGCAAAGCCAGGTGCTTAAAATATATGTGCATGTGTTAATGAGAGTGGATGTATGTCATTCTGTGGGCAAGATCTTTACGACTGCCTCAAGATGGACCGCACAACAAAGTTCAAATCCCCAGTCAGTCGCACTGTTTGTGATGACACACCGTCTACCAGCCTGCAGAGCCAAACCATGTGTCTGGACTATATTTACTTATTATTAAAGCAGCTCACACTGCACATGACCAAAAAGAAATGACTCTAACTCACAATACAGTCAAGATTACTATTATTATCTTTTAACCTGACAAAATGACCCATGACTCCATCAGTGCTACACTGTAATAATGTGTTTAATATCTTGCAGATGTTTTAACATCTTGGAACATTAACAGTTGTATTTGTCATGTTGTAACCACAAACTTCAACATGTTTTCTGGTGTTTTTGTAAGACAGACCGATACTGAGTCCTTTGTAGTCAAGACCTCTTGAGTACAAGAGGTCTTGACCTGTAGTCAACTACTTGTTGTAGTTGAGTAGTACATTTGACTACTCAAATGTAGTCAAGAGGGTCTTGACTACATTTGATATAAGAGGTTTAGCTCAAATGTCAAGCTTTGATCTAAACCTTTACATTTTAGCTGCTAGTCATTATTGTCCTACTGGAAGGTGAACCTCCACTCCGTTCTCTAGCAGCTTTACTTCCAGTATTCTCTGTGGTTAGATCCATCTTTTTAACCATTTACTCTGACCAGCTAGCCTGTCCTTGCTGATGAAAACTCTTGACATGGCGAAGGCATGTCACGGTGATTTGCCAAGTTAGCTCGCTGTCCCACTTTGCATGTAAGGCAAACATTTTAAGTTTGGTCTAGTTTACAGTATCTTCTGTCCTATGTTTGCATTGCTCCCAATGGTCATCACTCTATTATACATCCAGAACTTGGAACATTGTTTCATGACATAACCCTGTTTTAAATTTCACTGCAACAACACGACCTTCATGATGAGGGTGTATCACAGTGAAGACTTAAAACTGCACTGTTCAAATGAACAATGCGCTTTTGAAATAGATTTTTATTTCAAAACCAAAAATCTTTTACCTCTCTAAACAAAATCATGCTTCATTTTCTATTGGTCAACCACATAAAACTCTTAACTACTCTGAACTTTGTAGATGCAACATTACAACTACAGAGTAGGAATACTTTTACCAGGCAATTTAAATTGCAACTTTCTTCTACAATTAACAATAGAACTGTTGTTATTTTTTGGTTTTTTTGTGCTTTTAAGGGAGTTACTAAGCGATCATCAAATTTTGGGGAACTGTCCATTAGTTTCTCTTACCAAAGGACTATTGTGTGTATAAAAGTTTGAGGGGACAGGCTTGTGACCCCCTACCATGCTCCTGTATGACCTGCAGCTTTGCAGTCTGAAATGCAGTAAAACACTAAATCTAACATAACTCACATTCTGCAGAAGGGTCTGTTTTGGAAAAGCCTGCTTTACTTGTAATTATGTCTTGACCCTGCCAGTAGAAATATACGAGTAAGGTCAAGGAGAACATAAAAAAAGAAATGGGAAAAAATGTTATACTTTTTATTCTAGATGAAATACAGCGAGGAGAACAATGTTCACTTTGTTGTAATCACCACAGACTTAGGAGAAAAGTGTTTCATTCTTGCCAAGGAATTAAAAAAGTGTTTCTTTTTTTTTCTTGTATTTGAGTCGCTATCAAAGCTACTAATATTGAACTTAATTGGTCAGAATTTATAGTCAATGATTTTGACAGGATTATCTAAAAGGAAATATTCTAGTAGCTAGGTAGGCAGTCGGGTCCTATGAGTTTAAACAGACCAAGTGTGAAAACAAAGTAGATTTATATGTGAAAAACGATATTGTGTGAAATTATATACCAGAGTCTACCATATAAGACTGGCAGTATTGTTAAGACCTAGGGTTGTTTCAGTTACGGCCTATTTACAGAGAATCTGGAAAGTATTCAGAGCGCTTCACTTTTTCCACATTCTGTTGTGTTACAGCCGTATTCCAAATTGTATTGATTTCTCTCATAAAGCATCTACACACAAATACCCCATCATTACAGAAAAATTACTTCTCTCAATACTGGACGTTTTCCGGTTACTAAATATACTTGTGTCTATAACAAGTTAAAGAAGCAGAGGTATGTTTGGAAATCAAAACCAACCGTCCATGGTGAAACATGGAGGTGGTAGGTTCACACACTGGATCCATTTTGCTGCCGCAGCTGAATGATTATTCAGCATTGATGCTGCAGGGATTTTTGAGTTAAGTTCTTGTATCCATACAATTCTAAAATAAATGTAGAACTAGACAGACAAAATTTATTCAAACACACAATGCCGTGAAAATATTACGATATTTTAAACTTGAATCAAATGGCACTGGTTTGCAACTATTTGCTGTGCATATAAGAAAATTCACCAACATTAACCAACATAGCAATTTAGGGGATTGCATAGCAAAAATTAGAAAGAAATTGTTGGGTTTTTTTTATTTTTAAGCAGACTGAATCATTATTGCATTTTTTTATGCTTAGATTCCCCTACAGCATCATAAATCTTTTGAATCCATTATAGTAACATCCAAGATATTTGGTCTTATTTTTGCCTCTCGCACTGAGTAAAAGACCAAGCTTTATATTGCCACATATTTCTCAAATTGTGTTTTACTTGTTTAGGTTCAAGGCTTCCTTAAAAGTCTGAAGTTTGGGATGGTAATCAGACAAAAAACATTTTCCACACCTTCTCTATGTCCAAAGAGTAAACACTGTCGTTAAGTGACTGGGACTTGTGTAGTTGCTTAGACTGCATTCTAATTCAAAGGCTTCAGTATTTATACAATTTTGCATAAATGATTTTCTTTTCCCCATTTGTTCCTGTCCTCTTTTATTTTCCACCCAGAATATGAAATAGTAACCCCATATGAGGTTAACCACCAAGGTGTGTACATCTCTCACGAAATCGCCCATCATAAGCGTAGAAGACGACGTCGATCCCTGACTCCAGATGCGGAACATCCAGAAACTGGCGGCAGCCACGAAGCAGTCCACTTCCAGCTCAGGGGCTTGGGCCAGGATTTCCACTTGGAGCTGAGTGAGGCTTCAGAGAGCCTGATGGCACCTGGCTTCACTGTTCAGGTCCTGGGAAGAAACGGCACAAAGAGCCTGAGGGCCTACCACCAAGACGACCACTGCTTTTACCAGGGGTCGCTGAGGTCAAGGGTCAACTCCTCAGTGGCTCTGTCCACATGCCTGGGAATGGTGAGTCTGAACACGCACAGAATCAGGTTGCAGCCTACGCCGGGTGGAAAGAAGGGAGAATATGCACTACCTAGCAGAACTATGCAAGAACTTTTATTTAACTTTTTCACCTTACAACCGCACACTGTGATGTATTTAGTTGGGATCGCTGTGCTGTTTGTTCTCTCGTGTCCGTTAGGTAAACTGTGAAACCTTCAGAGAACATCTGGGTTTAGGCTGATTAAATGACACACAGGTGGACTCTATTTACTAATTAGATGTGTTCTCTAAGCAATTGGCTACACCTGTGTTTGTTTAGCAGGATCTGAATCGAATACACGTGCCACCCATTCTTTCAAGGATTTTAGTTTTTGTAAACTAGTTTGAAAATCTATCCATCCACCTCACAATTATGTGATATTTTGTGCTGCAATATCAAATAAAATATCATAAATACATCAATGTTTGAAGTTACAATATGGCAATATTGGGGTTTTTTTATCTGTCAAGAGGTTTGCAAATCTATCCATCCACCTCACAATTATGTGATATTTTGTGCTGCAATATCAAATAAAATACCATAAATACTTCAATGTTTGAAGTTGCAATATGGCAATATTGTTGTTTTTTTTATCTGTCAAGAGGTCAGTTGAACTGACCTCTTGGGACAATCTTGATTTAGTTTAGGTTTTGGCAGCATTTACATTCGTCATGGAGTGCTTTAATCACACTCCCCGAACTACAAAAAAAATCAGGAGTTTGGGAGCCAAATAAACTCAACTGGTCTCGATAGTGTGATAATATAAACACACTGAAGCCCACACATCAAGAAACAAAGAAGTTAGCAACCCATTTCAGTTTTCATCTGAAAAATGAGAGACTAAGATTTAATCAAAAGTAAATCAGACAACAGGGTCAGATTATAGTTATATTTGTAAATTGAGAGAAGACAAGTAGCATTTAACCCAGAAATGCTTAATAGACATAGGCACTGGAATACTTGATGCTCAGTGGAAATGTCAAAAACTTAATTTGGTTTTCCCCAAGTAGCATTTTACGCGAGGTAATATTAGTGGAAAGTTGAAACACCTTATAGAAGTGACACTTGTTCATGCAAACCTTTCAGAACAAAAACAATGTACATTCAGAAACCATAAACTGTGTTTAATCCCATCTAAGGTTGTAAAAGCACCACCTGCATGTTTTGTTTGTTTGTTTGTTTGTTTTTCTGGTGGTTTAATGAGGCAATTTAGTTTATGTGAGGTACTGCATCGCTGAAGATAATTTTATACTTATGCTGTTAGTTTGTGCAGAAGAATGGCCTAATTTTAACAGTGACCACCCTCGGTTTTGTCTTTCACAAATGTGATATAATACAAAAAATAATAATGACATTTGGTAAGTCAGAGTGCTGACCTCTGGTATTATTTGAGCCCTCTTAGCCCATCTCAATAAAAAAAAAAACCCGAAAAAAAACTAAACTTTTGTGGACAAAGGTATAATCCTCTTAGTCTTAAAATCCTATACATATCATTTTCTCGGTTTTCACAAGGAACATTTCTTAACATAATAACATGACTCACTTTAACCACAGCCTGCCGCTTTTCTGTCTTTAACCGTATTAAAAGCCTGAGTCATACTGGTAATATTTAGATTTGTAGAAACCACTGCTGTGTCTGAGAATTGCCCTTTGAAACTAGAGGTTTCGAATGACACATCTCAGGGGACACTTGTTCATCTGTACGTGTGTATCTGCTCAGAGGAGTTCCAAAAAAAAAAATGTAGCCATGAAGAGCCGCAGTGCCCATAAATGTGGTTCTCACGATTGATATTGGCCAGGACAAAGTGGGCCATTGCATCCAAAGGGAATTGGAATTTTTCTGGTGCAAGTTGGGGAACTGCAATTATTTGTCTGCAATCAAAGATATTAAAGCTTCAGGGGAAAGATAAGGATAAAGTTCCCAAAATATCCACATGTCTCATAACAGGCTCCAAACCATGTTTGTTTTGTTTTTATAAACACGTATTTTCACAACATTATCTCACCAACAGCAACTGGTTGTAAGAAAAGTATTAACATGAATTTAGCCATTAAACTCCCCTAAAGAAGTACCTATAACACAAGTTTTAATTATTTTTAGATTTAGGGGTTTTTTGTGTCAAGAAGATTTGGCTAGTTTTAGGTTAGAAGGAAATTATATTAGCATGTCTTAATGCATAGATGCATGTCTTATACATCAGCATCAATAATTAAGCAGTGAATATATTTTTAATTCATTACTCATCATTTATTAGAGAGATACTGCCACGGCCCACACAAGCAATGAGAAGACTGCTGACTTGACAATAGTCCATAAGAGAGTCATTAGTTAAGTTTTGGGGGTTTTCTGGTCATTTTTTTTTTACTTCTAATGCTGTGGCTCCTTGATGTACAAGTACATCTCAACAAATAAGAGCATAACCACAAGTTATTTTAGTCTAGCAACTCAAGTCAAAACATGACACTAACATCAATTCATTACACACAAAGTAATGCTTTTTCAATCATTTATTTCTGTTTGTTTGGAGGAATTAGTCTTAAATGTTTGTTTGTAAAGAAGCTGGTTATTTACAGAGGACTATGTTGAAGCATATCAACAAAAAGATTAGTGGAAGGAAAAAGTGTGCTTACAAAGTGCATGATTAACAGGGATAATTCTAACACTGAGAGGTGTGCTATGCAAAGCCCTTTAAGCAGATTGGCTTGGTCTGCAACTGGTGCCAGGACTTTAACAATTAATGCACAAAGATGTGGCACGGACATGGGTTACAACTGTTGTGTTTCTTGTGTTTAATTACTTGGCAATAGACAACATCTGGGGTGTCTTATCTGTGTTAAGGAGAAAAAAGGACCAGCCTGTTGCTTGGTGGTCTAATGTCTTTTCAGTCTTGAAATTGGATCATCAGCCATTGCAGACAAATTGTCTGGTACTGCTGCACTGTGCACAAGACAGGGGGCCATGCACTATGACATGGAAATGCAAAGATTTTATTTGGAAATTGATAATTTTTTCCTGCTCTAACTGTGCCAGCCCCTACACTTGGAGGACTGACATGATTGTACATTTTCTATTTCATGTCAAAATAAAGTTCTCATAGTACTGGGACCAGGTGCTTGATGTCTAGTGTGGGGCGTCCACATTTCATCTGCAAGTGTTGGTTCACCGTGTTTTTTTAAGTCCAAGGTCAAAGTAGCTATCAACCAGCAAATCTTAGACCACTTATTGTTTCCCTCTGCTGACAAACTGTGTCCAGATGCTGTTTGTATTTTACAACAGGACTTGGGGAAATATTCAAACTGCCAAAGATTCAAATATCAGAATTAATCAATGACAACAAGATTATCATGCTTGTTGGACTGGCATAAAACCCCATCAAATATCTTTGCAGTGATGAAATTTATGGGACACTGGACTTATAAAAAAAACAAAAAACGAGCCAAACGCCATTGTTAAAGCAACTGAGGCTTCCTTAAAACCTTAGTCTATCTGCATCTTCTGTCTAAATTTAATTACTAAAATAAATTATATTTTTTAGCAACAGTCTATTTCATTATGGATGAACTTTGGCAACAAGCAAATACTGGCAACAGACTCTCCGTAGTGATCCTCAATTTACCATGTTATTACTTTGATCTGCTTTTTGTTAACCATTGTTGGGTCTTTTGTCCTAAAAAAAAATATTGTTGGTTCAAAGCCCGTACGGAGCGCAGATGTGTCTCGTTGGTAAATGTAAAAAAGAAAGCATAAGAAATCATAGTTTAAAAAAGAAGATCAAGAGATGAAGGTTTTAAGGGTCTTTACAACAATAAATCCCTACAAGGCCGAGTTACGGGAGTAAAGTAAAAGACGCCTTTTCAACTTTCCCCTTCTGGCAGCCCTGATAGTGGTTATTCCAGCTTTGATGACAGTAGAGAGATCAACCATGAAAGTCCTTTTTCTCACAAGCGATTCATTGGTGGAAGAAAAGTAGCATGTCAGTCTCACTAAGCTCACGATCCACCTGCCAAATATTTTCATACTCTGGATGGTCGCACACATGTGAAAGGAAACGTCATATTTCTGTTCCTCCTTTGTGTCGGCTTTATGTTGCTGCGTCTTGTCTGGCTTTTATTGGGGTGGGTGTTACAGGGTCAGCAAAGTGCTTTGCAGACATTTTTTCACTTTAGCAACATTAATCTTTTTTGTTTAGTTTTTATCTTATAGTCCCTCTGCGTGGAGTTTGGCCATATTCAAAGATAGAAGACGGAAACTCTTTACGTCTTTAATGAAAAGTGAAAAAAAAAAACTATTTTACATTTAACTGAATGTGAGGAGGGAAGAGCAGCTGTGACAGTTATGTTCCTGTGTGGTGAAGTTTCTAAATATTTTTTTTATCTGGTTTACATACATTTACAGACTGTAAATTGTTTATTTAAATGTTTTAAATAAAATAGGAATTTTAAAAGTAGTTATTTTACAAAACTCTAAATGGTTAACAGCTGGAGTTGTTGGTTTCTAAAAAAAACACCAGTGTCAGACTGGAATAATTAAATCTGACACTGGTTATGACAAAGAAATATTGTAACTTGGATATCAGTCTAGTATTGGAATATTTTTGGGAATAAAACCCTTATACAAATCAATAGTTGATGTACAACTTTTTTTTTCCCCAAATAGGATTTAGTTTGTATAGTGTAAAGTAATAGTGGTATGTGAGTAGAAAATTTAGCATTTAAGGATTTTTTTTTCAAATTCTCTTGAATATTCTCCCTTGAAATTCTTCTGTAAGTCTTTGTACAAAGTTATTCTCTCCCACTTCTACCACAAACCTCTTTTTTTTCTTACTTCTGCAAAAGTGCTGGTGTATTATTTTTGCCCTGAGGCCAGCAGAAGCAGTGATAATTTCATGCTGCACTCTTGTCCCTCCTCTGGGATTTCCAGGATTATATGAGGGATGCTCTACTGATCTGATAGAGCTTTGAAAAGAGAATAGTGTGGTCTTGACATGTTGCTATATCCAATGTGTTGCATACCATTCGTGAACAAATCTGGGGAAAAAAACAGCCTTACCTGTTTTATCATGTGTGAATATCAATCATTGTTTCCCTAGTCAAGTAAAATAGATTTCAGGTGGATCAGAGTCGTGTCCTGGTGGAAATCCCCAATTAATTTGGAGAACTAAATAAGAGAGACACATACTGCACATTCAGGTGCACCTTGTAATGCCGCCTTCCTTTCCGTTATAGTTTTCTCACCCACCCACCCCCCATTCCTGTTGCTGCTTGTCTATGTGACTCTTGACTCTGGAGAGCCCAGCTGTTTGCGCCCTCCCAAGTAGTGTTTCAGCATTTTATGACAGCTATTTGAACCTAGTGGAAGACTGTATGTAATCTGATGACTCTGGCAATGTAGAACTGGGACCAGTGTGACCCAGTCTCCTGAGTTACACAAAAAGTCACTTTTGTGCAAACTATTAAGCCATTGAGAAAGCTGAGGTGGCTCTCGGTTTTTTGAGGCAAGAAAGTGAAAATATATGCATAAGGGTATTATTCATTTTGAAAGACTTTTTTTTTTTTTTTACATTTTCAAGTAGCGACAAGGAAATGTTTTAAAAATAAAACTTAAGACGCTAATGAGAAGTTACCATCTACAGGTCTTTTTTTTTTTTACAAGGCTTCAGTCCAAGATTGTCTCCAGCTCCGTCTCTCTAAATGCGTTCTTCTGTCATGCTGATTATGTTTATGATTATGTTTGTCAGGAAACAACAGTAACTTTATGGTTGCTCTTGCAGCTGACAAAGAAACACCTGCAAACAGGAACTGCTTTCCATTTTTATGGGCATAAAAATGTACATATTTCAAAAAGTATGCACTTACATGTATACTTGCAAACATCATCTAACTCTAACAATGTTTTTGCCTCTTTTTTTTCGCAGATGCACATAAATGTTATGCTGTGTTCAGACTTTCATACTTACACAAACACTCTTTTTGTCAGACGTTTTACTATCTGTTTCAGCCCATTTTTCTGTCTGTAGTGACAAAAAGACCTAACACTCTGCTCAGCAAAAAGAAAGGGGGAAAAAAAAGGACTGCAGTCAATTAAATGTGTTTCAAAGAAATGGCAGAATTTGCCAAATGTGTTAAGTCTAATGCTCCAAAGCCAGCTGACTGTCAGCACAAATATGCTGCATCTTTGGAGAGATTGAAAGAGACAAACATGAAAGAGGAGAGAAAAGTGCATCCAAGTCACTGACTCTGCAGTAGTCATTAGAGGATTTTTCTTTTTTCAGAAAAAGACAAACACTAAAATTTGCCAGTAGATTAAGAATTTGAATTTAACCTCAAAACCTAAAACTTAAACATTTCCTCTTTACCTAATCCTAAAACAAGGAAACTTGTAATCACAGATGTAGAAAATAGGGTGTTAAAATGTTTGCCAACTCGATAAAAAAAATGAGCTAATTGCCAAACATTTGCTTTTTTTTTTTTTTTTTTGTCACACACCAGTGACGCAAATCCATTATACCACCACATCCTCATTGTTCTCAGTTGGATTCAGATCTGGAGGCCAGTTAAGTACCATGATCTCATTGTCATGTTCAAGAAACTAGTTTGGGAAGACTTGAGCTTTGTGACGTAGCACATTATACTGCTGGAAGTAGCCATTAGAAGACTGGTACATAGTGGTTATGAAGGAATAAACATGGCCAGCAGCCATGCTCAGTTAGGCTATGATGTTTAGACAATGCTTAGCTAGTAGTAAAAGGCCTACAGCCAAGCATATTCACCACAGCATTACCCCACCACAAGAGTGAGCCATGAATACAAGGCATGCTTTCATGTTTTACGACAAAATTCTACCATTGAAATGTCACATCGGAAATTAAAATTCATCACACCAGGAAAAATTCTTCCGATCTGTTAGTATCCAATTTTAGTGAGCTGGCGGGAATTATAGCTTTAATGTTCTTAGCTGACAGAGGACCCGATACGGGCTGTTGCTGTTGTAAGCCATCTACTTAAAAGTTCAGCATGCGGTGCACTCAGAGAGGGTGTTCTGCATATCCTGGTTATAGCAAGTGGTCCTTATTCTCCTTTTCCCTTTGACATCAACAATGCATTTTCATCCACACATAACTGGACATCCTCTTTTCCTCAGACCATTTTCTGTAAATCTTAGAAATCGCTGTAGCTTGTTTTTTTTTTTTTGTAATACTCAGACTAGCATATCTGGCTCCAACAACCCTGCTGCTTTCAAAGATTTGCAAAGTTATTTAAAAAATGTATTCTGGAACTTAATTTGAAACATTTAACACGGCCAAAGCAGTAAACATGTCTAAGCTGAGTTGTAAACAAGAGTGTGAGTTGTGAATGAGTGAATGTTTCTTGCACTACTCAAGTCTTGCTGATAAGTAGCAACTGACCTAAAACGTGAAAACAGATGTTAGGAGTGAAGAGCCTAGGCTAATAATTGAGCTGCACAGAAGTTTAATGGGTTCAGGTCTGGAGTGACCAAAGGTCACATTCTGTCTAATTGCTGACCAAGACAAGTTGAGGAGCTCAACCAACAGCAGAAGCAAAGCAACATGTTGTAGCTATTAAGTGAGTTCAGCCCTTAGGCCGTGTTCGTTAGAAGAAAAAAATCTACCTCCCAAGTGTGCAGGACAGGATAATTTTCGCCCTTGTTGTCATTTTTAACTATTTTTTTGATGATAAAAATCACCAAAGTCTGACATATTTATTCACTGCTGATGGATTCTTTGAAAAGTCACGGCCTGCCCAAAAGTAATGGAATAAGCTGAGTCAACTTTTTGTTTTGTCTCTAGTCAGGTTTGATCCGAACGCAGGACGCAGACTACTTTCTAAGACCGGTGTCACGTAGCCTGGCAGAGAAGGAGAACTTCACCGCTCCTGTCAGCCACCAGCCACACATCCTCTACAGGAGCGATGGAAACTCCTGGTCAATGCAGAGCTCTCACAAGCTGCAGAAGAGATCCACTGACGCATCACATCACAAACCACGCAGAAGCTTCCTCTCCTCAACAGAACCCACCTACACGGCATATAAAGGAGATCAATACAGACCACCCGTAAAGCAAAAAAGTCACATCCACGTAAACCCGGGTGAGAAAATTAACGGCACGAGTCCCGGAGACCGACTGAAGCATCGAGAAAGCAGCCGTCACCACAGAGATTATAGACACGGGGAGAGGCAGAGGCAACACTTCTGTGGCAGAAGGAAGAAATGTATGTAAGGGCAATTTCTCATTTATTTTCCAAACCAGCAACATTCATCTTCCTCGTTGTGTTTAGAACTATTTAGAATTTCTACAATTGCTTTGTGCCCACATGTTATACGAAGGACTTGGAAGGAAGTACTGCAGAAATACCACTTTAACGTTTCTTTTTTTTTCACTTATGATGTAAGTAAATTTACTACTAGGTCAAAATGTGTAACCTTCTTCCCCACGTTTAAGTTGTGTGTATTTCTATACTGGTCAATTCCATTCACAAATTTAAAAACACAGCCATGGTAGACTGTAATATTCAAAATTATCAGGACAGTAAACGCTTCAAAATACAAGGTTCTGCACTGGAAGTGTCTTGCTTTCATTTTCCAGGATCATTATTTAAAGATTTGGTGTAAGTGTTCATAAATTCCATGGTGATTGTAATTTTTACCTGAACATGACGCTTGTTTGAGGCGTTAAGGACTTAAGGTTTAGTTATTCAATATGCATCATGTCATCCACATGAACAGACATGAACCAGGGTCTTCTATCACCAAACAAACACGAGACGCAACAAACTCTTCTGTCATACTAAGGCCCAGAATTTAACCACACACACACGCACGCATACACGCGCACACGCACACACACACACACACCCACACACATACACACGCACACACGCACACACACACAAACAGTCAGTGTGAAGGTTTTGCATGTGGAATTAGGGAGGATTTACCTGGCATGCAAAACCCACTCTTGCGTATGAAGATCAGTAAGCAGCTATTTGCAATAGCTCACCAAAGTAAATGTTGAATAAGGACTCTTAAGTCAAATTACTTAACATTATGTGACAAAATGAAAAATTGGAATGTTATTTAATTTTAATTACTCATATATATTTTCTTTTTTGTCTTGTAATTATTTTTCACAGATATGCCTAAACCGCCAGAGGAGGACGTTTTTATCCTTCCAGATGAGTATAAGATTGTCCCCAGGAACAAGCGGGCAGTGCTGATGAAGGATCAACCCAGTCAGAAGCTCAATGTGGAGATGCTGGTTGTAGTTGATAAAAAGATGATGGACAACCACGGCCATTCGAACATCACTACATATGTTCTTACTGTGCTTAACATGGTGAGAGAAATTACTGTACTATTCTTGTAGCTTAAAACTAAAACTGATGTATTAAATCGATACTAAGCAACATAATCATAGCACTGTAATACGGGAAGTATTTAACCTTCAAATGGAGACCATTCCGTCATATGTTTTTTAAAACATAGTCATGGCAGCCTATCATATTCAAAACGATCAAGACAGTCGACTAGTTTTAAAATACGAGGCTGTGAGCTGGCAGCGGTTTGTTTTCTTTTTTGGGTATATTTATTCAAGAGACCTTTCATGTGTTGTCAATGCACAGATTGTAACTTTAGCTGAACATGCAGTTGATTTGAGGTGTGAAGGCTTAGGGTTTAGTAACTGGATATCCATGTCTTTTATAAAGCCTGAAAGACACAGGCAGCTATCAGAAAGCACACATCTACAAACATGAAACTGATCCGGAGTGAGGTCATTGGAACGGCTTTCAGTGTCCGTCTGCTGATCTTAGCTCATCTGCAAGCGAGGTCCGTCATGCTCGTTTTGCTACTTAATGACTGACTGACAAATCCAAAGATAATCCCTCTATTTGCAAAACATAGTTCTGTCTAGTAGGCCCGCCACGGAGGAGTCACCTAAATACAGAGTGAAGATCCACAGAAAACACCCAAATCCTTAACTCTACCTGCCAGCTCTCTGGAGTGTTAAGAAGAACATTTGGTATTTGTTGAAAAGGTAATTAAATACATCACTCAAGTAATCACATAGGTTTCTGTTTTTTCCTGAGGCAGAATGAAAAGGCAAATGTGTTTTATAATCACTAATTTAAAATAACTGTACTTTATGTTGTGTACCTGAAAACACAGACGCTCCATGGAAACTGTTTCCTTCAGGTGGCAGCCAAAACATACTGAATCACCGGGACTCTTTTGATCAGAGTAGGATGTGCAAATCTTAACCTCTGTCAAACTCCGCTGCTCTGCCATAACGCGTCACTGAAAAGCAAGTCACAGACAAAAGAAAGCACGAACAAGGTGTGTCAATAAGTGTTGTCTTCTTTGTGTGCTCTTCCTTGTAGGTTTCCAGTCTATTCAAAGATGGCACCATAGGAGGCAATATAAACATAGTTATAGTGGGTCTCGTACTCTTGGATGAAGAGCAGGTGAGGATATACATGCCAAGTAAAATGACCACACATCATCAAAACTGAGCCACGTAAAAGTAGCATGGAGCCTTGGAAAGAAAAAGACTGCATGTGTCAGGTCTCTTAATCTAAAAGGGTAAATATTAGGATTATTTTCATTGGATTGCTGTAAGTTTTATGAGGAAAAAGTGAGGGCAGGAGTAGAAATAAACATCAAAAGGCATAGAAACGCATGCTGTAGTCGCATTTGTAGGGAGAAGAACGTTTTACATCACGCATACAGAAAAGTGCATGGAATGGATTGTCATCCTTCCCTGAAAATAGAAGGATGAAACCTTAATATCCATCCAAAGATCATACTGGTGGAATTAGGGAGTGTTGCAATAAAACAGTGAAGCCTATACAGTCTTATGTTCTACTGTCTTATCTACTGTCTTTCTCAGGATGGCTTGGTAATCAATCACCATGCTGACCACACTTTAAACAGCTTCTGCCACTGGCAGTCGACTCTCGGGGGCAGAGAAGGCCGACACCACGATCATGCCATCCTCCTCACGGGACTCGACATCTGCTCTTGGAAGAATGAGCCCTGCGATACCCTTGGTATGACTTCATTGCCCTGATTGCAGCTGGAGTGCTCAAAATTTGAAAAATAGCAAATGCTTACTTTAAAATTTTGATGAGTAGTGATTGTAATGATTGTAGTGTGGCGATGAACTCTAGAGGACGTAATATGCACTCTTAACACAAACATCGGTACTTCAACTCACAAGTTTTTCTCAAGTCAAAGAAATGCTCTGACAGCCTTTTTTTTGTGTGTAATGGAAACATGTGCTGTCCACATTGAGACGTCTGGCAGCCAGGCAGTGTGCTGCACAGAGGCCACAATACAACAAGGCAATGCCTTGCAAAAGTAGTCGTACCCCTCTAGCTTTTTAGCACTTTGAGCTAACAAAAAAAAAGTGTAGCCTGAATTTGTATTAGTCCTCTTCACTCTGTTACTCCCAAACAAAACAGTGCAAGGGAATGTCTTCAGAAGTCAACTAATTAGTAATTAGACGCCACCTGTGTGTAGTTTCATCCTAAATATAAATCCAGCTGATGGCCACAGAGGTTTGTAAGAGAATACTAGTGACCTAACAGCATCACAAAGACTAAAACAAAGCGAAGACATCAGAGTTTAAGTAGCATAGCAGTTTAAAGCAGGGTTAGGTTATGAATCAAGATCCCAGGCCTTAAATCACTGGGCAATCTATAAACTGAAAATGCAAAGGGTGTGGGCCAGCTGGAAATATTTTTTTAAACAGGTAAGGAAGAAAGGTAAGGAAAGTAATAATCAGAAAAGGAGCTAAGGTGGCAAAAGTAACACTCGAGGAGTTGCAAAGATCCTAAATTTAGCCAGGTAGGACAACTATTAGTCATGTACAAATCTAGTCTCCATGAAAAAGTGGCAGGAAGAAAGCCACCGTTTTTACAAAACGGTAAAAGAAGTTACATTTGACCTAAATCCAATCAAAAATCATCTTATTGTAATAAAATAATTAGAGTTTTAGATTTTAATGTGAAGCTAAAGTGAAAAAAAATCTAGGGCTATATTCTAGCTGACTGTACTTTTAAAATAATCACAAACATACACAGCACAGTATGGTGTCACACCAGCCTACTATTACAAATCTGCTCTGATGTGATCTGCCAGGATGCTCCTGTTACCTCTCAATCTGTGACCTGGCATGGCACGTTCCAAACCAGATGGTAACAATTTACAGGCTTGGAGGGAATAAATGTGAGGTTTTCCACTAGACATAATGAAAGATATTATGCTAATCACAACACCCAAAAATGGGCTTGGGACCGTCTCTTTAGAGACACCTTTCACATCAAAGTTCCACAATAACCAAAAAAAAAAAAAAAAAAAACATCGAGGACAGAATTAGTCTTAAAATCAGTGAGCAGACCAACATTTTTCTCAGATCAGATGGAAACTGGAGGATGTTCTGCTGGAATCAGAACAAGCTGATGTCAGCTTGTTCTGCAACTGCATCTCACCCCATGCATTTGGTAGTGATTACATGTTTATTACAGCCCCCAGAGATGGATCATTAGAGTAACATTGTTGGATCAGTTTTGACCCCCATTTCAAGTGGGGACCTTACAGCTGATCGAGAGACATAATAGATAAAGAAATGAATGGATGATATGAAAGGGGAAACTGTTAGTCTTCCTTGCTGTCAGAAAAAAAAGAAAAGAAAATGTAATTTTAGTGTTGAAATCCTTTTTTATAAAACCCAGAGACAGGACTAAGGGGTGTCTTTGCAGTGTTGCACCAAAGCAATTAGCATAGTAGAAGTCAACCTTTGCTACACCGCTGACTCAGGTCGTCACAGCCGCACACCGGCTGGCTTGTAGAAGTTCAGCTTTGCAGATTGAAGGAGTGGTATGGAGATTATGTAGGATTTTGTGAACAACCAGCTGCAGGATTTAAAAGCGTAAACAAACCCCAGAAATCCTTTTCGATTGGCAGAGTAAGCAGAAGAGATACAATTTAAGTCTAAAGAATTTCCTCGGGCAATTAAAAGATAGCTGGACTGAGTTTGTCCGTTATTATTAGTGAAGGGAGACTTCTGTCGCCTATTTTAAGCCTGATTCTGACCTCAGTGCAGCAAACAGCTCCTCAAACTTTACACCCCTATGTTTACCTTTTGCTTCGGTTTTTGCTTTGAAGGTTTTATATATGTGATTGTGTGTGTAGGTGTCTGTTTTTTGTCAATCAAAAAAGGCTAGTGCTGTCAGATTCTCAAGGGTGCAAGATAACATGGCCCCTAATAAAAGCAGTCATCATATAACAAAGTTTGTTTGTGTTGATAATACATCACTTTCCCTCAATGTTTTCGGCCATATTTCAAAAGCAGTATATAATACATGACCTGCTCCTTTCCTGACACTGACATAGACTAATTCATAGTTCTCACAGTCAATGTGCCTAGTTATGTTTAATATCATTACTCACAGTAGAGATATATACATGAGGACATTACTTTTGGGGTTTTGCACTTCGTGGCAAATGGCTCTAAGTCATAAATTAAGTAAAACATGAAACTATATCTCCAAGAAACACCGAGACAAAAACAGCTAGGGGGCCCCCATATGCATTATCCTGTTTGATTCACGGCCAGGCATATATGCGTCTGCCAGGAAAGCAGAGACGGAGGGAGAGTGGACAGAGACGAGCACAAAGGCAGTTTAATAGAGAATGAGACATAGAAGAAAGAGGTTGGGATGTTTTTTTTTTAAAGTGGAATAAAAAGTAGCATATGGGAGGGATTGTTGTGTAAGAAAATTCTTGTTTGATTTTCTTACACATACAGTTCATAGACAGTAGAAATTAGTGCAAGATTTCTTTTTACAATTTTGGAAGTCATGTTTCTTTGTGAATTGAGCTAAGAAACACAGTTTGTCAATGAGGGATGTTCGGATCTGCATTTTTTAATTTGTCCTTGAAGACAGATAAAAGCTATTTAAAATGTATCCATAGGCCTGCAGAGTCCCAGTTCCAAGAAAATAAAAATCTTATACATGCTTTAGACTTATCAGATTTTACGTTCGGTAAAATATCACATTACGTTTCAGTATTATAAAATTTGAATTAGTATTGTGATTGTGTCCCATTTAACTCACTGAATTCTGGATTATCCCCTATTTGTCTACCTTGACAGCCATGGCTTTCTCATCGAGAAATGTTCTAATTTCTCAATGAGAAATTAGAAATCCAATCTTCCAAAACTAATCAGATAGTGCTCCAGCATACTTTTTTTTTTAATTTAGAGCAGTTTGCTAAAGCGTTAAGCTAAAACCAGCTAGTTCACATTTTGTTTCTGAGTTCTTACTAATATGTTGCAGAACACATTCAGTGTGTTTCTATTTCATCATGCTTGAGCAAAACTTGTCGAAAAAAGTTGCACTCTTACCTTATTAGCTTTGAACTTTGCGTTGAGTGTTGACACATTTATTCAGTAAAGTTTTAGCTGCTCTCTGTAGAGCTCGTCCAGAACAAGTCACCTGAAAATCTGTAGCAGCTAATGCAGTCTCTCTTTCACTGTGAAGACAGCTAAACACTTGAACAGATTTGTTAAACCGACAATATAGTATATATAACCTGTCATAGTTTTGTAAACCATGTATCTGTAAATAGACTGAGATTTTTTTTTAGAATTTGCCTCAGGAATGTCACGAACCGCATAATAGATTTTGTAAATTGAACTTAGTCAGGAACTCCTTAGCTCAACTGGAATCATTTTTTGATACTTAGGATCAGATGAAGACATTCATGTTGTCAAATGCTTTTGTATTTAAAGATTACATTAGATCATAATAACATAAAGTGGATTAAAAAGAAATTAAACAGATTTTATTCTTTTGCAGGCTTTGCTCCAATCAGTGGGATGTGCAGCAAGTACCGCAGTTGTACCGTTAATGAGGACACTGGCCTGGGTCTGGCCTTCACCATTGCACATGAATCAGGACACAAGTAAGAACTGCCATTACCTCTTCAGATTAAATTATTTCAAAAACTGGAAAAATGCATATGTCAATAGCTGAAGTAAAATCGTGTTTATTCTCATTTTGAATACAATGAAAAGGAAAGTACTGGTGGTAATGTAAATAAGTCATTTGAAAAAAAAAACATTCATAATGAATAAAACAAGGAATATATTAACAAATATTTGACGTTTATGACATTTCTCACTTACTGTAAATCTCTGTACTTGTGCTTCCTCACGCATAGTAAATTCTTATTGTTCTACATCCCTCTACGATTTGCTTAAAAAAAAACGAAAAGCTTTTTTTGTTTGTTTGGTCTTTGCTGTTGCAACAATGCAAATATCTTCTACTGACCAACTGTGGCATTTTTCTGTTCCACATTGTTCTATTATAGAGCACAGATGTTCCTGTAAGGAAATATTTTGTGCACTTGTCATTTCTCCAGCTTTGGAATGGTCCATGACGGTGAGGGCAACGTTTGTAAAAAGTCAGAGGGCAACATTATGTCTCCAACATTAGCCGGTCACAATGGTATCTTCTCTTGGTCTCCTTGCAGTCGCCAGTATCTCAGTCGCTTTCTAAAGTAAGTAGCTCTACTCTTTAATGCTACCGATCTATGTAAGAAGTTCTTAACATTAAAATGTACATTTAAAGGTATGTTCCTTTGTTAGAGGCTTTGTAGTTTTCCAAAACATTGCAGTGGAAGTGTAACAAGACGTTTTGTGTCGACGTGGCACATGCACAGCACTGCATTGGTCTCAGGTCATATTAAGCTGGGAATAAACACTCATTTGGATTATGCATCATTGATTGAGTACTTTTTGTAAAGAAAAAAAAAAATTGTCAATCCTCCAACTGGAAGGCAGTGTGTCTATGTGAAGACGTGCACTCATCTAATAGCTATTAGACGAGCCGGATCGTTGCATCTGATCCAGCTGAAGTACACAATTACGCTGGCATAGCAACTATATGAACTAATGCGTTGACGGTCTTCGCTTGTGATGTTTTGCACAAAGAATATTTATTATGTGTTGAGCTATGTGTGTTTTAGTGCAGTGACTGCATTTCCAGGCAAACGGGCTGTGCTCACCAAAGCAGGAAAACAACCACCACTGACATAGCGTCCATATGTCTGGCGGTGTTTCTGCGTCTCCTGGTGTGTGCGTGAGCGCGTGTGTGCGCGTGAGCGTGTTCGTGTGTGAATGTTTGTGTGTACTTGAAACTAGATAGCTCCGAGGCAGTGCCCCGCACTAAATTTACCAGTGTGTTAACTGACCTGTCAGGTCTCCCCTCTCTGAGTGGTGGAGACAGACAGTGTATTTCCTTGCTGAGTTATTAGAGCTGGGGTGACCTCAACCTTGTTAGGCCTGTCAGCCTTATATTAAACTCCCATCACCCATTCAAGCCACGTGAAAATGACCCCGAACATCACCGAATGCTTAGGATCTTCTTCCTGTATAACTTCTGAGTTTCTCAACATTTTCCTTTTATTGAAATCAACAGAAAGTTGTGATATATAAATATTTTTGGGATATATGAGTCTCTTTGAGTTTTGTAAGACTTCTTAATGTTTTTGTTTTCCTCCTGTGCTATGGAAGGAACCATAGTGACATCTTAAATCTTAGTTTCATTAGTCTGCTGCTATGGAGGTCTGAGCAAGTGTGGAGATTTAATTAAAGTCCGTCATGTCGAGAATTGTCAGAGGCTAATATGAAAACCTACATGTTCCTTCACACGTTAGTGCTGTAGAAATTCCTGTTTAGCTAAGAAACAGGTGTTCAGTTCAACATAGGTTTCAATATAAGTACAGTATCTCGTAAAGGTATTTATTTGCCTTTAACGTACATTTATGCACAGTAAAGGTAGTGCATATGTGCCAACTGAAGAGAAAATGTTTGTCAAAAGTGTTTGCTTGATGCTCTTATTTTTGATCCTCTCCATAATAGTTTTATTTCCAAATTTCACTGGCATTATGTACAGCTGGGAGACTTTTAGAGCGTGCCGATACCAGTTTCGCACAGATAGAAATGTAAATGTGTTTTTCTCTTCTTCAAATCATGTAAGTGTTAAAAAGCAACATTTTTCAAGATCTCATAGATTTTCAATTAGATTTATTTATGTCATTTGGTCCATTCAAATCACATAAATACGCTTTGAACGAAATCACTGTATTGATAACAGCTCCCAGGTGAAGCTACTAAATAGCTAATCAGTTACTGACTCAGCTAAGTAATTGATGTCAAACAAACATCAATTGGCTGCATTAGGGTCTACAGAGCTAATGCACCAGTGTTTGCCAGTGTTCCCTATGGTGGTTTTGTGGTTGGAAGTTGTTGTCAAGATCTTTCAGGCTCTTTGATTTGCCATTTAACGAGACATTGTTGGCATCTGGCTTCCTGCGCCAGCAAATTGTGTCGAGTGCGAGAGGCCCAGTCGATTCCCTCAGGCAGAGATGAGTCAAAAGATCTGTGGAGAATGTAAAAAAAAGAAAGAATCTTTTTCAATATTATTCTCTATGTTCCACATAATGTGTTCCAGTGTTCTTAAATTTGAAAGTTTGGGGCAAACATTTTATTTTGAGGATCATGTGGAGCCATTGGTGAATATGAAAATGTGATTTTTGTCATGAGGTCCTTTTAAAATAACATTTTGTGGGATATTTTGTCTGTATAAATGAATTAATTCATTCATGCCTGTCCGTGGTTATTGTGTAATCTGTTTTTCATGATCCCTTTTAATTGAACATCACAGAATATCAGAATATCAAATGTGCAGAGCAGTCATTGTTCTCTGCAGACACATAGGACTCATAAAGCCCTGGAATAACCTCGTGTAGACACACTCACACACACACGCACACACACACACACACACACACACACACACACACACACACACACACACACACACACACAATGACTCTGTTAAAGCAATCAGGACCACTCACTAACAATATTCCAACATATTTTTGCCTTTTCAACCTCTTTCCACCATATTTTTGCATCAGCTTCCCCTTACAGCTGTGTTTGAGCTGTAAAACATTTCTTTATAGAAACCATTGATATCAGTTAACATTGGAAACCAGTCTGGTCGTGGAAGAATATGAGCAATATAAGCAAAGGGTTTGTATGTCTCTCATAATTGAGTGTCTGATGCATTAAAATGGTCTCTCAGGTTTGGCAGCATGTTATGTTACGATGGCAACATTTTTAAAGTTGCCCCTGGTGTTAGGAGGAGTTGAACAATTCGGTGCTTGATTTAGTGTCTCTTCTTTAAAACCGCTTAACCGTCATGTGTCCGCATGGACCCTTGACTGACATGAAAGCCTTTTGTGGGTTGTAATTTGTATCTTGTCCTACATTCATTTTTTTTCTTGTCTCATCTTACCGTACTCTTATTTTCACCTCTTGGAAACCTTTATCTTCTTAGTTTCTTCCGCTCTCCCTTATCTCCTATACCCTGACTTACTTTCTCTGTGTTTTCCCATTTTCCAACAACTAGCACCGCCCAGGCTTTCTGCCTGTCAGACGAACCAAAAGCGGTCAAGGAATACCGGTACCCAGAAAAGTTGCCAGGCGAACTGTACGACGCAGACACACAGTGCAAATGGCAGTTTGGAGAGAAGGCCAAACTCTGCACCCTGGATTTCAAGAAGGTAAAATCCATCTTGTGTACACCTAATGTGCTTGACGTCATTACCTAATCTGTGATTCCTGAGCACGTTTTTGGCAACGCACCTCAAGGGCATAAAAAGAAAAAAGGTTTTATGTAGCGTGTTTCAGGAAATGCATAGAAGTTGAGGGGGAGATGGGATGAATTAGGCAGATGAAGAAGAGGTAAAAAGGAGATGAAAGGCAAGAAATAACTGGTTAGGATTACACGTCCTCATGTCTATAAACACGTACGCTTTGACTTTAATATCTCTAACACACAGGCAATCACACACACACACACACACACACTCACAATGCAAACAGTAAGATGCTCCCCTTACTCTGTGGGAAAGATGACTAAATGTACTCTGGAACATTGCCAGTGGGAATCTCTTTTTGTTGCTCTCCCATTGTACCACTTCTGCTGATGTTGCTATTTAACTGACCTTTGTACATATTCAGTAAATTACAATTTTTGATTTTATTATATAGTCAATAAACTATTAAATAGTCAGTTGTGCTATTTTCTGCATCTGTCTAAAACCATATTTCTCAACAGAAAGCTGGTTTTAGACAGTTTTTACCTTTCTCTGTTGAGGAAAAGGTGTAGGTGGACACTTTCTACTCCCTAAACAGCGGCGTTATTCTTATTTAGTAACTGAGTGCTGAATAATGACGAACGTTTGCCATAAATCCCATTGTGCACCTATATGCTTTTTTGGGGGGATAACCAACACACACCATGCCCTGCTTTAATAAGAATTCCATAGATGAGAGACGAGTTTTAACTATATAGCAGTCTTGAAGTGGTTACAAAGCTGTTTTAATGCTTTTGCAATCCATCACGCAGCAATGGAAAACATGAAATAGGGATGAGCTTTTTTCAGGAGTGGCTGGTTTCTACGCAAATGACTTCAAAAGTGCATCAATGACTCATCCATGGCTCAAACAAGTACAACATCTAAAGCACTGCAGACCTCACTTGCCTCTGTTAAAATAAGAGTTCATGTTTCAGCAATGAGAAATGAGTCTGGGGAAGAAAAAAAAACAGTTTTTCACAGAAGAGGTAAAAATCACTGCTGAACAAAAAGAACACACAGGCCCATTTCACATTTGCCAAAAACATTTTGATGATTCCCATGACATTTTGGAAAATATTCTTTGATAAAATAAGAAAAAAATATATTGTTTTAGAAACTGTGCATCGTCATACTAAATTTTGCAACAAAACTTACACATTTAAGAAAAAGATCATCATATTGACCATCAAAATTTATAAATGGAACAGAGTCATATATCACTTCTGTAGTTACACAGAGCCACAAACCTGCCCTCTTTCTTATGCTGATAATCAGATTTATAGGCAAATCAGGGTTAACTGGCTTTCAATCAAGGATCAATAACATACGAAAGGTGCAACTTTCCAATTGGAAGATGGCTACTCTACCCAAAGAGTCAAATGGTTGTTGCAGTGTGTAGTGTTGTAAGTAATGCAACTTCCAGTTTTTTACTCTCTAGACACACAGAAAACACCAATGGATGTCTGGCCATTGGTTTGACACCTTAAACTCAAGCACACATAAACTGGGCAGCATAATAATCTGACGCACACCAGCGACTCTAACTCTGAACAGACAACACATAGCAAGGTTTTGGAGTGGCCTGAAAGCTGTATGTTAGACCTTTTTATACAATTATGTACCAATTCCCGCGAGCTCTTGATTAGATTAGGAGCTGTGGATGATGGCTAGCCAACCGAACTCAAATCCTTCCGAAACAATCTTTGTTCTGTGCCAGGGTGCATTGTCTTCCTGGAAGAGATCCCGGCCGTCAGGGAATACAGAAGGCTGTAGATGGTCTTCAACAATGTTTAGGAAAGAGGTACATGTCAGAGTATTCTCCACGTGGATGACGAGAATCAAAGGTTTTCCAGTAAACCATCACCCAGATCAGCATTTCACCTCCACTAGTCTGTGTTCTTCCCATGTCACATCACTGTGTCATGTGTTTCCCAGGTGACCAATATATCATATCATAATATACATAATATACATTACACTTAGTTTTCATCAGACTAGGCAACCTTTTATTACTTTCTATGCTCATTGTTGGGTCTTTTGATGATTGATGGGATTCATTTGTAATATATGCTCTTGAACCTTTTATGACACATAAGGAGGAGATAAATAATACCTTCCATGGTGTATGTGGGTAAATATTGAAGGGTTTCCCAAACAAAAAGCAAAAAAACGGACTCCCTGTAGTTGTTATGTCTTTCTTTTTCAGGTTCTGTCAGACTTAATCTATCATCTACCCCTGTCTCTGTCTGTGTCCTCATTCAATCACTGGACCTGTCTGTAAGTTTTATGGCCTGAAAAACCCTCAGCAAGCAAAACAGCTGGACTAATATGCCTTGGGATGAATTCCATGGTGGCTCTTGGCAGCAACAAGCTAAGGCCAAGGTGCTTGTCAACATATGGAGAAAGTTGTCAAAATTTGATATAGTCATTCAGACAGTAACAAAGTGGACATGTTAAAAAGTAGAAGGCTTGATTTCTCAGGCAATATTAGCAAGGAAAAGCCACCTGTTGATCTCATCTGAACCTTGAGCCATGACATCATGAAGGTTTTGTCAGAGCGCAACTCTGTTATTTTTATGTTCTGTGGAAATTTTTTTTTAGATTTTTTACAGCATTTTTTGGGCTGGGAGGGACAATACTCACGTACTGTGTATAAACCTTAGTCAGCAAAAAGCAGTCAGTCTCATATTCTTTTAAAATCAATTTCTTTTTGCATTAAGCAATTTCTGTTACACATTAAAGATCAGAAGATTTTTATGAATTTCTCAGGGTTAGGATTGATTCAGGATCAATACCTGAATTTTTGCACATCAAGTTAAACAGAAAGAGGCTCAGAAAATCACCAGGATTTGGACATTAATAAGATAAATAAAAGCATTATAAATCAAGCTTAGATTTACTCACAAGTCAATTTTTAATAAGTTTAATACACTCATATGAACAAGAGAGTCTATGACTCTAAGACAGCATCACATTTCAGAGTTTAGCAATATTCAAAGTTATAAATAATTTTGATTATTTTCAATACTTTCTGAATTTGTTCAAACTACTCTGGAGCATAACTCTTTGGCGTCATAAAAAACACTGACATTTTAGAGTTTCTGAGATAGTACTTGTGTGGAATAACAAGGTATGACTATATCTAAGGGTACTTCGGGGACATTTTGTTCCTAGAGTTCTAGACGAAAGAAAAACGTGTTCTTGTGGGTGAAAGGTCAGTTCTGAAGTGTTCACATGCACTACTCTGCTGCTATCGTTGCTACAGAAGCATAAATATTTAGAAGATACATGATTGCAGCAGAGCCACAGCTTGCCAAATGATAATATATTCACACAATCTCTATTTTACCAAGCATTTATCAACATGCTTTAAAAGCACCCAGGGGGGAAAATATCATAGTAATGAATTATCGTTCCTCCAGGTGCTAGCTTTGTTTAACACTGTTGGATGGAGAATCCCGGACATCCCATCTCTGTTCTTTTTCTGTAATGTTGTTTCAGGATATCTGCAAGGCTCTCTGGTGCCATCGCGTTGGGAGGAAATGTGAAACCAAATTCATGCCAGCTGCTGAAGGCTCTGCCTGCGGCCCCAATATGGTGACTGAAAATGCTTAGTGTGTTTGCATGAGCGTAAGGAGGAATTCAGTCATACTTTGAAAGGTCTTTTCATTATAAAAACACATCACGTGACCATAATTTTCATTCATCTTGAAAAGACGCAGAGCACAGCTATCAAATTTGTTTGAAAAAATACCAAAAGAAAATAAAATGCGTTTTTCTTTGTGTTGACCCAAAACGAACTTGCATTTGACATATGTTTGGGAAAACTCAATTTTTATCAAATCAGGTCAGCTTTTTTCTTTACTTTATTTTTGTTGGGGTCAATCCATCGCTCCATGGCAACATCTTACTAAAT
Source organism: Poecilia reticulata (assembly GCF_904066995.2). Taxonomy (NCBI): domain Eukaryota; kingdom Metazoa; phylum Chordata; class Actinopteri; order Cyprinodontiformes; family Poeciliidae; genus Poecilia; species Poecilia reticulata. The sequence continues at coordinate 23,475,470 of NC_088845.1, forward strand.
AAATCGGCAAACAAAAGGCACCAAACAAGAGCCTCTAAGACACATTGCGTTGTGGTTTGGGTAAAAAAAAAAGAAAATCGTACAATAGCAAAACACCAATTAAACGAGAACATAAAAAGTGACGGTTTTAAAGGTCTCCACTCAGAAATAATAGACTGAGCTGATTCAGGAGTAAATTTTCCTTTTGTGACAAGACTTCTTTTTTTTTTTCTTTTGTTATGAACTGTGCTGCGTTCAGTTGGGGGTAAAGCTTGTAAAAAGTGATTTCTCATACAGAGACAAACACATTCCTTCTCCAAAGGATACCGCAGACCCCTGAGTCAGTAAATTGTAGGAGACAAAAAGCAACAGTAATTTACGTTGTGGACAGCCTGCATCTATGCTATAATAAAAGACTAAATTTATTGAGTGTTTTACTGTTATATGGTGCTAATACCTCCACAGAGTCTTGCCATTTAGAGACAAAAGCCCTGAACTTAGTGACACCGCACTTATATTCTAGGGTGAACTTTTTAATTCGCTTTGACGGTGACGGAAGATTAAATCATTGCTTCAAACAGAAAAAAACCACCCGTACTTTTCTTTATCTGAAGGAGCAGCTGGTTTGTAGCTGCTGCTGGAGTCATATGCCACTGGGTTCCTTACATATGCCTTAATTGTGCCTCTTTCTTTCATGACTAAGTGAAGCCCAAGAGTCCCTGTCCTGACGGCCCATCATCTGTGTTTGCTCATAGTTTTAGACTTGAAATTTTAATCCTGCTCTTTCCCCTCACAATGCAATTAAGTGAACACAAACAATGACAGTCTTGCATAGGAATCCATGGCACTTAGCTGTAGGGAAAAACCTGTGGGGGGAAAATCAGCTGTTCTAGTGATTAGTGGAACCATGAGAATATTTTCAGAGGCTTGTCTGCGTGTGTGTGTGCGCGTGCATGTGTGTTCATATTTTAGGACATTTAAAGAGAAGTTCTGCGAGTTTTATAACCTAACTCTTTGGTAATTATTTGCATATTGTACAACAATTTTATAGTGGCATTACACAGCCTTCCAAGTTGGATGTTCCATTACCATAAGAAACTTTGAGATTCCCTAACTTCTGTTTTTTGCTTCCGTCTGTCCGTCGTCTTCAGTGGTGTCGTAGAGGTCACTGTGTAAAGCAGGGCGATGAAGGCCCCAGACCTCAGCATGGGCATTGGTCCGAGTGGTCATCATGGTCTACATGCTCTCGAAGCTGCGAAAGTGGTGTGACCTATCGAGAGAGGCAGTGTAACAACCCCAGGTAAAGCAAATCCAAGGTTTTGGTCTCTAATTTGAGACAGTATTGTATCCTCCCTCCCTCTGTCACACCTTTGAGTGCCAATTGAATAATTGAATTTCTAAGGCTTATGAGAATACGTGTAACTTTTTAAAAGACAAAAACATTTGACCATTGAATTTATCTGATTTATATGCCTCAGCTATCTCAAATGTCCTGGAGGTTTTTCGATGTCTTCTCATCTTTTCGTTTGTTTTGACGTCATGTTTAGTCTTTGTCAGTCATAAAATGAGAAAATTATTTGATTATCAAGATATGGAATGTGATTATAAAGAGAAAGAAAATGCCGTTTCTAGAACAATTTATTTGCTTTATGAATTCAAAGTCTAGACTCTGTGTGTGAGTGTAGCTAAACATCCCCATAAACTGGAATTAGAAACTGACTGTCTGAATTTGCCTGGGGAGAAAACTGGAAGCCAAAGGTGTCACATCTAATGGAAATCTAATGCTACAGTCCAAAGGAAATGGCATAGTAATAACTCCAAAAGAAATGCAAAGTAATAATAATTCTCTACAGATGCCCTGTCTGCATCATTAAAGAGTCATTCAACTCAAAAGGCTGTTTCAAGTTGCTGAAACATCTTTCAACACGCCCCTTTCTTTTAAGTAATTTAACTAAAACCTATTTGGCCACTTGGGGCACTAACAGAGAGTGTTTAGATGACTGAAGTTGATGTCATGGCAAAAAATGTGATAAACTAAGCTAATCTTACCTCACCGTATTACAGAGATGTAAAATTGATTGAACAGCTTTAGCACGGGAATAAAAGAACATCCTCTCAACATTAACCTTTTCTGTGATGTTCCTGACTTATAAGGCTTAGCATTGTTTTGGTTTCCTGCATATTGATGGCTCAATATCCACAGTTTAGGACCAAGAACGTATAGGTGTATGTTATTAAAATAGTAAAACTCATTCACAAGTGTTTCATTGCTTTTTGGTTCACCCGTCCCCTTACTTATCCATCAACTACATAATTAATTGCACTGGCAGTCAGTCAGTCAGCCCACTCACAAATGTCACGACCCAGTCTTTATCAGGCCCAGATCCTGACAAGTGGTGAGCTAATTTTGACTGAGAATGATGGGAAGAAAGACATTCAAAGGACCGAAAGCTGATGAAAGATGCACAAAGACAGGCCTCAAGAATAAGCCAGACAGGCAACAAGAGGTACGTCTACATAGAGGGGATTAAGAAAATAAAGGAAGTAATGTTAAGCTATGAAATAATAGAGTTTGCGATTGAGTTATAGATAAGCAAAAATGTGAACTGAAAGACACATAGAGAGTGTAATTGTACCTTGGAAGGGATTTTTGGAAATGCAGCCCCAGGATATACACCTGCGATAGAAACCTCAACAAAGGCACTCTCACAGACACTCATACACAGATGGAGATATACTCTCATGTACTAGTCACTACAGGACAATGAAATCCAGTGTGCTTTGTGAAATTCCTAAGTTTAGATTTTTGCTTACTGTGCACGTCAGAAGCATCTTAAGGATTTTCCTCTTCAGGACTATGCCAAACGTCTGATCAGAAATAATTTACAAGCGATGGAAACCTTGGCTACATACCATGTGTTTTCACTTGTCTTTGCAGACCTACCAACGGTGGGAAGTTCTGTGATGGCTCCACTAGATCATACAAACTTTGCAACACTGTGGATTGTCCAACCAACGCTGCTGATTACAGAGCAAAACAGTGTGCTGAATTTAACAGCAAGCAATTCAGAGGATGGTACTACACCTGGAGACCGTACACTAGAGTGGATGGTGAGACTCTTACTTTTCCCCAGTTTTGTTTCAGTACTCAAGGAAATATTAGATGTACCAACAAAACACTATGTGTATTTTTGTCCTCCTGTGGTTATTCCATTTTCTTCTAGACCAAGACATATGCAAGCTTTACTGCCTTGCTGAGGGCTTCGATTTCTTCTTTGCCCTGGCCAGCAAAGTTAGGGACGGGACGCTTTGTTCAAAGGATAGTTCCAATGTCTGTATTGATGGGCTGTGTGAGGTAATGCTGTTTTAAGGTTAAAGCAGAAATTCAGTTTTCAGTTTTTACAGTTGGTTTAGTATTTCTTACTGAAAGAGTGAGCTCAACAGTGAGGTCTTTTAGATTGAGCTGTAAATTTTACGAAAGGATTAAGACGTAGGCGGTGTCCCTGTTTCACAGCTACTTTCATGTTCATGTACATGAAATGTTGACATGTCATCAGCTCCGGAATACATTTTGTCATTTTAGACAATTTTCATCTGTCATGTAACGTGACATTTTATGTCCCTAGCCTTAAAAAATATATATGTATGTCTTTTTTTTTCCACAGAGAGTGGGGTGTGACCGTGTCTTGGGCTCAGCAGCTGTGCCTGATGCTTGTGGTGTGTGTAAAGGAGACAACTCCACCTGCAAGATCTATAACGGACAGTACACAAAGCAGCATTATACTAACCGTAGGTCGACCCAATAAACTGTTCCATTGACTACATTTGATGTTTTTATTTTTAAAAAAGGTCACTATTACCCTCTTAATTTCAGTTGTACTCGTACTGTGTTAGTACAGTGCAGCAGCTTTTATTTTTTAAGTTAGATGTATTTTTCTATATTTATATATATATATATATATTTTTTTTTTTTTTTTTTTTTCCGGAAATTTTTTTTTTATGTCAGACTCTGCTGGGCATTTTTGCCCTGCTAAACTACACGTAGGAATAGGATTTCAAGGAATTATGTCACGTTAAAAGCAAGCATCCATTTTGACTGGAATACGCTTAATATTGCAAGGATTATAAAATCCAGGCTCAGGGTTGGTTGTAAACTAATTCGGCAACAATGTTTAACAAATAAATGTTAACAGAAAATACTTTGCTTGCAGAAATCAATAGCAGATGCTCGCTTAAAACTTCACACACTTCACATGTGTTTTGCAAACATTGTTGGCCAATCGGTTGACTGAAAATCCATCCCATTACTTTTGAAGCCATTAGTTTTCCATTTGGCATCTTAACGGAATGAGCAATTATATGAACTGTTTTCTAGTTGTGGATTTGTTTCCATTTCTCAGCTTTGTTTTTGTGCCTTACTCTTCTTAAGTTGGAGCCCTAATTTGTTTCCAGCTTATATGCTTAAAGATTGCATTTTGTTTTGTAGAGTACTACGGGGTCGTCACCATCCCAGCAGGAGCACGGAGTATCCGTGTCATGGAAATGAATACTTCCAGCTCCTACCTGGCTGTCAGAGACACCCAGAGACAATACTATCTCAATGGTCGCTGGACAGTGGACTGGCCAGGTCGCCACCCCATTGCTGGAACAACTTTTGAGTACAAGAGACCATATAACAGACCAGAGAGTCTCGTATCAGCAGGACCTACAAATGAGACACTGGTGGTTGAGGTAAGCAGATAAGCGAACAAGGACATTTTGTTTTGATTGCAGATATTAAACCTGATTGTCAACAAATGATTCCTCTTTTAGGTATTGCTGCAGGGCTGGAATCCTGGAATACGTTGGGAATATTCTCTAAACAAAATAGATGAAAAAACAGCTAAGAACCACATTAAACACAGCTATACGTGGGCTATCGTACGCTCCCACTGCTCAGCAACTTGCGCAGGAGGTATGTTTAACTTTTTGAATGCCGAGTTTGATAAAGTTCAGATTTCAAAGGCACTTTAATTCTAATTTGAATCTTTGCTTGCTCAAAAAAATAAAAAAAACAATTTGAGGATTAACAGATGAGCTTATAAAAAGTCTAGCCTGGCCAACATGTAATAAGGCTTCTACCTGCAGGTTAAATGGAGAGGAGAGTATCCCCATCATTATTGATAAGACATTAGAAGTAGTGAGCTCCTCTACTAGAGACCATCTATTAGGCACACTCTCAAAGCAAGCATGCACATGCTTGTTTCTCTATCTTTACTACAGTTAGTCCCATCAAGGCCTGGTATTGTACACAAATATCCATGCACACACATGCTCATGAATGCAAGTAGATGTTGTTGCTTAGGCAAATAATATGTGAGCAAAGGTTAAGGGACACTGGTGAGCGTTTTTGCATGGTCATGCGTGTTTGCTCAAATACACTTGTCTTTGTGAGTTCCTTGGACATGTGCATATATATGTGCACGTGCACTTACTTAGCTCAATAAGTGTGAACAAAGCCCCCAGTGTAGCGTTCCGACTGGCTGACCCTGAAGGTTAGAGTTCCCATTCTTGTCTGTTGCAGTCCACTCCTAACCATCTCCACCTCTTTATGTCCTGATTGGAGGCTGTGATGGGTTGGGTGGATGGCTGGCTGCTTTATTAAAGGGTGTGACTGACTAACTGGCCTTTTTGAGTAAAGATGTGCAGAGTGACCTTGCCTTAGGGTGAATAACATCTCAACACTGGAGTACATGGACACTTAACACCAGGATTTTACCTTCAACAAAAGTTACTAAAGCAAAGGGCATAGCATTTGCAAATGTTGTGTAGTTTAACTTCAATAAAGAAGAGTCACATTTACAATGGAAAAAATTTGACCAACATCTAATAAAATAATTTCTTCTCTTGGCATATGTGCAAAGCGAGATATGGGAAATGAGCGCCTATGTTCTTTTCTCCTATCCCAACAGTTAGCTTGTCAAACGGAAACATATTGTTTTCTCAGTATTACAATCATGTGGCATGTTCACTTGCATACATTTGTGCAGTTTATATTATAATTGAATATTTCATGAACATACATTACTGGCTAAGCTTGAGCAATGTACAGTAAAGTTCTACATTACAGTTTTGCTTCAATGTTAGTTCGTTTTATCTGTGAAAACATTAAACTTGTTATTCAAAAAATGTGTACTTAATGGTCTATGCTTCCAAACAGGACATATGAACACCAAGGCAGCATGCTACAAAGACTTGAGAGTGCAGGTTAATGTGACGTACTGCAGTCCCAGAACTAGACCAGGAATTGGAATGATGCCCTGCAATACCCACCCATGTCCTGCCAGGTCAGTGTTGTGTTCAGTGCTTATGTGGTATACAATTCATGTTATGTTAATACAGTTGTTGTTTCATAAGCTGTGATTGTTTTGTTAAAGAATGTTGTGCCTTGTAAGAATTTAAGATCAAGGATTTGCTGATGCCAAGTCCCAATTTTGCAGTGAAGTGAAGTTCATGTGAATGTTTGAAAACCGTTGCAGTAAAATAAGACTGCATCACATCAGTACTACGTGGTCTACATAAGGATTGTGATTGTGTACCACTTAACTCACTTATCAATGATCTAATGGATGCAGTATTCTTAATGACGTGTATAAAGATTTGTTTTTGAAATAAATACCAACAAAATTACTGCCATTTCTCATCTTAACCCTATATATATACGTTCCTCCACCTATTCAATGTATAGAAGAAGTAAACAGGCAGAAAATGCTAATGCATCAAGTAAAGCCTTCAGGCACAGTCAGACCAGACGTCATTGTTCAAAGCAGAACCTCTCCACTGGCAAAACAAAAGGCTAGTGGTGAAGTGGAAAAATGGGCACTGGATGTCATGACTGCAATCTCACCTCACAGAAGGTTGGAAACCTGAGCTATAGGGCACCTGGCAGGTTCAGAAAGGGCAGATGGATGGATGGTCTACAGGGTATGGATCAACAACAAGTCAAGCACGAGAGATGCTAGCAGGCTCCAAATCTTGGTAAAGAAAATACTGATCACTCTAATACACTCCTTCTTGACATTAACGTGTAGTTACTTTGACAATGCTATACAGGCATACAATAGGCATCAGCCCCCTGCAACTCACACAAATACTAAATGGGTACAGACCATGAATAGATAGATAATACATACATGAACACCTTCCAAAATGGTTACCCGATTGGCCACTGTTCCAACTAAACTAGCTCAAAGTCCCAATCAATATCGATCAGGAAGGTACCAAAGAACACATCATTCAACCTCCAAACTTTTGCAATTACAGTCCCATGGTTTCCGACGGCATTTCTGGAAAAGGACATAATTTTATGTTCAAATTAATCTACTGCTAAAGTCAGAGTAACAAGCACTGCAAGATTTTCTACAAGTTGTTATGAAAGCCTTGAAACGTTGTGTTGGCAAAAGGTGGAACTACTGAAGATTAGTTAAAGACATGAGTTGTTTTAATATTATAGCTGATAGGTGAAAATATCCAAAATTACTGTCTGCTATTTATTGGTGGATGAAGAGATAAAATATCTTTAGGAATGTAACTGCTCCAGATTCCTACCTCTGGTCATAAAGTTAAAACCAGGGTCCCATTCGGGTCATCTACAAATTCATTAGGTGATACAAAAATTAACTAATTACCATTAGATACCATTTCAGAGTGTACCCTGAGGCTTCATGGCACCATCTCAGGGAGGGAAACCAATAGACATGAGGCAGAAACTAACTCAAGGAACACAGGGAATACACTAATGAAGAGTATAATATGCGGTAACTATGTTACAAATGGGGAAATTGCATCATTGATAACAATCTGATAATTGTTCTGGGAGAAGGAAAGCTATCATAAGTGCTCAAGAATAAAACATTCTTAGATAATAACAGGACATAACATATTAAAACACCTCCAAAACATTACAGTATTATGCGATCAAGATATCCCACATCGTTACACTAATTCATCTTTGCTAATCTGCAACGTACAAAGTTTCTAAACACTGTCAATTACTTAATCTTTGTAGAAAAACTGAAGTTTTAACCAACTTCTTCCATCTATCAAAACATGCCTAAAACATTATATGATTTGTGTTAATATTTTTCTAATCTTCTTGATATACTTAGACAGATCCAGTGGTCCCTCTAGATTTTTAAGATTGACCATTACATTTGCGGTTCAATTTAAAGTCTGGCAGCCATACTATTTTATGTTTTGTTTATACTTGTCTTCTAAGTTAAGAAGGTACATAATTAGCATGATGGCAGTCAGGTAAATATCCATTTGAAGAGTAGTCATCGGGTTTTAGATCAACATTTTTATTTTATCAGCATCGGTTTTGCTATTTTACTATCATTTGCATTAGATGTATTATATTTACATTATCGATTCATTTAATCCATATTCTAATTCCTGTAAAAGTTTTTGTAATAATAGCGATATTGATTTTTGGTTTGCATGTTCCCCTTTTATTGAACACTCATCCATTATATCTCAATTTGTGCTTTGCTAGTCCTGTTGCAATTTTAGTAGTTTATTCATCCTTTCAATTCACAGCTTTTGAGTTACTCTATTTACTTGATTGCTACAGCTATCTATTTATTCTTCATCCCTAATTAAGTTGTCCTTGTTTTTTCCTGACATCAGCACTTTTCTTTTTGAACCTCCCTCCTCATTGTATCACATTTAGTCTTTCTGTCCTCTTGTACAGTGTTTCTCCCCCATTCTGTTTGACTGCTGTGTATTATTTGCCTGCAACACCTTCACACCTGTAGTTTCTTGATTTGGTGTATCAAAAGAGATGCTTATTGGGCAATTCCAGTCTTCCCACGCTATCTCATGAAAGCAAATGAAAGCTGTCAGGCAGGTGAAGCACATGTTCTGTGAGAATGAAATTTTCTGCTGTGTATTTCAAAGCAACTTACATTCTGGTTAAAAATATGTGCAGAGTTGATGTAACAAAGTAAACTTTCATAAGATGTTCTTATCATGTCGGCATGGCATCTCACAGTGATGACAAGGTTCTGTGGCTTTTCAAAATCTACCTACTAAGGAGTTGTGTGTCTAAATTCACATTAGTTTGCAAGCTCTTTCGGAAACAATCGTTCTGTGAACTCGCTCTTTTAGAAATGTGCTCACAGCCAGTTTATCTGATGGGACATGTTGATTCACTTCTAAACGCTGGCGATCAGACATGTTGAGGTTTCTGTTGAAATGACTGTGGGGAACCAGGTGTTCCTCTACTTTGTAAACTGTCACTGGTATGTGTCAGTCTGAGTTTCTTTGATGAACAACAATGCCTGACAGAGCAAGAGTACGGCGCAAGAACTCCTCAGGTCTCAGGGTGGGGTTATGTTGGATCTTGGCAAATTTAACTATTGCTTTGGTCACGGGACGTACACTCCTAACAGTCAGGGACGAGACAGTTGATCAGTCAATGGGTTCTGATGTTGCGGACATCATAGGGAGTGGTTCTCCCAATGACAAACAGGTCACAAGTGAAGTCATGCACACACAAGAAGAATGTTCCTCCCTTGTCTACACCACTCTGGACAGTGTCAAGAAGGGAAGCATAAAGGACAGAAAATATGAATGAAAGACGCACTTGGGAAAACAGTGGTCTTTAACAGAGAGCAAATTTGATCATTTCTGTTTTGCTCTTAAAGCCAAAATACCTCATACAGAGCACTGAGGTTGGACAATTGCGTATATAACACTCATATCGGGTTATTGGCACCGTCCCAGTTAAATATGTGCAGGAACCAGCTGAGATATAGAATGTCATTTGTAAAGCAGCTGTTGCTCTCAGAGTATTGCATCCCCAAGATACGACCCAATATCATGAACCTTTGGAACTCGTGTAAGAGCTTAACCAGTGCAACATATGGGGAAGGTGAGTAATGGTGAACTCTCTTAGGCATATAATGTATCATTCATTAATTTTCTAAAGTATACACACTGTATCATGGCCTGGACTGCAGGAGACTGGAACCTGTCTTAGCTGTTACGGGATAAAAGGCGGGGTTTGCCCTGGACAGGTCAGCGGTCCAATTAAATGTGCGATACTCTTTAACAGAATTTCTAATCAGTCTAGCATGTATGTCATGCAGTGGTGTGTTGGGGAAATTGTACTGTATAGAGAAATACCAATGTAAACTCTAGACAGAAAGGCCAACTGCAAGATTTGTGCCCCTTTCTAGTGAGGTTCCACATATAAACAAAAGCCACTCTGCAATTTGCGTTGTTGCAATCGTCTGTATTTGGTAGGACATCTATTCCACATTATACTAATTTTGTTGTATTTTGTTGTTTCATATTACAAGGAAGTGTTGAATTGTTTTGCACCACAATTCAGAACAATACAATACACAGTTGACTGATTCCAGCTGAAAGCTTCTTTGCCGAATAAATGTGTACTTTTTGCTGAAGTCACCACTTAGTGTATGTTAGAGATGCAATGTAGATTCTAGTCTTCATCGATTGGGAATTTATCTAAAAAAAACATTTGACAGTTGTTGTTGAAACTAGAGTTCGTACATGTCTCTTTTCTAAATATCATGTCTTAGAAGCGGTATGAAATGTCAGTCAGCTTCATTTAAATGAAAGGGACAATCATGACAAGTTTTGTCTTGATTTCCTAGAGGGATTCAAGTTGAGATGCTGACGTAATTTTGATTCAGAGCAGCAATGTCCAGAAAAAAAAGTTTGTCCAAATGGGGCTTTGTCTTCCTGCTTTTAAAACTGCGCTGGATCCCAAGATACAGCATCTAGTAAAAGTATTCGCAGTCCTGAGATTTTATTACATTGCAACCAAAGTCTTGGGTGTATTTCTTCTGATTTCAAAAGACAGATTAACACAACGTGGGGCATGATTGTGCTTTATTTATTTGCATATAAATACCTATAGTATGATGTGCATTTCTTGCATAGGTAATGCCTATGTCTTTTAACAATGGCTTTCTTCTTGGCACTGTCTAAAAAAGCCAGATTTGTGGAGTGAATTACTAATAGTTGTCGTTTAGATTGTCCTTCCTTACTACAATTGCCCTGTCTTTGGTTCTCCTTGTTCAGATTCTCATTTTAGGTAGACTGCCATATTAGTGAATAGTGATCTTTGCTCTTGTGTAAAAATCTTTCTCATTTCTTAAAAAGAAAAAAGCCAAGCACCAGGTACAAAAAGGCTTTGGTGCATCTTAGCTGGTGGAAGAGTGTGACTCGTGCATAATCCATCATGTCTTATTTTCTGTATTGATGCCTTTAATGAAGTAAAATGGAAAAAGGCATTTGAACTGTGTGATGCGTTAAATGATGCAAGGAGACATACATGACCACAAAATTGAAACAAGTGCCAGAAATACAAGTTTGGTCTGTGTTCGGATGCCTGTGTAATGCAACAGATTCATAATGTGTGACACTGCTGCTGCTGCTGCTCCCAAAATCAAAATTCCTTTCTGACACATGAACACACACAAGTGGAAAGAGAGCAACATAGTGAAGAGATGGCAGTGGTGTTCAGTTACTCTGATTCCCTCATCTGTCTCTCTCCTGTCATTTTTTAACAGCAGCCCGCTTCCAAATCACAGCAGACTGCAACCGCAGCAATTTTTTAGTCTCAATGTATGAATTGTCACTTTCCTTTTAAAAGGCATTCCAATAGAGAAATCATTTTCCTGAATACACCAGTAGGTCCACTGCTTTTTTTGTTTTTCTCCGTGATATGTGCAGTATTATTTGGTGTACCAATATTATGTAATTACCCATGAAATCATGGAATCTTGTTATATTAGAATTTATAGCATGTTTTATAGTAACAAACAGCTGTTCAAAGGGGATTGCCCCCCTCTGCATAGCAGTGAGACTGGCTGGATATTTCCATCGTCCTTAGTGTTGTATATCTCCATTTTGGAAAAGGTATCCTAGGAAAATGAAGCGTAGCCACAGAGTTCTGTCATTCTCTGTGACAGAAACAAATGACCTATGAATTATTGATTTCACTATATTGCTTACTCAGAACTGTGGCACGTGTTCCCCAGAGCTTTTGTCAGACCTTAAGCAAAGGTGGCAGGTTTGTGGTTAACTGCATCATGTGTAGTAATATGTTGTATGACATGTAGTCATGACCAGCTTGTTTTCATAGCTAATTCAAGGGAGGAAAAAAAATGATGCCTTAAGCATTACCCACATGTGCCAACTGCACAGATGATTTCCAGCAGGATGACAAACATCAGCGTTGTCAGGCACTGTGGGTGAAAATGCTTATAGAATGATCTGCGAGGGTGGCTACTACTTTCTGCTGTCTACATAATTAACTGCAGGGCTGTATTTGGGAGATTTCTATTAACGAAGATTTTTCCAATGTCAAAAAACACTTTATCCTTGTGGAAGGATAAAAGGCTTTCTATACAACATGATGAGCTATATTTACTTGCTATTAGCCTGGAATAAAATGCAATGAGTGTGTTTTTCGAACATCATGAGCTCACTGTACTCTAAGTGATTTATCTGTTGGTTAGTTTTACCTATGTAGGTATATTGAATTATATTTTGTAGATTTTCTTTAAAAATCTTTTGAACTCCACAGCAGACAAGAATCAGAGGGTAATTAAAAAAGATGTTCACAGCAAAGCTTTTGATACGTGCCATTTAGTTTGGCGTTATCTAAGCTTAAACTGCTTATAAATTACATCCTTAAAAGAACTCTGTGAAAACAGATTGAATTATTTTAGCTATGTTGTTAGATTACGTCCTTGAGTAGATCAGATAATGCAAACTGACATGTTAATGTGTAAGAATGTTGTGTGCACACGGAGCAAGTTCATATACTGGATTATATTACAGTGCCACAGTGAAAGTGGAACATTGAATTAGGCTCTTACTTGTAAATGAATCACTGTGAAGCATTGAAACTAAATGTGTTTGGAAAAGAAAACGCAAGCATTAAGTTTGTGATTCTCCCACAGAGAAACTTTCAAAGATCAGTATGAGGAACTTAACCACCTTCATTCATTCACACACACACACACAATCTGTTGTACGACCCCCGCTGCTGTGTCCATTATCTTGGTGGTTTTAGGTTCGGCTGTAAACATAAGTCTAATGGCCTGGGCCCTTTGATGTTGTCTTTTTTTTTTTCTCCCTTTATGACCTGTCCAGCCTTGTCCAGCTGCGTACACAAACTTATACCAGCTGGCGCTCAGCCAAGGATAACTGTCATTCAGTTTTAGTCGCGATCACGTCGCTACACTTTTAATCTCCCAGTGGTGTTGTGGCTTTTTGACATTCGGGCTGCTGTGCTTGTCCCCACTGTCTGGATTGTTTTAGTCACCCGTAACTATGTACAGCTTCCCCTCCCCTCCACCTACATCTACCAACACCCCTTCTCGCCTTTTTACTGGTGTTTATCTTAGATGTGGATGTTCCTCTCTCACATTTCTTTCCACTTTATTTTCCTTTCTGCCGTCTACTTTCTCTTTAGGCACATCCCCGCCATTAGACGCTCACAGCTCCGATCAGGATTTACTCACTAATGGACCGGTGTGTTTACACTGGCTTTGGGAAGCAGTGATAGTGCCTGTAAAGTAATCCCACAACTGTTTACAGTCATCTTCTTGGGCTATTTCTGCTTCATTATCTCCACCATTTGCTACTTAGGTGTGCTTACACATGCATCTCTATTTATATAGTGTTTGTGTGAATGTAAACAGTTGTAAAACCAGAGATTATTAAGACAATTACAGACAATTAATTGTTGGTTAATGACTTATTGCATTCAGAAATGCTTTTTTTATATAATTGGTTAGACCATTATTTTAATGACACCCATATTTTTTAACTATTGTATTACAATTTGTCAAAATAAAATCAAAGTGAAGAGTCAATAGTGAATATTATAAGCCAAAGTTCACATATCGTGACATAACTTTTGCTCTAGTAAAATAGATGAATTGTAATTCTGTATATGTCAATTTCTCAACCCTGATATTTTGTACTTATTTCATGTACTACTGTAACATAATACTACAAGAGTTCTCCTAAATCAAGATAAATCTTTTATCCTCAGTTGTTGAACTGACAAGATCTTCCAAAAGTATTTATAGCCCTTTAACGTTTACAGGATTTGTCACGCTACAATCACAAAGTCCTTTATATTTTCTTTGGGATTTTATGTAATGAAATGGCACAAAAAAAATAATTGGCAACAGTGACAGAAAAGAAAAAAAATTACAAATTCATATCAGCCCTCCTGACTTAGCATTTTGTGGAACAATAATTACAACTGCAAGTCTTTTCAAGTAGGTCTCTGTACCAACTTTGCACATCTGAAGGCAAAATGTTTTTTTTCCCCTTTTTTAGGAAATAACTCAAGCTTAGTCAGATTGGATGTGGAGCATCTGTGAACAACAGTTCTCAAGTTAATCCCTTTTCAGTTGTATAAACAAGTTTTGTCTGCTCTAAATCATTCCATTGTGGCTCTGGTTGTATGTTTGCGGTTGCCGTCATGATAGAAAGTAAAATTCCCCTGTGTTTTTAAGTTATTTACTGCCTTGAGCAGGTTTTTGTTTTTTTCAGCATTACCTGATATTTAAGTCCAGGCGTTTTCCCATGAACTGAATACAGTTCCACTGACTGAACATGTCACACTTTTCAGATTTTTTTTTTTTTTGTTACAATTTTTAGAAACCCCCCGCACTGCAAGTTTATGGCATCACATTGGTCCAACCGAAAAAAGTTTAAGTAGAAAAGATGCATTGCAAGGCAATTAAATTTCAATTGTTTTTGTAAAAGTGTATAACTTTCATTTTGAGCAGCCAACATTTGGACAGCTTTTGCGATGTGATATTTTTTTTTTTCTTATTTATTGGACCCCTTCCTGGATGAACTGAGAGCAAAGATTAAACATATGTTGTGCTGACCATAACATGCTGGGTAAAGCAAGCCAGCTGTAGTCATCTCTACATGTAATGCTATTTTGAGACATTGTAGCTATTTAATTTTGCTGTCTGCTCCCAGTGATTTGTACATAATGTGCATTACATCATGGGGAATGGTTCTCGATGCCCATTTATAATTATGACATGATATCATACTATTTCTTAGTGTGGCTGTGCATTTGGACTACCACAGGTAAAAAAAAACAACACTGATATCCACTCGTGAAAGTTGATCCTCGTTGACCAACACATACCCCCAACCACACACACGCACACACACACAGCAGGAGAGCTATAAACACTTGTTAGCAGTTATTAATGCCACTACGGTCCGTCTCCTCAGAGGCACCTGACACACTCTCGACTGGACATCTGACCCTTGTGGTTCTGTCTGGAGAGTTTGACCCTTACTCATGGTTAGATCACGCTTACAGACTGCTGCTGAGACTAAAATAAGAAAAATGACTTCAATGAATATTAAAGTTCTGTGATTAGGTTTCAATATTTTGGTATGTTTCAACTTTTAGGTCACCAGCTAATTGGCAATTAAATTGTTGAGTTTTATTTTATTAACATAAAAAAAGTTACAAACACTTTAATAATTCAAATGAGATGATCTCCAGTTGTTTACTTACTTTATGCACTTTATGTATTCCAATGATAATACTTCAGCTCAAATTTCATGTTTTTCACTCCAGTTCTGGAACTTGCACGTACCACGGTATTTGAAATGTTGTGAAATGAATGGCATTCCTTTTGAAAGGCAGCCACAGTTTAAATCGATTTGCAAAATGTTGTCTCAGTGTTGTGAGAGAGCTTACGATATACACTCACTGCCCGGTTTATTAGGTACACCTGTTCAAATGGTTAACGGAAACTATAACCCAGCCAGTCACATGGTAGCAACCTAATGCTTTTGCCTCTTGGAAGATTTTATGCGCAGTTGAAGCAATCAGACATCGGTTATGCACCTCAGTCAATCTCGGTGTCATTGCTAACCATATTCATCACTTGATAACCAGAGTGTGCCCAGTTTCTTAATGTATCACAAAGCTCAAACTGTCTCAAATTGCTTTCTTGAACATGAACAGTGTACTCCAATCCACAGTCACCAGACCTCTTTCCAATGGAGTGCCTTTGGGATTTAGTGCAATGATTAAATTTGCAGCCAACTGCATGATGGTCTCACATCAACATGGACTCTGAGGAATATTTCCTATGCCTTGTGGAATATTTGCCATCAATGCAATTCTGAAGGCCAAAAGGGGTGAAAGTGGCCAGTTAATAAAGGCCATAATATATAGAGAGAGATCTTAGTGCAGCCAGTTCAAAAGAAGCTTAAACAAAATCAAATCAAATTCTTGATGTTGTTTAACCTCCACAAAAGCCCGATTGCAACCCAATAAACATTACACATTACTGAATTTACATGCTTGTTTTATGCCTGCATGCTTAACCGTGTATTTCAACAGACTGTCAAATACGTGGTTAAGCATGCATGAAAGGTATGAAACAGTACGGGTACATTCGTGATGAGGTCAGCGATTGAGCTGCTTGAACCATGCATCTGGGGTCAGCGGGAGGTGCAAAAAACTTTAAGAGAGAGCACTTGGGGATTGTGCAATTTATTTCTTCCGACTCGAGCATGAACTGCACTGTTGGAAACTGAGGAACAGTAGACTGAAGGGAGCTAAATAAACTGTTTATTTAAAGCCAGAAAATGTTTTTCTGTCTTGTGTACATTTGCTTAAACGTGCTCAGCACAAATGGAGGTTATAACAGCAGCAATATTTGCTGATGTTTAAGTTTCAGCAGTAGTGCAGGCTGATTTTGGACAAGCAGGGGGTCAAAGTTTTTGAATTAGGATTTAGGATGCTGTTTTGACATACACTGCTATATTTTGTTTTATGCCCTCCAGAGTTAAATCTGGACTTGTACATGACTATAAACTGCTACTAAAGTACTAAATATGCTTTGCAAGAAGCATAAAGCACCACATGTAAGATTTACAGTCACCCTTCCTTTGAGTTATTCTCTCAAAATGGAAAATAAGTATTTGAAGCACCCCAGGTGGTCTTCAGCAACTGCTGCCGTACAGCGATCATGCTCTCATTCATGAAGCCCTTCAGGCTTGTCTTGAGTAAGTGATTGAGGAGCTGCGCATGTTTACTCAGTGGACTTGTGTTGTGTTGTGTTGTTCCAGCTGGTCTGCAGGGGAGTGGGGGTCATGCAGCCGGAGCTGCGGAGGAGGGGAGCAGACACGGCAGGTTCAGTGTGTCCAGAAAACCAGTCAAACCAACGCAGACACCCTGGCAGATTCTCAGTGTCCACATTCAGCTCCAGCAACGAGGCAAACCTGCAACACACACAGCTGTCCACCGGTCTGGAGCCCTGGGCCATGGTCTCAGGTGAGTATGTAAAATATAACATTCACTGAGAAAGACATTTCTTTCTTTTTTTTTTTTGACAGATGTCTGTCAATATAAAGAAGTTTTCTTATAGCATAAAGCTTTAGTCCACATTTAAGGAACATATAATGTCTGCACCTAGTACTCCTGTGCAACCCTAATAAAAATAACATGACTGTTGTTTGATGAACCTACTTTCTTACATTTGTGATGACGACAAACTCAGACCTCCCATCTTTGGGTCACGAATAAAATCTACATCTGATAAAGTTTTCCATTTATTGCCACATGATCTTAAATAGCACACACAGCATGTTCACGCTGCTTTGCGTTCGGCAGTGCTCACGCAAGTGTGGCCACGGTCTGAAGAAGAGGGGCGTGCTGTGCACGAGCAGCAACCCAGGTGCTCAGACGCACACGCTGCCTGACAGCGAGTGTGCAGGCCTGCAGAAACCTGCCACTCAAGAATCCTGCTTCATCAAACGCTGTCAGAAACAACGTAAGACCCAGTGGTTTGTCTCCACATGGCAAGAGGTACAGTGGCGATGATTTTAGAACATTCTTTAGATTGTTGTATTTGTTTGCAAACTTTGTTAATTTTGTGCTGACGTGGTCTGTTGTTTCTCTTTGTGATTTGTTGCGGACGTTCAGTGTTCGGCAACATGTGGCCGGGGTTATCAGGCACGCTTCATCAAGTGTGCTGAAAAGGTATGTATTGTATGCGTTTAGTTTAGTGAGCAACAAAATTGTCGCTGCCGTGTTTAAGTTCACTCACCACGAACATTATTGAAAATGACCCTACTTCAATATCATTTTTCTTAACGAAGGACACAGCAGGAAAGTACAGAGAACTTACTGCCAAAAAGTGCCACCATGTCCCCAAGCCCAAAATGGAGCTCCAAAGGCCCTGCCTCCTGGCCGAGTGTCCAACCCGCACTACTCCACCGCTCTACCGATGGAGGACGCCTCATCACCTCTACCCACCTCAGCCTCTCCCTCAAGCTGCACCGTCACCAGAGTGGGACTCATCTCCTTGGTCTCGGGTAAGATGACATAAAGATTAGAAACGGACTGATCAGAGTTTGGTATCCTAATTTTGACTTGCTTATATGGATTATTGCCTTAAAATAGCTAACCGCAAGTCTCCTTCAGTCAGTAACAGATCCCACTCTGAAGAGCGGGATTTGGCGTTTGCATATTGGTGTTTGCTGATTTTAAAAAGATCGGAATTTTCTTTGAAATATTATGACCAGTTGGTCATTAATCAGGGCTGACTTAATCGGAATCCAATTGGGTAAATCTCATTGGGTAAATCTCCAGTATAAATATGCTTTGCAAATGAGCAGTTGAGGATTAACAAGAGACAAGACAGTAAAGGAACTTGTACTTGGTGCAAAAGTCTACTTCATTGTGTTCATTTTAAGGGACTTCTTTTCTTGCACAGTGCTCAGTAACATGTGGAGGAGGAGTGCAAGTCAGGACAGTGCAGTGTCAGATCCAGGGAAAGCCTGCTGTTGGCTGTGTCCTCCACCTCCGACCCTCATCGTCCCAGGCCTGCAACACGAACTTCTGCCCACAACCAGAGAAGAAAGGTACTGAAGCCCTAATTTATTAACCTTCCCTAAAATGTGACAGAAACAAGACTGAACAATTTGTTTTCTTGTTTTGTTTTTCCACAGATCTGACTTGTAGGGATTACTTCAACTGGTGCTACCTAGTGCCTCAACACGGAGTCTGCAACCACAAGTTCTATGGCAAGCAGTGCTGTCACTCCTGTTCAAATTCCAACCTATAACCATTCAAAGCGACTGTCGGTGGTACATATGTAGCTGAATAGTCAACGGACTATATTGATGCCCATGCATGAAAAGATATGGTTTTTGTCAGAAGCATGTGGCGAGCACTGAAAAAGGTTTAAAGATGCAAAAGAGATGTTGTGGCTTTGGTTCTCTCTGTGATGCCGGACATCTGAATGACCTGATTCTGACAGAAAGATTGGGATGCATTGGAGAACAGAATTCTGGGAAGGAAATATTAAGATGCAAGCTAACAGAAGAAATGGTTCCTACCTAGAAGATTCACCATCCCCTGGACAAAAAGCGACAAGATGAGGTTTTAAACACTGCAAGGCGTCAACAAGTGTTATGGAGTCTTTCTTTATTGACTTGGAAATACACATGGTCTTATGAGGAAAAAAAGGATGCTTCAAAGATGCATTTACAATTAAAAATGTAGCCAAATACTGACGTCAAAAAACATCCGGCGAAAAGTTCAAATTTCTTCAGTCAAGTACCAAACGTCATACATCAGAGAGCTACTTTGAAAGAAGACATATCTGTGTGAACTGGCCTTCATACTTAGTGGTGCTACAAGTTGTCACTTTGATTTCACAGAAACAGTGATATCCTTAGGATTCAGGAAAGAATTGTGTTACATGTGTACAGTATTGTTTGTTTTATTTATTTGCTTTACAATACAGCGTTGTTGAAAGACTGTATTATCAAGCTCTATACACACTCTTTCACAATACCTAAAGCTGTGTACTTTCATGCGTTTCGTCACATACTGACCAAACAACAACTTTTAGCCTTTCATTATATCCTAACTTGTGTTTAACATAAACAACTAAGTTCAATCTTCAACGGTAGTTTGTTGGCATATTATTTAAACTGTCTTGCGACATTTGATATGTCTTAAATATGGCACAGCAATGCATTACATGTCACTATGGTCTGCAAGCAATTAGGCAATGGTTAATGATCCGGCTGTCTGACTTTGTGCATTTAAAACGAAATAACATCAATAGTTGTGTGCCATAACATGATGTCTGATGTCATCCTGTTTAGCTGAAAGTGGGACTGAATGTATTCCTAGAGGGAGTATAAACTTTGAATCTCTAAGTGGACAGATGCAATGTGGAGAAAAACTCAGGAGAGAAATGTGAGCTTTTTAGTTATATTTCTTTGGCTTATGTTTTAAACACAGCAGGGTGCTGTCACCTTGCCCTCATAATGGGTTGAAGTTTTTGTCTGTTTTTTTATCTTCGTCCCAGGGGGCTAGTCTGTTGTTTTGTACTTCATAGTTTAATACTCTGCTTTTACCAGTTGGTTTCGACAATTGTATTTTAAGTTTGTAAAATAAAAAATAAATAAATAAACATGTTCTAACTCTCTCTTTGTCTCTTTAATTTTGAATTCCTGCAATTCACTGTAATTGTTTACTGCGGCGCACGTTGAACACATTAAAACCCCTCGTGTTATCTCGTTTTTGCTTTGAAATACATAAATTACATGCACACATTCAGTTGATATTTTTTCTCCATGGTCTTCTTTTTTTGATCAGCTGATGAACAGCATACTTGACTTTAAATGCAGTTTTGAGTCATTTGCCTACTCTGATTTTTGTCTCTTGAGATTTTAATCAGCAGTGTATGTTTAATATAATACATCCTGCTATTGCTTTAGGCTGACAGGGTGAGACATGGTGCGCTGACTTATTGGGATCTTCCAAAATCATACAGAGCTTTAGAAATACAACGCCATTGGTTCTGTGACATTTTTATTTTAAATATATATTTTCTGGTTGCACTGGTCTAAGCCTCTCGATGGGACTCGAACAATGTGATACTGGGGAAGAAACTTCCATACCAGAGTTTGTGTTCTCCAGCAAACCCCAAAACCAGGACAGTCCTAATGCTTAGATCTAGTTTTCAGCGTGGCGACTTGCAGATGTCCAAGCCAGGACTCTGACTAACGGTGATGCCAATGTGGTTTTGGGAATTTCAGCACCTATGACATATTGTGTCTGGAGTGGACCCTGCTCTTTCCTCATTTCAGCTCTAGTCGGAGAAACGCAGACAGTTAAAACAAAATAGCCATTGTCATCAACCTGCAGGCACAGTCCTGAGGCGTTTAGATGAAGAGCGAGAGAGGAAGAGAAGTAGGAGATGACAGAATGTAGAAAGAAACAGTGGAAGTGATGTCATAGATGAAGATGAATTAACCAGGAGGAGGCAACCTATGAACTAAAAAAGACATTTTCATGTGTCCATCTGCTAAATTGTCTTAAGTGAAAAAAGAAAGGTTTTATTTAAATTTTGCTGACAACGCAACACAACTCTCCAAACGTAATACTCTGGCTAGCATGGCTATTGTTATTAAAACGGTTATCTCCAAATGCATTCCCTAGGGATGCTCAGTTGTAGCTATGACTGTCCTGTCCCACATGTTTAAAATGTTTATTTGCTCGAACATTATTACTTTGAATAAATTGGTCATGTTAATGCAATCATCTCTGTCCTAGAGAATATAGATTAATTGAACAACCTGAGACCTCCCAAAGGCCAAAAGTAATAAATTCATCATATTCCATGTCAGACATATTGAAAGCTTAAAGGGATAAAACAGAGCATCTCTGGATTATTATATTTAGCCTTTCTGTTATCTGCTACAACAAGTCTCCCCTATACTGTAACCTGAAGGAAACGCAGACGTGTGTGGGCATGTCATAGAAAAAGCAGTATCGTTTAATTAGCTCTGTGCTGCTTCCATCTGCTTCATCTTTAAACGCCTTATTGGTTCTGAAAGCAGATAACTTTGAGGTTTAGCTGGTGGGGTTATCACACTGTTGTTTTTCTATCGAGCGCTCACTGATTGGAAAAGTGCCGATTTACCTGAGTCGTCCGATTCTTTCAGCAGGTAATTTGTAGGAGAACTACGTAGCTTTTCACCCTTAGTTAAATATCGCTTCTGTAATTCCTTAACCTTTTTGAAAGTATTTCTTGTGACTCTTCTTAAGCAGAAACTGTTATTTTCATAGTCAGCCAAAAGGAAGAAAAATAAAAACCAAACCACCCAAAAAAGAAAGAGATGAGAAGGCTGAAGCATGTGTGTTTACTAAGAGATAGTGGTCAGATAAAGGCTTCCTGTAGGTAACAAAGCTGACAGATACCAATCAGGCCACATTCAAAATGTTACCTCACTCATGTCAGGTAGCACAACAGATTATCTGTGAGAGACAGACGGGAAGATAGGAAGCTTACACAGCACTCACCTTTCCACTTGAAAGAAGCCGGACTATCTCTAACAGCATCTGTTTGGAGAGAGAGGTGGCTCTTTAGCCTTCAGGCTACACTCAGAAGGTTCATCTGAAGTTACAGGCTTATTATCATTCCATCAGGATGCACCTACAGCAAACCTGACAAACCTTCTACTCAAAACTTTTAGCGGAAAAAGCAACAGCAGGTAGAAAAGACAATGTGTCCCTTTATTTCTAAAACACGATTAACTCACATCCTAAACAATTTTGGAAAGTATAGGAAAATCTTAGTCTCAAAGGTAAAATTGCGCTAATACCTATTTCTTTTTGCCATAGGTCACTACCCTATCCACAAAGTTTGGGATTTTTCCATGCTAATACCCCTACAGTGATTGCACAGTATCAATGAAAAACAACACATCGTTCCATATGGCCGGGTTACAAAGACATGACTCACTTTCACAGACAATGCAGGTCTTGACATTTTCTCCACATTGCCTACATGAGTTGCAAGTGGAAACAAAACTGTTATATTCACTTAATCTGGCTAGTCTGCATTAGGTTTAGCAATATGCTCTAATTTTAATCTTTGCATTATGAGAAGCTGATATCAAAACCCCAGGGACAGATGTTGATAAACTCAGCCTTTTGTTTTCCTTTGAAAACAGAAATTGAGGTGTCTTTTGTTTTCTTCATGCAACGTCTCCCATCTGTTCTTCCCCAAGGTACCACTCTGCAGTATTCACAACATTAAGAACATGTCTCCCAGACAGTTTGCTGCTGTAGAGTACATCTAAATCAAATGCTGTGGGAAATGTCTGGACCCGATTTTAAAAACCAAAAAAAAAAAAAAAAAAAAAGACTAGGAATCATGAATCAAAGTGCCTTTTGTCTTTGTGGGAAGGAAAAATTATGCAAAATAAGAATGCCATAGACCTTATATTATAGTTGTTTAGTAACTGGAAATTACCTTCAGCTAGGCTTGTTTGCACATCTAAACACAAAGTGTTAGTCTTTCATTATAATTCCATGCAATAATAGATCCTGTGTGTTTAGAAAGAGAGGTTGAGAGTTGGAGAAGGGCGTAAGCGATGCAATATCACCCTCTAATGGCAAATCAAAGGAACAATATATGGAACAAAATATGACTGGTATTTAGAAATGATCATGTAGACTAGGGTTTGCATATAAACCAGAAGGCAACATAAAGGTGGCTTGATTCAAATTTTTATGAAGCATAAGGTTGGGGCTGTATTTTCTGAGAAGACTAAGGAGTGCCAGTCTTTGAGTAAAACTTTTGTTCTTCTGCCATTGCTCCACGACAGTTTCCTCACCCAGAGCATCCTTTTGGGATTTGGTAACAGCTCTATAGACAAATAACAAGACTGAACAAAGAACAAACCAAGAGTTTTTCTTATAAGTCTGCTGCCTGTAGAAGACATGCCACCTTTTTTCTACCATGCTCACAATATTTTCAGCATGTATCCCACTGGTGGATGCTTAATGTCACAATAGTCTAAAACTTTTTTGCGCCAGAGTCACCTTCAAAATGAAATTTGAACTAAAAAAACAATCTGCTGTAATCACAGGGTTAAAACAGTTCTTTATGCATGTTCTAGTAC
The DNA here is from genome assembly GCF_904066995.2 of Poecilia reticulata. Classification (NCBI taxonomy): domain Eukaryota; kingdom Metazoa; phylum Chordata; class Actinopteri; order Cyprinodontiformes; family Poeciliidae; genus Poecilia; species Poecilia reticulata. The sequence goes on from NC_088845.1 coordinate 23,499,467, forward strand.
AGACTTTAGAACACATTGAGAACGTTCTCACAGAACTTGTGAAAAATGAGTGAGGGAGAATAAAAATGTTAAACTGTTTTTCAATTTTATCAGCACTCTTTGCTATCCTGGACCCTATTTTAGCTCATTTTACTTTGTCTATTGTCAACGTAAACACAACACACAGTGTTGGGGAAAAAATTAGTTCCCTGACCGGGAATCGAACCCGGGCCGCGGCGGTGAGAGCGCCGAATCCTAACCACTAGACCACCAGGGACAGTTATAAAAATTGTTCTCTCGATATTTTTGTCAGGTGACATATATCAAGTGTAGTACAACTTCACCTTTGTAGTATATTATTTGGTAGCATCTCTTTCAAGTCGGCCTGACATGAAAACAGTCAACCATCATTGTCGAATACTGCATAGTTAAACACAACCCGCAACTACAGTTGCAATATGTTCTTTATTTCCCTCATATTTTCTCATTCCAGTAAAACAATAAATATATAATAAATAAACCATAGCTGACATTTTTTTTCGAATGTATACCAGCGCCACAGAGAGATGCATTATGGCACTGAAGAATACCGTTTGACACCAACATACTTTCCGCTGTTTTAATATAAACAGTGAATCTCTTTTTTAAACACTATGTCAAGTTTAAGCGCCGCAAATTATAAATCACACGGTAAAATGAAACTTTAATGCGACCCCTACTGGGTACATGTTGAGTCGCAATCGTATCTTGTAGAGTCTTTCGCCACAACAAACTGCCTGAATCAAAATACCATGGCATAAAACAAATCTTACACTCAGAACTAACGCACAAAAAACGTTAAACCTGTTTACGGATGCTACTGTTCTTTTTATACAATAAAAAGGAAGAATATACCTCATAGAGAGGAAAATTAAGTTACAAATTTTACAGGCGTTTTCCGAAGCTCCTCTTCCTTGCAAGGTCCGAACTGGGGCCTTGATCAACGTGGGAGACGCGAAAACGTGAAGTTGTTTTGATGCCGTTTGGAATATGTGACACCGAGCGTTGACTCTTTGATTGGAAGACTGTTCATTAAGTATATTGTGCGTCGTAGTGGAATTAATGGTCCTGCCATGATGCCTGGAGACAGTCAGGCCAAAACGGCAGCAATAGCCGCGGATGCGACGGTTGGGAGTTGTCAGAACTGCTCTGTTTTGCACCAGGTTAGTCTTGGTTTCGTAGACAGGAAATACTCTTCAAAGACTCTCTAGTCATTAACCACGTTAACAGTCTCAAATCTGAATTCAGCACGTTGATGATTACACATACTTACACCTCTATATTTTTGTGTGTCCCTTATTTTGTTGAGCAGAGCCTAACGGAGTACGTCGCATCATTTCTTGCTCTGAAACAGAAAATAGCAGCTACCGAGTGAGTATCGGCTTCAATATGAGTTGTCATGGTGACACTTCCTAACACAGCCAAACGCAAATAAATTCGCTTGCTACAGGAGCCGAGTTAAAAGTTTTAAAAGATAGACTAAGCTTATCGTGACTAAATTATTTCTGTCTATTGTTATTGTTGTTCTTGTATTACATGTTTCATTGCTTTCATAATTATAGTCAAAAATAGACTTAAGGGGAAAAAAGAGATTCCATTCTAATATTTCACTCAGCTAATGCAGATAGTTTTACTTTGCATAAATATTTTTGCTTTTTAAAATCGGCCAGTCTACCAGCAGCACTACTCATAAGAAAATGTGGCACAAACTGCTATGGAGAAGCCTAAGGTAATACAAGAATTAAAACAAACCAGCCCACTTCACCAAATGATTGTACACAAACCACATACACACACTCTTATTGAATCCATAAAACTTACGGAAAAGACAGTCTTACCAAAGCTATATGGAAATATAATTAAAAAAAAACAAAATGAAATGTGAATAAACCACAGAAAGAAAATATTAAGTTGAATTAAACAATTAAGACCAATAAAGTTTAAACAACAATGAATAAATACAGTAGTGTTACCTGACATCTCAGAAGTAAAATAAACAAGTATGAACTTAAAAGCAGACAAAAATCAAAACTTTTAAAAACAAAATGTATAATGAAAGCATTCAAAATAAATAATCGTAATAATGAGTGAAAAGCAGCTTTTACTATAACTCATTTCATTGTTTCCTTAAATTTGATAAAAGCTTCCATTTTTTTCATTACATATTAATGTTTGCAGTGACTCCATCAGGCTTCGAAAGCAATTGGAGGAACTGCAGATGCGGTTGTTTACACTGGAGAAAAAGACAGCAGATTATGAATCCGTACAGGCCGAACTGGAAGAGAAGACGGTAGATCTTAACTCTCCTCAAAAAAATTAAGAAAATAGTTTTCCTTAAATTAATCTGCCTTTTGCTTCTAATGTACAGAACTTAACTCACCTATATATTTTTTTTATTTTTATAGGTTGCACTTAAGGCCTATGAACAGCTGTCTGAAGAGATGGACAAATTAAAGCAGGAAAAGAGCAACATGTTGGCTGAGTAAGTGACCGTTTTAGTTTCAGGTCCAAAATTTTCCATATTGTGTCATGTGGCATACACAAACTGGATTGTATGTAACTGGGGTTGTATCTGATTGATCACCACAAAGTATTATTTGCTTCCATTCATTTGGGTGTAATATGTCAGACTTGTAATTTGTAAATTTGGGAGAGATATACCCCAAAAGATTTGCAGCGATAAGTGCAGCTATAAAGGAGTTTGACTAGAACTAAAAATAAACTCACTCTATAGTTTTTATAATTTCAGTTTATTGCAAAACAAAAAAAATCTGAATTCTCATGTCATATTTATGCATTATTTTCTTCTGGTCTGTCACATAACATCCTAATAAAATAGAATATGAGCAAAGAGGTCCAACAACTATTTTGACGTATTGTTAGGGAGTATGTATAAAAGGGTCTCCATTATGGTGGAAAAACTCACTGTAACTCTTTTTATCTCTTAGGAATGAGACGCTTAGAGATGAGCTGAAATGTTTGAAAGGTAAATTGCTGTTATTTTCGGTAAACTCTTCTAAGATATTAACACTTTGCTAAGTATTTTGTGTGTGTGTTGAACTCTTAGATTTAACAGAAAGACAAAATCTTGAAAATGCACGTGTGAAAAGAGAGAAAGCAGCTGTTGAAAAGGATTTATTAAAAACTCAGGTAAAACATAAACATTAAAAATTCATGGTTATTTTATTGACCAAAACATTAATCTCCTCAATACCTGTGTAAACTTTTTTTTTTTTCAAATCAGGCATCTTTAAAGGAATCTCAGGAACAAGCAAAGAAGATTGATAAATTGACAAAGGAGAATGCCATCATGACAAACATGTAAGAGTTCAGTTTGTTTTGTTACTGAAGAACAACTATTTCCATGCTACTCACACTTGGTGTGTATTTTTGTTGTCGTGGGTAATGGTTACGCCTTGCTCTTTTCTGATCAACAGGAAGGATAGAATGGAAAACAAAGTTAGAGTGCTTGAAGGTGAGTTTTAGACATTAGTATTTTCTGACATGAGCTGAAACTTTATCTGCCGAGTCTGTTGGTTTGAGACATTTTGTTTTTCGTCTTGGGCGGGTTCTTAATTCTACTTCTTCTAAACTTATTTCAGACTCGATTTGCAAACAGAACTATCAAATATCTCAACTGACCAATGAGAAGATTCTGCTCGAAAGGAACATTAGTGACCTCCAGGTACAGTGAAAGCACTAAAGGAAACTGCAGACTTGGGGACGAGAGGGGGGCAAGTAGTCAAACTGATTGTTTGTCTTTAAACATTTTTTGCAGGTGAGACTGATAAAACTGGAAAGAGAAAGATGTAAAGGTACAGAATGCATAACCTGTATTTTATTTTTAATTTGTGGTGGCATTTCATTTTTACTGTTTTTTGAGAATTAAGAAGCAAAACAAATGTATGATAGTGTTTGCTTAACTTTCACTTATAAAGTAAAGAAATATCAAATGAAAACATTGTAAATAATCTAATTGTGTCTTTAAAAAAAAATAAAACAGATTATAGGAGCTCTACAACTCAAACAAGAGCAGCACCAATAGTTGACAAAGGTATGATGACGATACTTTTCATGATGATTCGTTTGATTTGCACCACGAGTAAGCCTAAAACCAAAATTAATTTGTCTTTGTAAAAAATCTCTACATACCTTACAGGAAAGTTGCGGCTGTTGCTGCAGAGTGTATGGGAATGTGTGGATCCAGAGCACGAACAATCGTCAAACATATCCCTGTCACCAGGTGAGGTCATCATTAACATCTCTTCTGCACTTGTATGATAAAACAGAAATGCACATCTTTTTATGTGCTCACAGTCGTGTTTGCCTTTTATGTTAGAGTTTGGTCACAGACGGGCCCTTCCTCCTTCGCCGCAAACCAAACTGCAGGCTAATGAAAGGCGAATGTCAGCCTCTGCTTCTGAGACCATCAGGGAATCGTCCGTTCTTCATGCCGAAACCAAATCTGCTCTCACAAAGTTGAGACCTTGTCCTCGGGTGCAGGACACGTGCAGACACCAAGCATCTACCCACCACTTGAATCAAGACAACACACTGAAAAAGAGGAAAGAGTCACCCAAGAAAAATAAACATAATGAGTCGTCTCCCGTCAAAGGAAACCTTTGTGTATCTATTGATGAAATAATGGATTTTTTGAAACCACTGCCACCCTGCATATCTCCGCTTTCAGAATCGGTGAGAAGTTGTTTTTTTGTTTGTTTTTTTAAGCTATGAGCTGCTTCATATACTTCTACTAACTGAAGTCACCCTTTTTGCATGCAGTCACCTATTAAATAATTCTGTTTTTATACACATAAAGTTTATTTCACTGCTATACTTTTGCTTCTATTTTTCAGCAGACCAGTGTAGAAGATGTTGAGATGGATGGTGAGGAAAAGACTGACAGCCCTGAACTTTCTGAGGATGTTCAACTTCCTAAACAAGATCAGCCTTCAAGCTCTAAAGCATCACAACTACATCTCAACAGTCCAAAATCTCTGTCACTTTACAAAAATGATAATGTAGACAACCTGGAACACATTTCAGATAAAAAAGACAATGGACACTGTGGGTTGGGCGGTGGTGCTGAACTGAATGAAAGCGCAGATAAAGCTCACAAGAACAACAGTTCTCTAAAAAACATGTCCCCGCCCGAACTGCCACAGTCTTTATTATTACATAGTAATGTTTCAGAAGAAGCTCTCCCATTACCAGATGAAGATATGGAGCATTCCCACAATGAAAATCCCAACAATCAAAGTGCGGATATCTGTGATACTGGAACGGCTTTTGAAAAGGCAAAAGAAGACAATTTGGATACTGCTACAAAGATGGATGTAGCTGAGAGTCCAGGTGACATTCCTGATGTCACAACAGTTGCTTCTTATGGGGAAAGAGATGCAACTGCAAACTCTGGAGAAGCAGAAAATGAACAATGTGTTGCCCAATTTAAAAGCAAAGAATCTTTGGAAGACACCAGTGTCGCAGACAACCAAAAAGGTCATGTGGATTCTTGTCAGGACAGTGCAAATCTCACTGCCTCAGGGGCTCTCTGCAAAGGTTCAGAAATGCTAGAGGAATCCCCACCAAGCAGCAGTGACAGCATGAGTTGTGGCTTAAATAAAAACCTTGAAGAGGGAATGGAAGTAGATGCTGGAGTCCATTGCTCTGGGGAGAACGAAGGGAATGCAGTGCAAGTTCCTAGAGACGTTGATGTGACAGCTTCACCCTCAGACCTGAATGCCGGTGACAAACCTTTGTCTCCTAAAGACTCTCCGGTTTTGAACAGAGAAGTTGAGGGGCCCCGTCCTGACCCGGAACACGAAGAAGCAAATTCTACAGCTCTGTCGCCAAAGGATTTTGACAAAGAGGAAGCAAAAAGTACCAGTTCACCTGATACTGCTTCTTCATTGTCCCCAGAAAAAATAACTGTTGACTCTAAATCTTTGGAAGACAAAATGCATTCTGCTTGTAGACAGTTAAGTCCTTCATGTCGGTTATCTCAAGTAAAACTGCTTCCTGTGGAAACTGACCCAATCACTGAAAAAGCTAAGGACAAAGAGAAAGTTGCAAAGAACAATCTACTCACCTCAGAAAAGGAAATTGTCAACCAACTTCACTCTGATCCTACTACTTCATGCCATGATATTTATTCTGCCATAAAAGAACAAAACCAGATCTTGGAGACGTTTACACCAGTCCATGAACAGCCAGATTTACATACGAATGTTGAGGAAAATGTTACACCAATGGGCAGTCCAACAGCAACTCAAACACCAGAGTCCATCAGCCATCTTCTCTTGGAAATGGGTCCTCCACTTCCCCCTGTCCTGACCCCTGTAACAACACCTCCTAAAGCAGTAAAGCCAATCAACCCAAGCCACGCAATTGGAAAACTTTCATTCCCTTCACCGATGGATAGCTCTGCTTCTACCACTCCAGTGAAATTCCTTTCAACACCTAACAGTCAGCAGCTCAGCTGTTCTTCTTCCTTGACCAGTCCAACCCATCCAAATGGAGTCCCCTCGTCACCGCTCCAGTTTAGCTCAGCCACTCCAAAACATGCATTGCCAGTTCCTGGTCGCTTGCCTGCCAAAGCAGTTAATTCTTCCCCTTCGTCTTCAAACAGTCCACTTCAAGAAAACTCCATGAGTATTTTAAATACCATGGACCTTGGTTCCTCTGCCTGTACCTGGACTCTTAACATTTTGAAAGGTAATGTCAATCTTAGCATGTGTTCATCAGAGAATGGAGTATTACCAAAAACAACGGACAATCAGAGATCAGGCTTCAAAACCATCAGCTCCGCTTCCACAGCCTTCACAAAAACAGAGACCAGGGGAGAAAAAAGACCTGCTGGTGATTCGTCCCAGTCCAAAAACAGTAAATTCCCAAAGCTTGACAGCAGTTCTGCAGATGTTACTGACAAACAGGAGTCTTCCTTCTCCTTACACAGTGACAATGAGGCAGCCTCTTCCAGTACTGTGGCAAAAGATCAGAAAGAAAGCAATACAGCATCTCCATGCATAGAATTTGAAGAACCAGCTGAGCAGGATCTCATTGTTGACTATTTAAACAAAATTAAAAAACAATGCTTCGATTTGCTGCCTGTTGTCCAGAGTCACCTTTATGTTGGTAATCTGCCCAAAAAGCCTATCCTGAGAGACGAGGAGAAAGAGGTCATCTCTGACATATGCAGATGTAGCTTGGTAAGTATACCCGTTAATTGGCTGACTTTGGCTACGCCTGGGATGCTGACTATTTCTTAAATGCTCTATTCCTGTTCATTTTTGATGAAAGAGGTGCCACAGTTTTAGGGAATCCGTGATTAATCAACAAAATTAAATTAGGGTTCATAGCAAACAAGCTGCAACATGCAGTGAGTTTACTCCGTTTCATGTAGAGCAAATTTAAACTCTCCTTGAATGATATTAATAATGTCTATTTCCATTTTGTTGGTATTTTTTGTTTGAGTTTCTGCAGGGGAAGGATGTTGGTCATATAGTATTTGTTTGGTTGTGTGCTAGTGATACAGCACAGGATTGTGGCGTGTTTTAATTGAAGCAGGGGAGCAAAGTCAGCTTTTGGGTCATTTTCTCAAGGTGCGAAAAGCATAGAGAAATATGCATGTCTAATATTGGTAAAAATCAGTGATTGGCCACAACTACAATATTAATATTGAATATCAGTATCGGAGTAAATGTTCATGTCAGTACGTCCCTCCCAATTATAGTGTTTTGTCTCATCTCTTTAGCTGAATTTATCTTTTCACTCCTAGATTCAACACAATTTTAGTTATTTTATTTTCTAAAAGATAGAAACCTTATTCATATATTTTTTCAAATTAATTCTTAAAATAGTTTCATCGTCCTTGATATGCCCAATAAAAACCTAATATATAGGGTAGCAGTACTTCAGTTTTTGAGTGTCTGGCAGAGAACACAGAGAAGAGTCCGAACGATGCACGCTCTTTTCGAAGTTACAAATGGCGATTGCACTTCCTGTTTGACCTTGCTGCTGTCGCTAGTTTAGAAGTGGAGTAAACAGGCGATACATTGTATGAGCAGGCGGATAAGTTCCCCCGAATGGCTACAACGGGAGATTCAGGGATTTCTCAAACATGCATGAAAGAATCAGCAACACTCCAGGTGTGTTTTTTATGAGGGAATAACACTTATAACGTGATATAAAGTAAAAAAAAATAAAAAAGTTAACTTTACATAACACTGCCCCTTTAACAAAGAAAGATATTGTTCTTATGCAAACTTTAAATGTTGTCTTTCCTCTCACCAGCTCCAGGTGGATGAAATGATTGTGGCCATATTGACCAAACTAAAGACTGAAAAGAATGCCCTTTGTCTAAACTACTTACAAGCCCTCTGTCGAGTCTACATAGGCATCTGTAGACAGAAGAAGTACTGGGAGAAGGCTCGTATCCTAGCCTACAGCATTCTTGTTGAAGGTAGGCGGTCCCCCGCCCCCTACAGACACCTAATATTCATATTTGTTTACTTCCACTTTAAAACACAATTAGGTTTAAATTATCTAACATATAAGTGAGTCCTAAAATCTTTTTTCCTTGTCTTTTTATATCTAACTTTCAAATTTTGTGATGATTTATTTTATGCTGTTTTACCTTTTCAGATTTCCCAGATTCGGCAAAACTGGTCTTGTTTATGGTGACGACATGGCCCAATGTTCTGACACACAGCAGCTTACTGTGCCAGGCCATTCATGTTATTACCCAACTGAAAGCAACAGAAGGGCTTCTTGGCTGCCTGTCAGCTTTCCTTGGATGGGAGAAGGTATACTGCTTAAATTACTTTATGCAATTGGGTTCTTTTGCAAACAAGTTTAAAATCCTGTACATGATCAAATAAAAACACAGTAAGCAATTATTTTAGAATTAACCCGTGCTCCAGTTATTATTAATCAAATAATAACTGGAGGTTTTTAGTGGCTTAATTAGTAGAGGAGCCTCACTCTTTATTTGACTACATTTCTGTTAAAAACATAACATCAGTTGTGATGCTCAGTGATGGCATCATTAGTTGTCTGATGTTAGGCAATCCAAATCTTCTGTGATTTAATGAAACCATGTCTCCCCTTCTGTCATCAACACAGAATCCTCCTTGTGACCTTGACCAGCTGATCCTTAGAACTCTGACGGAACTCCGTTCAGGAAACAATCAGTCTTTTACGAAGCATGTGTACCATGGAGAAGACCTTTGTGCTGGAGCCTGGGAACAAATCTTCACACTGTCCCTCCTGTGTTCACACAAAAAGTGGAAATGGACCTATGAACACATCCTGGGGTATGCTCTTAGAATTAGAATTTACTTTAAAATTGTATTTATTTCAGTGGCTAGGGTCATTAAGTAAAAAAAAACATATTTTGTTGTATTATTTGTTTCACTTGTGTGTAAATATTTCACTTGTGTGTAATGACTATATATATATATATATATATATATATATATATATATATATATATATATATTTGGGATCTATTTCTTATTTTGATGTTTATAAAACATCAAACTTCAAGTTTTATTTCTCTGAAAATTACAATTTTACAACAAAAAAAAACAAACATTGAAATTGGAATTTTAATAGGGGACAGTTATGGCATACAAAATCATGGACGATTCAGCTGCCGCCACCACATGTCAATATGCTCTTGGGTGAGGTATTTAACCCAAAGATGTGTTTCTTTGTATCAGTATATGAATATGTAAGTGTTGTGAGTGCAGTTTGGTGAATATGAATAGCGTAAAGTGCTAGGAGTGGGTGCTATGAGTAGAAAAGCGCCAAAGCATTTAATCTAGTTACATTGTTTTCGAAAATATTGGGTTCCTTTAGTTGTTGTTGACCAAAATCACAACAGTAAATAAATACTTGACAATAAGACATACTCATGAAAGAATACATTTTCAAGATATTCTTATTTATGGGTGCTGTTGTTCATTTCATTCTGTCAGCAAAGAGTTGTGGCCGTTAATGAACGCCTGGGTTCTGCAGCCAAGAGATCAGCAAGAACCAGTTCGAGATGAGACTGTTGCTACTGTACTTCGACTCATAGGTCTGTGGTTTGCTTCTTTGCTTGTATATTAATGCCAACTTGACGTAATGTTTAAAAAGGATTATGACTAGACAGAGAAGAGACTGATTACATTTGTGTTTAAACAGGACGGCTCGGTCAGCTGGGCCTTAAAGAAGGTTCTGTTTCCTCTTTGGTCACTGTGGCCAATATAATCAACACATTTGGAAGGCATGGACAAGCTGAAGGTATGGGGCTTCAGCGAAAACTGACAAATTTTTTTCAGCTATAGTAACATAGTCAGACAGATCAAAAAACTTTAAGAGAAACGGTTTACGAAAGATTCTCAGAAGTGTTCTAATCATGCAATATCATTTCCTGCAGGGGTGCCTTGGACGGTCCAGTTAGCAGCTATTTACTGCATCTATGAGCTGTCTCCCTGCAATCCCAAACAAGCCCTGGATGCTTTGGCTGAGTGGAGATGCGAGACTCCACAGAACGTCCCTCCTGCTGTCACAAGTTGCATTAATCAAATAGCATATATTTGTAGAAACGTCAGGAGCTGAAAATGTACTAAACCACATCGACCATCAATTGTGTATGTAACTATTTTTAAGACAAGACAAATACCTCAATATTGATTTACAACCTGAATCCTTGATATAGCTGTTTACCATGTAAGCAGGAGTGGCAACTAAAAGGTTTGTGTTCTTTGTAATGCTACAGGGTGTATTGAAATCCATCTTAATACTTTTGTCCACATTTAAAGAAGATTGTTTCAAATAATTTCAGACTTTAGAAATGTTGTCTGTTTTTAAATTGAATTTAAATTTGTAAGTCTTTGGAGTAAATATTTTCTTTTATGGGCAGTCTAAGAATTTTTATTTCCTAAAGTTTAGTCTACTACATCCTGCAAAACACACTAGAACTACAAATAGAACTATTTGACACTGTACAATTTTCAGGCAACAAAGTACGGTATAAAACATTATAATATGTACAGTGTACTAAACTGTGAAGCTGGTGTATATTAATTAGAAATATTGAACGTCTTGTTTTGCCAAAGTAAATGTTTTGTACAGTTTTTCTTCAAATGCTTTTATTTTTTCTAATTAAAATGAACACATCTTGTATAAATTGATGTTTTTGCTGTAATTTCTAATTAGTATGTTCTTGATGTGCTTTTATGTTTGACCCTTCCAGCCATGCCCTCAAATAATAGGAGGAAAAATACAGTTTTGTATTTTGCAAGGATTTTGGTGTTTTATGACTTTAGGCATTAACAAGCTACATGTTGTTTTAAAGAACCAATGGAGGATAGAGAATTGACAATCCTAACAAACCTTTTTAGAGGCCGGTAGACTGACTACACCACTCAATAAGTAGAAATAAGGAAAAATTATTTGACAAAATGGATAAAACCCCTGCCCATGTGATGTTTCTTTTTTTTTTTTACTGTTTATTTTTGTCCGATACAGCAATTAAAATAATGTTTGGGTGGTATTGATTCTAATTTTAAATATGATCAAACCATAGATGTGATCAGTGTAGATAATTCAGCCTATAAGTTTTTTTAATGAGCTGTTGGAAACTGTCCAGTATGATCTGTGGTTTTCCTTCGTTGTTTATGGGAGGTTTAGGTTGTGAATGTAAACTGAATTTGACGCTTAACATTTACAGAAAAACGAAACTTGCTCTCCAGGGTCCCACTAAATCAGCTGCAAAGCAAAGAGTTCTAAATACACTTCTGAAAGGTAGTTGCGATGTCATCTGGTGAGTTTTGGACAAAACTCTTATCAATGAAATAACATTTAAAAATGTGCCTAGTGTGAATTATTATGATTGAGCTTTGATAAAGGGTAGAACTGCGAAGTCGTTGCTTACAGACTTGTATCTAGGTTTCATAAGTCTATGTTAACAGACACTAAGCTCATGCAACCGCCTGTATTTGTCACATAGAAAACGGGTTTGTTTCCGGTTTTGACTGCCAAAATAAGTAGAAAAAAAATAAATTGCTTAGAAGTAACCTTATTGCCAATTTATTTTCTTATGCATATTTTATAGTTTACTGTTATTTATTATTATTATCAATGTTATTTTAGTGGTACACCAATGTGCGCCTTTGTAAAGAGAAGCTTTAATAGTCTAACTTCCGGTATTTCTGGTTACATGTGTGTAACTTGACACTTCCTCCAGCGTAGAGGGGGTGTGTTCAAAGATTTAAATCCCACACAGATGAGCGGTTGGTGAACCGTAGTGGTGTTGCTTGCGCCATATTGCCTGCCTTTTAAGGGGAGAGGAGTTTGGCCGAGCCGCTTGGCAAACCAAACCAGTCTCCAGACATGAAGCTTTGTGGAAAAATCTTGTAAAACGGTACCGCATGATTTTTTTTCGTGTCCTAGAGTGTTAAGTGTCAAATTGCGAAGTTGCTTGCATTGGTTATTTCTCCGTTTCTGTGTGGACGGTTCTCGGTAAACTCGAGTCCAATGGATCCCAGGACCCTTTGGAATCAACCAGAGCAGACGGGACCGGCCAATTCCCTGTGGATGCAGATTTGGGAGACCTCGCAGGCATTCGGAGCAAATTCCGGCCTCGACAACCAACCTCACCACCAGCGCAACTTTGTGGTACAAAATGCAAACTTGGACTCTTACGTCGAGAGCTGCAGGCATGTAGTGCCGACACCCGGGACTGTGTTTGGTAAACTGCCGCGGGCAAACGGCGGCGGCGTAGAGAGGGGAAGTGTCCGGAGGAAGGGCTCCTTGTCACCGTCCTCCTCCTCTCTGGACTCGGAGGCCGACAGCTCCTCTCCCCACGGCTCCTCGCTTCAAATTGACTGTCTGAGCGCGGCGGACGAGGCCGAGCAGTTTTTGCACTACGGTGAGCGGAAGGTGAACGAGAACAGCCTCCGACAGCCTTTTCACGCTTTTCAGCAACATTGTCGCAGCATGCAACAGCCCGGCGGCCACACCCCCACAGGGATGAAGAACCATCCAGGGAGCAAGCAGCACCACTATCAATCACATCCACCCGGCCGCAGGAGGCAGCTGAACAGGGCCAACACTTTCCACGACTTCAACCCGCTCCTCTCCTACGGCTTCAATGGCCACTACGTAGACTCTTCCTATAGCCTGTGGAAAACCCGGCGCTACAGCCCGGGCATTAATGGGTAAGAGAACATAATGGTTTATCGTCATCAGCTGCCGTATTAATGAATACGGAACACGTTGTCTCCTTTTTCATGTGAGCATTTTAACGTGTTTAAATTGAGTTTTGTCCCCTTTTTTTTCAGTTTACACGAGGAAATAGTGGACTTCTTCAACTTCATGTCCCCAAGACCCGAGGAGGAGGCCATGAGAAGGGATGTAGTGAACAGAATAGAAGGTGTCATCAAGGATTTGTGGCCTACAGCTCGGGTGAGTGGGACGGGAGAGTGTAGCACAGTTGAATACTGGAAGTATCTCTGGTGATTCCTGCTTTGATTCGTCCGTTTGGGAGGCATATTACGCTGAAATGCTCTACAAAATTATCTAGTTAATCACCAAAAAGTAGGGCTGTTCACATCCTAAGCAAATGACATGGCTCCCATTTTTAACCTGTTCTCTTCAACGTTTTCTAAGCGTTCACCTGCAACATTCCACAATCACGGTGTCATCATAACACTAATGTAAGACTTCTTGAGCATTAGCAAGAGTTCATTTTGGATGGCTTTGTACAAATGTAACTTTGCAAATCACAAGTCAATTTTGTTGGAAAAAAACACTTCATTTATCCACCGGTGTTGATAAATGATTTTAAAACCAATGCCACTGAATTATCTTTTCTCTAGCATTGTCTGGATTTCCAGCCATTCTTGTATGCCTGAATATTCTCCACACTCTAGCTTCAGAAATTGATAGGTTTCAAGACTGGCATATTTTATTAGTGATGCACTTTCCCACTGCCTGAAAGCCTTTGCATGTTTTGACAGCTTCGTCTATATTGATTTAAATGTATTAGAATTTAAATCCGGTTTGTATTGTTTCATCTCTCTGCAGGTGCAAATTTTTGGCAGCTTCAGCACAGGTCTATATCTTCCGACGAGGTATTTTTTTGTTTGTCTCTGCATCTCTGAATAAATATTGTTTTTGTTTTTTCAATTTTATGTTTTTGGAAGTGGGACATCACAAAATCCTGATATACCAAAAGTAGTGTCATTTGTTTTTGCTTGTTTCACTTTGGTCTGCATGGAAGTAGAAAGTTGACTTTTGATGTTTGTTATATAATATAGTTTTCCACAGTGGTGGTGGAGATATGAAATGAGACAGATGATATACATTTTGTGCAGTTGTTTGCTTTGAAGCACCATAAGATCTGTGTATCAATATCTACCTCAGGTAGAGATAAACCTTTTAGGTAGCTGATGTTTGCATGTTTTATCTCCTCAGTGACATTGACCTTGTGGTGTTTGGGAAGTGGGATCATCCCCCACTTCAGGATCTCGAACAAGCTCTTAAAAAACACAATGTGGCCGGCAATTATCCTATCAAAGTCCTTGACAAAGCTACGGTGAGTAGTCTAAAGATTTTCTTTTAACATTTTTTTTTTATTTTTTTAACTTTGACAAGTGAGTTTATTCACAATTTTTTTTTTATTATTTCAATCTTTAATTCTTGATCTCAGGTTCCAATTATTAAACTCACTGATCATGAGACCAAGGTCAAAGTGGACATCAGCTTTAACGTGGAGACTGCAGTGAAAGCGGCACAGTTGATCAAAAGCTACCTTAAGGTCAGTTTCGGGTACTTCATATTTTTAAAGGGGCTATTATAAATGTTTGGATTTGTAACACTTCCTTTTGGTTTTGTAGAAATACACAGTTCTTCCACCCTTGATCTTCGTTCTGAAGCAGTTTCTCTTGCAAAGGGATCTGAACGAAGTCTTTACTGGAGGCATCAGCTCATACAGCCTTATACTAATGGCCATCAGCTTCTTGCAGGTGCGCAAACACACATGCAGTATTCATGATACAAAAATGTGCCTTTCCATTGTCACATGCCAATAATGACTCGCTGTTTTTGTGAAGTTGTATAATCTATTGAGGGAAAATGTCATACTATTAAAAATGTAATGTAAAAAAAGATGTCAAAGAAAGGGAGCTCAAGTCTCTATAACATATAGAAGATTAAGCTCAGGAGTTGATGATGATTATCTCAATAACCACCCAAGAAGATGGTGATGGGGGTACTTTATTGTGAATGCTGTGGCCTACACCGAGTGGTTTTTATATGGTCTGGTAAGGTTGAGTGAGTAAGGATAAATGTTGCCTACTTTGGACACTGATCAGCCCAGCACCCAACCTAGTGATCAACTAAAAAAAAAGAAAATGCTCCTTTGGGATTCCAGTTTGCTTGAAAATTTCCACAGTGGAAAATGATTTGTTGTGACAAAGCTCCTAATAAAAATGACATTTTAATTTTCAAATGTAACCCAGCTGGGCTAATTTCTGACCAGCATTGGAAGGAGACGTGGCAGCATTTAAAGCAAATGTGTCAACAGAGCACTTTGTTGGGAAAAGAGTTGACGGTCGCTTTTGATATTATAGAGCTGTTTTCAGTGCAGACTAGCAGAATAATTAGTTTAAATACTCAAATGCATGTAGTTTCTTTAGATTGCAAATACATTTTGCTGATATTTTTGAAAGATTATGCTGGAGAAATTTAAGGCACTTGGAAGAAACTTCTCAGCTGAAGCATCAGATGCTTTCTTCTCAGCGTCACTGTGTAGGTTAACACTGGTGTGGTCAAGTCAATTTGTGAAAGGCAGAGGCAGCTTAAATATGAGCTTTCATTTTGTCATGGAATTAAGTTGAAATACATTTTAGACATTTCACAATATGATTTCCTGAATCAAAGTGGTTCAGCAGGGATAATGAAAATTGCAACAATAAAAAGTTTTTTGTTTTGTTTTTTTCCCCAGCACATGAGCTCAAATTTGTGAGGTTTATTTTCTACTTTTAACTGTTATTGTTGCTATCCTGTCAACTAGTTACATCCTCGGATTGACACGCGGCGCACCAACATTAACCTGGGCATCCTGCTGATTGAGTTCTTCGAGCTCTATGGTCGTGACTTCAACTACATGAAAACGGGCATCCGAGTGAAGAATGGAGGAGCTTACCTGTCCAAGGAAGAGATGCAGAAAACGATGGACCACGGAAACCGGCCTTCCATGCTCTGCATAGAAGATCCTGTGCAGCCAGGTCAGAATTGGACAGAAAAAGTGTAATTAACTGCAGTGTTGAAATTAGACTTGTAGTTGGACAGAATCAACCCTGTCAAAGTGTTATCAGTGCAATCAGATTGAAGGTGGAATTAAAATATGCAACTAAATGAACATCAGTTTTGTGATTATTTGCAGGGTGATTCGGTTACAAAAAGTTGAAAATTAAGTATTTCTGAGATTCAACATGGGGGATTATTCATCTTTAGAGTATTAGGGGGGGGGGGAGGAGGAGTTGAACATTTGCAGCTAACCATTTTGATTCTGAACTTATTTTAACCATTGATTTTCTTTTTGAAATTCTTCCGATTGAATCCTTCATTTTAAAAGTGCTGCTTGAATGCTTAGAAAGTGCTTGAACACTTTTTAAGTTGCTTAAGTGTTATATGGCCTTCATTCAAGTGATGGCCATTAAATGAATGGCCTTCACTTAAATCCTAAGACAGATTTATGTTGTCTTACTGATGCATAGCTGACCTCCCTGTTCCCATCTTCACAGGGAACGACGTTGGAAGGAGTTCATACGGAGTCCTGCAAGTCAAGCAGGTCTTTGATTTTGCATATATGGTCTTGAGCCATGGTGTTTCTCCTCTGTATGCTTACCCAAACAAAGAGTACGACAGGTTGGTGAACTGCATTTGAATACTAATGTCTCCACATCGGGGGTGTCGAACTCCAGTCCCCGAGGGCCAGTGACCTGCAACTTTTAAATGTGCCTCTGCTGCACCACACCTGAATAGAATAACCTGCATAGAATAATTAGGTCGTTAGCAAGGCTCTGGAGAACGTATCTACACAAGGAGGAGGCAAGTAAGCCATTTCATTCCAGTGTTTTGCATCTGTGGCGCATCTAAATGCTGCAGGACACTGACCGTTGAGGACTGGACTTTGACACCTGTGCATCTACATGGTTTAGTGTGTGGGAGTAACCTGCCCTTTCTTATATTTTTGGGGTTGCTGCAGCACCTTAGGACGGATTGTTAAAGTTAGCCCAGAGGTGCTGTCCTACAGGGAATGGATAATCCAGAAGTGGGGAGTCAAACAAAGTGCCACGCTGGAAAACAATGGTAAGTATGGATTGCTTTTATGTTCTGTTTGGAAAATGTAATTTTATTATTGTAAGATGACATTTTTGTTGGACTGCACAAGTTGCCTGGTCATAACGAACATCTCTTAACTAGATGATTTTGTGCTTTTTTTTTTTTTAAGATTTGGAGACCTGTGAGCAGGAGCTGGCCAGAATGATGCTGATTGAGGATCAAAGAGACTCCTCCTCTCCTCTGAGCTCGGACTCCCTTTCACCTTCTCCCGTGTTTCCTCCCAGCCCTCAACACCATTCTTCGTCTTCCTCAGCGTGCTCACTTTCATCTTCTTCCTCTGGGAGCGACATTGTAAGGCCGCAGTATCCATTTATGTTTTTATTTGAAGAAATGTAATGCTAGCACCACTTTTTATATATTGGAATATTGTCACTAAGTTGATATGGTTTAGTAATTCAATACAGAAATTGAAACTCGGATTTATTTCAAATGCTCATTTCTGTAAAGTGATTAAGGCTTACATCTGATGAAAGCATGCAAGTCGGGTAAAAGCTGAAATCTTAATTCTTAAAATAGTTTTAATCCTGAAATGTAAAACTACATTCATGTAATGAACAGTATTTTCAGTGGGTGCGTGGTCCAGACTCCTTTTTGCACAAACTTCTGCTGCAAAGCAGTTTTGCATGAAGTTGATCAGGTAGGGCCTTTCTTGTTGGCACTACCTCTCAATTCCAGTTTAACCTTTAGAAAACACTTATGTGATTGCACTTGTTGACCTCCCAATAAAATGCACAATATACCTGCACCTGAAAAGAGAACATTGAACCACTGAGCGATAGGTTTGTCTGTACATTTTTCTCCTTGACCCAAGTTAGACATCTCTCTACTTCAGAAATGACTTGACAAAAGGACTACCGTAGAGAAGTTGTAGCCTATAAGTTAATACATCTGTCTGTGGTAGCTATTGAAGTACTGAGACCTGCCACAGTTCGCACATTGCGAATCTTTTCCAAACTTCTGAACTCCTCCACAGATAATCTTGGAGTCTGGAGGTTATACAGTGGCAGTAACACTTCTGTTTAAAACCCTCTGAAAATATCCAGATTTTCAGAGGACAATAGGTTTTCATGAGCTTTTAAGCCATAATCATCAAACTGAACAGAAATGTGTGCTTAAAACTGAGTAACTATAAGAAATCTGAGTTTCACTTTTTAAATTGGGTTACTGATGATGTTATTCAAATTGATTGAGAAACACTTATAGATGCCGCCTTCAATTTCACCTTATTTGAGCATCAATGCCTTCTGTTTTTCTGTCTTTCATTAGGAGTCTGACTCTCCAAAAAGTAGCAACAGTTCTATCCAGCTCCACCCTCTGACCTTGGCTTCAATCCATTCAGTGATCCAGGTGGCTGCTGACCTGGGGGCCACACATCCCGTGAGCTTTTTGCACTCTTCTCACCCCGCAACCCATATTCAAATGCCTTTCCCGGAAAACCTCACCATCCCTCCTTCCAATTTCCAGTTCTACCACGAGAACCCTCCTTCCATTGGCGTTGTGCACCGTCACGTGACGCACGCCGCACAATTCCCCCAACAAACTAAGCCACCAAGCCCTCTCCTCGCCCACCTCCACCACTCTCAGATGGGTGGGCCGCTGCGCCACCCGTACGCCCAGAGATCCTACTCCCAAGGCTCAATAGAGCCTCACAAGTTTGGCCCCAAGCACAACCAAACTGGCAACATCCAATGCCATAATATCTCTCAAGGCAACTTCAGTCTGCAGCACAGGCTGGTTCACCAAGCTCACAACGTGGTGTCATGCTTCAGGAACCAGCACCAGTACAACCGCAACACGTGGCGACGCAGGAAGAAAGACATGCTCCCAGCTCTGAATCAGAGCCAATGATGGAAGTCAGTCGTAGCACACATTCTGCTGTTGAAGGGTCCCCAAAAGCGCATCTGCACTTGTCCTACAATTCACAAGTTGGTATGAGGCGTGTACCCCATTGCTTGCTAGGACGATGCAGAAGAACAACAGAAAAAACTCTTAAGGTCTTAACCATGCTCATGTTGATCTATCAGTCTAAACACAGTGGCCCTCCCACCAGCATAAACTCCGTTAATGAATTGGTGATCAGCCAACTGGGCCTGCCTCACTGGCCTCATCTCCAGATTACAGAGCCGTTAAGTATTTAGTGTCCATGCAATTTGAACATCATGTGCCATAGTGCTGTTGTGGTTCATTTAAGCCTGACACTCCTTGAACTTTTTGATTTTTATCGAGCCTTTTTTTATCATTAGGTTTTGGTCTTCTGAATGCGTCTCCCTCTTTAGCTCTAATGCTTATTCGGAGCTCTTAAAAGTTTGGCGTCTCTTCTAGAAATTGTACTCTGGACCGAAGCAAAGCACTACACTTTCCTTCTACCTATGCAGCGCAATGCTGACAATGTTTTTTGACGCGATGGCACAAAACGGACATTGTCTCAAGTGCTTATACACTGTGAAGACTGGTTTGAATGTACACTTTTTGTGAGTGGGTATATTGGTCATAAACTTTTTTTTTTTTTTTTTTTAAGACCCACCTGGATTTTTAAAGTGTTTTGTTTTCACATTGGTACCATCAATACTGCAGACTTTGCCACCTTATGTTTTTGTTGCAACAATGTGCAATATTTGCAAGATTTTATTTCACATTTTTTAACTTTCGTTGATGTGTGCAATAGATTGATTCAAGGGCCTAGACAAAGCAAGTGTGTTTGTGTGTGTATGAGAGACCTTCCTGTAAAAGGAGATGGTATGGTATAACATTAGACATGTGCCAAAAACCCTTGACTCAACATTTACCCTCTTGAATTTTTCCACATTATCACTTGAATTTTGCCAACTGCCTGTCCAAAAATGTTTTCATTTTTATTTTAAGCCCCAGTACTGTTTAGCAGATCTCAAAATCATCTTCAGCCATGTTTGTCTCATGACATTTCAGAAGTAGTTGGTGCTATTTTATACCAGCAAAGTGCTTGTTTTCTGCCTTATGAATGCGCTGATTCTGTTAAAGCAGCAGGTTAACTGCCTTCTTAACTGACCAAATGTTTTTTCTTTTTTTTTTTTTTTCTCGTGTGAAGCCAGAGCTTTTTGTACACGTTTCATTAAGCACTGCCAGGGTTATCGAGGTGCAAGCTCAGTGAGCAGACTACTATTGCTGTTGGTAAATGTCAGTATTGCCATCATGTAATTTTTTTTTATTTTATTTTTTATTATTCTGGTAAGTAAATTTGCGAAATGGTTGTAGGTCTGAATATTTTATATTTTACAGTTTACACATCGGTTTACTGAAATAAGGAAGTTTTTTAGTGACATTTGAGAACTTGTTTTGAAAGTCGAATGTGCCTCCTGTGTATCAAACTCAACATGCTTTTCTTAATATTCCTTGGTTTTCAACGCTGCTTTTCAAGCCATTATCTGGGTTATTACCACATTGCATCACACCAAATCTCCAGATCTCTGTATGACGGATGGGTTATAATGTGTAAACAACTTGCATAACTTTTGCATAACTTTTTTTTAAATGCAAGTTTTCTATTTTTTTAATAAACATTTTTAAAAAAGCTATAATTTGAGTGAAGTTAGAATTTCTTTTTATCTGACCAATGTTCATTACTTAATTTTACATTTAAGAGCGGCAATGATTTACTGCTGAAGAGTTTACAATAATTGAATTATTTCACTTTTTCACAGGGACAGCTGCAGTAAACTATTTCCAGTTGGTAAACGGAAGTTTATGCTTGGACTGATAGAAGTGCAAGGTTGTTTGTGTGAGTATGTATGAACTTTGTCTTACTGCACTTGACTTTCTGGATAAAGTTGAAACATTGTTGCAATGTGCAGGTGCCAGATTTCACAATTGACAAATGCATGATGCCAATTTGTGTTCAACTTGGTGTTTTTGGTTGAAATTTCTAATAAAGTAGAAGAAAGGATAAAAGTAGGTCATTATAAAACCTTGTAGGTAGATGTCGCAAACTACACATTTCCAAATAGTGTTATTAGAAGAACAAATGAATGAAACGATATTCTTAAAAATAATTTCAGTTTTTATCTACTTTATATCTTTGAAAATCTGCATTGTCATGGGTCCTGAGAAGCTGTGCTTTCAATTGTAATACCTCATTATTACTGAGGGGGGCAGTAGTGGAGCGTGGTCTGCTGCAACGGAATCAAATCGACGCCAGGATCCAGCAAACATGACAAAGGAAATATTCTGCGCAAAACACATCCATTAAATAAAGACCAGAGTGGCTTGATGTCTGAAATCCTTTTTGTTTGGGGGTGACTCTTTAAAATCTCTAGGTTTAGACTTGTTGACAATACCACCAGCAAACAACAATAAATTCACTTTCTTTTAATATCTGCCCAGATGATTACATTTTTTTGGCACCGCTACAGCTCGCAATATTGTTAAAAGCCAGCTCTCTGTCTTGATGGATATATTATCCTGATTAGATGAGCTCAGGACAGCACTGAAACCTAATAATACGGGATATCTGCAAAGAAAAATCTCCACACCCAGCTAAGAGGATGCACCTCTGAGAAATGTAGTCTCCTCCGTAAATCGTGTTTACCCGTGCAGCTAAAGTTGGAACAGTGTTTCTGTCTCCATCTAAATGCACGTCGCCAAAAAAATCGATGACGTCGAGTCCTTTGAGGGGGTGGATGGTGGAGAAGTAGCCAGCAGCTCTAGACCTGCTGCTGAGATTTGTAGTCATTTAACAGGATTTTGTTATTGCATCACAGAATAACATTAAAGCAACATAAATACACTGCTCAAAAAAATAAAGGGAACACTTAAACACTTAAGTGAACACTTAAGTGTTCCCTTTATTTTTTTGAGCAGTGTATTTTCACTGTGCTAAATTCATTATATATATATATATATTTGTTTTTTTTTTTTAAAGGAAGGGTTCTGTCCTTAACTCTTCCTTTTGACCTAGCTTTGGGAGAACAAAATGTAAGCTCTTTGTGACTTCTACTCCCAAATCAATACAACGCAAACGTGCTAAAACCCGTCATACTGAAACAATCTCAAAAGTTATGTCTTTCACATCCCACAGGCATTAAAAATAAAGTCCCACAAGTGCAGATCAATAGTTTTGAACTCTTTGCAGCTTTTAGCGTCTTTGTTGCTGACAGTTAAAACTGATTTGCATGTCACTACAATAAAGCGCATTCACTGGCCCTCAGCAATGAGCTATGATTAGGTTGTTAAAGTAATTTGATTTTGCAAATAATATTGCACAAATTACAATAATACAAAAAAATAAGAGGTGGGTCAACTGGCATGCTAAAAAAAGATTTGAGTGAGAGCATTTCTCGACTTTATAGTGAAGCCTTGCAGCAATGTTAAGCATTTTATGAGGCCTTGGATGATTTAACAGACTGTGTTCACTTGCTGCTTCCCCCCCCCAGACGTGGTTATGCCCACTGGGAGGGTTAAAATGCACTCCAACAATTATCGAATCGTTACAAACTCCGTTCAATCTTTTCCATTACAGAACAGAACTAAGAAAACAATTCATGCAATGCCCACAAAAGAGCTGAAAGCAAACAGCTGCAAAATAAAATAGAGGTGTGAAGCTGCACTGGGGAAAACAATGGCTTCCAACAACCTGCCCTCAACCTGGATCAACATGAAAACGATGTCTGCCCTCCAAAACGTAGAAAAAAGCAGTGTGTATAATAAATGGCTTACATATATATTTAAAACTGTCTTCGTAATAGTTTTCATCTTAGAAATACAAAAGGTGAGTAGAAAAGTGACAGCCTTTTCCTGAAAGCTTACAGGATGTCAAAAGCAAAAACGTTTCCCAACACAAAAGCCAAGGAGCAGAGAATGTAAGTGGACAGCTATTAAGATTCTGCTCAAAGGAACTGTTCCTAATTTTTCATTTTATTTTTAATTGTTCGTAGAGTTTCAAGACGTTCAGAGACGATCAAAACCTGGCATGCGATGCCAGGTTTTGGGAACGTGGTTGTCCTAATTTTAAAAGTCACTCATCCTTCTATCTTTTACAGTTTCAAAGCAGTGGCTTCGACCTCTATGAGAATGAAAGCCTTTGAAAAGCTGATGTGCTTAGAGATTTTAAAGAAAACAGCACTGGCTCTCGATCAAACACGGCTTGCCTCACATGCCGAAAGGAGGAGAGAGGAGGACACAATCCTGACTCTACTGAAGAAGATTCCTAAACACGTGAAAGAAAATGGGTGTCACGTTCATCTCTTGACTTTTCCACACGTCTGAATGTAATAGATTTTGCGGTTTAGCCAAAGTTTTAATTTTAGGGGCTGCATTTTAGATTTTTCAACCAACAGGGGACACCGAATCCGAGTTAATAGCTTTTGTCTGAGTTCTGTTCAACTGGCTCACCACAAGGCTGTGCGCTCTCACCCCTGTTGTTAACTCTGAATACCAATATGTGCAAGAGCAATTTCAAAGACCGCTTGATTATTAAGTATGCTCACCACCATAATTGTAAGTTAGCTCCAGGGCAATAGGTGCCGGCAAGGTTCAGTCGTGAAGGTTTGTGTGTCTGAATCGACACCTAAAGAAGAAAGGACATGGTCAATACCCCAGAGTCAACCATAATTAATGGGAAAACCACTGAACAAGTGCAGTCATACAAATACCTAGGGAGAGTGTTTGATTCAATCGAAGTTAAATAAAAAAAGAGTGCATGTGTGCAGAAAGTAACTACCTATTGAAGTTGTTCCATTTCCAAATTCAACAGAACTGATTAAATTATTTTACAGAGCTTTTATTGAGTCGTTTTTATTTCTTTTTTTTTTCCTTTGGTGTGATGATTTGGCAACCTGCAACCCACCAAACCAACTGGTGAAATGGTCAGGCTGGTTTACTAGAGATTCTCAGATGAGGCTGGAGTCGCTCTACAAAAGATTATTGTTGCTCATGCTGGCTCCTGCATGTTGAAAGCTCCTACTGTGTCCATGTTAACGTCAGACCTGGACCACACAGCAGCAGAAGGCAGCAGACTTGTATTGTCTTTCACATCACGTAGTTGGCTTGTTGCATGTGAATAGATCAGCTGGGGGAAGAAGTCAAGCTAACTCTGTGAATGATGTTTCGACTCTAACTAAGCAGTGTTGAAGACCATGTTCGCAACCTTTTATGGGGAATATCTACACTGTCTTATTGCTAGATGCAATGGCAAAAGGTCTTGCCATTGTTCACCTGTTCATGCCTCAACAGGTCAGGGCTTATTTGGAACCAAAATGGGGACAAACACACCATTTGGCAACATGTCAAAATGCTACACCTCATTAATATTTATTATATATGTAATGTTATTAAAAGTTTTTAGGACTTTTGGTTCACAGAGATCCAAATGTTTCTGGCAGAACTTCTCCCGCATCTAACGTGCATAGAAAGGGTCAAAGATCTAGTGAGGTAAAGACACCAGCAACACTCGCAGTTCTGAAGAGACATTTGCATTAGCAGCTCAAATTATAATATTAGCTGCCATTGAATCTAAAATTGGAAGCCAGTCTTTCGAGCACAAGCCCTTACCTAAGATAAAGATGTAAAATGTAACGTCACAGTCCCGACATGATCTACTGTCACTTGGCTACAGATATTGCACAGAAAGCTTGCAACATAATCACTTTTTTGTTGTTTTGTAGTCTACTTTTTTTCTTTCCCATAAATGCTAAAAGCTTAGTGCTTACAACTGATGCCTATTGTCGCAGAATGAAAAGTGTAGCTATGCTCTTATCTTGAGCTCTAATCAGGAGCGAAGCCTATTTGCTGAAATGTCTCAGGTCTGTTGCTAAGGCAAAGATAATCGCTACTAGGAAAAGAAAAAAAAAGATTGATGCAGTGAAATAAACCAAAACATGCAGCTGATACCTAAGTACTGCCATTATGTTTGGGGTGTGTGTTTTTGTGAGCTTTTATTTTATGGGATTTACTTATATTTTCTTTAAGTGCTCCAGTCCCGAGTTCTGAAATTAGAGCTACCTTATAGTGGGGGAAAAAAAAAACAAAGTCTGATCTCTGTGCTTTATGACAATATATTTACAATACTGGGGGTTATTTGAGATAGAGTGAGATAATGACCAAAAGGTCTGTTGTTTTACTGCAACATGAGAGACGGACCGTGTATTCTTCAACCACTCCATTAAGCTCCAGACTCCAATGCTAATTAAAGGATCAAGTCTAAAATGTGTTTATTTGGACATTAGCTCCTATGGTTCATTTCATATCCCACACACTTGATTTGTCAACAATTAGCTCTCCCCTTGCTTACTCAGGGAATGGTGACGACAGTTTTTTTTTGTTTTTTTTTCCGTTGCTTTGTTTTTCCTCCCAATTACTCTTTAAGTCTGCCTCTGTCTGCTACTTTTCTTTTCAGGGGATACAAAAGAAAATGTGATCAAAGGTTCTTCTGGCTGATTCCATCTGTTGTGCACTCAAGACATATGGAAGGGACATTTTTCCAATTATGTTATTTACAGCATGAGGGCCAACAGCGTGGCAATGATGATCTCAGAGTCTCCCAAACAGCGCTGACTAACGCAGAGCGCATAGCACAATGTGAAGGACGACTCTGTCTAGTGAAACCGTTACTTTGATATCTAAATTATCTTTATTTTTCTCTATTGCTGCATAAATACGAGCCATAGTCTTTACAGTCGTGCACTAATGAAGCCATTCCCATTTATTCTTATTTCCATTTTGTGTTTTTTACAGCATGTTCTCTTTTATTGGCTTCAGTGTTTTGATCTTTGTTTTCTTTTCTATAATGTATTGCTTGTAACCCCAGATATTTATATTCTTCAGTGATTCTGTGCTCCTTTGGATGTTAGTTCAGTGTGTTTGGCTTGGTGAGCACATTAGAGGGAATTGTTCAATGTGGCCATGCGGTTCTTTCTTGTTTCTCAAAGAGCCCTGATGGATTTCTGTATCCGTGTGTCAAAATAGATCCATTCATGGTAGGATAAAAATCCCAAACGAACCGCAGATACAAGTATTCAGCCAGTTTTACAAAAAGTCTATTATACTTCTAATAGTGGCACTATTTTTCTGCAGCCTAAGGTTGGATGAACTGAGTGAATAAGGCCATAGTTGCATCTGTATTTGCAGAATGTTTCTGTTATTTTTTGACATCTCCTTTTGTAGCCTGTGGACCGTGCTCATTTCTTCAGGTTTTCTTCCCTCCTGTGATGTGTCAGAAATTCGTTTCTGAGACGTGACCTTAGTGAACCAGTGTGTTAGCTGAAAGATGTTTGTCACAGATTTTCTGACAGTAGGGGGCTAAATATATCGAGCTCTGAACTCAGGTGTCATTTTGCGCGCACAGAACTAGCGAGGTCCACGTGTGCAGCTAAGACCCGCATGGCATGCACATATGTCGGCACATTCACATGGTTAACATAAAAAAAAAAAAATTCAAGTATGAAAGTCAGTGATAACAGTAATGGAGGAAGTATGTGAGCACGTTGCAATGTGCAATCAAGAAAATCTCTGAGGCAAAAAGGAGCAGTACGCCTGTGGAGGACAGCAGAGACAAGTTAGTTGGGACTCAGGTTAGAAACCTGAGGGCCTTACCACATCCTCCAGTGTCTGTCCCCTATCAGTAATTAGTATTGCATCTGGAAGATAAATGACTAGCCTAACCAAAAAAGGTCCTGGAGGGGTCGCGACAGTTAACGCACAATTCTAGCCAGATACAAGCCAGCAGGATTTCAGACGGTCCTAATTGGTCTGGGTAAGGAAATTCGTCCACGCTTTGTTGACTGTAAGTAGGTTTTGATTCTGATTTTTAATTGGACTGGGAGCCAGCGATATAATTTCAATACCCGTTACTAATCTTCACATTTCTCTGCAAGAATTGTAGCTGCTGTATTATTCCATGATACCTTACTTTTTTTTTTTTGTTTTACATAGTTGTCTAGTTTACACAGTACAATTGCATAGGGTTGATTTCTCATAATTACTTTGATATTCTTTTATCTTGTACATTTTGACAAATGCTACAGAACAAACCTGGTAATGTCAGTGATGAGAATGAGTCTAAATCACACTTCATCACTGAGCTTTGATGAAGCTTAGCAAATATTTGCAAGAGTCAAATAATTACGTATAATTGTACCTGCCATCCAGATAAAGATACAAAGAGCCTCATAAATAATAATTACTTTAAACAGTTTAAATCAGGGCCATGAAAAAGCTTCATCGTGTCTCCAGTAGTCATTAGCTAAGAGGGAGCTGATTCAAACATTATCACAGTGACACATGGGACAAAACCACACACGCACACACAGTAATCTATAGCATGCATGTGTTTAAACTGTGAGAAAAAGCCAGAGTACGTACAAACTGTGTGGAAAGGTCTAAGGCCAGGATTCAAACACAGGACCTTTTTGCTACTGTGGCTGTTCTAGCAAGTGTCACAGAAACTATGTTTTCTGCAACTTTTAATCAATAAAAATACATCCGAGTGATTTTGGGGGGATTGAATAGAGTTATGTGGGTGAATAATTACCGTATTTTTCGGACTATAAGCCGCTACGTTTTTTTCCTACATTTTGAACCATGTGGCTTATAGCTTAGTGCGGCTTTTCTGTGGATGTTTCTTCAACCGCCAGGGGGCTCCTTAGCAGGAAGTGAATCATTAGAAGTCAAAATTGGAAATCAAAGAAGAAAGTGCTAGTTTTCATTAAGAACAAGCACATGCTAGCAGTAGGCAGAACAGAGAAATTTCTTCAAACTCATATGATGCATCTTTAAGTTGAGGGCTGTCGATCTGGCAGTACAGGAGGGAAATAGAGCCGCTGCAGGTAAGCTCGGCGTGAACGAAACCATGGTTTGACGTTGGAGATGGAGAACTGTGTCCTTAAATCCAGAAGATTTATTAGGATGAAGCCCTCTGCTGGGTCCTTATGGAAAACCAAGAGCGGCGGAGATACCAGCGGCTTATAGCCCGGTGCGGCTAATATAATGTACGTTTCCATTTTTTTTCTAAAAGTTTGTAGGTGCGGCTTATAGTATGGTGCACTCTATAGTCCGGAAAATACGGTACTTTCACACATAGAATTCACGACCCATGTGTTTGCAGCAGGACACAGAACTGCTGCAGAAGGTTTTCTGTGCAAAGCCATTATTTCCTGTATTAGAAGCATTTTGAAGAAAGAAAATGGATAAGATTTTACATTCATAAAATGTGCAACATCTGAGCTGTAACAGGAATACATTTGTAGTATAGTACAGAATAATAAAAAAAGGCGGTCACTGTGACATTGACATTTTGTTTCTTCATTTGAGGTGTCTGTGATTTCCTTACCTTGTGTTTTTAGGTAGTGAAACAGGGCATTATTTGAATTTAAGCCCTTCAAAAAGTAGAAATTAAAACAAAGATACAAAGAGCAGCATAAATAATGATAATGATCACGTATTATTCAGATTAAGTAATTATTACTTTGCCATTGTATGGGTTGTAGCAGTTGTTTTCATTAACTGCATGTAAAAATCCGAGATTGTCTCTGTTGTCACTGTAAATTTTTTTTATTTGTTTTTTTTTGTTTGTTTAACTGTATAAATATAGGAATAATATGTGGAGAGAAACATACTTTTTTTGCAAACTCTAATATATATATAAAAATATGTGTGACGTAAAAATACTATAGAAGATAGAAAAAAAAAACATATAGTTCACATTAACAATGCACTTTAATGCCCTGGACATAATTTAACGCAGGCATGACGGCCAAAGGAAATTGGGTCTTTCACAATGTTGTGAAAGATTTTTTGCTAACTTCTTTGATTTAAAAAAAATGCTACTACTTGACATTCAAATAAATATTGTTTTTAATATTTGTTTTATGGTAGAAAAATAAACACATTGATAGCAGGAAGCATCTGTCTTCATTTCGAGCTGGTAAACATTGCAGAGCTTTCTGCAGTAACGCTGATTAACATTTCCCTAAGGGAGTTTATAGATCAAAAGCATTTTCAACAAGCTGGAAATATGTTGCCAAATCATTGTGGATTACGGTATCTGCTGAAAGTTTAAAATATGCTTACAGCTTGTTTGTTTATGTTTGCAGGGTGTTAACTCTGAGTTTTTTGGGGGGGTTTCTATAATATGTCATCTGTTGACGCCACATGTCAAAAATGTTGGTTTTTATCTACGCTGAGTGGAAAGAAGAAGAAATAAATCCAACTGGTTCTTCGCAACATGCAGATTAGTCTCGGCGCACCGAAACAGCAGCAAATAAGTTAAAGGTGAAGACATTTTTACTGCATTTAGCAACAAAACGCTCCATATATCGGATTAAGCGTGACGTAATGTGAAACGGAGAAAGCTGTTACAATGTTCTAGTTCCACTACCATGTTAAGAAATAGCCTGCGAGAAGAGTGACAGGTAAATTATGTGTTGGATGATTAATTTTTCTTGGCAAAGATTCAGATCGTTCTCAAATGTCACTGGGAAAACAGTTTTATGACAGGGGCTGATGCCTTTTAATTGCCTAATTTTCTTATGAACTGGTTTGAGGCGAAATAGATCAGAAGATAAGATATACCCATCAAATTTCTGACCCTCGGCGATAAGGGAGGGCAACATTTGGAGTGTCTGCACTTGGGTGAGACATCAAGTTTCTTGCATCACCTGTCACAAAGTTTCCGTTATCAGTTTTCTATCGATAGCAATGACCATGAATCTGTCGCACAATGATAAATCAATGACCTAATGCTTTTTTCTTTTTACTTAGATGGGTTTAGAGACTCTGCGTAAACAAATCTTTCTATTGTCACACCACTAGTCTTGCTTATTTCTTTAAATTAGTTGACTACAAACTAGGCTGGTCTGGTCTTCAAAACTGACTTCCTCTGGCTTTCTTTCACCAGCGGCATTCTTCTTATCATGCCTCCATTAAGGCCAGTCAGTTGTCCACACTGGATCTCTGCAGCTCCACTAGAATTACCATGTGTATCTTGGCTGCTTCTCTAATTAATTATCCCATTTGCACAGCCTGTCAGTTTAGTGGGATGCGCCCAGATATGACACAAAATCACAATCAAACATATTTGCGGCTGTTTTTTTCAGCTTGACAAAATGAGAAAAAGATCTCAAGTGGCAAAAAATCTACATTTAAGTCACAGCACGACTCACCTGATCTTCTACTTCATGACTCTACTCCTTTTTAAAGCAGTCAGGAAGTGTTGCTTGGTTTCTCTCTCCCGAACATCTCATGACTTCTCAGTTTGGCTGACATGTGTCTCACACCCCAAGCAGCTGTCACCCTTAAATGTTGCCAAGACTTTAATTACTGATCTTGTTCATTAACACATCCTGCTTTACATGCTAGACACTCAGCAGTGTGATGTGGGCTATTTGAGGATATGTCATACAGCGAGTGCATGTGTCAGCTCTCTGTCACACTTACTTTATAGCTGCTAGCCACGCGGTATGAAAAGCTGGTTGATGGAGACGATTCCACGTTTAATCTGCAGCTGCTTTTAGAAATGTCGTAGATGGACCTTTACGTACTGTTTTTAGTAATTAGTCCGTTTTCTCCGGGGGAAAAAAAAGTATTTGCTTGGCGTGAGTCTGCTTAAAATGTTTCATATGGAAACCAAAAAGGGTCACCTTCACAATAAAATGTTTAATATGTAGTTTTTTTTGTTTGTTTTTTTTTGATTTGGTCTTTTAAAAAAATAATTGATCTGCAGATACATTGTAATATAATAGCTTTTATGTAGTTTTATGTTTGATTCAACTTGTATGAAAATCCCTTTCTTCGTACAAGTTAGCTTTCCACATTGAATACCTTTCGACTCACAAAGATTCTGCACAGATTTCTAATGCTCACCTGTATAGTCAAATCATAAACTGGCTTCACAGTGCACACACAAAAGTATTCACACCCTTCTCGTCTTAGTCGCTTGGCCTATAACACAAAATCTCTGTCAAATAAGTATTTTGAAATTTGTGGTTCTGACTTGACAAAAATTTCAAGGCATATGAAGACCTTGTTTCAGGCAAAAATATATTCACTTCAAGTATTCATTTCACTCCCGTATTCTAATGTACGAACTTAAGACCGGTGCTTCAATTCACAACACTTCACAGATCCAGTGTCCTCTCCTGGCTGCATTAGCTATAGGCAACAAAACATTCAGCTGTGCAGCTCACCCTTGGCATTATCTAATGCCTGCACAGAACATCACTCAACCATGAAAGACAGAAAAAGCTCCCAGCATTGCACTAGTTCACCGGTCTATGGTCGCACTGACAGGATAACGGTTTCTTTTGTTTGACAGCGTTCGTCAGAGCAACGTCCTCCTACAAAAGCCCGATAAGAATGAAGGCTTACACACACACACACACACACACAACAAAAAGACGCAAATCCCATACAGCTGAACCCCATCTGCACTTGCCTGCTAATTTATTTTCATTCAAGTTTATTCTCAGTACAGAGGACACGTGGAAAATGGAGCTCAAGAGCTTAACAAGATAACTGTGCCAAGAATCGTGTCTTTTGTGGGTTTGTATCTGTTCAGCATTGGAGGTCATTTTCTGTGTGTGGTTTAGAAGAGACAGGAGGAAAAAAAAAAATTGTCCAGTATATTTTTTATGTTAAACTTCGTGATTCCCGAGTGCCAGCTGCTGCTGCTGCTACTGTGACTTTGGAAGAGGAAAAAAAAAAATCTGATATGATTACTATTGTTAGAAACCTCCAGCTGTCATCACGCTTCCTAAAACAAATGATTTTCACGCTGTAATGTATCCCTCATTTCTTGCGCTAGGAGCGAATAAAAATTGCATTTTCAAGAAAAGACTTACGGCATATTAACTCACATAAGCGTTTGTAATATTTAAGAACATTGTAGCTGTTTTGCGATGCATGTAAACTTTGTAATTTCTATCAAGTCAGAGAAGACTGCCAGAGGACAGTGAGTGAATCTACCTGTGTGAGCAGCGCTTTTTAGAACTGTGAACCTCATCACTGTTTCTCACCACAACTACCTGTTGCTCCCATGGAAAAGCGCCTTGTTAACTTCACTGCACGCTGCCTTCGCTCAGTCTCTAAGCTCACACAACCAAACTTCACAGCCAGTTACGCTTCATGGAGTTGGAGGAGATCAGGTTGAATCAGAAAGAAGAGAGAACATTGTTAAAGATTTGTACCTGGAGCTAAAAACATTATTCTGCAACTGAATGGTTTTTTTTAGTTTTTTTTCCCCTTTTACAATCTTTGCAATGACATAATGGATGTTACTTGTTGCACTTTACCTCCTATCCATCCATCCATCCATCCATCCATCCATCCATCCATCCATCCATCCATCCATCCATCCATCCATCCATCCATCCATCCATCCATCCATCCATCCATCCATCCATCCATCCATCCATCCATCCATCCATCCATCCATTTTCTTCCGCTTATCCGGAGTCGGGTCGCGGGGGCAGCAGCTTCAGAAGGGAGGCCCAGACTTCCCTCTCCCCAGCCACTTCATCCAGCTCCTCCGGAGGAATCCCAAGGCGTTCCCAGGCCAGCCGAGAGACATAGTCCCTCCAGCGTGTCCTGGGTCTTCCCCGAGGCCTCCTCCCGGTGGGACGTGCCCAGAACACCTCACCAGGGAGGCGTCCAGGAGGCATCCTGACCAGATGCTCGAGCCTCCTCAACTCCTATCCTCCTATCCCTTGCAAAAATATATATATGTAAAAAAAAAACAGACATCAGTTAGTGCTCCATGAAATTTACAGGATTTCTTTATAACGGTACAAGTGGAGACATTCATTAACATAATACTGACTTCATGAATTTTAAATCAAACTAAAATTGACTCTAAAGTCATTATTGTGTCTTTGGAACGAGATGCTAGAGTAGAAAAATATTACCAATGAACGTCTTGTTATTCCACTCCAATGCTTTTCGTGTCGAAATTTAAATATGGATTTATCATACAGTAATTTGTTAAAAGAACATCCCAGACCCACAAATTGCCCTTGAGCATGTCGTTATACATAACATTGTGACCAGCATGGGAACCTCGACTGGTCCGTGGCTGTACAGTCCAATACACATCAAACTGCGATTCACTGTGTTCATATTTGTCCGGACAAGTATTAACTTCGTCTCTGTTGTCTGTCTGATCAGACAACAGAGACGTGATTGCTCATGACTCTCTTGTCGGTTCAGCGTTGTTCATTAAATGGACTGCTTCTGATAAATGCAGCAAACCTCAGCACAGTCAGCCTGGATGGAAAGCATCTGTGAATATCAGTTGCAACAGGTCTAGGTTGGAACTTTAACTAGACCATTCAGGTCCATGAATATGTTTTTGATCTAATCCACATGTGTCAACCTCAAGGTCCGAGAAGGAAATGCAACCATTATCTTATCATTATGTGGCCCTCTGGACTCAAGAGTGCCAAATAAACAGGACTTTCATGATAACAGTCGTGTGCTTAAGTATTATTTTTATCAGTCAAATCAAAGCAGTTTTATCTATATAATCATAGATAAAAAACAATCACATCAATGTGGAAAATGTTCAATATTATTTCATTTCAGGAAGTATACTCAGTTAATGCAGAGGCAGCCATTTATTAATATTTTAACAGTTTAATTTGTAGCTTTATCAATGCCATAGATAAATTGATGCATTGATAAAGCATTGATTTTTGAGCCACATTAAGATCACAAAGGGCCTGTAATCTTATTCATTTTCATTTTGGGCTATCTTAAGATCACCCCTGACCTGAACCATCCCGTTGCAGCTCTGATTCTAGTTTCCAGGTTGTTGTCTTGCTTGAAATCGAACATCAGTTCCAGTCTCTTCTCTTTTGCGTCCCCTGGGATTGCTCCGTATTTAGCTCCATCCATCTTCCCAACGACTCCGGCTGGCTTTGCTTTCCCCGCTGCAGGATTCTCCACCCATAGCAGTGGGACAGTGTGTCCAGGGTGATGTACAGTGTTAGATTTTGCAGCGCACATAGACGTATATTACGTATTTACGCCTCCAATGTACATGAACAAGTGAGGCTTAACATCGGCACGTCTTTTGCTTCTGTGCCTGTCGTTCATTACTGGCTGCCACTCGTAGCCAGACCCGTTGACTGTGTGGGAGCACTCTAATTAGCTAAGGGACTAATGCCATTAACTCCTCTCTGAAGATGCTTATCTGTCCCCTGCATTGGATTATTTGTGATTTATCATCAGTTTAAAATGTGATGTTTTTACAGGGCCAGTGTAGCCAGGGGAATACTAGCTAATAATCACTGCTGTAATACGATAAAATGTGAAGGAATTCCGATCGGAGTAGATGGACCATCACTTTTTCCTTTGCATGAATCTGGGCACAAACTAAAGCCTCCAAAAGACATTAGATTCTGGGGAACGTTCCAGCTGCTACATTGTAGCTGAAAACACATCCCTTCACCCCCCCACCTATCCCTGCTGTTTACAGAAAATGGGTAGTATTTTTGGAAAAAGGTGGCTTTAATTAGAGATTTCCCAGTAACATTTTTGTCCGTGCTCCTTTGTCGAGCTTGTTTAAAACAGGATGATGTCCTGCCAGTCAAGGATTTTCATTACAACACCACTGCAGTCGCCTTGTGTGAGGCTCATTTTCTGGCAAGAAGGTGGATGCGCCCGCATCAGCCATCCGGCTGTGACCAAAGGAGGCCACATAAGTGAAAATTAGAAAAAGGAGGAAGCCAGGGGGTAACAATGACACTGGAAGGCAGTGGAGGGAAGGTGAGAAGAGAGTACAGGAAGAGAGATGCATAGAGAGGAAATGAGAGAGAGTATGCATGTGGAAATTACCTCGAAGTTAGCAACAAAAGTAAGAGAAGACAATGTAACACTGTAAAAAGTTACCACATGCATATTTCTTTGTGTATTGACAGGAGGAAGATGATAGCATAAGTGGCAGTAATAGATAAAGTGTGCTGACCGAACAATTTTCTCTTTTTTTTTTTTTTTTAGCATGCACACAGGCAATTCACAATACAGACTGAATGGTTTTGTGGTAATTTTACTACGTTCTATTTACTACTCTTTTATATTCTGTAGTTCTTGTTTTACTCCATTTGCTTCACTCACTTGGTTTGCTTCCACAGGACTTTCTGTTGTCTCCACATATCTAAACCCTGTTATTTCACTTTCCTGTCAGTGTAAACAAAATATTTCATGTTCACTCGGGTCAATGTTAGATCCTGTCAAGTATGTTTCCTCATAAATTTACCTGAACTATAAACTTTTACCGTATTTTTATTTTTTTTTTTGTGACTGCAACATGATAGTAGTCACAAAATGTTCTCCTTTTTTTTTTGCTGGTCATCTTTTGATGTTTTTGTTACGTTAAATATGAACAGCCAGTAATTTTACTATTTTGGCCACAAAACAATTTAACTGGTCTTTTAACTTTTTTATTATTATTATGGCATCATTAAGCATTA
The DNA here is from genome assembly GCF_904066995.2 of Poecilia reticulata. Lineage (NCBI taxonomy): Eukaryota > Metazoa > Chordata > Actinopteri > Cyprinodontiformes > Poeciliidae > Poecilia > Poecilia reticulata. Next base: position 23,535,316 of record NC_088845.1, read on the forward strand.
AGTTTTTATGCATTGGAAGAACGTGTTTAGTCCTGAGCCATTTTATCAAACTGGCTACTGGTTTTATTGAGTTAGATTTTCATGAATAGGAACAAATTTTATGTCGTCTATGTGCCAAGAGAAATATTGAGGAAAATGAACCTAAGAACTTTCTCATGAAAAAGGTTTTCTTGTGGGGTTTGGAATACACAAGAGGTTAAGGCATACATGTGTCTAAAGATACTGCATGACTGAGTCTAGAACCGGGATGCCCGCCTCCAGTCCTCATGAGCTACTACCTCGCAACTTTTAAAGGGATTCCTGAATGAAACGCCTGAGTTCCCTCATCAGCAGGTCATTCAGATTTGAGTCCTGACCACAAACCATTTATTCCATTCAGCTGTTGGAACAGTAATGTGTTTAAAAGTTTCAGGTTAGCAGCTCCAGAGGACAGGAGTCAGGAATTGCTGGTCCAGGAGACGGATTTAAGGAAATAATTTTTGTATGTGAAGCAATACCATACAGAAGCAGAGTAAAATAATGAATCAACCATGTTATTTGAAAACCTTTGGCTTCAGTAACAAATGCATATGTATATAACAAATGTAAAGAAAAATAATAATAATAATAAAAATCTATCTATCTATCTATCTATCTATCTATCTATCTATCTATCTATCTATCTATCTATCTATCTATCTATCTATCTATCTATCTATCTATCTATCTATCTATCTATCTATCTATCTATCTATCTATCTATCTATCTATCTATCTATCTATCTATCTATATATATATATATATAGATAGATAGATATATCTTATGTCAAAGGAGTGTCTCTTTTAAAATATCTTCCTACTTGCCTGAAAAAATTCTACTTTTTTAAATTAATCTATCCAAAAATGTATTTGCTATAGCTTATGCTTTGTCTAAGTTTCTACAGTAACTGTTTAGCCGATACATTATTATCTTCTATGTTAGTGAATAGAATAATCCTTTTTTTTAGGTTTGTTACATTTTGATTGGTATGCCTGTTTCTGCATATACTGCTTCACTTTGTTTGCAGTTACTATAAAAATGACTGAAAAATGGTTGACTTTAAGCCCTTAGTTTCTCACCCTATGCAGAAAAAGGCATAGGGTTGTCATTAGGCATACAAGCAAAGCATTTTCTTTTGTGTTAGAGGACAAGATAAATCAAAATTACTTCCTTGAACACCATTTATAAAAGCCCAAATTAAGCTGACAGTCCTTTCATGATTTGATTTTCCCCTGTGGATGCTGTGTTCTCATATTTTTTGTCTTCACAGAAGAACACAGTATTAGAACGACTGTCGGGGGACGTAATCTTTCTAATATTATCTTTTTTTTTCTTCTTTTTTTTTACTTCTGCTGTCTGCTGCTTATCTCCATAGATACTAAACCGCAAAAGGATGTTGAGATTGTGTTTTTGTTTGTCTGCTGTCAACCCCAGTTTCACTCACGAGAGATGTTTTTGACATACTTGGCATATAGTCAAGCTTAACTCAGAGGAGGATTGGTTTCACTGAAAAACACAGGATGAAACATTGCAGGTTATATATTTTTTTCTATCCCAAACATTCTGTTTGGTTTCTGACTTTGAGTGCAAACTGTCATTTGGGATTTAGCTCAAAGCTTAGATTTTTTTTTTTTTCCTTTAGACACGAACAAAAAATAATGCTACATGGTGTGCTGTTCTGAAGTTTTATTGTTCGGATGCTTTGTTTCCTTTCATCACTTTTGCTGGCTGACTTCTCTATAATGATGTATCTTATTTTTTTCCTCCCTTCCCCCTTAGTCTTCTCCCCCTCCCCTCCCACTTCTCTCTCTCTCTCTCTCCCTCTCTCTATCTAAAGAGCACTCTCTGGCTGCGCTTCACTTCATTTTCCACCCCAACATGTTGGAAAGGGGAGAAGGAGGAGGATGCTGCGCTTTACCCTTGGTGCATTCTTGCCACCTTTCCAGCCAGCACACACTGCCTCTGACTCAGACTCACCCTCATCTTTCACCTGTCTCCGACTAAAGGACTTGAGAGAGGAGGTGGAGAGAGAAGCGAGTAACAAACTGGAGCTCAGGAGTTCTCACCACAGGTTCCCGGACCGAGAAAACGGCATGAGACAAGAGTGGAACAGAAACTGCTCCTCCTCTGTGGTGGAAACTACTAACACCTCAGCAGTGACCACCTCCTCTTCCTCGGGTTTCCCTGCCTCTTTTTCAACTCTCTCGGCTCCGAGATCTATGTGGCAAGAGGCGATGAAGAGGAAACAGTATTTGCTGGACCGCGCAGGGGTAGCTGGTGAAGTGGATAAAGGAGGAGGCAGTGAGGAGAAGAGGAACAGGTCCCCGGACTGGTTATATGAATCCTACTACTGTATGAGCCAGCAGCATCCTCTCATTGTGTTTTTACTTCTCATAGTGATGGGAGCCTGCCTGGCTCTGCTGACTGTGTTTTTTGCTTCAGGGCTGGTAAGCTGCTCGCTCACAAAACACACACATTGACATGCACATGCACATATATTATGCAAGTGAAACACTTATAAATGAGCAACAACCTGGGACCACACGCAGGTTTCGCAGCTTATGTGGCATTTTTTCTTTTTAGATTGATGTTAAATGATATTAGATTAGATTAGATTTAGATCTTTGTTGTACGTGGACGGATCGTTCTGCTGCCTTGACTTGATTTCTCTTGGAAAAAGAGATTTTGATCTTGGTAAGACATTTTAGCAAGATGTGATGATACAAACAATACTAACAGATCTTTAAAAAAAAGATAAGTGCACAAATGTCCCGAAAAACCCAAACGGTACAATTCAAAGTTGACTGGAATCAGACAGACAAAAACTGGAACCTACAAATGTGCACATCCTGGTTCAGTACCTGTACCCATCCGCAATCAGACTCTCACAGCATGTTCTCTTCATCGCAGCACTAATGTAAAGTGAAAGGAGGGGATAAGGGGCTTAGTTATTGTATAAATGGTTGACTCAACTACAAAGTGATCCGTTTTGTTCTGTCCCCTTTTTTCCTCCCTCAGTCAAAAGCCTTTAAAATTCAAGGCAGTGGCAGCCAAGATATCTGCATAATGTGTTGGATTACGGTAGCGAAATAATTATAATTATTTTTCTTTAGAACAGATTAAATTTCCTTTCCTGTGAACTGTGTGGATTTCAGTACTTGCTTTTTAAAACCACCCCATTTTTGATTGATTTTACTGTTAAGAAAGGATTTGTCTGAAATGTTTTGCTAAATACCGAGATAAACAAAAAGGGGACAGACACTTGGATTATATAGTGCTAAATCCACTAAAGCACAATAATTTGTATGGGAACTACTAAATATTCTGGCTAAACATGCAAAAATTAATCAATTTAACAGGAGTCTTTCATTATTATTATTATTATTATTATTATTATTATTATTATTATTATTATTATTATTATTATTATTATTATTATTATTATTAATCTACCTCTGAAATGAAAGCTTTGACTTAACTCTGAAGATATGCACCAATAGGACACTTCCTGTTGTTTAATAAGCTGTGGTGTGGCAAAGAAAACAAAACAAAAAAAATGTATATAATTGATTACATCTCAAAATACCTGCATCTCTAACCCAATATGAGCTGAAGCAGAAAGATTGTATTCCACTTCTGGCAACAGAATGTCGTTCAGTACAAGCCAGTCTTTTGCCATTTTTAACTTTATAACTCAGTGGTACACAGTGACAAGAAATAACTTGCTAATTAAAACTGCTAGTCCGTTCTGAAAAGATTAACACTGAAAATAATTGTTTGAATTGATTTGCTCACTGTTAATATTTGAGTGGCTAAATAATAATCATAGCTTGTTCTTTTGACCTTATGCACAATCTTAATAGAGTCAATCATTTGTGTGTGCTTTTACATTAAAGCTGACTTTGTTTTTGATGTAGGTTTGTTATATGATGAGAAACATGTCCATCTTCTCTTAAAAGCATGATTCTTGCAGAAACAAATACAATTTATTAACCCAGGGTAAATTATGTGTTTCTGCATAACAATGCAAAAAGCATGGCTGCTCTGGTATGTTTTTTTTTACCCCCCTTATCCTCTTTTATTTTTGATTCCCATGCCATCTCTCACCTCCTTATTTCTTTTTGTGGCATTCGTTTTTATCCCTTCATCCCTCCATCGTTCTGGGTGGCTGACCTAAATCCTTTGCTGTTTTAAAGGCTCGCTTTGGGCAAGACAAACTCTGTGTGGCTCTCTTTTTAACCACAGCCGTCCTCTCATGTCCCAGTGCTTTGACTGTACACGAGAAAAAAGAAATAGAATGGCTTGGAGTGGAGACTGGGTCAGAGAAATGTGAGCAGGAGGATTGTTGATTGTTGATAATGGTCAGACTGGACATTTCTAATGTAAAAATGAACAATTAATTGTGTATCAGTGAGTCAAGCAAATAAAAACTGACAAAACAAAAAAATTGAAGATCTTCAAAATTCAAGTCACACGTTGAAAATCGCATTTCCAAAATAAATGTCAACATGTGTTTAAGTGAGATAGTCAAAAAGGCTTGACACTCCAGTGTTTTGACCTTATCGTGACCCTTTTTCCATCCCCCATGACAGGAATGGTGAAGGACTGATGAAATATAGCAGAAATAGGCACAAGCATCCCATCTCACTGTGCCGTTGCTGCAGGTTTAACTGGATGGAATTCCTAAAATTTTTATCACATTTTCCATATCCAAGTGTGTTGCAGGCAGGCAGCAGCAGTAAATTATGAATGTAGCTTGAACATGCAAGATATTACCCAAGCATGGTTTTCCCTCTTTTTATTTCGCTGGATTGTTTCTTTTGAATAGCTCTTTTTTTAATCTTTTATACTTTTAACTAAGCATATTTTTACCTTTTTTAAAATACAGTAACATACATACATATGTGATTAACAATTGTTTTAAAGAACAAAACAGAAAATATGTACTATTAGACTTTGCATTATGCTAGAAATTTTCCTGAATCCTCATATGAATTTGTTTTGAATGACATATTTTATATTCCCATCCCCATTTTCTTTTCAGATTCCAAATAAAATATGTCTACTTTTATAAATGTAAACATTTTATTTCTGGCTACAAACTGCAGTACACTTATTCCAAATGTACTTTTTGTAGCGCTCGTTCACGAATGGATTTCTAAGGTTATTCAATAATTATATATACTTCTTCTAAATCTTATGTTCAAACATTTTATGATCCCGTTTCTGATTTTTATCTTCACACTTTCCTTTTCAGAGCATCGCAGACCATGTGGCCTTTGTAATCACCGTGCCCACAGCGCTGGCTATATTCCTGACGGTGTTTGTGCTCGTCTGCATTGAGTCCGTCTTCAAGAAGCTTTTGCGTGTTTTTTCCTTGGTCATCTGGGCTTGCTTGGTTGCAATGGGCTACCTTTTCATGTTTTCTGGTGGAATCGTATGTCCATGGGATCAGGTAAGAAATGGTTGTTCATGAATTGTTTTGTTAACGTGGTTATTAATAAAGAGTGGACCACTTGCAAAAGTGGTAGGTGTAGGAAGGAATTATTGCCCTAAAGAGAAGCTGAATTGTTGATATTTGTTGTGTTAGCAAAGCATTTTGTGGTGAAACCAGAAATGGACAGACGTTCCTTAGGAAACCCATGACAAGGGCACGAGAAAAAAATAATTTTGGATCGTTATCTTTCTTTATCCAGCTACATCACCAAATGTTTTCATCGCCTTAGCAGTTGATTCAACATCACTGACATATTCAGTACACTTGTAAGTGAATTCTTGGCTCATTGACAGGAGGCTGCTCAGAGAGTGGCATCATCTTGGGGCAGGGTTGGGCTTATGTGAGCTAGTGCTTGGGCTGTGTTTTATTTCAAATTAAGTGTTTTTAATAATTCATATTAAGCATTATTCCATAGATCGATAGACAGATACTGACAGCCAAGTTTCAAGTAACACCTTCCAGCCCCACTTTCTGTCTTTTGTCTGTCAATATCTAAAGTCAGAAAATACCTGAGTGCAACAGGAGCACAGATAGCTGGAGCCTTGTGAGGATCGTGAAGCGAAAGCCATTCAAAAATTTGAAAGAGCTTCATTAGGTGTGGTTTGGGGCTGGAGTCAGGACATCTAGATCCACTACACACAGATTGATTCTACACATTGGCTACAAGCATCTTACCTGGGTGGAGGAGAACCAGAACTAAACGGTGGCAAGTGGTCCAAAGTCCTCTCCTCAGATGAAAATAAAATTGGCATTTATTTGGAAGTAAAGGTTCTAGAGCCTGGAGGAAGAACAGAGAGGCACAGAATAAATATTTCTGGAAGTCCAGAGGGAATTTTCCACAGTCTATGATAATCCGGGAGGTCATGTGATCTGTTAGTGTTGGTCCACTGTGTTTTATGAAGGCCACAGTCATTGCATCCATATATGAAGACATTTTATGGCACTTTCCTTCTGCAGGCATCTTATGGAGATGCTGATTTCATTTTCCAGCAGGACCTGGCACCAGCCCACAATGCCTGTGGCTAATGGGCCTGACCTTTGACCCCAAAGAGAATTTATGGAGTATTGTCAACAAGAAGAGTACAGACACCAGAATCCGTAGATAACCAAAAGGGCTGCTGTCAAACCTCGACTTTCAGAACTCAGGCTCATTGCTACAGCACATTGATCCAAAAGGAGCCAAAACCAAATGCTCATAAAAACAAACATAAATTTTTACAAAACTAATATTTCTTTTAAAAATGTAATTTTTATTCTGATCTAATGTGATATTCTAATTTTCTGAAACACTGAATTTTGAGTAGGGTCCTGAATTATGCAAGGGTAATCTTTTAAAATGTAATACACTCACATGCATTACTGTTACATGCGAGTGTAAAATTGGAAGTCCAAGCTAAAATCATGTCCAGGTCAGGGACAGAGGGGTCCTCGTGACCTTTGACCATCCTGTCACAGCTTTGGCATCATATGCAACATGGCGTACTGGTGGAGGGAGAGCTCAACCAGTAACTCTTCTGGCAAATATAGATAAATGTTTGCATTGCAGGCTGTGTGTAGAGGTTCCTACACTCTTTCAAAAGTTGATAATTTTCCTCCTGCTGTAGCTAAATACCTTTGCTCCTGCTGCTGGAGCAGGAGCACTGGGGCTCTGGCACTGGGGCTTTCTTGTCTTCTGCTGTTGCTGGCCTACTGAAGTTGGCATGCTTGAGTCTGTGCCTTGCCATCTGCCCATTGGTCTTTTGTTAACCGGCTGTATTCTAACTGGCTGTTGTTGGCCAATTAGGTGGCCATGTGTTGGTAATTCATGGGTGATTTACTCAGGGTATAGACAAACAAAGAACTTACAAACACATTTCAAATGAAAAGTGGACAGATTAAAACAGTTAAATCAGAATGAACACATGCAATAAAATTACACACTTTAACCCTTTGATAAGTTCTTTTTTGAAGTGTCTAGGCGATGTTGCACGTTGGCCTCTTGGTATCATGAAATTTCACAAGGTCTGTTTATATGGAAATGAAGTTTATTAGTGTGTACATGTCCTCAGTGTGCACCTTTTATTTTGTAGAAGGAATTTTACACAAAACATACAAAATCAACAGTGTGACACACAAATATGTCTATGTGTGCAGAGTAAATGCTTGTTTTTACCAAAGAAATGTTGCAGAGCATCTTTTCTTCCTCTTAATATAGTAATTCGGTTGTAATTTCCTTGAGTTTTGTACGGCATAGACAGTGTATATACTGTACCTAAGTGCAATGTCCACTATTCTTTCCATTAAATTAGGAGACTATTAGGAATTAAATATGGCAATATACCATCAGACCCTGCAACCACACGCATTCAGATCTCAATGGGAAAAAAAACCCCCACAGTACATTAGATCTTCGTCATGTGAAAGCTGTACTCTCTTAGCAGTACTTAGCAAGACAGATGTGTGATGTGGACTCATTGATCACAAAGAGGCAGCTAAAGATGCTCTGATTCACACACCTCTCCATTCATTACTTCCTTGTGCTCACCTCAAATGTTAAGCCATTATGCTACTTCTGCTCTCCTCTGCAGCTTCTTTAAGTGTTAATTACCACTTTCTCAATAGACAGAATGTTTTTGTAGGGACTACAGTCTTTCTTTCTTCTTCTTCTTTTACTCAGTTGTTGAAACTGCATAGGTTAAGGGAAATGACTCATTAGCCTTTTCATGCCGGTCCATCTCAGTACGCAGTATTCATTATTGCAATTATCCACAGTTGAGACCAGAAGACCTTATTCATGTATCGTTGAAAATAATGTGCGTCACATCTGTTCAGTCGGCCTGTAATGAAAAAGATTTAAATAATACATACATGCTCTTTGCCAATAGCTGAAGCTGAGCTCCAGGCCTCCCCTTAAGGTGTCCTCGTCAGTATAATAAAACAAATCATTTGTCATGTATCTATGTAGAAGTTAAAGGACTGGGCCATCTTTGAAGTCTTATTTTAAGGCCTTTTCATCTCTGCACTTTTTCAGTTTTTTATTTAGATTTCTATCTTTATTAAAAAATCAGCTCAGCTGAGATTCCATTGAGGAGTGAAAAACTGCTAGCAATACAAGTTAGAAGTGCAACGTTTTTTCCCCCAATTCAAACAGTTTGTGAAAAATATGTTAGTTGACAAGTATTCAGAATAATCGTCACCCTGTGGTTTGACCAGGATACACAGGAAAGGAGAATATAAATTTAGTTATAAATTCAACACAGTAGTAGTAGTAGTAGTAGTAGTTCTCAATATGGAATACAACATAAAGTCACCATATGGATTTATCAAAACCAAAGGTTTAAAATCTACCATTGCTTAAATGCTGTAAGTATAATTATATTTCAGCTGGCAATAAGTTATTTAACTGATTTGGTGAGCAGCTTCTCGTTTTTTAGATAACCACATCAGAAGACTCATCCTGTAGTTGTCAAAAAGATGAGTTACATTATTGGCATGTATCAAACAAAGAAAACAAATAAGGAAAATGCTGAAAGTTCCAGCATAAACTATCCAACGCATTAAAAGATGTGGAGAACCATCGTTTTGTAGAAAAAATGTGCTGTTGCTAATGTTCGTTGTTTATTGTCTATTTGATCTGCCTTTATGTCCTTCACTAATGCCAAGTCAATATTGTAATTATGCACATAAATAAATGTGAAGCTTTTGTGAAGCTTATCAAAACAATACCAAAATCATTTGCTTTCCTTAATCAAAGTTAAATGTTTTTACAAAAAAATATTAGTGACTTTGTTTTTTGTTTTTTGTTTTATATATATATATATATATATATATGGACAGTGCAATAAAACAGACATGTTGTCCAGTTTAGTGCAAGGATCCTCATTATAGTATTGCCTCCAAAAATAACCATGACACCAGGATGTTTTCACCTTAGGAAACATCCAGCACTTATTAGATGTTCATACATATAAATAGAAGTGTCAATGGTTTAGCTCAGCTTATTGTCATGTAAAAACAACCAGATGCTAGCATGAGAATTGGAGAATCATTGAGGCCAGTGGCCACTACGGAAGAACAGATACTTCAGGAGTGGACAACCAGTTATGTCCTTAGTGGTGTTCTGCTCATGCTTCCCCTCCAAAAGTTACGTTTTGTAGGCCACTTTCCATCTTCGTACCTGAAATCAATTGGTTACTTCTTCTTGCTCTACAAAGGAGAGAAGAGTTTATCTGTGTGGTCCAGCCTCTACCCCTCTCTGAGACATGTCTAGATCTTGCCTCTTCCCTTCCCTTTTCTCCTCTGTCTTTCTTTGATGCATGTGCCAGATACACACACACTCACTTGGTATACAGCCAGTCTCATTAAGATTTAACAGACAGAGATTTTGGTCTTGGAAAGTCCTTGTCAGATTTGAGCAGCAAAGAAGTGGGTAGGCAGTAGAAGGAGACGACCCGGTGATGGGAAAGACAGCCGAGGAGGCGAGGGGGCTTGGGGACGAATCGAACGAGAGCAACTGAGACGGAGTGTAAATATGCGATTTGACGTAAAAGATGGAGACTAATTTTGTTTCTATGCCCAATTTATTTTGGTGATTACCGTGCAAAGACTGATGGCGGAAATTACAAACCAGCCAATCTGGCAGATTGTTTTTCATCCACTCCATTTATTCCCACATCTTCAGTGTAAATCACCAGATCTGTCTTTTTACCCCTGCTATGTGAGAGTGGTTGGCGATAAAATGAGCATCTGTCTGCTTTGGTATTAAATAGCAGGCAAGGAGTCAGCACCTGATCTCACAGGCTCACACACTCAGAGGTTACAGGTTAGATTTATAATCTCACTTGTAAACTAATCACAGCTGTGGTGTAGACTAAAAGCCTGATGTAAGACACTCTGTCTCCATAATTAGTTTTATTGACTGTCTTCAGTGTCATTAGGAAGGAAATGATTCACGGGGTAAGCCCAGAGTTGACTGTACTGTGATAGACCACAAGCTTTCTTTTTCACGTAATTATCCCAGGAGAAGGTCACTATGTGCTTTGGGTCTCCTAGCCGCCCTGCAGTCAGTCAGCTGTTATGGTTTAAATAAGACATTATGTAGCAAGTCAGAATAACTGAATATTTTACTTGATAACCTCTCAATTATTCTTGGTACACTTTTTATGATTGAGTTAGCAGCCTTGGTTTTAACAACATTATTTCAGCAAAAGGCGTTTTTGGACTCAAAGCAAGTTGTGTTCCTGAGTGAGGCGATGGTTTGCAACAATTAGCAGCTTCCTTCTGTTGTGGGATTTAAATTATTACACCTTTACTTGACTAAAAATCTGTTTAATGAACTTCATGTGGACATAAGAGCTAAGTGAATTGGTTGTGTCAAAATTTATGCACCAACATTTGTTATCTAGTGTGAATGGATTTTTTTTTTTTTTTTTTTTACCCTCTTCCTTGTAGAAAACCATAGAAATTGCACATTGCATCCTTAATATAAAGTTATCAAGATTCAACATTTGAAACATTAAATTGCTCATATAATCCCCTCTGTTCCAAAAATGCACAACAATCTTAAGTGGTGGTTTAAGAAGAATGTTTTTTGAGTTGCGCCCCGACTCATCCACCAATTTACAACATATTTAAATGAGCTTTTTTTCTACAGCATCTGTAAAAACAGTGAATGGTAAAATATGAGCTAATATGTGATTCTACACACATTACAAATTTGCACAAATTTGTAGAGAATAACTGAGAAACAAAGCTGCCATATTGTTTATTTTCCAGGCTCCGTAAACTTGAAATGTGTTTTTATTTGTTTATTTTACACATATGCACCAGTATGAAAATGTGTTTTCCCAGCTGTTTTTATCACTTGACTTGTTTCTCTGCCGTTGTGTTCTCTACATGTGTTGATATTTATCAGGATATAGGTAAAACAACTATATTATTACACACACACACACACACATATATATATATATATATATATATATATATATATATATATATATATATATATATATATATATATATATATATATATATATATATATATATATATATTTTTTTTATTTTTTATTTTTTGCATTGTGTTATAGTAACCTTATTTTATCTTTAGATACCTTAGTATTTTTCAATCAGTTCTTCCAAGTGCACCACTGCATTACATGAGTATTGCATTACGTGCCTGAGCTTTAGCTTTTGAGAAACCTAACTTGCTTTAGGTATAAACATTGTCTATGTTTGACCAGAGTCATTGTGCATTTACTGTTAGTCATCTGGCTAACATAAAAGCAGTTCACATTTGTTGTGGTGATCTTAAAATTGCTCTCCCTATTTTTGTAATTGTGTGATTGATTACTGTCCGGAAAGATGTGCTAGTAAAACAGTTTTGTGCAGTTATTTAACAAAAAGAAAGTTGACTTTCAAAGAGGGAAATGCATTACTGCTCCTCTCATTATAGTAATGGTTTTTGTCTGTCCACCTTAGACAGACAAATATCAACAATTATATTCTGTTGATATAATTGTTAGTATTCTTACTCCTCTGCAAGCTGTGGTTATTTAGCCTCCTCTTCAGGTTTAAGCATGATTTCTCAGTTTTTGTTTGTTTTTTTGGACTAGTTGTCGATTCTTTGGATTCTGTTTGACTTGGCATGACTAGTCTGAGTGTTTTTGTTAGGTATCACCTATTTAAACAAATAGGTGATACCTATTTGTTTAAATAGGTATCACCTATTTAAACAAATAATCAACAGCAGCAGACTATGACTGCATGCACTTTCTGAGAATATGTTACGCCCTTCAAAGCTGTAAGCATACTTAAATATGTATTTTGGTTAATTATGCAATCATCCTTATTTCCAGTTTTTGCTGTTTCAAATTTAAGAGACCATGTTAGTCCCCTTTAGGTGCTTTCTCAACCTCTCTCCTCAGTGCTTTTCTTCTTTTGCTGAATTCTCTGCATGTCACTGACCCCCACTTTGCATTGCTGCTTTCCCACTGGCCTGGCAAATAAGCCATGAAAGGTTAAGAGATGACAAGCTGCAGCCTGTGAGAACACTGGCCTCTTTCTTGTCATGCAGCACCGCAACTTTAACCCTGTAGTAGAAAGTGTTACATTACAGGTGCAGAATGCCTCCTTTCTACATATTTATATATTCATATCCCTGAATCATTATGGTACTACTTTTGTTTTTATGAATAGCGCATACTTTTTAGAATGTTGTCCACATTTTTTTATTTTCTACTTTAGCAGTCTCTCATTTTCCTCTTTTCTATTTTATTTCCACTGCTCTCAGGTGATATAAGCAAGTCTTTTTTTTCTTTCTCTCTGCAGGTATCCTTCTTCCTGTTCATTGTGTTTGTGGTTTACACCATGCTGCCGTTCTCCATGCGGGAAGCCATCATCGCCAGCGTCCTGACCTCCGCCTCTCACACCATTGTGCTGAGCGTCTGCTTGTCCACAACAGCTGATCACATGGAGGCAGTAGTTTGGCAGGTGAGCTGCTCACCACCAGGTATTTATTAACAGAACACAGAAGTTTCCATTTAATAAGCTAATATAACTGGTTTAATAGAAGAAGTAGCAATAAAATGTATACATTTTTGGATTAATGTATTGAATAGCTGTAGTAAAACAAGCATGACCACATGGGTTGAAATAAATAATCATTGCCTGTCAGTGTAAACGCCTCCATCTGCAACTATGCAGCTTAACATGGCGATTAGGATAATAATTTTATAGGACTTCTTTTAATTTAGCAAAATGAAATAGTATTTTGGCAAGATGCTAAAAACTGTTCTTGGTCTACTTTGTGAATTGCTAAAGATCCGTACTTGATATATAATCTGAGAAAATAAAGTGGTATTCTAGATACTGTGTCAAATATGTTGAAGTATAAAATAGTGTGATATTTATTTGGTACTTTTGCATAACACTGGATATTTTCTGCAGAAATACAGTAACCTTTACACCTCTCACTGGGCATAATACAAACCAAAACCTAACTCATTACAATTGTGCATAGATTAAAATATGTGAGTTTTAGTCTCTTGATCCAGGTCACAAAATTTGTATTTCTATTTTACAATTTGTTGCACATCTGTGGCTTATATTTTAACAAGGGTATGTGACATTGGTAACACTTTATTTGAAGGTGTGTGCATAAGACTGACATAACACTGTCATAAACATGACATAACACCTGTCAGGAACATGTAGGAGTCTTTATGAATGTTTATGCCAGTTGTCATGAAGTGTCATTCGTAAATAATGACACTTTTAATGCAAAGTTGCTCTAAAAGTGGCATTGAAAGTCCATTATAAATGCCAACTTTGCATTAAATTATCACAATTTACAAAATCATGCAAAGTTGGCAGTTTTAATGGACTTTTAATGCAACTTTGCATTAAAAGTGTCATTATTTAACAAATGACACGTCATGACAACTGTCATAAACATTCATAAAGACTCCTTTATGTTCATGACAGATGTTATGACATGTTTATGACAGTGTCATGTCAGTCTTATGCACACCCCTTCAAATAAAGAGTTACCAAGGTCACTGGTTACCGTGACCTTTAAGCCAGTGGTTTCCAAACATTTTCTGGGCCCCCCCTATGGATTACAAATCAGGAGAGTTAGACTCTTGCTGAACAATGTTTGTAGGTGGTGGGGGGTGTGGTGGGGTGGGGGGGGACAGACTTCCTGTTATACGATGTGTGTCAAACTCAACACCACCCCCTCCCCTCCCTCCACAGCGCGCACAGCGTTCATTGTTTTATTGTTTTCTTTTTGTTTGTTTTTCATTCATCTTTACCGCTTCCCACGCCCCCCCTCCCCCCTGCAATGGCATGGCACCCCCCCTAGGGGGTGCACCCCACAGTTTGGGAACCTCTGCTTTAAGCTAAATTTAGCATGGTAGGTAACAGAAAAAAAAAAAAGTCTACTTTTTTAGCTCAATTTAAAGGTCGACTTCTTCCACGCAGTATTGCTTCTCATGTGTTCGATATTCGGGAAGCTTATGGATGTGCTGGTGGATAGTGGAAAATGATCAGACAAGGAAAGGATTTGTCAGGGCAGTCCGTACCACATCTCAAGTAATTTAAGCTTACTAATGTAGAACAAAGACGTTATAATTTTCTGTGAATTACATTTCTATGAAACACAGGAACTGAAGGTGTGTGGATAAATCTAGGATTTGAGTCAAAGAAATAGTGTAAAACCAGATTCCCAGATAAGTAGATCACTAAAGCGATGGAAGCAACGATGGATGTGTAAAGCGATGGATGTGTTTTTTTTCTGTTTTTTTTTTGTGTGTGTACGCTGAAATTTGTGGTAACTGAAATGAGTGAATGATTAGGGATTTTTTAATTGCACATATTTTTTTATTTTGCTGCTGCTTTGTGGATAGTTTGGAGGTGCAGATAATTTAACTGTCTGATGTGTTCGGTTGTTGTGTTTTTTTGTCTCTGGGATAAAACAATAAAATCAATTTTGTAAAATTTCAAAATTGATACACTAGAAGTTTTTAATTAAATGTCCACATTTTAAATGTTGTATTAGTCTGCAAATAAACTTCCAAAGACCTATTAGGTAAAAAAAAAAATCATGCTGACATTTCCTCTTTGTCAGCTCCATTAAACTTTACACTCAAACTAATTGGAGACTTGATGAACCAGGGGATTTAATACAGAGGTGAATGTCTCTCAGTTAAGTCCTTGTGCCTGAAACTTAAATGTACAACTGATTCATTTATGATGTGAAGCACTGTTTATTCATTTAGTATTTCTTTAATTATGTTCATGTGATCCCCTTTTAAAAATATAGATTTGATCTCAAATCAAAATAATCACTTCAGTGGTCATTCTATTATTGTGCTGCTTGTGGCTAGATGATGGGGAGGGAAATAAACTCTTGATACATTCTGCACACGAGCGCTAAATGCAATGTTTTCTACAAACTGAGTGTTGTTTATTCACAACAGACAGCTTAAGAAAGAATCAATTTTGAGTAGAATGTTTTACACCACTTTGTTTACCAGAACCCTGGTTAACATTTACTTGTAGAGCTGAAGGTCCCTCGGGTCTTTGTGGATTTTATTTTATCCGGTTACTTATGGACATGACTTTCAGGTAATCATCTAATAAATGTTGTTATGCTTGTGTTCTGCTCTTGTTCACTTTCCTCATTTTTAAGGGTTTACTGTATGATACGCTCTTACGGCCAGGCATGGCCATTGCTCGTAATTGATGACAAAACAGGAAAAGCTCGTAGAACAACTTTGGAAGACCTTATGAAGGACTAGAGCTTTGATCATTTTGACTGCTGAACTGAATTCTGACCCAGACTAATTTAAAACATCACCGTTCAGTTTTGTTCTTCAGAAGAGAGGCTGAGGCAAATATATAGACACAGACAGAGTGTACTGTATATGATAACAAAATCAGAATTTTATTCAAACTGATTAAAACAAAGTGGTGTAAAAGACTTCCTAATATTTCTAGTATGGTTGCTGCTGGTATTAAAGTTCATTGAATTTTTCTTTTAGTGTCATAAACTCCTGTTGTTGGACAAAAAAATGTTTCATTTGCATATCGTGTTCATCACTGAGCAGCAAAATCATCAATAATTCATTACGTTTACCGTTTAAACTGTATCTGACAGACACTTTTGTGTTAAAGGCTATTGAATATTTTATGTTTTACCTGTTACAGAGCATGTGTGAATAAAAATTAGTTTTACTTGCAATGATTGCCATATTAAACCATTGCTTTAATGAGTTTCTTTCAGATCATGTCTTTAAAGTGAATGCAGAACACAGCGATCCGTGAGCGACGTGATGCGCCAACTCCTTCGTGTGTTTTGCTGAATGTATTTCAAATCTGAGCGTTTTAAAATCTTTCTGTGCGTTTTGTCGTATACGAATCCCATTTGTGGTGTGTGCAAAGTTCTGATTGTAGAAGCCTGGGTTGCATGCCCAGCTGGAGTTTGTTCTCTCATATTCTGTGCTTCAGAAGCAAGCAGTTGATGAAATGTGTTTGAAGTTCATTATAATAGTAACCTATAAAGCAGTGGTTCTTAACCTTTTTTGAGGTACCGAACCCCCCAGTTGCATATGCGCATTCACCCAACTCTTCTTATCCCAACCCTCCCTCCCCCTCTATTCTGATTTAGTAATGTAATTATATTAGCTGTGTAACCATCCCCACACCACTAGAGGCAGTACCAACCCCGAAAAGATGCGACTAAGGAGCAGATTTAGACTATAGAATTTGGTAAAAACGTTGAACTTAGCTGAAGTAATTAAAGACAAAAATTCAAATCCATGCTGAGAGTGGAACTCCTTCAATCAGTGCTCCTCCGCAGCACTGATTGGCTAAGCAATGTAACATGATCCTCTGCAGCAAGTGATGGCAAAGCGGGGCGCGTCATCACGACTTTACACAAGTGTGTCTTTACCTCCGCGGCAGAGGCTCCGCCGAACCCCTGAGACCGACTCACCGAACCCCCGGGGTTCGATCAAACCCAGGTTAAGAACCACTGCTATAGAGTGATGATTCTCAGTCATCCAGTACATGACGTTCCTAACTGCCTGGTGCGTGCTCACCAGGCGGGATGGTGATGTGCCCTTGTTTCCTCAATCCTTCTGAGTTCCTGCGACTGCGGCAGGCAGGTACTTACCCTGTGTGCTGCAGCCCTGGAGGGATCTCTCTTGCTTGGTGTTGGGTGATGTTGCAATAGGATGTTTGTGAGGTTGCCAGGTCATTATGGATGCCGGGTCTCTTGACTTGGTGGAAAATAGTGGCGTACAGTTCATTCAAATATTGCTATACAGAGACAGAATGGTACATCAATAATTTAAGCCAGAGATGTTCTGTTCCTACAGATTTTTCCTAATTTCTAACCTTTTGATGCGGCCATTGTACTGCTGAGAGATTAACTCAATCTGCAGTGGATGGATGGTTTGATTGATCCCTAAATGTTGAGGTTTTAGGGAAGAAATGAATTAAGTACAATAAGAATCCTGTCTGTGTATCATGGGAAGCTGCTTTTCATGATCCAGCCCGATTCTCTACTGACCAGGAGCCATTAAGGTTGAAACACTATTATACTGATCACTTTTCCCAACAGCAGATCTGAAGATATGATAAGACACTAAGTGCTAGCAATGTTAAATCTAAAGCACAACTTGCATTACAGTAATATAATACATAACAGCATAACTAAACCTCCATCATTATTTATAATAATGTACTGAAAGTTTACATTAAACTCTTTCCAAGTTGCACATCTTCTACTGTGATTTTGTGGCAACTGAACATGTTTCAATTATTGGTGTCACACTCACATATTTGTCTTTATTTTTTTCTAATTAAAGATTTAGTAATCTGATTTCAAATGTATTGGATTTTATTTCTTAAATTGTTCATTCTTTGTTCCACATATTAAGACGCCTCACATTTTGTATGTACAACCAGGATAGATTTCTTTTGGAATTTTTACATAATCCATCCATCCATCCATTTTGTTCCGCTTATCCAGTGTCGGGTCGCGGGGGCAGCAGCTTCAGAAGGGAGGCCCAGACTTCCCTCTCCCCAGCCACTCCCCAGCTCCTCCGGGGGAATCCCAAGGCGTTCCCAGGCCAGCCGAGAGACATAGTCCCTCCAGCTTGTCCTGGGTCTTCCCCGAGGCCTCCTCCCGGTGGGACATGCCCGGAACACCTCACCAGGAAGGCGTCCAGGAGGCATCCTTGCCAGATGTCCGAGCCACTTCAACTGGCTCCCCTCGATGTGGAGGAGCAGCGGCTCTACTTTGAGTCCCTCCCGGATGACCGAGCTTCTCACCCTATCTCTAAGGGAGAGCCCAGCCACCCTGCGGAGGAAACCCATTTCGGCCGCTTGCATCCGTGATCTCGTTCTTTCGGTCATGACCCAAAGCTCATGACCATAGATGAGGTAGGAACATAGATCGACTGGTAAATCGAGAGCTTCGCTTTTTGACTCAGCTCTCTCTTCACCACGACGGACCGGTACAACGCCCATTTTACGGCAGTCGCTGCCCCAATTGGCCTCTCGATCTCCTGCTCCCGTCTTCCCTCATTCTTGAACAAGATCCCCAGATACTTAAACTCCTCCACTTGAGGCAGGACGACCCCCCTGACCCGGAATAGGCACTCTACCCTTTTCCGGTTCAAGACCATGGCCTCGGATTTGGAGGCACTGAGCCTCATCCCAGCCGCGAACCGCTCCAGTGAGAACTGCAGATTACGATCTGATGAAGCCAACAGGACCACATCATCCGCAAAAAGCAGAGATGCGATCCTAAGGCCACCAAAACGGATCCCCTCAACACCTCGGCTGCGCCTAGAAATTCTGTCCATGAAAGTAATGAACAGAATCGGTGACAAAGGGCAGCCTTGGCGGAGCCCGACTTACTGCCGGCAATGCGGACCAGACTCTGACACCGGTCATACAGGGACACCTGACAGCCCGTATCAAAAGGCCCGGTACCCCATACTCCTGGAGAACTCCCCATAAGCCCCCCTAGGGATACGGTCGAACTCCTTCTCCAAGTCCACAAAACACATGTAGACTGGTTGGGCTACCTACCATGCACCCTCCAGGACCCTGCTGAGGGTGTAGAGCTGGTCCAGTGTTCCACGACCAGGACGAAAACCACACTGCTCTTCCTGAATCCGAGGTTCAACTATCCGACGGACCCTCCTCTCCAGGACCCCTGAATAGACCTTACCAGGGAGGCTTAAGAGTGTGATCCCCCTGTAATTGGAGCCCACCCTCTGGTCCCCCTTTTTGAACAGGGGGACCACCACCCCAGTCTGCCAGTCCAGGGGAACTGCCCCCGATGTCCATGCGATATTGCAGAGTTGCATCAGCCAACACAACCCTACAACATACATAATCAGCTGCAAAAAAAGCTGGTATCTAAAAGGAAAGGTCTAGTTAACCATCAAACAAATTTTAACATTAGACTAAGATAACCAGAGAACATACAAAAAAGGAGTTTTAAATTAGGATTTCATGTTGAGGGAAAAACACTCACTGAACCAACCAGGCCCTATGTGACAAAATTAATAATCCACAATCCATACCTAATAACTGGTTGCTCTGCTCTTCTTTTTTGTCTGCTAGAGAGCAGAATTCATTGTCTCATTATTTATAGCAAGGTGTCTAGATTCTGAATCAGTAAATCAATCACAAAACCATCAGAGTACCATCATCACATTTCAATTTAGTTGTTTTTTCTTTTTTTTCCCCCCAATATTGTGTTAGCTTTACACAGAATGTAACAGGCTGTGCACCTTCCAAAACGGTGCATTTCTTGTTTCAAAGGATGTCATCCCACACCATAGAGCCAGATTCGTTTGCATAGTTGTTTTTTCCCCCCTTTATTAGGAAAATCATTTAAAACGTAAAAAAAATAATAAAATCCCCCATTCTCCTCTTTTTTTACTCAGTGCATCATTCTAATGTTAGTTTGTGTAATGATTTGAAATATTTAGATCTGGAAGAAAAGGAAAATCGGAAGAATTTTGTAAGGCAAATGCTTTTAATGTAGTCCCTTTAGTGAGTTCGGAGTCTCTTTCCAATCAAATATGGCCAGCAGACCTTCAAAAAGAGGCGTCCTAATCACTTTCTCTAATGACATTAACTATCTTCAGGAATTGAGAAGTTGCCCTTCTTCCCAGAGTTGAGCTTCTGTAAAATGAAATGCCAAAATTTGCAGTTTTTATTTGTTCGTTTTCTTTTTTTGTTTTTGTTCATGATAAACAGCTTGTCAGTGACAATTGGGTCATTTATCACGTGACAAAAGGACATTAATGTGATTGACATTAATGTGACCACATTCTCTTCAGCATTGTTCGTTTGCTTTTATTTGTTTGATTTTAATACAAGGTGTAATAAAATATTGCATTAAATCTTAAATACATCCAAATTCTCTTCTTGAAGAGATTATTACAGGTGTTTTTAAGTTGGTTTTATGAGAGGATTATTTAATGTCAACCGAGATGAAAATATAATTTATTTCCAATCTATCGCGTGCAACGTAGCCATACAATTGTACTACTTCTTGTAATTGGTGTACAAGAAGTAATACACCTATTTCATAATGAATTGTGATTTTTTTTTTCCTTTTTTAATTTCTTTTTTTTCTTGTTTTTCCCCAGCAGAGAACTCTTAACTCTGAAGCTGTCAGACTGTGGATTGTTAATCTCCACATCCACTTGTTCCCTCTTCACCCTCAGCAATGACTCCATCTTGGTTTTGTTGGTTTTGCCTGATCTCCAGCACTACCTCCAGCTTATTTGTGTCCAGTGATTATAATTCTGGACATGCCCAGGCCCAATTTCTTTTCTTCATCCCCTCACCCCAGAAGAACATCCAAGTTATTTGACTGTGGTTTATATTATATCAGCTCATGTTAAGCCTTATTGTTTGTCCTTATCAGTGCATTTATCCATATTTAAAAATGAACTATAACTTTTTCAACAAATCCAAAACTTTCAGTTTTCCACAATTTTGTAACGCCAGACTTTTTGAATTAAGCATGGTTTTGTGAAATTGATATTTAGCTTTTGTCTTTCTGCCTGCATATCTCCTCAGATTTTAGCCAATGTTATTATTTTTGTTTGTGGGAACATGGCTGGGGCGTACCACAAGCATCTGATGGAGTTGGCGCTGAAGCAGACCTACCAGGACACCTGCAACTGCATCAAGTCCCCTATTAAACTGGAGTTTGAAAAAAGACAACAGGTAATTAATGCTCCTTGATTAGTGAGGAATCAGCATGTCAGAGTTCTGCAGAGGCCTGTTGTTGTTCCATCATTTAGCTGTGCTGAACCAGGAAAAGTACTGAAATATGCGGGACACCAGCCCTTTGAAGACCGACTTTGGGCACGACGGCCATAGCTGAAGCATTTTGCAGTGGCCCTGGAGTGCTGGCCGCAGCTTTGTTTATGACAGATGGTAGTATTTGTGTAGAGGCAGTTTTTTTTTTTTTTTTTTTTTTTTAAGCGCTTGCTGCACTCATAATATATTCCGTTTACAGGAGGCTTTTAACCAAAGTGCATTGCAGTATAGTAAGTGCATACATTTTGTCTGAAAATTCCAGGCGGCGTTGTGTGAATTCCTCATAAACCCGAAACCCTCTGCAACGTTTGCCAGCAGCCACGACTCGTACAACCACCAGAGCCTTATAAATAGTGCAGAGGAAAGATTAACATCAGTCAGGGTTGTATTAGCTTTGATGCCTTTCAGCTTTGCTTTACAAATTTTCCATGTCCAGAAGAGTCTTTGAAAGGAGCCGGCGAAAAGCAGGAGTTTTCTGAAGTTCTTGTTAGTTCAGTCAAAACAGAGAAAGAAATTTGTAATGCTGAAGTAGGTGTTTGTCATGCCAGTGGTCGTAATAGTATGTTTCCATTAGTTTTTGTTTTGACTTTATAATAACACTCGTGCATTCTGTGTATTTCTTTGTGTTACTCTCTTCAGGAACGTCTTCTTTTGTCTCTACTGCCAGCTCACATTGCTCGTGTAATGAAAGCTGAGATCATTCAGAGGCTGAAGGGACCGAACTTTGGCCAGATTGAGAACACAAACAACTTTCACAACCTCTACGTCCAGAGGCACACCAACGTCAGGCATGTAGATGTTCTTTCTATTTGTATGATGCTGTCAAAAAAAGTGCTTTTTTGGGTTTTTTTTGACAGTATGTTTCAAATGATCAAGCAAGTTTTATCATACAAAGATAACCTGACTAAATATAGGTTTTTCTTTTTTTTTATTTACTTAGATTATATTAGCCTATTATTGGCATCAGCTTGATCAGAAACATTTAATTGTCTCAATAAGGGAAAAACAGAAGAAATCTGTAGAAGATTAAATAGTTGTTGTGACAGTGTTTGGCCATGGGGATTAGCTCATGACAAAAACAACGTTGCCCCCTGGGAAACATAAATGGACTAAAATGAGTTATTTCTTTTGCCGTTTTAGCATCCTTTATGCAGATATAGTTGGATTCACACGCCTGGCCAGTGACTGCTCACCGGGAGAACTGGTGCACATGCTGAATGAGCTGTTTGGCAAATTTGATCAAATTGCAAAGGTAAAAAGCCTTTCTTAGATCCTGGTCAATATTTTTATTGGTCTTAGCCATCACTGATTGGGGAGCTTTGCTGCATGCTAAATAACAAAGCTCATATTCAAACTCACAAATTATACGTCTATTAACCTGCTCTCACATATCCAAATGTTTTGCACCGTTACCCTGGGTATTATTTCATATAAAGTTAAAAACCTAGTGATTCAATTTGCTGTGGTTAAAAAGACTATCGTGTACTTAACGGTGAACAAAATGTGATGAGTTCAGAAATGTCTTTGAAAGGTGATTTGGTGAGATTACATTTAAAAGGCCACTTGGAAGGTCTTTCAGTAAGTTTTCTGTGTGTTTCTATGTGCAGGAAAATGAATGTATGCGCATCAAAATTCTTGGCGACTGTTACTACTGTGTCTCTGGCCTCCCGGAGTCTTTGCCAAACCACGCTAAAAACTGTGTGAAAATGGGTCTGGACATGTGTGAAGCCATCAAGTAAGTGGCAGATATACAACAATAACATTTACCACCTTGTTTATTCTCTCTCTTTTTTCTGTTTGTCTACCTTTTATTCTTTCAAAGTTTTTGAGGTTTCAGCAAGGCTACACCGCTACCACAGTTAGCATCAGGGGTTATTGGTATGCTTGGCCTTTTCCTGTTCACCTTCCTCATATATCTCGCTATTTTGGCTGCACCTTGTCTACGAGGTCTTTGCGTTTTCAGCTGATGATGGTTGTAAAGGCTCGTCTCTGGACGTACTTGCCATATTGCAGGAGTTTTAAACGTCCAGCAGTAGCAGTTTTGTTTCCCAGCGATGGGAACTTGCGCGGCAACTGATATTGTTGTAACTGTATTATAAAGGCGTATTTTAAATAATTTTTGATTTTTGCTTTAGTTCATGTTATTACACACCCGGTAGCAAAATGAACTATAAGACTTTAACTTTTATAGACACAATAAAATATAAACTATTCGGAAAACTCATTGCATTTTATTGAGTATGTATAAATTAGCTTTTTACTACTTATATGTAGATTTCTCCTTTTGTGTGCACATGTGCGTGGTAAGTTGTGTTTTCTACATTTTTGTTAAAGAAATGTGTTTATGAGGAAAATATTTTTGAACAGCGAAAGAAGGCATCGATTCTGATTCACCTAATTAAATACAAATTTCTGATGCGTTACAGAAAAGTACGAGATGCTACAGGTGTCGACATCAACATGCGTGTGGGCGTGCATTCAGGAAATGTCCTGTGTGGCGTTATTGGACTTCAAAAATGGCAGTATGATGTTTGGTCACATGACGTTACACTGGCCAATTATATGGAGGCAGGAGGTGTACCAGGGTGAGTAAAAAAAATGAAACCTTGCTGTGGTAAATGTTTCATAAACTGATGGCTTTACAGTTTGATTCGTCTATTAGGTCAAATTGCAATATCCCTACTATTATTAAATATTACCAATCAATAAATGACTCGTCAATTCATTGCTAGGCGCGTTCACATCACGTCAGTGACGCTGGAGCACCTTAATGGTGCTTATAAGGTTGAGGATGGAGATGGACAGGAGAGAGACCCTTACCTAAAGGAACATGGTGTCGTCACTTATCTTGTTATCAACCCAAAGGTACAGGACTTCCACTAAACGAACGTAATGCGAGGCGGTCGAGAAAATGCTTTAAAATCCCATTACTTCCATGTATGTTCAGGTGGAGCGTCGGAGCCCGCAGCATTATTATCGGCCCAGACACACTCTGGATGGAGCTAAAATGAGAGCCTCAGTCAGGATGACCCGCTACCTGGAGTCGTGGGGAGCAGCCAAGCCGTTTGCTAACCTGCACCACAGAGACAGCATGACAAATGAGAATGGCAAGATTAGCACCTCTGTGTGTATTTTTTATTTGTATCCCCCCCCTCATTCTAAACTAATGCTATTATGATGAGCGGTACATTTGTTGATGCCAACCTATCCTGTCCCTCTCTTGCGTTGTTTTAAGGACGTGCCGAAGGGGCAGTATCATTTCCAGAGGAGATCGGAACGGTATGAGCTCCACTTTTATCAGATAAATATTCATGCTAAGTTGCCCGTTGATTACATTTTCATTAAAGGCCTCGTTGTCACAGAGCATATTTTCTTCCTGGAACTTTTTGTTTCCCCGTAAAAGGACAAAATCTCAGAAGAAACGGTTTGAAGAGGAATTCAATGAACGGATGATCAGGACGTTTGATGGAATAAATTCGCAAAAGTAAGTGTTTTTGAAAACTCTATTTTCATCGAACACATTATAATCGTAAAACGTTCATGTCCGAGTTATATCCAGGGTTTCTACACCTTCCAGAAAAGTCAGAACTTTGCTTTTATCATATTATAGGTCTTGCTAAGAATGCAATTTAATCATGTGTACCAGGGCCGTGCAGAGACCACTAAGGGGGCAGGTGCTCAACAACAAAAAAAGGCCACATCTAACCGCATTCTAGGACAGAATATTAACAAAGCCTCTCAGCTTTCAGAGTTTAATAAACAATGATAAATTACAAAAATGTGAGATATACAATGAATAATAATACCAAAAATAAATAAATAAATAAAATAAAATGTTGACCAAAAGGGCACTTGGGGAGCAAAAAGGGCAGGTGCTCAAGCACCCCCGGCTCCCCCCTCTGCACATGCCTGATGTGTACTGTTTTTAAGTGACATCCTCTGCTTTTGATTTCCCATATCTTAGCTCTAGTTTGACATTTGGCCATGTCATCCACTCTTGCTTATATTCTCTGTTTTCCCTGAAGTTCACAGTCAATGCAGTCATCTACCAGGAAACTTTCTTCTCCAGACAGGCTTTATAGAGACACTGATTTGATTTTTCAGCAGGACTTAGCGGCTGCCCTGTGGCACCAGGTGGCTCAGTGGCAGAGCAGGTATACAGAGACCACTGTAGTACCAAAGAAAGGACTTGGCCTGACTGCTCTGCCGAAGTGGTGTCGCTGTGCCTGATTTGTCTCTGATTCTGAAATGAGTGACAAAAGATATTGAACTTTTTTTTTACAATACAAAAATTTTGTTAGGTGTACTTGTACAGATAATGGATCCTGCATACTTTCAAGGCAAATGTTTTAACATATACAGTAATTATTTTAAGTATCAGTTATATGAAAATTTACTTTTTTTTTATGCTTGACTGTATTTTGTGTGACTTTTCTTTCCTAGACAGTGGCTCAAGTCTGAGGACATTCAAAGAATATCGCTGTTTTTTCACAACAGATCCTTGGAGAAAGAGGTAAACGGGGATCAGCCGCTGTCTGGGTGAAATCAATTACAAAATGCATCAAAAATGGTCCCTTTCCGTTACATTTGCCTGCATTCAGCCTAAGATGTCATTGTAAAAATGATGTCTGAGTACACAGCTGCAAAGCTGCTTAAAAAGATAAACAATTGTTGACACAATGAGCTTTTAATTTTGTGTTCTTTTGTCCTTCTTAGTACAGAGCAACAACCTTGCCTGCCTTTAAATACTACGTCACCTGCGCTTGTTTGATCTTTTTCTGCATTTTTGTAGTGCAGATCTTGGTCCTGCCAAAGTGAGTGACCTTCAATCCGTTATATATAACTTTTATTAGTCTATGTCATTACAGAGCTAATTTCTGCATTTTTTTTCTTTTTCAGAACGGCTGTTTTAGGAATATCATTTGGAATGGCTTTCCTCACCCTCTCCTTGATAATCTTCATATGTTTTGTTGGACACCTATTGGTGAGTGACGTCATTTTTCCTGTGTTCAGTTAAAACAAACATGTAGGTTTTGACAAGCCTTCAAAGTGCTGAAGAGGAAAAAAAGCTGCTTGTCAGAAGAAGAATCATATCCACTAATAGAATTGATCTTTAATCACTCTTGAAATAGTCAATAAAAACGTGCTACTCCCTGGTTTATATTAGTGCCAGGAAGTGACTATTCTTTAATGGTTTCCAGTCATCATTCTTTATTATCCGGTTCAGTTTCTGGACGTTTCGGTCTTTGAGGTGTAAATGGTTTTTGGACATCAGTAGCAGTACTAACAATCTTGTATTGCTATTTTCCTTGGAAATTAAACACAGGACGATATGAGCCTGTAGCCAACCATTGTTGTCTTTACTTGGTTGAGCTGGAGAAAACAGTGAGTTGTTGCTCGGATTCTAAACCAGTGTTGATGCATTTTGTGTATTTGTATGAGCCACTGTTCTTGCATGACTGTCCTTGGGTTTTTTTCCCCCCTCCTAGTATCATCAAAATAATGATAGGAAACAAATTTTAGCCATTGCAGTAGGGTTATGCACACTGACTATGAACAGTCAGCACTTTTGCTTATGATCCCCAGCAGCTGAATAAATCTTAGTTTGGAGAATTAGGCAAAAGTTCTCATGTGGGAGATGCATAAATAATAAAATTAATAATGTCAGTCTGTTAAAAGTATTGCAGCATTATGAAAAATCATGAAGCATTTATCGGCGGTGGTGGCAGTGAGTGTATTTCCAGAGGGTTGAATTAATAGACTAAGTTGGGTACAACAAAATATTTTGTGGCACGTCTGCATGCTGTGTCTAAGATGATGCAGCAGAATCAAATATTCTTTTTTTTTGTCAGGGCAGGGCAAAGGTACAAGAAGAATAGATTGAACAAGTCGAGGAAACAATTTAGTATGATAGAA
The DNA here is from genome assembly GCF_904066995.2 of Poecilia reticulata. Lineage (NCBI taxonomy): Eukaryota > Metazoa > Chordata > Actinopteri > Cyprinodontiformes > Poeciliidae > Poecilia > Poecilia reticulata. Next base: position 23,562,592 of record NC_088845.1, read on the forward strand.
ATCCGCTCAACATTTTTTACTGATACTACAAAAACGTCTGAAAGACCAGGATGAGAATGAAGGGAGAAAAAAAAAGGTTTTAAAAAATTAAAAGGTAATGTAAAATTTAAACGACTCCAGACTTACACATGCTGTTTTCTGAATGTCTTGTTCTTTAGCTCTGAACTCTGGTCTCTCTAAATGTTGCCTGAAAACTAACACAGCAGCTCTCAGTATCAAAAGTTAAACCTTGCAACATTTGTTTGTGTTTTTATTATTATTTTTCAGTTATGTTTTACTTTGCAAAGTTCCCTGCTGGGATATCTCTTTTTGTGGAACACCCATATGCTTTTGAAAGGTTATTTAAGGACTATGTAGGATTGTATGTTTAGGTTTTTAGCACCCGTTTCTCAAGAGATGCCAAATAGAAGCTGCTCTTCACTACATGTGGTTAGCAATATGTCGCTTCATAGTGAGCACGTTTCAGGATACGTTTTCTTTCACATATAAAATGTGTTACTTTCAGATGTAAACTTTTGAATAGACTAATTCTATTAATCCAACATTGTACGTATTTGCATATAAAAAAGAAAATCCATATTTTAGTTTACAAGTGTATTATGCTTTGTAGCAGATCTGCAGAATGCTTTTTTAAGTTCAGAATTCTGGTTTTCATATCTTTTCAAGTGCAGCTAATTTACACTGACAGGGTGCTCGCCTGCTGTTTTTCTTCTTTATTGAACACAGTCATAGGTTGACCATTATAGGGAAAAAAGCTGCAATTCTTAAAGTGAGCAGCCATAGTACTATTATTAATGAAAGGTGAGGTGAAGTACATTGTTTGTCTCTAAGTAGTTAAAATTGTACGAGCCAAAGAATTGAGAAAGTTTGACAGGCCCAAACTGTGATAAGCAGATTGTGGAGTTGGAATATCTCCATGGGGTTGTTCTCCATTTGCAGCCATCAGCGGCAATCAAAGGTGGTTCAAAAAAGATAAAGTTGTGAAAAGGTTTAATGCTGGTAGAAAGGTGCCAGAATAAACAGCGCATTTCAGGTTGTTGCATTTAAACCTGTAGTTGAGGGTTGGGGAAGGGGGTCATGCACGACTGGGCATCAGAACTGGATCAAAGAGCGATGGGAGAAAGTGAGTCATATTTCTTTCACATGGTGTGACTGGCAGAAAGTTCAGCTGGTAGATGTTACGATTCAGTTATTTTGCTGGATAAATCTGGATTTTTCCGTCCATGTGGATGGTGTGATTCTTTGGACAATGTTCTGCTGGGAAACCTTGGCTTTTCTCATTTAATGTGTATGTTATTTTGATATACTTCTTGATCACTCTTCTTTCGGCCTTTCTTTTATTTGGAGCTGTATTCTCTGATGGTTGTGGCTGTTCAGAAACGGTTTGAAGAGCACATCAACAAGCTGTGGAAGTGTTGACTTGGCCTCCGAAATGTTCAGAACATAGTTCAGTCAACAATGTCTGGGATGTTTTGGGTAAACAAGCTCAGCCCATCGAGGCTCCAGCTTGTAATTTACAGGACATCAGGGATCTTGTGCTGACGGCCCTGTACCAGAAACCACAGCAAACATTTGATCTAGAGGATTAAGGCCTCAACACTTCAGGCCTATTTTGGCAGCAAAAGAGGAACCAACACACTGTTTGGGGACATGGGTTTAATGTAATGGCTCCTTGGTGTGTAGTTGATGCATTTTGTGTTATTTAGCACTGAAATCAAAAAGCCATCTACCTGGTCTACATTTTAAGTTATTACTAGTCTGGTACATAATGCTTTGTGCAATTATTAGCATGTTGGAATGTGATGTACATCCTTGAGCTACTCAATCTTATTAAAAAATATATATAATCATTTTCTCACTGTTCCACAATAAATCACAATAAGCTGCAGTTCACAGTGTTGTAAAAAAAAAAAAAAGTAAATCAATTGATTGTAAAAGATAGAAAGACGTGGATTCATTCCATGGGTAAAAAGCTTAGCAATAAACATTATATAGACACAATAAAACCCTTATGGGTGTTCAGTGAAAGCGTGAAAGCTATGAAGTGGCTGTAGCAGTAAGAAGTGTCGAAATTTCTCTCGAAAAAGCATTCTCGCATGCAAACAGCCTGGTCCAAAAAGAAAAAACAAACAAAAAAAAAGAATAAAAACAGAGGAGGGAATTCTGTTGATATTCGAATAACTATTTGCTGATTTTGATTTTGTTTCATAGTGGAATCGCATGTTCTAATGTTGTGCCACAGTTTCCACTCGTCTTGAAAAACGATGCAGGGTAGAATTACTTGAAAAGCCATCTGAAGCTGTGGGTCTCTTAAAATGTTTGGATTGGTGCTGCTGAAGCATTTATGTCCGATTCAGTGAAAAGAATTGTAATATATTTCACACTTAAGCCAGTAAATAGTAGTGTGTTGTTTTTCCTCATCCACATATATAACTTGAACTACTTAACTTTTAAAACTACAAGTTGTGTTTGATCTGTGGGGTCTTTCTGTTCTGTGGCTGTAAAATCCTGTAGCGTGCCAACCTTGATCCCGTCTTGTGCTTGTGTGTTTGTGTGTGTGCCTACAGCACTGCAATAAAAGTGCATCTACTTCTTGGATGTGGCTGCTGAGGTCATCAGTTATTATTGCCAACAAGCCTTGGCCCCGCATCACTCTCACCATGACAACCACTGCTCTAATACTCATAATGGCAGTCATCAACATGGTAAGCTTTTATGTGCAGGTACTGCTCTAAGAAAGAAGTTACACCTTGTCGACTTGAAGTATCGGTCTTAAAAACGTCGCCCTTTTTTTTTGTATTAGAGCAGAATGGAATTAATGTTTTATGCGTGATTTAAATAAACATATTTTGTTGTTAAGGCTTTGAAAGCAAAATAAGCACATTTGCCTTTAAAAAAATTATATATACATATATTCATGAGTAGTATATTTTCACTGCCCCATCCATGTCGACCTAATTTATCAACACTGTTAAGTAGACAACATGTTTATTGTTCATTACTCATCAATTTATAGGTGTGTCTGATCGAGTTTTACTTTTATGGAGACTAAAGACGAATACATAAAGGCTCCGACGCAGGGGGGAGCAGTAGCCTGAGGCGTGAGACGGGGTTGGCTGTGTGATAAAACACGGTGTCAGGACCCCTGGGTTAGACCTTCACACAAATCGATTCCAGATTATAATCGTGTTTTGCGTCTGACACGGGTCAGACGCTCAGGGCGGGTGAACCAAATTATCTACCCTTTGCTCAGTGGGACAGCAATCCTTGTTTTATCCTGCAGGTTCCTATTAATGGACATTATTGAATGGTTGTCACAATTGGCCTCTAACAAGATTGTATTTTCGTCCTGCGAGTCTTAATTCTGGCTTGTTCTTCTTATACACATATACCGGCGAGAAAAGAACACAAATGAACTTTCTTATTGCCTGTTTTTTTTTTTTTTAACTTCTGTAAGGAAGCAATAATATGTTTTAATGCTTGATTTTTATCTAGTTCTTTTTGGAAGACGACGTATCACCTCCGGTTCTGCTTTACAACTCCTCTAACGAAACGCTCCTTTACCCTACTGGGCAGCTTATAAACTTCTCGGGCAAAAACAATTATTACCTCCCTGTAAGTGTGTGCAAATCAATTTTTATGAGAATAATGGTCATTGTTTCTCCATTTCTTGCTTTCATTATTCTCATTTTGCTGGAATTAATCTCCATCTCTGTCTGTCAAACCCTCTGTGCTGCTCAGTATTTAATTTACAGCTGCATCCTGGGCCTGATCTCTTGCTCGGTGTTTCTGAGGATAAACTATGAGCTGAAGATGATTATAATGTTGACCGCAGTGGTGATCTACAACATTATTATTCTACAAACACATGCCTCTCTGCTGGACGAGTATAGCAGATTCCTGTACAAGACCGAAAGCCTCGACAGGTAGGTGGAAGGAATGTATGTGAGGGAATCATTAGCAGGAAAAGCAACAAACTTCTGTCTGTCGCACACCTCATTACGTAAGCCTCATTACAGAAAGAAAACGGCTCTAGTACAAGGTTCATTATGTTCTGTTAATTACTTAATAGCAATAAAAAAAAACACGTAACAGATTAGAGGTAAATATCAGGCGAAACCACATTAAAATAAAGCAAACTAAACATTTTCATCAAATTAGTGATCCGGGGAGTCTTGATCTGAATGTTTTGAACTGCAGCTAGGAGACTGGTGGGTTTAAACACATCCACAAAAATGTAGAGCTCTGGAAGAACCCTTCTGAGTCTCGGTGAAAAATTCACTTTATGTATGCCAGCTGGACACATCAAGCACACGTTGGCATCTCCCGCCAGTGATTAAATGAGAATTAAGCCCGAGTGACATACTGCAGGCATTCGTAATAGGTGAATGCATCACACTCCCATTTTACTCATTTCATGCGTTTTACAGTGTCAGAGTGCATCAGGAAATTGGTTGCTTTTAAAGGTTAGCAGAACAGTGCACTACTTATGAGTGAAACTAGTTATTGTATGACAAAGTTTCCTATACTTTGGATGAGCGGTGTAAAATTTGGTGTATTGTCTCATGGTACATTACCTTAGCCATAATTCCACCGTTTAATTTATTTCTACAAATGAAAGTTAAATACTCCGCCTAAAGTCTAGGCATCCCCCCCCAGTTGTGAAACCGTCTGAATTATTCAAAGAGCTGTTTCAATTTTTCAGCCTGTTGATGTCAGCAAATCTTCGTCAGTGCTGACAGAGTGTCTGCATAGTGTAGCTTGAGATGCGGTTGTGTTATTACACTTTTTTGTTGGAATATATGTGCAGAATGTACAGGATCTCTTTTTTTCTTTTTATACATGTGGCAGTCTGGTGATGATGCTGCACATACTGTAGCTTCAGATTTACAAAAGTGTGATGCTGCAGCTTCATTTACCCAATAGATCATTTACCCAGTAGGTAGATAATTTCCCAATGCCATCAAAATACAAAGAAAATGTCCAATGGAGTAACTGGGGGTGCTAATGAATAAAGATGGATGTGAAGTTTTCATATTGAGGTGGCTGATATTGTCATGAGATATATCATTTGTAGTTCAGTCCCTTAGAAAATCCCGCTGGTATCAATGAGAATTTTTTTAAATAATAAAAAAATTTAATTAATCTTGCATGTATATATTGATCCGATAACTTGCCTTATCATTAATGTGGCGCAAACGTGAACAGAGTCTCCCATTTTGGAAAATATGACTTGAGAGATGCCATAATTCATGAAAATCCAGGGAGCTTAGTTGAGTCTTCATCAGCTGACGCAACTGATGCTTTATGTAGAGCTCAGTGTTTCCGCGTTGGCAGAAACACTTCTCCTGGAAATATGTACAGGGTCTCTGTCTGCATTCCATCACACAATCCTGGATGAGCTTGACAGACATGCATTGTTGACAATATATCATCAGATTTACCCCGGAAATTGTACTTTGATATGCACATTTAAGTGTTAAGGTTACATCCCTAAGTTGAGCTAAGTGTCTTCAGTGCTGGATGGTGAATGTCACACTAAATTTGTTCCATTTGTGTGACTTTGTAACATTAGAACATTTTCAGCATTAATGCCTGTTTTAGACTTAAATCTCATGATTTCTCAGTTAATAACACGGAGGGGTTTTGTCCAGGTCCTGGAACTAGTAAACAGATGAACAGAAGGTAAAATGGGTTAGCTACAACAGGAATGAGAGTCAAAAGACGGTGCTCAACAGTTGATTTGCATTTGCCTGGCTCCCAGCAACTTCATTTAAATACAAAAACCTCTCCTAGGGCCAAGGGGAGGGGGCCGATAGGGGAACACGGACACACAGCGTTTTTGACCATTCTTGGCAGTGCCCTACAATTTTCCACTCTGTCAAAAACCTCTTGCCGATAGCCCTCAATCTCCATGCGCACGGCAGAAGTAGGTGTCAATAGCTGTCGAAAATCCCACTTTTCATGCAGTGTAACTCAACCAAATTTGAATAACTCCCCTTTCTGTAGATATTCAATGTGTCTTCTTTGCTATCTGCTGAATAGCCTTCATGTTTAACATTCCTTTAGTTTCTCAGCATTACAATGTCAGCATATATGTGCAACTCCATGTATGTTCTTTTTTTTTTCATTTATGGTTCAAGTTCTTACGTAACACAATACGAGTTGTATTAGTTTTAGTGGAAAACGTCGATTTATTTCTCAGTTTTTCAAACACATAACGGGTTTTAGAATTGAACATGCCAGGTGTAAAAACCCATTAGAAAAGCCTTGGCTTCACTCTAGCTGAAATGCACCTAAGTAACCACCATCTTTTTTACCGTGTCCTTGTCATGAGCTGATTACTTCTGTTCAGCTCACATCTTTCCATTTATATTGCAAAAACGAGTGAACTGATTGGGCTATGCTGTTTTTCCAAGATTTCTGGTAAGCTGAGAGTTGGATTGGAACAGGGATTCCCGAATGATACAAGATATGTTTGCATTAATGAAGACGCTGTTGGAACTTCGTTTTGATTTTGAGAAGTAGCTGTAGCGAGCGACCGCGCACCATTACAGTGGAAAGCCGTCACTAAAATGTCAATAGTAAACAAGCTCTTGTCACAGCAAAGCAGAATTGACAAGTCAAGACTGAGTGACAGCTTAAAATAAAACGATCTGCTAACCATTCATGAAGCGCGTCAGTGTTGTGATCTTGATTTGTAATTAGCTTAATCTCATTATTTTCTCTTTTAATTTTTCACTTGCTCTTCATTAATCTGTTTTCATTAGTTAGCTTTGCCATTATCTGCGAAATGTCTGACAAACACAATGTTTTTCACTTCTTTGCTCCTGAAGACCAGGAGTTCTCAAGGACCTGAAGACTATGGGCTCTATCTCTCTCTTCATCTTCTTCATCACACTGCTAGTCCTTGCTAGACAGGTAAGCTCCGATTTGATTTAAATGAGCCGATGCTCAGCTGATGCACAGCTTTTAAAACACATCCCAAAATACACCTACACCTTTTTTTTCTGTGTGTACTTGTTTGTTTATGCAACTAAGCTTTTTCCAGTCTAAAAACATTTTTCTCATTTCCTTTCAATCCATTCTTCCTGCTCTGTGCTCCCTGGGCTGCCTATTCCAAATATAGCTTTGCCTCCCTAACTCCCTTTCTGCATCACTCCATTGTTTCCCTTAGTCAGACTATTTTTATTTAAATGCTCAGAATTACCCACGCACAAAGTTAATGAGGCCCCAGGTTCGTTTTTTTTTCTTTTCTTTTCTTTTTAAGACACACAAATTAAGTTGTTTCCCTAATTACTATCTATGGGATAGTTTGTCATGATTGTTCAGCTTCTCCCAGAACATCAGGCAAACAAGTCAGGAAACTAAATCTGAAAATTGTTCATCACAACTTATTTTTGCCTAATTACTCCGTCAGAGTCTGCCGTACCCAGGATCCATCAACTGTACTAGATTCATAATTCCTGAATTTCAATCCAGAGATGAGACTAAGGATGCTTTCTGAGCATCCTTATCGTTTGATGTATTCATACTAGGTAAAACATTAGAACATTAGCATTACTGTGGATTCTAAAGAGGCTTTAGTTTCCCTCAAAGATATGCCACCAGGTTTCAGAGAGCTACACTGAAGTAACCACCTGATTTTTATTTTCACAATGTGTCATGTTACTACAAAGGTTTTTTTTTTTTCTTTTTATCAGAATAATGTGGGTTAATGTGACAGATTACCACAAAATAGTACGTAATTATGAAGAGTAGAAGACATGATAGATTTATTTTATTTTTTTATCTCAAAGCACGGCTTGCATTTGTATTTATACCATTTTCGGCCAATACTACGTTTTTGTCTTTTTGGATTAGTGCAGGCTTTGCGCCTTTATAGACTGAAATGTGTGCTCATTGAAATAACTCCTATATTCTAGATAGTTTGGATAGAGACCGTATCCATCAGAGACCATTGGTTATTAAGTTTTGAACTCGGCTCATTCCTCTGTTTTAATTTGAAAAACTATTCTTTTCAATTAAATATTCAATCTGTGATTAATCTATGATGTGCCCCTTGCTGTTACATCATTTTTAACAAACTGTAAATGTTTCGAGTGCAGAAGACTTGACTACATACATTATTCCTTCCAGAGAATATCACACATCGAGTGCGTCCTTTATTGGATTCTTCACACTCAGCATCACACATAATTAAAAAAGACTTTTTGAAGGGATAACAGGTCATTCAAACAAATCTCCATCGATTACGGCTTCCACTGCGATTGTTTTTTCGAATGGCAGAACTGAAACTGACTTGTCTTCAGTGTTGCTGTCCATATTTATGTCAGATTCTGTTTTTCTGTGCTTCCTGGAAGCAAGCTTTACAGCTGTACCTCCAGTCTCTTCACCTCTGTGTCCTCTTGTAACAGAATGAATATTACTGTAGGTTGGACTTTCTCTGGAAGAACAAGTTTAAGAGAGAATGTGAGGAAATAGAAACGATGGAGAACCTCAACCGGGTTTTGCTCGAGAACGTCCTGCCTGCACACGTCGCGGAACACTTTTTGGCTCGCAACTGGAAAAATGAGGTTGGCATTTGTTTTCCTATTTGCCCATGATATATTTGTATCATGACAAACATGCAAACTGTTCACCACTTCTTTGCGATCCATCCTAAAACTAAATCTTATCTTTTTTTTTGCTACACAATGTTTCTTAAAAAACTTGTGCATTTGCTTGAAAAATCTTTTTACCCGACAGACAAAAAAAAAAAAAAAAAAAGAGAAATTGACAACCTGTGCAACTCATCCGTTGTCCTGCAGGATCTGTACCACCAGTCTTATGACGTGGTGTGCGTCATGTTTGCCTCAATCCCAGACTTTAAAGAGTTCTACACTGAATCTGATGTCAACAAGGAGGGATTAGAGTGTCTCAGGCTTCTCAATGAAATCATTGCTGACTTTGATGAGGTAAATTAGCATCGGCTAGAATTTCCATAACATGCGCCTCATGGGTGTGATCATGTGATTTGAACAAATGTTTATTCCTTATTTGTCGTTAATATTTGATCATTTCATGTTTTTTGTGTGCAGCTCCTCTCCAAGCCTAAATTTAGTGGCGTCGAGAAAATAAAGACCATCGGCAGCACTTATATGGCAGCTACTGGACTGAATACATCGTCTGTGACAGAGTACATTACCCAGGTAGACGACTTCTTCTTATTTATGTTGTTTTCCTGACTGCCATTAAACATGTTGCTCTGCAGTAGAAAGCATAGTGTAAGTGGCGTTTTCTTGCAGGAGGATGACAGACAGTATATGCACTTAGGAACTATGGTGGAGTTTGCATTTGCCTTGGTGGGAAAGCTGGATGTCATCAACAAGCACTCATTCAATGACTTTAAACTCAGAGTCGGTGAGTATCGCAAAGAATAAAACAAAGACTGTGTGAATATAATTTAGGCTAAATGGAGGTAAATCTCAATAAATTAAAATACCAGTAAAAGTTTGTTTATTCCTGTAGCTCAATTCAAAACGTGCAACTCGCACAGGGGGGATATATTTCAAGTGTTTTATTTATTTAAATTCAATAACTATAATCTACAGGTAAAATAAAATAAAATAAAAAAAAAAAGCTTAGTTTCTCCAAAAATTTAAATATTACTTAAGACCAGTATTAAAGGATTTATCTCCCAACACAGAATCGGTATGGTCTACAGGAAGACTGCTGGTCCAGCAGTTGTCCAGCTGACGGTCATTCACACTCTCCACAAGGAGGGTAAGACAGAAGGAGCAATTGTTGAAGAAAATGACTCGTCAGTGTGCTGTATGTAACCATAACAGTGGAAAATTTATTGGGGTGGGTGGGGGGGGAAGGCTGGTGGAAAAAGGTGCCCAAGTGGCAGGGGTAAAAGCCCTGAGAGGACCGTGATTGTTCAGCAATGTCTAAAAAAAAGAACTTTGAGGAAAGTCACAAAGTACAAACTGCACCTGTAATCAATGTTTCAAGAACCAGGTCAGGTCAATGAATCCAATGTATTACAACTGTCGCTTTCCTCATGCTGAACCTCTTGTGAGCCAGAAACAACAATAGAAGCGTCTTACCAAGACCAAAGGAGAGCAGTCGAGTCTTTTTTGGGTGAAAACAAATTTTCCATCTCACTAGGAAAATCAAGATCCCAATGTCTTGAGGACTTTTATTGCTCTTGGGTAATATTTTCACAAACCGGAATAAATGCTTGAAATATATTATGGTTTGACCTTAGGGGTACTTAGCCGTCCCACAGTCTTAAGAGATGGGGCATTTGGACCCCACAAGCTTTTTACTCTGTGCGTGGTTCAGTGGGGTTGCACTGACCCCAGGTGTGCTTTTACAAGTTTTTTTTTGTGTGGTTTTGGGAACTGACAATCTGACGGGACACCTCCACCCCGCTTTCTCACTGTGTAACCATGACATCTACTGTGGTCCTCCTGAGTGTTGATGTAAGGGCTAAGTAACTTTTTAATGTTCTTACTCAAGTTGCACCTGTAGTTCTTTTTTTCTGTCCCATTGCTGTTCCTAAAAGTCATAGTAACCTCAAAGCAATTTAATAATTTTTTTCCCCAGACATGACCAGTAAAATATCACATAACATTGATGCTGTTAGACAGAGACTGATAGAGAAAGGTTAGGAGAGTTTTACAATTACTGTCTTTTCTGCCCACCATAAGATGTGTTCAAAGGAATCCATTTAAACTTAAACTTGCTATTGTGTACACTCCATTGCACCAAGTGGTAAATGTCAAGGAAATGTGTTTTTACCCCCTTCCCATCCTGCCGAAATAGCTAATGTCTCTGCAGCGACCGTACGCTAAACACCACTGTTCTGAAAAAGTCATGGTCTTGGTCGGGAAGAGAGGCACGTCCAAGCTCCCTGCGAGCAGTAAGACTTAGTTTGCTACTTCCAACACGGCATTGCAGGTCTCAGCATGAGATGCTCCATTAACTCAGCAGTGTGCAAGTGTGTGACTGGATGACTGTACATCCCTGCTGCTTCCAGACTGGACCTAATAACCCCCATGAGGAAAGAATACTTGTCTTGCTACTCTGGAAGTGTTCAAAGCCAATGGTTTGGTGCCTTTTTACACATGTATGCTGTCCATTTCCCACAAATCTGGGTACAGTCTTTAATTTGCATGAAAAGCTGGAGCTGAGGGTCTAATAGTGTTGGGGATTAAGCGCTCGGCTGTGCTTAGCTTCCAATGTTGTGACAAAATCTTGTGAAAAGCTTTGTTTCCTATCACACCAGAGAGTTTTCTTTTTTTCAAACTACTCTCAGTAGACCTATAATACTACTTAAACAAGATGATGAGATCCAGAGTAAAAAGGACCAAATTCATGTTTTCTGGACAGGAAATGACAAAGAAATAAAGCATATGTGACAAAATATAAGCTAACAATTTTTCATACCTTACAATAAATATTTTAGTTATTCTTGATTAAGATGTATCTGAAGAGCTGATTTTGCCTTGTTCTCAATCAGGTATTAACCACGGTCCAGTGATCGCTGGAGTCATTGGAGCTCAGAAACCACAGTATGACATCTGGGGAAACACAGTAAACGTAGCCAGCAGAATGGAAAGCACTGGAGTCCTGGGGAAAATACAGGTGAGTGACATGAACTGGCTTCCTTTGTTTTTTCTTTAGCTTTCATAACATGTTAGTCTAAAATATCACATTTAAAAGTGATCACAACTTGCATTCAGTTCCTTAGTTTTACATATGACTAACAAATAGTCCTTACAAATTAGGTACATGGGTAGAACGAAATGTACAGCATGTCAAAAAAAAGTGCTATGAAGTAAAATAGCTGAAAACATTTGTTTCTCTAGAAAATAAAGATGTAAAAAAACTGTTAATAGTAATAAGATGTGCCTACATGCAGGATTCCTTCACATTCCATGTTAAAAAAAAAAAAAAGAGTAAAACAAATTTCCAGATGGCACAGAAACACTATAAATGAAACAGTAGCAATAAAAAATACACTCCAAAATCGGATCAAAACCAATGTTATAATTTTGAAAGTAAATTTACATTTACATTCAACAAAGTTAGTACATTTAAAAAAGAAAGGGAGACTGACATGTTGAAGATAAAACTTTGTCCCTTCACGTGTGCGGTTTATGGCGGAAAGTACATCTTATCATCTCAACATCCCCTGACACCTTAAAATCTTATACTGACTTCCTGTCTGAGCACCGATGAGGTGTAATGTTTTTCTATCACACGGCATGTTGCTGTTGCCACCGTTTAGTCTTTGGAGAGCTGTATTATACTTCCCAGCTTGCAGTGCAGCACAACTGCAGACCTCCTGATTTTCTTCTGGTAAACGGCTGCTGATATTTACATATAAGAGACATTAAAAAGAAATGCTGTGAACTTTCCATGTATTCTTCCCCTCTTTCATTTTAACAATGTTACCTCATTTCAGAACCCGCAGAAAACATTTCTTATTTTTGCTTATGAGTACTTCGTGGTCTTTATTGTGCCATAACCTGCTGTTTTGTTTTTTTTTTAACATGGGCATTTCATTACTCTCTTATTGCACATTTTTGCTGCGTAGACATGTAGTTTTATGAATAAGTTGTGAAATACAATGTGATCTCTTCTCTCTTCCCTCTAACAAGAAATTTAAATATGAAACCAATATTGTTTGCAATTGACTTAAGCATAATATGCAGATATGTGTATATACACATTTGTACTATAAGTTATCCCAATCTGATCTTTAAAAGCACAACAGAAGAAGTGCCATGCAAATGTATTTTTCACAAAACTCAAAAAGAGGTAGACCCTGATGCTTCCGGAGGAATGCAATCCAGTCATGTAAAATGAGCAAAGCAGCCTTGACTCATACGTTTCTCCCTCTAGGTGACGGAGGAGACAAGTCGCATCCTTCACAATCTGGGCTACACGTGCTCTTGCAGAGGGATCATCAATGTCAAAGGCAAAGGAGAGCTCAAAACCTTCTTCGTGCACACAGAGATGACGCGCTCACTGTCCCAAGGGAACATCATGCCGTAAGACTGAATCAGAGCATCTGCATCGATGCAGGTACAACCAAAGGCCTCTGATCGGGGACCGAGGAACCATCTTTGAAGAGCTTCGGTAATAAAAACAAGTGCCACTCAGGAAGAAATCTGACCGACAAAGAAGGAAAAACAGATTTTACTATCACTTCGCAAAATAACTATGCCACAGATCTAGTATTCATTTAGTCCTTTCCGCAACAGTACGCGTTTGTTGGACAGCAATTAGGTGGGAAACACTGCAATTATGATGCAATTCGAATGTCACAGCTGAAAAGCATTCAGGCTTGATGAAAAAGAAAAGTTTCATTCAGACGTTCCGAATCAGTAATTGCGTAGCTCTGTGATGCCTGTTGCAATCACTGGATACCCACAGAAACCCCCTGCATCGATGCCAGCCGCACCACAGCAAGTTTCACTTTTTTCAGGGAACGGGACACTCGGGGTCGCAGCATAACATGCTTGGAAAACTTCAAAGCACTTTCACAGAAAATGTATCGGCGGAATTTCTAAAGGACTGACGGCACCACAAACACCGGCTTGTCGCTGGTGTTATGAATGTAAGTTTTTGCTCCTCTTAGAAGTATTTCGAAATGCTACAAATCAAGCATTAAAAAAAGAAACAGCACAAGTCCACTTCAAGGATGAGGCTTGTCTTTAAACAGAAGAAGGCAACACGGTTTACAATGGATACTTCAGAAATCTGTTAAAACCACAAAGTCTTGGATGTATCCTACAGACACTCCAGAATATTCTGAAATAGTCCTACACACTAATCATCTTGTCTGTATTGTCAGAAGTGTATTTGTCAAACTCCTGCTGAAAGCGTGGGAGTTTGAGGCCAGACGCATAACAATTTGTGAGAAACACAGAAATTGTGCATTTTCTGTTACTTCCAAGCAGTTGTTGAGAAAATGCTCAACAGTTGTACATGTTTCCCCATCCAGCTGAATGTAGATCACGATTCAAACTGAGAACTAACAAGCATGCAGAATTTTTGTAAGACTGACCATATAAATCTGCCAAAAAATGTGATATTTTGCCGTCGCTGTTAAACGTTCAGGTCAATGTGGTCGGGATGCTGATAGACGCGTGCTGGTTTTCGAAGGGAATAATGGGGAAGAATGGGCAGAATGTACCTTTTGAAACCAAACAGGAGTTGTGGAAGTTAACAGTGCTTTTCTGTTTTAATACACTTTTATGCTCCTGGCCTCTGTTGCATAGACCTGAGCCAAACAAACTCGAAGAATTTCAGAAAAATTCTAATTATTTCAGTGTAAATATTTTTGCTTTGAGTAGATAAAGCCTGATTTATGTACAGAATAGGTTTAGTGTGTACGGTTGTTTTGTAAGAAAAGATACAAAATATTCCTAAAAAAAAGTTTTTTTCTTCCTGTTTTTGGATGATGCTATTGTTATTTTTTTTGTAAAAACTTCAATAAAGTTTCTATGTAATTTAGTTAATCTAAGCTCTTAAATACATGTAGCCTTCTCAGATCCTTGACAGGATTGTGCTGCTCTTACATGTAATGGCGGGACAGTGTAAATAATCCCAGCTTCCTGCACTGATGCATCTTGTTTTCTCGAAGCAGGCTGCACCAGCTGGTGACATCAACATAAAAAACTTTCTGGTCTACCTTTTGAATGCGGCGAGCACTTGACCCGACGAGTCTAGACTCATCAGGGTCGGAACTAAATCTTTCTGTAAAGCTTTTTTTTTTTTTTAAATCTAGAGCTCATTTCACAACATCAATAACGATCTGAAGTAGAGACAGGAAAAGTAGGCACATTGAAGATGACCTTTCCCCCATCTATTGACATGAACAGAAATTATGTAATGAGTTGTATAACCATTACTGAGCTCATATCCCCAGCTAAAGACAAAACACATCTAAAAATCAGACTATTTATCACCTCATGTTCACATCTTATCCTCAAACATCAAAGTTGTAGCCGACACTGCCTCCTTTCACTTTATGAAAACATTGAATGCAGGTAAACGTGTTTGTGTTTAATGCACTCACGGCTTTATTTGAACGTGATATCTAAACTCTATGGTTACTGCACTAAACAATTCTGAGTCATTTCAAATAGGACAACTATCAGGACCCGATGTATTTTTTTTTTCAAAATCTTTAATATTAAAGGCGTCTTACATCAACAGAATGTATCTCTTAATAGAAAATCAAACTTAAAAGGGACTTTAGAAGAACATTTTTCTAAGGCTTGGTTAAAAACTTTACACTTCATTGTTTATGGTTAATCCTATTGAGACACAGGGTCTTGCTTCTATAGGTGACTGGTTTTATGAAGTCGATATGTTGTGTGTTTACGT
This sequence comes from Poecilia reticulata, assembly GCF_904066995.2. Classification (NCBI taxonomy): domain Eukaryota; kingdom Metazoa; phylum Chordata; class Actinopteri; order Cyprinodontiformes; family Poeciliidae; genus Poecilia; species Poecilia reticulata. The sequence continues at coordinate 23,577,982 of NC_088845.1, forward strand.
AAAGAGATCATTTAACATCACAGAGCAGAGCCACGCCCCTGAGGATCCAGTGTTCTGGATGCAGGGAAGTTTTCAGGTCCACAGCTGCGATGTAATTCATGTCTGTCCTTACCGGCTTCTTGTAAATTGGACAGGAATAGAGGCGTGAATCCTTCACACCTGCAACACAGAGCAGAAAGGAAAAAAAAAAAAAAAAAACTTGCAGTTCAACAGTTTTCTGGAAAAGGAGCAGCAGCTGGTAAAATGATCTCTCTTAAAGATCTTTTAAGTGGAAGTTTCTGAAATATGAGCCCCGGTGTGTTGCACCAGAGACATCCAGCTGTGTTTGACACCACATCTGTTTTTAAGAAAACCAATCAACAAAATAACTCAAATTAGGACAACATAATTAGTTCCTTTTCCAGCAGCAGTTTGTTGACTGTTTTTTTTGGGGCTGCAGGTTTGTGCTTCATTACTTATTTATCATAACGTAATAAACTGTTGGAGGTTGCCTTGAGTGTCCCTCATCAACTCTTAAGCAGCTACAGACTGAAGAAGCTAAGCAGTTCAGCAAAATGGAAAAGCTTCAAAACAGCTTAACATTTTTTGGTAAAACACCTTGATGTAGAGTATCGTTTTAATCCCGATGCTTCTTGGCACAGAAGTTATATTTTTATATACTGGCAAGAAAATTTACAAAAAAAATGTTTCACAAAGACAGAAGTACACACAAGACAGGTCAAGGAAAAATATGTGGAGACTTGGGCATCCACAAAACTGACAGAGCGGTTAAAAACGGCATTAATCAGAGAGACAGCCCCATGGTAATTCAGACATCCACATTCCAGGTGGGAGAATCTGTTACCAGGACAACGGTTAAATGGGCATTTCCCAAATCTGGCCTTTTTTGAAGAACTGAAAAGAAGAGGGCTAAAAGAAAGCCACGAGAAGTCCTCTGCCCTTCCCCATAAGCCATGTAGGAAACACAGCAAACATCTGGAGGAAAAGGTTCTCTGTCCAGCAGAGCCCAAAATAGAACTTGACCTACATGCAAAACAGTGAAGAAAAACAACCACTCTATACAGTATAATGCTCAGCATACCATTCCCATGGTGCAACATAACACATAGGAAATTGTTAGCACCTTAAAAAGCTGCAGATTGGAAACTAGAGTGGAGATTCACCTTCCAACAACACAGCAATCCTAAAGCCACTGTAACCAAGGCTACGGTTAAATGTTTAGATGAAAGCATACTTATCAATTCAACTGTATTAGTTGTTAAAGTGAAATGTCAGATCTAAATCAAATCAAATACCACTAAAATATTGTACATTGAACTTTATAGTTATGTTTTTTTTATATATAAATCAGCTAAATCACAAAATAAACAACATAATGATGGCAGTGCTATCAGACAATCATGTTGAGACTGATCTTGTGCTATTTGGAAAATGGATAAAATGTTCCCAAATTAATGACTTAATTTTCTCCTGAGTTTGTAAGCTTGTCATTGTAACGATGGGTTTACAGCCCCTCCTGCACTGCATGCAGTCAGCTTGATTGTTTTAACAATAAGGTAGCTGATGTCAGTGTCAAAGCCCAGGAGCAAAAGGTTTACCAGCGGACGACTGAATGAGCCGCGTTACTCATCTTTCAGTGACTGTGAGATGTTGCTGCACTCTGGCCTTATCTTGAGCAAATACTGTAGCACAAACTTGCTGGAAATGTGTTCCCCAACATCATAAACAACATTAAGTCTGCTTGACATTTAAATGCTGCATGTATCCAGTCACTGTGTGGGATGAACATCATGAAGAGAATTCAAGATCCTCTTACGGTAAGGCAGGATTAAGGCTTATGCATCAATTCTGGACTCCCTTCCCTTCCCCTCCCAAACCCGACCTGCCTCTTCGCAGTGCCGTTTAATTGGAAGCCTCACCGTTATTCTCAGCGTACATCCTGATCACAGGCATCGCCTCAAAGAGGACTTTGGGCTTGGAGTCGACAAGTTTGCAGCCGCGGCGGTCCCAGCCGGCCCCCTCCAGGAAGAGGCCGTAAACGTACGCTCCCTCTGCCGGCGGCTGGGTGATGTCATCCTTCATCCACTTGGTTACCTCGTTGCACAGCGCCATGCGGTCCAGGGCCCAGCCTTTGTTGGCGCGAGTGATCTCCTGGGAGCGCGCGAAGAAACAAATCTGCAGGTTAACGTTGTAATGTTCCAGCTACAGCACTGATTCAACTCAGATGGAAGGGCAGCAGTAAAGCTTTAAAAGTAGGATATGAAAATAGAGTATGTTGGAATCACAGTAATCTTAGAAGAAATTAAAAAAAAGATATACAGATATGATAAAAAGATGTGGCAAATAATTTTGCGACTTTCACCACGTATTGTACACAAACTGATCAGCCTTTTCATGTAGTTTGTTTTTTCAGAGCTCCAATTGATCAACTAGAACCCAGAAAAGGTGGCTGTTTTCAAGAGTTCACATTAGTTCTACAAATCTGCTCCCAGTAAAAATGCAGACAGCTCCATCATCAATAACTCCCAGAGCTGGGGCTTTTCTTTGGCGCAGAAGGAAAAATAAACCAAAAGTCAGACGCAGAAACCTGACACAAATACTAAATGACTCCAACTTCCTCCCACTGCAACCCTTAAAGAGCAAAAATAAATTGATGTCGGCTCTCGAAGCACAACTGAACATTCTGAGTTTTAGTTTATAAACATGCAGGTGAAACTTGACATAATGGAAATCATTTGATTTTGTCAGCTGAATGTCTCTGTGTTCAACACACAATTATTTGCCCAGAACTAGACATGAAGGTTAAAGCTTTTCCATATAACTGCTAATTGCTGCTTATTCTGGCCAGAACTCCCAGATATATTAGCACTCAGACTATCCTACACAGTAGAATGTGTAATTGTTCTTTTAAGGAAATTGATAAACTCCATGTATCCAACTTGAATCAGGTTTTGAGCTGGATAATGATGTACGTAACACGTTGCATCTTCTAAAATCAATCTGATTTCAAAAATACTTTTTGACCCTAAAGAGAAATTAAAAGTAACTCATTAATTAAAGGTTCTTCAAAGAGTTGTAGTTGATGGTGTGGACTGTGGGCAGGAAGGAGCTCCTGCAGCAGTCTGTATTACAGCAAATTGGACAAGGCCTCTGACTGAAGACAAGAGGAAGTCCATAATTGTCGTATGAATAACGCGTATGAACTCTGTCTCTCATCTGTCAAAAAGAAATCAAATGTTCAATCAGCCTTTGCTCCACCTTTGGTGCTCAGGTTTAATTATTGAGCACTACATTCAGCAAGGCAACTGACACTTTGTTAGATCAACATTAGCTCTGATTATACCACACATGAGCATACTTTATTCATTTACAGTAAGCAAGAGAAAATTAATGATTAAATCTTTTCATATTTTTGAGCTGCATTAAAAAAAACAAACAAAAACAAAACATAAGTTCACAGTCCATGTATCTCAAGTTTGCTGGAAGGGAGTTCCAAGGTCTTTTGATGTAAGAGTCCTGTCATCTTTAGTTTTCAGCCCTGTATGTGTCACACCCAGCAGGCTTTGGTCACAGGACCTCAGGGAACTACTGGAGATGAGTGAACTTACGAGTTGTATCAGTTTCCGTCAGCATGTCATTTGTCAGAGAGGGAAAAGCTGTTTTCGTTAAAGGAGCTCCATAGAAACCTGAAATAAATTGATCAAGAAGGTTGTTTTCTTCCAGAGCAGCCGTTGGTAAACTCAGCCACCTTCTCTAAAAATAATGGTGATAAATAGCAGGATTTATAAATGCAAAGAGTTTGCAGTCTCACTTTTTTACGTATCTACAATTAAATTGAGTAATTGTAAATTACTAAATGTAATGTAGCAGAAATCCAAAATAAGATTTTAGTAAATCTCATTTCGTATTCCTACATTTTTTGCAAGAAAATTTTATGTCTGAAAAATGTCTGAGACTTGAAACTGTTACAATAATAAACTGAGAACAGTAAAAAAAGCGGTAACACATTATTTGAAGGGGGGTGAATAAGACTGTCATGACACTGTCATAAACATGACATAACACCTGTCATGAACATCAAGTCTTCATGAATATTTATGACTGTTGTCATAAAGTGCCATTCAGTAAATCATGACACTTAATACAAAGTTATTCAAAATTGTCTTTGTTATGACAACTTGTCATTAACCAATAAATCATGATCTGACATAAATTTGTTATAAAAGTATTACCAATTAAACTTTAAAAATTAGCTTTATGTAGTAATATTATATAGGTCTGCCATGTTGTTTAGTCTTAATTTTCTTAATTTAATCGATCCTAAAGTTTTACAGCAAGGTGTCTACAAAGCACTTACGAACTTGGCATTTGAAACATTATTTAAGGCTGTTTTAACCCTTGTGTGTGCGAGGACTGAGGCAAACGTAGAGGACTGTGGCAAATGATAGTTTGTGTGGAGTCGGTTGGACCCCATTTCTAAACACAAGGATTAAGAAGTGCAATACACCATCTCCACCAGTGAGAGGCAGCAATCCACGAACAGGCGTGCAGTGTGTTGGTGAAGAAGAAATCTTCCATATAGACCCATAGACATAATATAAGAGTAGACCCCGCATTGGCTGCTCCAGCGCAGGAAATATGGCGACCATCTTGGAGCGGTATACCCTCCTACTTTGCTCAATCAAAACAGCAGAAGATGCCTCAGCACTGAGGGATATGGACCTTACCACAGGGGCCACGTTTCATTGGATAATGCCCATTTTACATCACAGCGCAGCTACCACGTGCGTGACCGTCTCACAAACGCAAGCTACAGTATGCTAATGTACATTATGGACTAGCAGACCGGCAGAAAGTTTTTGCGTCAGGACTCGAAAAAGAATGGTTCTCCACCATCAGTGGGGTATCTGCACAGGCGATGTCAGGTATCCTGATCGTGTTTGTGTAACTAAAATTCACAGATTTCCAAAATCTGAAATGGAAAGCCTTGCTTGGATCAATGCTTGTGCACGACCACATTTGCTGCTCAACCGTCGTAGGATCAGCATAATGGCAGTACCGATACAACTTCTACATCCTGAAGCCTGTCTGTTACACAGTCTTACGTTAGCTGAACAGATCAATATGCAATGTATACGATATCTGACATACATTAAAGATTTTATTTGACCTGAAAAGGCTTTTTACTAAACTGTAATCGTGTTAGCCACGCTAGCACCGAGTACTGTGTATAAGTCCTAGGCACATTCGAACCCTCTAAACCATGAATGTCCGACTTACCCAGCCTTGCAAGAACAATAGGCATCAGTGATCTTGTCCATGGCTATATTTATGCTGAGGGTGTGAGAATCTGCTGTTTTTCTCATTGACCGGTAGCATTTAGCTGCGACGCGCACAATGTTGGAGGCATTGCGTGGCTAAAACACCTTGATGTCGTCCAAAAAAGATGACATGAACTTTTTGGTTCCCTTGTTCATTGTCGTGGCTGATATTTTGTGAAATCCGACAGAAATACTACACTAATCGGACATTTCCAAATACTTTTGTCTTCCAAACCATTGAAGTCTGTATTCTATACCATATATTAATTATAGTGTAAAATACATTAAAGTTAATGTATTTAATATATTCTTAACATAATTTGAGCAAAGGAGGGACCATAGACATTAGACGCCTCATGGAGCGCTGAGTTGTACGTTAACGTCACCGCCATCTTCTATGTGGCAGCAGAGCGATCGGAGCTCCTTAAGTCCTGTGCTGTGTGGACTTGTTTCAACTGTTTTACGAAACAAACTGGATTCAATGGCATTACCTCCCACAGGTAAGGATGATAGATCAGAATTACTTGACTTTGCAGCTAGAAATTCGCTTCTAAACAACCGAAAAATATTTCCTATGTAGCTAAATTGGCCCGAAGTAATCACTGGTTGCTAGCGTAGCAGCTAACGTTTTCATACCGTTTCATAATGAGAGAGAGATCTGATGAGAAACCGCTGTTAGAGGAGAAGTTCATTAAAGATCATGGGATTTTGTGAGGAAAGATCAGTCAGGATCAGAGCTGGAGCTGCTGTTCTTTAGTCTGTTTCCCAGCTCAGCTTCACCATGTCGGTATTTAGCTATAAAGATGCTACGAGTCAGAGCCCAACATGCTGAAAATGTCTTTTTCTGAATGTGAAGGAAACATTTATGTATTTTCTATTACACTTTTGGATAATTTCTCTTTTATCCTTGGCTTTAACCTGTGAACCAGGACGTCTCAGAAGTCATTGGAGTTCTCCCAGTGTGACCAGAAGACTGAAGCCCTGCCTGTTGCCAGTGTTCCCAGTATAATAAATAAATGCTTTATTCTTTCACTTTTTGTGTATTTTTAAATATCTCAAACTGAAGTATTAGTGTATTAATGCGTCTTATGCAATGAAATAAAAATGATTTATTCTGTTAGAATTATTTGCTGTCAATAGCAGAGTTGACATACTGTAATAAATATTTATTCTCTGGCAAAAAGTAAGAAAAATATGTAGTTTAATGTTTGACAATGACTGATTTATTATTGAGAAAGTAATTTCTCAATAATGTATACAAATAAATACAATAATTAAAATACAATAATTAGTTTTTTGTCTTGAAACGTTAAATGTGCATTGAATTATGGAATTATGTAAATATGTTCTTTAATAAAACACTGTAACAGTGTGTCTGTTCATCAGTGTCAATATAAAAATTATCAGAATAATTTATATCACAAAAAACATTGTGCTCTTTATTTAGAAATGCTTCCAAAAAAATTTAATAATCACATCAAAAGTTAGAAACTCTGTCTCTAGTCATTTCTTTGATTGACGAATATATTAATGTATATTTGTTAATCAAATATACATTATTTGATGTATATTGACACATTGAAAAATGTGTCAATGGCAGGTATTAACTTAAAATACTTTGTAGAACGGTACTTTATAAAGTTCGGTCTATTATTCTATTCACTTCACAGCTTACTGGCACATATTTCACATTCAATATGGCGGACGCTGCTACGTATTGCAGCAACAGGCCGACCCGCTCCATGAGGCGTCTACGTATATGATGTCTATGGCTGTAAGTTAATGTTAGCTAAAGTTATTAAACTCCATTACTGTAACGTTAGCCCTTAATATTAAACATATTTTAAAGACAGGCAAATTGGTTTTTCCCTCCAATTTTAATTTAGCAAATTAAAAGCTAATATGTTAGTCAAAGTTATCCTTTATGTGCATTATTTAGCAACTTGGCTGATGTGACACAGTGCTTGTGTTCTTTGCTTTGGCAACTTTAGCCACATGAAGACCCAGGCTAGCCTAAGAACTCCATTAATTGGAGTTCATACTTGCTTATCAGTGTTTATGTGTGTGTAGCTGCACATATGTTTACTCGTGTGTGTCATTGCGAACGTGTGCCCGCCTCTCCCTCTGTGCGCCATCTGGTCTCCTCCCCGGCAGAGGGTAAATAGGTGGTTCTGCCTGGTGCCATGCGTACCTGTCTCATCGCTGTCAGGAAGCCCTGCGGGTTGAAGAAGCCCGTCATCCAGAAGCATTTGGGCCGGCCCTCAAAGATCCAAGCCTGAAACTGGCGGTTCCGCTCTAGCAGCTCTGTGAACCAGAACCCCAGGGTGCTGGAGGCCCACGATGCCTGCAAGGAAAACAAACACGGGCAACAACATAATCAACATATTCCGGTGATATACTGAAAACCTAAACCGGGTGGATTAGATGAGCAGGAAGAAGTGGCGACCGAGTAAGCGAAACAAAACGACTTCGAGTAGAAAACTCTCAGCTAGGAAGGAACTGAAGCTTAAAATAGTCTACTTTCAAAGCATCAACAACTAATAGTATGAGCATAAGTTGAATTCAACTTAATCATTTGTAAATTAAATACATAATTTGACACATAATCTGTGTCGATTCTCTGAGTGTTTAGTTCTTCTTTTTCTTTATTTACATTCATTATAGAAGTTAATGTGTAATGAAATAAAAGAAAACACAAACAAGGAGGTGGCTTAATCATGAGTTGGAAGCAGAAAGAGGGGAGGGGACCAGACCTTCAACCAGCGTGCAGGAATGCGAGCGTCGTACATGCAGTCCAGGGCGTCCCGCAGGTTCTCACTCATGATGATGGTGCCGTCGATGGCCAGCTTGAGGTCAACCAGAGTGTGCCGGACCAGAGCTATGACCCGCTGCATTCGATCAATCTCCTGGCGGAGGAAGATGTTCATGGGCTGAAAGGGACCCATTTTCTGAAGACGCTCTCTCACCTGATTTAAAATGAGAGTCAAAGACAAAACAAGAAGAATAACAATAAAGTTCACACGTAATCTTAGCTTAAAATCCATGACACAACTTTTAAGATTTGATCTTTACAGATGCGCTACAGAGGAATGGGTATTACCGTATTTTCCGCACTATAAGGCGCACTTTTAACGAATGGCCTATTTTAAAAATTTTTTCATACATAAGGCGCACCGCATTATAGAATAGATGCTTCAGTTTGGGTTGCGGTACTCTATTATTACACATCTACATTTGTAAAGAAGTGGGCCCCGAGTTCTTTATATAGTAGTCTGCCCCAGTCATTGTTTCACTCTCGGTGTTGTGTTGCGATATTGTACCCAACTGCTTTCTGGGTAACACAGACCAACCGACACGCCGCAGTCTCTGTCTCTTAACCCCCCCAAACTTTATTAACAAACCAGCGTTCTGCGCACTTCTTCTACGGGCAAAAATGAAGTCGGCGGCTGCTTACCGCAGTTGCTAGACCTGTTGTGGCTCAATATTGGTCCATATATAAGGCGCACCAGATTATAAGGCGCACTGTCGGCTTTTGAGGAAATTGAAGGTTTTTAGGTGCGCCTTATAGTGCGGAAAATACGGTAATTGTAGTCGAGATGTGTAAGGTTGGTAGATACATCATGAAAATAACTTGCGACTGTAAATGCAGAGAAAGGTGGCTCTCCTAAACAACTGATTCAGAAGGGCTGGACATAAATACACACTATGCTTTTCAGACTTTTACTTGTTAATGTTAAAACCCATACAATTTTCCTTGCACTTCAAAGTTCAGTCTTGCATAAAATCCAATAAAATGTATTGAACTTTTGGTTGTAATGAGATACCATTAGGAGTTTTCAAGGCGTATGAAAGCTTTTGCAAGTGACTGCATCGAACAGATAAGTATATATATATATATATATATATATATATAAAAATCTAAGGTTCATGGGAAGATACAACATTTATCTGTGAAGCAGGAAAACAAAATAATTTTTGGCAATTTGTGATTTCCATTAAAAATATGCTCTCACAGATAAAGACAGATAAAGTGTTTCTCTTAACACTCCTGCATCTCTCTGAACTTGACACGTTTATCTCCTTCAATTAAAAAAAATAACAACATGATATTTCTTTAGCTTGTCAACACCAGACTGGCTCAGTATTTTATTTTTTTTCCTTCCTTGTGTACTTCTTCCCCGTATAAGCAAGATCCTGAAAGTGCGAGAGACACGGCGTGTTGGTAAGCGACAGCGAAGCTTTGCACCTTGCTTCGGAGTCATAATCTCTCCTCACCTTTTCATGACAGAAAAAGAGAGGAACCTCAAAATAAAGCTGGGATCCAGCCGCATTCACACCATCCCTCCCCTGCCTCTGCCTGGCACCACGAGAGACACTCAGCCCGGCTTGCGTGGTGAGAGGAACTGTGAACAACCATGCCTAACCTCAATCATTTGCCTCGGGCCGTTTCGCAGAGCACACAAACATACTTCAAAAGGTACATAGTCGGGAGGCAGTTTCTCCAGCATGTCGTCAGCCAGTCTGGACACGGCCGCCTCTCTGGTCTCCCCTCCTCCCGATGAGCTGTCTTTTGGCTGAATGCTGAGGATGGCATCCAGCACATCCTTCGCCTGTTTGCTCTGAAAGGTTATGTCTGCGTTCGGGTGGAGCCCAAACACCTGCGGCGTATCGTAGGCTGGAAGACCCTGCAATAAAAGAATGGAATTTAATTAAGTAACTAAATTCCCTTAAGTTTTTTTTTGTTTTTTTTCTTTAAGATTTAATAGATAGCATTCGAGTATCCTATCGAGTGAGGAACCCAGAGTCAGTGTCTGTGTCGATACATGCTGCTCCTGTCGACGCAGAACAATTTCACTATTTTGTTTTCGTTTTGTCTTTTTTTTTGGGATATCTCCTCCCCATATTTTTATCCCGAGGTTCACATACACGCACACGCAACAAGCTGCAGACATTGAGCATGATCTCGGCTACACATGGTGTCACAAGCTGCTTTCTGTCCCCCTCTGGTGAGGATTCAGACAGTAAAACACATGGGTCAGTCATGTTATCCGTCCTGCAAAATGGTGAGTGTCTCTGACCATCTTGGGAGAAATGCTGTTGAAGTGACACGATCTCTCCCCCCAAGCTTCCTACAAACAGTCAAATGTGTTCAGTTGGCGCCCAACCAAGCTGCAGCTCTGTGGTGATAGAGAAAAAAAACAAAAAAACATGCACTCTGCAGGCTGGCGTTCTGTGACTCCTATCGTTCTTATACCCGGATATTAGTCTTAGATTAACCGAGTTCTTACAAACTTTGCTGCATCTTTACTGCCTTATTTGTTTTCCTTCTCCACTGCTTTCCTTATTATAATACGTGACAGTACGATGCTTTTCTTCACCGACCTGAAGGGATGTACTGACTCTGTTCTGTCTGACAGGACCAATCAATACCAATTTTCCAACTGGCCTCATACGACAAATAACTTAATGATTTAAAGAGGTGTCCTCGCTGATTCAGCTTTCATTCAGACACCTAAAATAAATCTCGGGGAAAACCAGGGGCTGACCTGCAAGCTTTGTCTAACGGTGCGACAACTGATTTACGTACAATTCCAGGCATTTAAATTAGGGTGAAATGTAGAAATTACAATGCAAATGGTAATTCCCTTCTGTTTGCATCTTGAATTTAGTGGTAATGGTCTTGTGCTCTTCTGGGAGACAGAAAGGGTGGAATTAAGTTTGGGTTTTTAGATGTATCTATATGGTTTCTCCACGGTTGTGTTTATGAGTGCATGAGAGAGAACACAGCAGAGCATTTCACAGCCTTTCATTCTTCAGCATATATGACAATGAAGCTAGGTTGAATAAAATAAGCTTTAAAGCTGCTCTGTGACACACAAAGACATGCATCATGTCAAATGTGCATAAAATTACACAGTTATTTAATGTGAGATAATCCACTTGAGTGATTATATCAGAAAAGGGAGAAGAACACAATCGTCCACAATGTGGCTGCTATCACAGATTGAAAATAATATTTTGTAGAAACGTTTTCAGTCACACACCACCATCTTCTGTGTTTTTTCAGCATTACCTGAATGTAACTGAGATACTGGTCAACACTGGAGCATTTTGGGATGTTGTATCCCTTGTAGAAGTTAAAGGTGGGTCCAAACATTTCCTCACTGAACCAAACCCTGGCAAAGGTGTTTAGGAGGCGTTTGTCGAAGTCGTCAGTCACTCGGCCGCCGTATTGAATCTCGCCGATCATGTACTGTACTGTGCTCCATGATACGCCCTGCGAAGATGTAGCATGCATTTCAAAGTAAAGCTGAGAAACAAATGTAATAATGTCAGTTTTGGCGAGTCTATCAGTTTCCCACATCCTGGTATCATTTGCCAAGCTCGGCCTTATGAAGGCAGTCAGAAGTAGATGTAGTTCTGGATTCTGGGTAAATCACTGTGAAGCTTTACCCTTTGTCGATTTGGGTTAAACTCCCATTTTTACTTGCATGGATGTTGGGGATTTCTTTCAGTGTGAAGCTCGGGAGTAATCTTTCTGCAAATTATGGCTTCAGATAAAGGAGGTAAATAGCAAACTTCAAGAAAATCCCGCTAGAAAAGCTGACATTTATTTCAGGTTAATTTAGATTTACTATACCTGATGGGAGGTGTGGGCTTGAGAAAAAAAATGCTAAAATTGAATCGAAGGGTTTTTCAACAAAGTTTCAGTTTAAGTGGATACATTTGCACACCGTTAAGCTGGAGCTTTGTTTGAGTTGTTTACACGTCGTGTCCTTACAGATTTAGATTTTTTTTTTAAGCGTGCAGCATAGATCACGGTACAAAGTGGAAACGGTTTTGAAGTAATTTATCATAATATTTTTTGAGTCACTAAAACAGCATTAAACAGGGAAGAAGACCTTTGATATCTGCTGTAGAATGAAATATGTGGAGGTTATGACAAAGCGTAGTGTAATGTGCCTTTTTGCAATTCAAATGAAGCATTTCCTTTGACTATTCATGCATTTAGAAGCTCCCACTTCCTATGTACGAGTGAAATAACGCACTTCTCAGCTAAGAAAAACTACTCACAAAAATGCATCTTTTGATCAGAGGCTTTGCGGTTTACTTTATATCTGCTGGTCATGTGTGCAAATCCTCATGTGCAGCAATAGCTTCACCTTACATAATCTCCACTGACCTTTTTGATGTCCACGTCATCCAGGTGGTTTTGAAAAAACTGGACAGTGGCGTTAAAGTCAGCTTGGTTGAACTCATAGGGGATGTTCCACCCTAGAGGGCCAAACTTCCTCCGCTCTTGAACGGTGCTGTGGAGAAACGCCACAGCGTACAGCATTGGCTTCCACTGCACCATGTTACTGACATCCAAAAGGTCCTGGTTTATTCCTGTTAAAGGACAAAGGGATCAATTCGTCAACACCCAGTTCCAAAATATGTTGGAAGTCAAATAAACATACACATATTTTTCAACTGAAAAAAAGGTTGATATTCAGAGAAACAAATAACAGTGAAGCAACTTTAAATGCAAATTTTCATTTCATACAGCTATTATTTTGGGATCAAAATACGTGTCAAAGGCACTTTTGTGAATTTGCAAATGAAACAGACTTGGTCTCTTGCAGGATTTAGGAGCTAAAGACAAGCACACATAGATTCTTAGTTGCCCTTCACCATCCTTTTCAATATGAACGAGGAACAGGCAGCTCTCTTGTGCATATTAAGTATTCGTTTTACCCTTCTAGGTTTTGAATAAAAACACAAAGTACATGTTTCAGCTTGCATAAGGTCTCATAAACCTTCCCCCAATGCTTGTAGCACTTGGGTGTAAAGTCTCTGAATTAAGCAACAAGCACATGTTGTGAATTTCCATCTCTTCAATCTGTTGTCCTTCCCCTAGGACTCAGTAAGAGTCTGGATCTATCTATATGCATGCATCCACCCACTACTCAGATCTTTATAAAGAATAATAAGACACTTTTGTGTTTCAATCATCTCATTATACCCCTATTGACCGTTTTTCTATTTGAAAATACATATATTTTTGCTTGCCTGTGTTTGCAAGTACAAGACTTTGTGTAGCTTGATTCCATACAGTTTGTCCTCTAATTTCCCCAAATCAATTCAAATGACTTTTTTACTGCAAGTTAAACTACATTGAAGCCCACCTCCATAGGTCCTCTTAAGCCCCGCCTTCAGGCCCTGCGGTGGTTCGTTGGTGAACTTGACAGACATCTGAAGGAGAGTGATGGGGAAGTGCTTGTGAGCCTCTGTGGTCATCCAAAGGTGAAAGCTGTCGTTGACAAAGTCTGTTTCCGTCACCGTGTCCATTAGTTCATCCATGAAGTCCAGACCCAGATGACAGTTCTGGAGCAAGGCCCACCCACCCTGTGAACAATCGCAACAACCGGTGGCCATCAAACTCCGTGACGGGTTGGGGATAAAATTTCAAGAAGTCAGCATTGAATCCATTTTTGCCCATTTTTAAACTATAACTGTAGTGTTCATAGTGAGTTTACAGTTTTAAAGGGAGTGCATACACAGGGAAATAGATGGATGCAAACTTTAAAAGAATGGAACAGGCAATAAGATCTAAAACACTGATATTTCTCCTCGCTGTCGTCTTTTCCATAACTACCTGGGCTTGTAAATTGCTTAATTGAAATTCAATACTTTTCCAGGCTTATTGGAAAATTAATTACAGTTCCAGCTGCTGCTGCTACAGTAAAAAAGGAGCCACCTCAGAGCCACGACTCACATTAGCCATGGTCTGCTGCAGGAGCTTACGAGCATGGACCTCTTGTCCTTGTCCCATAGACACGTATCTGGTCTCAATCTTGAGCTTCTTCCCCAGTGCGATGATGGAGTCAGTAGGGTCTGATCCCATTGAAAGGAAGCAGATAAGCGGTGTCCGTGGAGCTGATTCCTCCCACATCTTCTCCAGGTCAAGAATCACCCCTTCAGTGTACTTCTCCCCCATTGCATTAGTTATGTATTTACGAGCCTAAGGAAGAGGAGGAGGAATCAAATGGTGAAAAGTTGATGTTTATTTACTGGTTAGAAATGCAAAAAATGCAAAAGGTTGTTGAACTCCTGTAAAAAGTAAAAGGAAATATATTTTCTATCCAGGGTAAATATTAGGGAAAATATGTGGAGAGTTTTTGGTTTAATTTTTTGCAGATCATTTTTCTTTAGTCAACGGCTTAATTTTTTTTTTTTAAACTACTGAACAGACTTTATTTTTTTCTGAAAAACTCTTTTACTGGTGACCTGGTGTATGAATGGTGGTGGATATGGATATGGGTGGCACTCATACCGAATAGTAACTTCAAGTTCCTTCATCACTTTCTCTGGCATCTTATTTATTTCATACTATAATTATTAATAGACAGACTTTACGCTCAGTTTTCGACTTAATTCTATATAATTTCTCTAAGAATACAAAAACGTGTTTTCCTTACCTGCGCGATGGTCCTGTCGGGACACCAGCACCGTATCAGGAGAAGCCGCCTAAAGCAGTCGAGAGACTGATCATAGGAGTTGGGAACCACCTCCTCCTCTGGGGCTTCCTTATCAAACCACGACTTCCACTGCTTCTCGTTACGACTTATCTGGAAGAAATGTAGACATCGGGTTATTGCACTGAGGTGCATCGTACACTCAGTATAAGACTCTGAATGCTGAATGGCCTGCACTTGCACAGAGATTCATCAAATCCAGAGGACGCCAAAGCGCTTTACGCTACATTCAGTCACACATTCACAAGCTGGTGGTGGTGAGCTACTGCGTCGTAGCCACAGCTGCCCTGGAGCAGGCTGACTGAAGCAAGCTCATGTCAGCAATCAGAGGCCTCAGAAATAACTTCACTATGAACCTGAGAGGAAGGGATCTTTAAGTTTACTCTGTTTTCGTTAGATATGGATATGTTGTTACTTTGGTAAGGTAATGTGCAAAAATACTACTACTCATAATCATCATAATTTTTTTATTTAACCATTCATTTACACATGAGAAAGTTGGAAATAAAAAACACTTTTTTGTTTTTTTGAAACAACAAAAATATGCTTTATCTGCTGTTTGTTCATGCGATGAGCATATTTCCAAGTAATATTTGCATTCTTCATTATTTATTTATAAGATTGAGAAGCTTACGTATGCATGAAGACAGTGTGCCCTTCCCACAGCTGAAACTAAACTTCTGGGTTATTGTTTTTTTTTCCATGTCCTCCTTGAAAAACTGATTTGAATAAACTAAAAAGTTCAGCACCACCTCTCCCTATTAACAGGCATGCAGAATAAAATGCTCATGTGAATTACTTGCAAACACACAGTCAGCCAAACACATATCACGCCCGGGTGTACGTGTACATCTGCCCAGCCAAAAGTAATTAATTGAAAATTTAACCAAACTATGCTCATTTCACACAACGTTGGTTTTTCCCACCATGGGAGCCACCAGGCTGTCAGTTACACTCAAGGGTTTGTGCATTTGGGTGTGAGTGACAGTCAATCATGGGTCTCTGAGAGCCCATGTGTAAAAGAAAGGATGAAGTGAGCCATGATGAGGCTGATATTGACATGCTCAGTAGAGCAAAGAAGAGCTGTGAAAAATATTTAATAAGCACCAAGAGACCACAAACGCATCAGTGTGTGTGTGTTGAACAGATGAAACTTCCTTGCTGAGGTAGACTTGGTAGATTAAAGTACTTGGGTAAATCTTTCTCAGCTAAAGACGCATGCCTAAACTGATTGAGATGTGTAATATGTGAACCTGATCCAGTATGTCGGAGAACTGCCAGAGTTTGCTGAGCTCCACGAGGTTGAGCCAAGTCATGTCCAGGATCCACTTGGCTGGTTTCTGAGGACAGGCTTTTAGGTCCAGAGACGCGCCGCCTGTACGATGCAAAAACGCACAAACATACGTGTACGCATGAACGCAGACACACGTGTGCTTTCAGAATAACATTGGGTTTTGTCTAACCAACACTTTACAAAGCAAAAATGCATATCATATACCTTGTTTTTTTATGTTTCAATGAATGTACACATAATTACAAAAAATGTCAAGAGTACTGTGGCCAGCATGTCACAGTTGACAGATGGTGTAGCTGCATGCATGTAGCAGAGAGTCTGTTCTGAATCTGCTGGTAATGCTACGGACTTTTACTCCTGCGGTGAAAAATGCTGCGTGTAAGAGATCCGGTTAGCTGCTGCAAGTACTTAAAGAAATATAATCAAACAACTTATATCTTAATACTAGAAAAGTTCTCTAAAATGTGAGAAAATGACATTATGCTCCTTTTCTATGTATTTTTTTGTTGTTGTATTCAACATTTGAATTTAAAACAGTTAGGCTACATAACTACATAACCTTTTCACATATCTTATGAAATAGATCAACACAAAGTACTGCAGAAATGTTTAGTGGAAGAAAGTGTTTAGTGTGTCAAAACTTTAAATACATGTTAAAAATAAAAAATAAAACCATGAAGCCGCCTTTCCTGTGATATCCCTTAATAAAATCCACTGCAACTAAATTCCTTATTAACTGAACTCATTAATAAATTATATAAAAATACATCTGTTTTGTAAAGACTTCTGAGGTTTGTTTGAAAACTTTAGTGAACAAACACATTTAGTGATCTTCATAAAGATCAGGAAACTCACAGGTCAGAGGTAAAGTTAAGGAGAACTCTGCATAGTATGACAGTGATGTTGGATGAAAAGTTATACCTTTAATGAGTGTGTGGAACTCCTCATGTTTGATTTTGTTGCTTTGCATGTCGATCTTCAAAGTCAACAGCAAAGTAAAAAGGAACTTGTGCTCTTCATACAGGCCCCGTGCTGCGTAGTGGTGCACCTCAAAGGTCATGAACTCTATGATGCTCGCGATCCGTTTGATGGTGATAGGACTTTTTGAGGACCTGTTCCGGTAGAAAATTACAACATAAATGTTAATTTAAGCCCCAAGCTACAGTGCAGTGCTTAATTGCTTAACTGCTAAATAGTAAATTTTTTCTCAAAATTAAATCGGACTTGTAGTCTGTACAAACTTAATGCACAGTGCAACCCGTGAGGCTTCATATATCTGAGTAAAATATTCAAGCTCTCAAATCTCTGGCCAATGGGTTAACCTTATTTCTCTTTGGGAATATTATGGGCTTTTTTTATTGTATTGAAATGAAACAAATTGCAAATTTAGTACCAAGCATAAACAATATGAAAATGACAAATGTGATTGTTATTTCTGATGAGAACTCCACGTCATATACAATTGTGAAGTGGCTACAATAGATGACTTAATATTCTAAATAATCTGGCCTAAAAGGTTTTATTGACAGTGTTACTAAAAAAATATATGCTTCTTTGGGGAGAAGCAAATTCTGTACTGTTGTTGTGTTATACTGCAATGTCATAAGTGTCAATAATTCTCACCTAGCCAGAGAAAGGTCAAAAAGTCCTAGGAACTGCCTCAGAGACGTCTGGTACATGATATTTACCATACTCATCTCAGTAATAAGGAAATACAGGATGCTGCCCCTAGTGGCCACTAAAATCACACAGAAACAGACAAGAGAACAAAATATCAGACTAATACATTTATCTGACCAATAAATGTTCAATAAATAATTGAAACTTGACTTGTCTGGCACTTTACTTGGTTTTCTTTATGCTGATTGTTCACTGATGTTTTCAAAGAAAACTCTTCAAGAACAGCTGTATTTATACTGAGATTATATTACACACAATATGGACTTCTGTTAGTAATCATGTGATTTCTGTTGGTTGCACGGTATTCTATTGAGGGCATGAACACTACATTGGAGTGAAAACAAATGTAAAATAAACTTATCAAATCTTTTTCTGTAAAAACATTAGGTTCTACTTGGTGTTTTTCTATCTCAGAAATAACAATAAATCAGATTCTAATTTGTGTTCGTAAAGTAGAAAATGCAAGTGAATGCAAAATTCTTTTGCACTAGATTTGTTAAGAGTCTGAGTCAAAATAAAAAGCTAAAGATATAGATATATGTTATACATTCTTGCCTGTGACTCTAGAAGCACAGTGCAGCCTGTCGAAATAAATAAATAGAAATTCTGTCTTAGAGCCTACCAGGTCGGTATTCCTCCCTAGCAGCATTTATCTGAACTTCAGTCTCAGCAGCAATCTGCAGCTTCTGAGTGACTTCCTCGGCTGTTTGCTTCGTGTTGTTGAGAACGAGAATCAGGCTCTCATCATCCACCAGTGAACCCTAAAAAAAGAAAAAGAAAAAAAAAACACGTAAGAAAACAAAGTTGAAGGTATGCATGTTTCAAGGAATTGACTATTGTGAACACTCCACTTTTTTGGAACAAAAGATATGGATAGCTGTTTCAGATGTTTTCTAAATGAAAATCTTTTAACCCTATAATGTTATCACAAATCAAAATGTGAATCTGATCAAATAATAATAAACAAACTAAGTGTTCCCACTCTGCTACAGAAGTCACTCTTATTTTTTCAACATTTACATCTAAAGTTTTGAAAAGCTGTGTTCCAACTCTCCATAAATTAAAGTTCGAAACATATTTTTACCTGTGTGCTAGTTAGTCTGTACAAGAGGTTGTCCTCAAGTTCCTTCATTTTTCTCTTGTTATAGGTCACATCTTCCAAAAGGTCAGTCCTCTCCTTCTCCATTTCCTGGAGTCAGAAAAAACACAACACACAGGGAGATGTAGATATAAAGTATAAATCTGTGACTGTAAAAAAAACAAAAAAAAAAAACAGCATAGGGCCACTAAAATTAAAGAGCTTCATGAAGAAGATGAATCTGACCAAATGAAACGTATTTTAGACTGTGGGGTATTCTAAGTTGACAATTTACCCTTAATGTGGACAAGATCAAAGTAAATCTCATTTTGAATTCATGCTGTTATCTAAGCCAACTTCATAGTAGAGAGATCATTAGTTTTCAGACTTTCACATTCTATTTAAAATGCCTCGTTTAACAAGGTAATATCAGTCAAGTTCTCACCACTGATGTTTGTTTGAAACCCTTACCGCTGCTTCTGAGGGAATAGATTAAAAGACGACTAATTTTGATGGTTGAAGATGAATGCCAATGTTCAGAAATGAGCAGTCCAAAAATAATGACTTGATAATGTGTGCAGTAATAAGTTATAAGTATAACAAAACAGATAATACACATACAATTCAAAAAAAGCATCTGCAGTCATCTGGTTTAAATAAACAGTCACTTATATTCAGCCTGAAGTTTTTATTAAACTGTTAGATTCTTCGATTTTAAACAGTGAAAATGAATATGGTCAGAAAGACATCTGTTCAGTCTCTATGGTGACCAACTAACCAATAGATGAGGGTTATTCCACATTTCTTCCATTACAGCTTTAGGTTTTAATTTAGATGTGCACCACAGTATCAGAATATGGGTTCACAGTTTTGCTGTCTGGATTGAAGGTGGTTATCTTCCAGTCTGCCAGTATGATCATCTGGTTTCTAATGCATTGCTATGGCGATGGACATAAAAAGAAACACAGCAGTCTCTCACTTGCATCTGTACATGCAGCTTGTGTCTTAGTTAACTCACGTGACAAATGTTAGCAGGAAAAAGGGACGTAATTGTTTCTGTCAGATCAGCTTACCGGTAAGTTATGTTTTCAGTAGAACCTTCTATATTTGCACCTAAAAATGTGCACAAAGCAACATTTTCCATACAGTAGGATTTTCTCCATCTTTATTTATAGATTCTAATTTGAAATCAGGCAAAAATAGAGTTTTGACAGTTTATTAATTAAGTTACTGTACTCTGTGAGAGAATCACATGCCTTATAGCATTCTCTGTAGTACTGATATTTGGCATTGTCTACAGCCCATCACTGAAATTAGCCTTTGACAAATTTTGGACCCTCTCCCATGAACCAACATTAGAAGATAATTTTCTTTAGTGTCATTTGCTTAACTTGCAAAAGGTCTCTAGTTTGAAATCAGCCAAAAATAGTTCAACCCCCCCTCCCTCGCCAAGTTATATTTATCACATGGTGTTGTAGGTCCTCAAGAATGTATGATCTGGCATGTGCCAGCAGGTTTCTATGGCACATTGGTTAAAACTCTGGCCTTTCAATCCAGATCTGAGTTCAAGTATCAGTATCTTCTAGGGTTGCACCTAGTCTTTTGTCAGGCTTAATTTATCGACTGTTATTTAATTTGAAAAGAGGCAGAACGAGGTTTGACAGTTTGTTCACCAAGTTACTGTGTTATATAAATATTTGGCATTACCTTCAGCAGATTTGAATGGAGTGGCTACATCTCAACAATTTCTTACAACTTTAAAATATATAGAAAAAAATAATGAGTTTCTTATTTAAACTTGGTTTTATGTTAGGCTAGTTTTTGTTTCCCTATGCTCTTAATGCCTGTGGCTACATTTACAAAGTAGCCTTATTATCAATGAAAAATTCAAATAATGAAAACAATAATTCTAGCCCTCTGCACCCCCATAAGCTCGGAAGAAAAAAAGCTGGTTTTGGTTTTTCAATCTGGAATAGCAGCCTCAGCGCTTTCATTATCGTTATATCCATATTTGGCGCATATTGGAGATAGCATGCTATTCTTCACATCTTCCATGAATCTTTCATTTCGTGATCGCCCATTAGGCTTACTGGTGAGAAAATTGCTTCTCTGCAGCAGTGCCAGTCTTTTCAGACGCACAATCAATGAGCCCTTTGCCCTGGTGTATTTACAGTGAGCTATTATATTGCTCAGTGTGAATGGCTCAAGTTCCTGACACTTTAGATGTGTGTGTCTTTGTTAGTAGATTTTATCCTGATGCATATGGGCGGCGTTGTATCAGTGACTGGGAGTTTCTGTTTTGTAAAGGGTGATGATACACTCATGAGTTATAATGTCACACAATAAGAGAGGCGTTAAAAGCCTACAAGAATCGATACAAACCACTTCAAATCTGAAGCAGTGAGATTTAATTATTTTATATATATATAATATTGCTTAAATAAGTCATTAAATTATACATACAGGAAAGTAAAATTACCATCTTTTTGACTGAAGGCATACCTGTTTTTCAGTGAGAATGACACGACCCAGCAGCTGGTCCTCAAGCCCCTTCATGGTAACAGTGAAGTCAATGATGGAGGTGCGAGCGCTGATTTCAGGAGTGTAAGCTGGGTTAGGGAGCTTGGTGGTCATATAAAGCCTGAATCCTTTCATCACATCCACTTCTTTGTCCCCAACTTTCACCTGTGAACATATTACCTTTTAGCACAAAAGCATCATAAACATTCAAATCTATCACTGTTACCACACGCGTAACAATGAATGTTGTGTTGGAATGGCCCACTTAAAATTCAGGATTCAATTTGTTTACTTTTCATCTGGTCCGACTTTGCTTCTGCATTATTCTAGATGTGTATAGCTGGTGGATATATACACAAACAAGACTTGTGTAATGTTTGTATGCAATATTTTTTTTTTTGCCTGAGTAACAAAATCTTCTCATTAAACCCTAATTAAAAAAAATACTGAACTGACTGAAAAAACAAAGTCAAGAAAGAGGCCAAATAACTTCCTGAAAATCAATTATTTGGAGAATGGTGTTAAATGCATTGCACATACTTTTTGAGAGCCTCAATAAGCCATAGGATAGAGCTACTCTGAAATAATCCCTGTGTGTAATTGTGCACATAAATATGTGTACGTGCACGGGTGCAAGACTGCTTTGCCTCTGATCGACACTTAATTACTCATGGCAGTAGATCATCTAATTATCCATCTGTATGTCTGTTCCTGAAGCTGTCAAGCGTAGACACCTTCACTTCCTCCTCAAAGCAGGATATTAATAGAAATAGTCTGAAAGAGACGTCTGGTTGATTGTTGTGTTTGAGGAGCATCCCTGTTGTCAGAGCATGTTTTATACTGAATCTGATGGCGAGTACCAGAGAAAATGTTTGCAAGCTGACAGCAGTGATATTTATACCATGACCTTGAATATGACGTATGATAAAATAGATAGTTATGTAAATAAGAAGATTTTACTTGCAGTCAAACTGTGTGGTCGCTATAATTCCTCTCAAAGTAATGACATATTTTACAGATTAATCAAGGCTTTTATGCTTGCAAATAAAATTAAATAAAAAAAAAATCAAACAATAACAATGGACAATTTTAAAGTAGAAAATATGTGGTTTGAACACTGCATAGCAACTAGAGGAAGTTGTTTCAGTACAAGGCACAAAGACCTAGCAAAATTTTTTAAAACACACATTATATATATATATATATATATATATATATATATATATATATATATATATATATATATATGTGTATACAGCTTTTAACATTGTATTTGCGTCACAAAAAA
Source organism: Poecilia reticulata (assembly GCF_904066995.2). NCBI lineage: Eukaryota > Metazoa > Chordata > Actinopteri > Cyprinodontiformes > Poeciliidae > Poecilia > Poecilia reticulata. The sequence goes on from NC_088845.1 coordinate 23,600,681, forward strand.
ACCCAACAACAAAGTATAAAGTGTGGATTATTTTGAAAAGGTACTGAGGTGTGTTTTTTTTTTTTTACATTTCACAGCTGTTAAAACCATTTGGTAGAATCCAGAGAGAGTGCCAGGCTTTAATTATGCTGCATAACATACCTACACAAACACTATAATTAAGTGGCACATACTGTGTTTGCCTCTAGCTCCTACATTTTGTCTATAGTTATTCACATGTCATTGTGCAGTATGTTTAGCTTTAAGTATGCTGCTGCAGCAAAACCATTTCCCATGCTGGTATTAACAAATTGTTTTGTGAGCAAAAACTGTGTTTAGCAATTAGCATATTTAATATGGTACAAAAAAAAGAGACGCATATAATTAAAACAATCTATCCACTTCTTTATACTCGTTGGCCTTCATCTGAGACGTGATATTTGTTGAGACATTCTGAGATATGAAGGACTGGATGGTGCATCTTAAGATGCACATATTAATCCCACATCCAAAACAGTTTATTAATAATAGAAAATGTTGTCTCAGGAGACACATGTCCTGATTTTGAAACAAATGAAGGGAAAAAGAAAGAATGAGCTGTTATTTCTGCACACTTTGTGCATGAAGCCACACTGAAATCATTGATGTTTTAAAACAGCTGTTTTCCTTGTCCCAACAGTCCTTGCACTCTACATCTCCATCTAGAGGAGTTTATGCTGTGGTTTTATTGAGCAAACATCCACGCATTGCATTAACCTTATTGTGTAGTTGTGTTAGTTAGCATGACCAGATCTATCTGTAGTGTCATATTATATCTCGACTAACCACCAAAAGGTCATTTCATAATACCCAAGAAAAAAAACATAAAAAAACAGGTATTAATTAAACAAAAAAAAAAGTTATATAACCTTGTAAGTGGAGCCGGTTTTAATAAAGTTCTTCTCAAGAACGTTGTCAAGGGCAGGGTCCAATTCTTCCCCAACATCTTCAATCAGCAGGGGGCGACCAAGAGACAAACTGTCTTCAAGATGATTTTTAAAGTACTTATGGTTTAGTGACGTAATCTGAAATTAAAAGAGTAAAAAAAAGATAAATTGTGAGTTACATATGTCCAGACAAAAGAAAATATGGGATTCTATAATGTAGCCTGAATTATTATCAGCCGTAATCAAACTGGATTTTCCTAAGATTCTCATCACAAATATAAGTAAAAACCTACAAAAGTCATTACGTCTTGATTCTTTAAAACAAATATCTTAAGGAAAGCTGATAGAAACATTTTTGGTTTTATGATGTTCAATGCAAGATGGTTTGAAAACTTCTGGTTAAGCCCTGCGTCTTGAAAACACTCATAATGTGCTTTCAGAATGCATTCACGCTGCTCAGATATTACCTCTAACAGGTGTACGACCTTGGCTGAGCTCGTAATGCCTACAGATATACTTTTTCAAATGCACCGTCCACGCTGGATATTAGAGAGCTAAAAGTAAACAGAATGTCTCAAACACAGAATCTGACACAATTTCTTTTTCTAACCTGTAATGTCTGTTACAGAAGAGAGCAAACTCACTATTTTAAACTCAAAGTTAAAATGCTGATATATAAACATAAATGAATCCAACATTTTCAAATATCCCTTGTATGTTGCCAGATAAAGATCAACTCAAAGTGGAGTAGATAAATCAGAAGATGATGGTCAGCCAAACCTGCAACTCATTTCTAGCTTCTTTGTTTTTAATCCAGATCTTTCCCTGCGTCTGTGGGTCAATAAGCAGAGGGAATCGAGCAGCTTTGGTCACAATTATGCCATTTTGAATGGACAGGTCATCATTGGGAAGGCCCTGTAACAAAGAAAGGATAAGCTCATTCCTGCTGCTATTTATAAGGTTTTCCACTTAATCCTACAGAAAACAGTCTATTTAGAACCTTCAAATATTTATGCAACAAACACAAACGTGTTGCTGCACAGCTACAGTTTTGTAGCTGCATCCTCAACAGAAACACAAGGAGATTTTCTTGGTGATTTTTTTTTTTTTGGTAAAGAAATAATCCCTAGTCTTCAACTGCAAACCATTGTGATGGTCTTTCGCCAGATCCTTGACTAACCTGCAGGTTCCACTCACTAACAGTGGGTGCATCAATAAGAAGCTCAGTCAGATTGAGGCCTTTGGCAAACGGGATGCAACGCTGCTTCAGCTCTCGCTGCCAGTCGCTCAGAAGAAGATTACGAAACTCCTGATTAAAGGGACCAGAATATGAGAGGAACGCTGTGGCCAGAAGGACATCACCTGAAAGACACCAAAGTGACGCTAGCAAATATGTTTTCAAAACCTGAAAAACAGTAAACTGCCTCAGCAAATAAAGATGAACAAATTTATGGTTTTAGGTTTTTTTTCCCCAACATCTGGCTTGAATAGAAAATTACTGCATAATTGTGATATCTCTTCTGATGCACAAAACCCTACATGTTATAAGAAAAAAAAAATTTGTATTGTAGAAATATTGCTTCCGTAATATAAAGTGTTAAATCATACATGCAACATAACCTACCCACAAGGCGTTTGGTTTGGGCAGCAAACTCTTTGCTCTGTTCTGTCCACCTCTCCTTCTCACCAGCGAGGCCACTGATGAGACTGGACGCTGTCTGCATCTTGTGTCTGCAACGCTCAGCGTCCTCCAGCAAAGTCTGGAGGTAAATGGGCCAACAAACAAGTCAGCTTGGCTTGTTCGTGAGTCTGTCCATCTTTGTCTGTTCAACTGTGTTTTCGTCCAACTGTTTTTTTTGTTTTTGTTTTTAGTTGGATGAACTGTATGCATCGTGGACAAGGAGATTTTTCTTCGAAGAAGAAAAATAATAATTCTGCCGCTAGCTGTAAATGTTGCCTGTCTATTTAGTAGAGAATCAAGCACCCAGTGCAAGCCAGGTTATTTCTGGAAATAAGCAAATGATGTACAATTACGTTCAAGTTTATCTTTTTCATTTAATCTGAAAGCTTAAATAACCTGTCCCACATAAGAACAATCACATCTTATACAGAGGCGATTTTTGAATGATTTAAAAGAATTAACTTTTCATTTGCTGCTCAAACACCCTAATGACACTGTTCTGAGAGAAGCAGCAATTACACATCAATAAAGATCAGATTAGTAGCACATAAAACGAAACCGCTTCCGAGTATCTTAGTCCCTTTCACCTGCAGTTATACCCATAAATCTCACTGTTGGTCTCTGGAGAAGAGCAGCTCTCTGCTTTAATCACGTAATTATAAAAGAGGACTCTGGCTTTGCAGTTTTCCTAATCAGGCAATCATGATGCACACGATTTTCTGTTTACATGCTGTATTTCATCAGAGGACAGACAGTTCTGATAATATAAATGCACAAAACTGGCCTTCGGGTGACTCCGACTGAGTCATTCTCTATTTCAGCTGAAGCTCATCCCATGTTTTCAAGCTGCATTTTAAAAGACCTTTTGAATAGTCTTTAACATTACAGCCAACACAAGCATAAAGACGCCATAAAATACTTAAAAATTAATTTAATTAATTAATTTAAAAAGTAATTCTCAATAGTGTTCCTGTGAGCCGTCATGGAGCAAAGTTTGGTTATAAAGGGCATCAGGTGCCTGGTGTTGTCTTGACAACGCAGGTAAACTGGATTGTCCAATTTCTAACTTTATTTTCCAAACTATGCTGAAGCAACAATGTTACACTAATCATCAAACAATCTATGAAACTGCATTAAAAACATTGGGAATTTAAACGCTTTAATCATATTATATAGCTACTGTTAGGCAGTAAATATATACAATATGGTATTTGTATATGAAGGATACTGGTGTCAAGAATTATCAGGAAATTGTAAAGTGGCCTAATTCAGCACATATTCAGTAGGAACATACAATGTTGGGTTACCTTTTCAGATCATTCAAATATCAAATTGTGCTCATTTACCTATGTGAGTGATGCTGTGTTTAGTTTTATAATAATATTTCTACCTAAGTTGGTCAGACTGAAACAAAGTTCCCTAAGCTTAAAAATAGAAAGACAATTAAAATACCGTGAGAAATCTGGAAATCTGGAAATCTGCTCTATATTTTTAATGACAATAATAGGACTTTTCCATATTTTTTTCTTTTATAACCACTGACCTCAATTAATTTTGAACCAGCTATAGATAGATCAGCAGTCCAATATTTCACTGCAAAATCAAAAATACCCGCTTTGCAAATTCAAAATAAAATAAAAGACTAATAAAAGGAAAAGCATGCCATACACTTTATGTTTATCTCCCACCTTTGCACATTCGGAGACTAAAGTTTCTCTCTGAAATATCTCAATTTCTAACTCAAGCAGGTTAGATTTAGAGTGTAAACATAAATGTTCAGGTCTTGCCACAGATTCTCAACTTGACTTGGGTCTAAATTTTGACTCAGCCAATCACATCAATGTGGTTTAATGTGAATCCTTCCATAGTCGTTCTTGGCTTACTTTTAGGTTCGTTTTCCTCCTGGAAGATTAACTTCAGCCACAAAATCACAGCTTTTGCAGTCTCTAGCGAGTGCTCTTCCAGAATTGTCCTGGATTTTGCTCTATGTATCTTCTCATAAATCTTTTACCACTTCCCATCCAAATACCATCAAGCTGTCCTCGCCGTGGCTGGCTAGGAGGATGATGTATTCACATAAAGTGCAGTGTAAGTTTTCTGTTCGAGTCAGAATGGTCAGTTTTGGTCTCATCTGACCACATATTTCATGTGCACTCTACATAACTGGTTGAACATTTCAAATGGGACTTTTTATGGCTTTTTTCTTGGAGATTTTTTCTCATTATTTACCTTCCACTTCACAGTTGTGTGCTACTTTTAGTTGTGTTAGTTTATCAACAAAATCCAATTATTTTACAGAGGATCAAAAAAAAGAAATAAGTAGTTTTGTCGCACTTTCCTATTAACACGTTATTTGAAAATTTAGTATGAATATATTGTGAATATATAAAATGCTGACCTGCTTCTCCATCATGGCCTTCTCATACTCCGCCTGCACAACGTCCAGCTCTGCCTGTTTGGCATCCAGCTCAGCCTGAGCTTTTTCCAGGTCCACATTGGCTAAGGCCAAGCGATTTTCTTGCACCGCAAGATTGGCCTAATGAAAATAAGAAGCGAAAGAACTCGGTTATTCTTGCCATCCCCACAGAAAAAGTTGGCAGAGTTAAGTTTTTGTTATGTGCTTACATAAAATATATATATATAAAAAAAAGCAAAAAAGCATAATTCTTTTCAATACAGACTTTGAGTCCCCAGAGCTGAAGATTTTCAGATTCAAAAGTCCACCAGTATATAAGAGAGAAAAGATAAAGGAGGAAACGTGGAAGCCAAAGAAGAACTGTAAGTAAACATTGAAAGGTTGCCAGAAAAAAGACAAACACAAGAAACAAACAAAAAAGAACGATCTAAATAGAGACAAAAGCAAAAATAAATAAATAAAAAATGAAGTAATGCTGGTGCAATGAATAAGGCACTGAAAATTATTTAGAAACAGAGATTTACTGAAAGGTTGTGAGGTTATCTGTGCTGAAATCTTATTGGCTGGCTTGGCCAAAAGGGAGTCTGCCACTTCCATTCATTATTAATTGACATCGAAAAAGACCATTCATGCTCGTCTGTCTCCCTGTCTGTCGTCTCACAGTCTGGCTGGTTTGCTGAAAAGAAAGCCAGCGCAGAGCCACAAACCAGAAAATCAATTGCTAGACCATGCTCCATGCTTAAGGAAAAGGTCAGGATGAGAGGCAGCGGGGTTGTTTTGGATGTTGAGGACCACGAGATGAAAACAGAATATGGGTGTTAGTATGTGCGAGAAAGAAAGTAATAGAAGTAGAAAGTCGAGGCAGTCGGAAGAGGCATAATGGAAGCGGGAAGAAGGGAGACGTAAGGGTGAAGATGAGATACTGAACAGAGAAAATAAGACTAAAAATAAGGTCACTATTACCTAGTAACAGAGAAGACATGTAAAGGACATTCAGATGAAAAAAATAGACCAAATAAGTCAAAAATTGAACTGTGCACTTTTAAAGCTTTAAAATAATTCTCATGCTTTAGAAGATTTCTTTTTCTCAAAACCAGTTTTTACAAGGACAAACTAAAAATGAAAAAAAAAATTGAGACTGAAAAAGGATGCATTAATCTTTTTATAGAACAAAGCTGAGGTTGGTGGAAAGTGGCCTCTAGCAGCACAGCAAGAAAGCCTCCTTCAGGATGTCTCTTATTGCTACATTTAACTCTTAAGAGAAATAGAGACCACTCTGCAAACTCTTGCTCTGGTGTTCTATGTGCAGGAAGCTTAAGTAAAATAAACATTTTTGCATAACTATATTAACAACGATCACCATACTTACAACTAGTATAGTGTCATCTCAAACTATTATTTGCAGAATACTGACACCGTTTTTAGACTTCAACTGGTTAGTTTGAACATGATTCACTGTCATATCTTGTGACTTTTATGAGAATGATAAATACAGCATCTAGGTATATGAGAAATTACCATATTTAAATCTGCTATTGCCTTCAAATGGCTAATTTTTTTTTTTACCTTATTACACTTTATTAAATGAAGTAAAAGCTGTTTACGTAGATGGAAATAGTCACTTCCCTTACAATCAATCCTTTGATTTATGAGTTGCAGCCTAGATTCTTCCATAAGGGAGTTAAAAATGACTCATATTAGAATAAATGTGTTTTTTCATGCCATTTTTTTCCCCACTTTTTTTAGCCATAATATTTGTACTATATTTTCCATGATAATTAAAGACTGGTTTCATGTTTACAAAAATCGTGCTTCCAATCTCTAATATGGTTTAAATACATCTGAAATCCCAGTTTAAAAGTGTCTTAATAAAGAGGTGTTTCTCAGGTTTTGCTGAATGTCTTCATATCCTGCGCGGCCCCAGCTTCCTGTTTCAAATCTCACACTGAGTAGTCAAAAAGACTTTGGCCCAGCTGATATTATTCATGCAGATGAGGTGTGACAGTGGCCTGAAGAATAATAATACTAAAAGGCCCTGACGGTGTTCATCCACGTTTCCTTCAAGTCTGTGCTGACCACCAGAGGATATTCAATTTCTTCTTGTGTCATCAATTTTTTCTTGATTTTGAATCAAAAATTCTGTCTTGTCCCAATTTTTAGGAAACCTAAATTAACACAGCAGTCCAGAGTACACGTCAGGTTTTCAGCACATATTTAAAAGTAAGTAAAAGGAAAAAAATAAATAAAAAAAGACCCAGCTATGGCTTACAAGACAAAGATAATAACAAAAGTGGCTAGATTATTCCTCTGCTGACTTGATGCAACCAGCACCTGAATGATGGCATAAATTATTTTAATGTCTCCATAACACACAAAACCCTGCCGGGTTTCAATATATTCCACTTTTGTAGGTTGAGCTGGCAGAGGATGACATCAACACCAAATCAACCTTTCTGTATTCTGTGCACCACAAAGTCAGACAACCACAAAGTTGTTGTTTTTTTTCTTACCACCCTCAGAATAAGACAAAATCAGGACAATGAATATTTAAACACAACGATGGCACAGACAGAAAGTGTCTCACACTATGAAGGAAACCATAACATTGCACAGGGAAGTATGTATTGAGTCATGATTAAATTATTGTGACACCCGTGCCAAGTGTGGATAACTTTCTGTGTACCTCTTCATAGCCACAGTCTGTCCCTCATAGTAGTATAAATAATATTATACTAGTTTTATAATAGTACTTAGTTTAGTAGTTTAATAATGGTATTTTTTTAAAAAGGGTAAGTGAACAGAATTTGTCCAGTCTTTAAAATATATATTTTTTCTATTTCAACAATGCAAATGCTATGAGGTCAAAAGCAAAATGTTTTTCTTGAGTAAGCTTAGATTGTTTGATATCAACAAGAGCCTCCTTCCCTCCTTTCTACGTGTTTATCCATTAATCATGTGTCCTGTTTCCTGCTGTACTCTGCTGCTGGTTGTGGTTTTATCACACTGCTGCTGATAAAAATAGGAGACCACCAGGGAGTGTGGCTCAGCGGGATTTCCTTATAAAATCACAGAGCTAAAGCAGTTGGCGGAAACATCTGTTAATTGGTGAGTTATGCTAGATAGGTTGGTGTGTTCACTTGGATGAACACACAAGTCACTCGGTGTTTCTAATTATGTTATGTAGGAAGCAAGAGTTAGGAGTTAGAACTTAAAAGTGTCTGAGCAACAGTTGTGGTTTTCTCATTCATGCTCTGACTGCTCGGTCAAGCTCTGTAGTGGTCTGTGTGAGTTTACCTGCAGGTTGTTTCGTTAACATTTTAATAAAAGTAACTGTTTGCAACATGTGCGTCTGCGTGTCTCCACATTACATGATTCATTCAGGTCCAGCTGCAGTCACTGGCATGCTTCATCTGACAACGTTTTAAACGTGAAGAACAAAGTGTCTGATTCACTGTTAAGTGAGACAGAATATAAAAGGTTTTTGAAATTTCTAAAAGGCCAACGTGATCTGGTACCGTGACAATAAATAGGGGTTTTTATGCTCTTCAAGATTTTGTTGAGTTTCGCACCAACACGTGCACCGGCTCTATTGATCAGATGAACAATGTGACTCTAGGGGGACTGATGAGTTAAAAGAAAAAATAGTCATATCTCCCAATGACTATTTGAAGAATCTTCTCAACCCACGCTTGACTCATAAAGGCCTTGCTTCGATGTCATAATGTGCAGACTAGTGTGTCAATTTTATTTCTATCCATTTCAATCAAGTTTAGTCGTATGGATAACATTAACATCTAAATGGAGTCTTTGTAGACTCATAAATAATACATACAAAATACAATTCATATAAATGCACTGAAATGTTAGTCTTAATCATAGCATTTTAAGTGATCACTTTAATGGAAACAAATTCATTTTACTTTGGAGTTGCAGCAATGGCTGAAATGAACCCTGTTTGGTTTTATATAATATCTGATGCCATAATGTTTGACATTCAACTCCATATCCAGTCCTTTGTGTTTATAAATATCTAAATAAGTGCTCCATTTACTTAAATTTTCATTCCCATAATTTCTCTTTCTGAGAATGACATCTTAAAAGTTGTATTACCCAGACTGATTGCTCCCCAGATTGTAGAGCATAAATAAATCATGAAATCGTGTAGTTTATGTAGCCTGAGGTTTTCCTGTGCAAAAAGAAAAAAAAAAGAAAAAAAAGAAAACATTTGCTGCATTGTAATTGTGTCTTATTCGTAGAATACCTCAAACATTGCCCAACGAGCATCAGTCCAGCTGTTCAGTGAATACATTTTTAGGAAAGTATTCACTATTTTATTAATACATTTTTAGGAGGTTACCCTAAACCTCCTAAAATTGTGGTGAAGTCTGCTTTTTTAAGACATTATTTTGTCTGCAAATATCGTTTGAATAAACGTGATTTACCTCACGTACATTACCTTCAAGGGTAAAACCTCCTTGTTGATGGAGAAGAAGGAGGCCATGGCTTTGGTCCAGGAGGCAAGGCCAGCAACATTACCACACACCCTCTTGGCTGTTTCAATGTTGTAGTCAGGCATATCAAAATAGGGCTGCAGCAGCTCCACTGTTTCTTCATTAATGGTATCTTTGGGGAATTGCTTCAAAAGAAACAAAGATGTTAGGGGGAAAAAAATGGAGGTGGGGTATTATGATGTAGGATGGTTTTGTTTGAGACAGAAAAAAAAAATCTGGACCTCCTGTCTGTTTACAGCAAGAAATGTAAGGATACATGATTCATTAAACCCACATCTTTATCTCTAAAATCACATCTGAGCAAATTTTATGTTTTTTGTTTTTTTTACATCTGCACAATATAATTTTAAAAGTGCACCTGCAAGCTGCCTAGGAAGTTTCCAGCTGTCATGAGTTTTAGAGACTCCTGCCAGGAGGGAGTGATGCAGTTTTTCTCCGGATCGATCTTCACGCTATTGACCCTCCTCTGGAAGAGTAGCAGCACACAGTCCATGATGCGCATGATGAGGTGGGGAGGCCGTCCAAGTGTCCGTACAGTGGCGATATCTGATGGCTTGATTGTCTATGTTTGAAAAGATAAAGGAAAACATCCAAGATATGTTTTTATATAAACGAGGCAGAAAAAGATGGATAACCTTTCTATTTCTACTTTCTAAGCAGTCAATTTTTCAACTCAAAAAAAGTATGTTCCACTTTTTTTTTATTTGCTAGGAGGCTATTTAAGATGCGTCAGAGTAGTTATAGGTACTCGTTGTGCAGAGTGGAAAACAAGAAAAGTGGGGGCAGAGCTAGAATGAATGGTTGAGTATGTCACAAAGAGATTACAGAAAATATCTGATATGAAAAAAAAGAACATTGTGATTTGTTTTAATGATGTCATTCAATTGAGGCAATATGAATTAATAAAGATAAGGCATTATTACAGCAGACTAAAAAGAGACAACCATTTGCAAAGAGTTGTCTCTTTGTGAATTCAATGTCTTTGTAAATCCAATGTTGTCTTATGCAACAATTAATTAGAAAATGACTTTAAATTTTTTTCCAATTAAGAAAATTTTAAATTAAAGAGCAGCTTGGCATAGCACATTGGTGGGAAACCGCTTACCCAGTGGGACATGTATAATCACAATGTAGCTCTGATTTCCAGACCAACAACTTTAGACACTTGGCACATCAAGTTATAAAGAGAATCAAGTGACACCCTGATGCAAAACAAACTAGTACAGGAAAATAATCACGTCATGCACAAATAAGCACAGAAATCTACTATAATACACAGCTCTTAATTTATTTCATTCATTTGTTATACTGTCATAAGTTGCATAAACAAACATGAAAGAATTCATGAGTTGTTCCTTAATTGACACCAATTTGACTCATATGTTCTTCAAAGCATGTCTTTGGGACATTTTATATTCCCTAATCTATACCTGCTGGATTACTTGTAGAGAGAAAAATAAAAAAATCTTTAAAAGGCATCATAACACAAATTGGTCGCAATAAAAAACAAATAAGAAACACAAATTTAATGCAGTACAACTGAAACTCTTATCCTCACTTGCAGTTCTTGCTACAATAAAGTCACCTAAATTAATGGTGCTTCCCTATTTCATCTGGTAATGTATTTGCATTTAAATTAGCTTTAAGCTACATAGTTCATGCTGTTATGCAATGTAGTCAATTTAGGGCCCACCATGCTTGATGTTTTGCCAGAGCATTGGCTTTCTCTGAACGTGACAGGAATGAGGTGGAATTCATGAGTTGGACCCAAATGCAGATAATGATCCAAAAACAAATTAAATAAGTCAAAAAACAATATGAAAACACATTGATAAATGAAGCATCATCACAGCCAAAAGACAGACTCAACCTATTCAAAAACCATTAATGATGGGGTTTTTAAAGAGGAATCAGGGTAAGTTTCATATGAGCTACTAAAATAAATTATATGATATATCCAATGTCCAATATCCAACAACTCTCATCACCATAAGGTATGAATAGATCAAACATTTTATTCTTGGAATATTTACTTTTTTTTTCTGACCATTACATTAAATAACCTATGTTTTTAGAGTGTGACGTATTGTGGCTTATGCATATTTCATCAATTTTAAAACCTGGTGCAACACAGAACTTTTTTCTTCTCTCCCATCAAATAAATCACTATAATTTCAGATTTTTTTTATCTCTATACATTTCATAAATTGCAGTGGAGGTAATTACTTGTTTGGATGTTTTTGCCAAATTCTTTACTCAAAACTTTCAAAGCATAACACTCTTTTGAGAACACAACTTAAGCTCTCTTCATCTTATTCTCTTGACAATTTCTTCAGCATCTTCAAGTAAAAGCAACATATGATTTCCCAAAACAGACTTTCAGGCACGGTAGGGAATCTACTCAGAAAAAAAAAAAAAAATGTTTTTCTACATTACATCTTTGAGCTCCCTATAATATAGAACTGATATATTGGCGAAACACTGAGCTCTAGCCACTGCCATTTAGAAAGTTCAGAGGCTTAATCTCAAGTCTAGGCAGAAATGGAATGAAATCAAATACTGCAGAAATAAACAAGTTGGCAGAGGTATACTACAAAGGAGGACACATTTGTCTATAAAAAGCTGTTGTTCCAACAGAATATACAGCACATGGCAATAGTTATCTTGAAAGGAAATGGTCTGCAGTGTTTGTCATTTTCATTTCCTTGGAAAAGCACATCTTGTTCATTTATTTATTTTTGCCAGTGGACAAGCCTCAAATTTTATACACCGTCTTGCACTGCGATTTGCAGGACCATGGCATCGATTATTAATACCCAAGAGTCTCATCTGTTTTAGTTTGATGCAACATGTTGCATGTAGTTCAGGCATTCATGAATGCCAGATGCTTTATTATTAAGAACAATGTGTGTGTGTGTGTGCGTGTGCGTGTGTGTGTGTGTGTGGGGTGGGGGGTTGGGGGGCGTTAACCATGTAATAATGTATGAGTGTTATCACCTTCTATGATTGCCAGGTCATTATCTATTGTGCAGCCCTTTGGTTCCAAAACAAATAATCATTATCTTCAATGATAATGATTGTGCAGTCTGCAGACTGAAACTAATCTGTGTTAGAACAATTTGAGTCTGTGGACTTTATTCACATACAAAAAAAAAATTAATCAGTCCTCCCATAAACCCCCCCCAAAAAACAAAGAAAATAAAAGCCAAGGTAAAACCTGGTAATTGCATATTGAGTATTAACGGTTATGAGTGCCATGCCTGTAGTGCAGCCTCTGCCTCCTCCAGAGCTGGCCGTGCAGCTTCCAGCTTCTCCTCAGCAATGGCCTTGTCAGCTGAAATGCTGTCCACAATGGCTTGAGCCTTGTCCTTCACTTTCTGTACTTCGACCTTTACCCGCTCTGCCGCCTGGGCTTTTACTGTCACCTCTTTGAGAACCTGGAAGAAAAATGAGTCATATCCACGAGTATCGCCAGTGTTCACTTTTGACCACACAGCAGGGTGAAAATGAAATCTCGCACCATAACTGACTAACACACAAGTTTAAAATAATGTGTGGAACATGGTTAAAGTTACAAGCCAAGATACAAATCAAGCCATCCTGATTAAACATGGACTGTTGCAAACCTTTCAGCAGAATCACGTCACGCAAAAGCTTCAATCTTAGAGCATACTCTTAAATGTCTGCATTTCCTGTGAGAGGTTTATATCTGTTGCAACTGGGTACCCTCTTCAGGTTTTAAAAATTCATTCAAGTTTTATGTGGCACCAGAATTCCAACTTGGAAAAATATCTTGTTAAAAAGCAAAATATTTAAAAGTTAAATAACCAGATTTTTATCAGATGATGAGATTCGGGAGATTTCTGATTCTGTTATGATGAACATAAATATCAAAATTGATAAATATCAAAATGTCAAAATATCATTTAAAAAAAGAACAAGAGAGAGACAAAAACAACAAAGGGTTTTTTATCTCCATTAACACAGACAAATATTTTGGATTTTATCACCGATAATGCATGCACACACACAGGGTACAAACAGAATTTCCCAAAGTAAACATTTACTTAAAAAATGGAAATGAATTCATAGGTTCTCTTCCAGCTGTCAGAAAAAAGACCTCTTTGAGAACCTAAAACAGAAACCACTCAGATGTAGGCAAAACGAATCTGCTTACCGTATCGGCCTTGTCATTGGCAACCTGTAGCTCTTTTTCTTTCACCTCCAGCTCCTTGCTCAGAGCTGCTACTGATTCTGATGCCTCTTTCAGCTTTTTCAGGCCAGTGTTCATCCTATACAGTAAAAACAGTCATTCAGATTTCTTGTAAATTCTGAAAATTTGTAGCATGAAGGTTATGGTGGTGTGGATAGAAAGCCATCTAGTATAAACCTGAAATTCAGCACAAATGACTGCATTTGTATTGTAGTTGTAAAGCTTTAGGCTGCCCCAAATGACTTCCTGTTTGAATCAATCTCTGTTTAGCACCAGGTAATTGAAATACTTTGGCATTACACAGATATTTCATCTTTCGGGTCATGAGTCAGATGTTTTTTTTTTTTTATGTCAAGGTAGCTCCCTTCAGCAGCTGCTACAACATATCAGAGGTTCTTGGGTAAGTAATTGTTAACGAAAAGATTTTACGTTGTTTTCATGTGTGGAATCTCTTTCAGTATTTGATGCACTTCATTTGGTTTTTAGATGAAATTAAGTATGAAATAAGATCTGGTAAATGAGCATGATTTACCAAAGAAAAATTTATTTCTAACCCAAAATGTGACCCTATCATGTTGAATATTAAACTCGAAATGATTGCAGTTTGAAATACGCTGAATATTAGTTTACGTATGACTACAGTAGTGAAATAAGTTATAACTGAATTATGATATACAGTAAACAAGAATCGTTGTTACTGCTTGAGGTTACACATAGATCACATTTGTTATTATGCATGGGCACTTTATTAACACCATATTTCATTTACCTGTTGGCCAGTGTCTGGACTTCAGATCTCTTCTCCTTATAGATCGTCTTGTAGCCTTGAACGAAGGACAGGTAGGACTTGGGTGTGACATGGGTGGATCGCCGGTATCTAGGTTCAGTTAAGATCGCATTAGAATAAATTTATGACATATTAAGAAGTTGCAAATCTCAAATTTTTAATTTACCTATTAAGCATCTTCTTCAACTTGAATGCATAGTAAAAAAACTAGCATATTATATTATCTTTTTTTTAAACAAAAAGCTCAATTGTAAGCCAAAAATTACAGTCATCTCTTCATGCACTCTTACATTAACTATTTGGGAGAAAGGAGTAGAATAACAAAATTATTGTTGTATGCTTATCTGATATTAAAATTTGGTTGAAAATTTACAAGAGACCAAAAGCGAAGACAAATGAAATCAGTAAGAGGCAAATATTTTAAAAGCATTTAGTAAGTGTGTTGCTTAATGTAAGTTTTTGTATGTTTAATGTGCTTTTTTTATGTCATGTAATGTTCCAAGCTTAAACATCCCAGTGTTGAAATGTTGTACCTCTGAAAATACTCCACACACTTTTCTGCAACACCATCCTGGAAGGAGCCCATGCACTGGACTACCTGCTGTTTGATCTGCGGTGAGCACTCAATATCATACGCAGACAGGAAGTGCTCTGAAACTGAATGGCAGAATGCACATGGAAAAAAAAAAAGTGTGAATAAATCAGAATAAAACATAAAAAGGAATAACAAAAGCCGACATGCCAACACATAAATGTAGCTCTAAAATTCAAACTTTAAGACGGGCTGTGTCTAACAGCTGGGATGAGTTTCAATTAACTTTTCCCCATTGTTTGACATATCAGCAGAGCTGGATTTGTGAGTGAGTCAACAATTTACAGAAAGAAGATTTAAAATGTGACACTCCGTTTTCGGTTTCCTTAAAAAAAGTTGGTGTAATTGGTTGTAGTCGTTCCCCAAAGGTGTCAAAATTTTCTGTTTTTAATGCACCTTAGTTTTGGTGGTAAGGATCAATGAGACGTCTGCATGCTATATCCGGTATCATCTTTACTCTGATCTTAAAACGCTTCTAAAGGCTGACAATCCAACTCCAACTCTGTGGTTCAAGCACTCTTTTGAACCTTATAGACTTCACCTTCACTTTACTTACACTGTCCCCATAAACTTCAGTTTCTTTTATAGATTTTATCCATTTTATTTATTTACCATTTTATAAAGGGGTTTGCCAGCGTTGGTGGTACTTGTTCATTCTCTTTGAAAATGATAGGCATAGAGACTACTTTAAATACAGAAAAACAAATATTGACAAGTGGTCCAAATATTTATAAAGCTTTGACATAAAGTCAAAGCTCACCAAGTTTTAGAAATCATAAAAATACCAGTATGTTCAAAGCAGTGAATGCAATGAAACACTATGTATATCTAAACTAACAAATGCTACCAACAAATGATATCAATTCACACCGTAATGAGACGTCACCCTTATGATGTACCTGCAACAAGTGCATCTTTTGGCCAGCGGCTAAACCAGTCCATGGTGCAGCCAGATATCAGTGCTGGAAACTTCAATGCCCTGTTGCGAAACTTTTCTCCAACGGGTGAAAAGCACAAAACAACATGGAGATTGTGACGGACCCGTGACATGAAGTACTCGTACAGGTTTTCATTGGTCAGTGGTCGCTTTGGAAACTCTCGCCGCATAACAGGAATTAGATCACTGAGGATTTCATCCATCTCATCACGAGCGAACAAATTGGACACCTAAAGATAAAAAATATACACTTGTTTTATTAAATTAGCAATAATGCAAGTTCATAACAGAGTTGCATATCTCTATTGCAGAATTGTAATAATTGTTCATCCAATCTTAAAAAAAATTCATGTGTATGAAAAGGGAAATTTTTTGTTTTGTTCTATTTAACTACAGGATGCATTTCAACTTATTACATAAAAAAAGTCTGAAATTAGGATAATGTATTCACTTTGTCAAAGCAAATTATTGTTTCCATTTACCCAGAGAACCTCCAAAAAGCAACATTGTTTTAATTTTTAAAAAATTGATAGATCGGGCAGTGTAATTCCAAAATAACATGCTAATTTCAAGCATTATGTCCACAATTGTAAGCCGCCAGAAGAGACATGCGACGGGGGCGTCTCTGTCTGACCTGGTTGACCACTCTCTCAAATGGAGCTTATTTTTCCATTTAGTTTCTTATCTCCCAAGAATCAGTGCAACACAGTCTACTCTCCACAAAACACAAACCTGTTATTGATAAACTGTGCCCAGTCACAATCCCTCCTATTTCATGGTCCCCCCTTCAATTTACCTCCCCTGTTAAAGCATCTGCTGCTCAAATTTCAATTCAGAAAGAGGCAGAGAAAGAGTCAAAGAGAAGAAGAAGGAAGAAAATAAGGACACTTGTGCTATCATGGGGAGGCAGGAGGAGCATCTTAACTCAGCAAAGTTATGAACAGGAATCAAATGAACAGTACAGAACATCTGATGAAAAAAAGCTATTTGAAATAATAGAAAAGTTCAAGCTGTTGGGAAAATTATTGGAGGTGAAGGAAAACATTGAGCGTTTCATGTTTGTGATTCCAACCTCTCCAGATGATAAGACATTGTTCATGTACTCCAGATAGGACTCATCTTTGATTTCGTTGTCGGTAAAGATGAAGCTGACACCTTTCCCCTGCTGACCAGCTGTTTTGTACAAGTTTTTAAGATCATCCAGCAAGTTAGTGGTGTTATAGGAGCTGCAACATTTAAGAAAATGCAAAATTTTTGTTAGTCAAAATTTCAGAGTAAAGGACTTGCAGCAGACTTCTTCAAATTAATTTTATATAAAAATGTGAGGAAACCTCAAATTTCAGCCCTTATTACTAGTTGATTGTCCGTGCATTAGGGACTACTGGAGTAAACTTTGTTGCTTGTAAAAAAATATATCTCTACTGGTGCATAGACAAGCATCAAAAGGAGTGATTAGCGAAAACATGGCACTTTTTTCTATTCAGTTTACGACACAGACATTTAATTTAGACATTTAGAAAAATACCTACAAAAGAAAGTAGCATTTTCTAAATACTTCTTGCACAGAAAATTTTACCTTTTTAGTAGTATGGAATTTACAAAGTAACACAAAGGAAAAACAAGATGATATTTGTGATCATTGATGATAATTGTTGTACTTACTGTTTTATATTTAATACATTTATTGACACGGTATGTAAATACATTTTGCATTTACATAATTATTAACTTAATTTGTGTTGCTGAGTTCATTTTAACTTATTTTTTGTCAATGTATAACCCTTTGTTGGTGGGTGAGTGGGAGAACCACAAGTGTTATCCTTAGGTATAACACCTTCAAATGCGAAGCGGACTTTATAATTAACATGAGAGCAAAATAACATTGCCATGATATTAACCTGTCTGCTACTCAAATCTGTCATAACAAATAATCAAGAACAAACTGTTCTGAAGAATTAACGGAGTCATAATTTAAAGATGCAAAAAGCTAAATAAATTTTCCATTTAAAACAGATTTCACGTTACCAGACTAAATAAATGTGTATGGGTCTTTTGTATGCAAGAGAAAAGAGTAAGCAGAAGAAAATAAATAAATAATGTATACATGCAGCTGAAGTGCCTGTTTCCCCTGGAGATACTTTGGCAAGTCAAAAGGAGAAAAAAAGGCTCATTCATATTAATACCAACCACCAAACCCAGTTAGAGACTTAGCCAGAGGGAAATATGATGACCACAAGTGCCCACGGGGAACATGTGGAAAAACCTTTGACAGCCGCGGACAGTAACAAAGAGAGTGAGATAAAAATAACACAATATTTATTGAGAACAGGAAAATGGAAAAAAAGAAAGTTAATAAAATAGAAGGTTGTTCTTTTCTCATAAATAAGTACCAACAGCAGATGAAGAAGGATAGGAAGGATAAACAATTGAAATAATCAGATTTCAATTGTTTTTATCACTATTCAAAAACTAAACTCAGAGGTTACCTCAGACAAAACAGATTTTTCAACTTTCTCATGCCACAGATGTTGGAAATGAATACTGAAATTGCGATAATGAGTGCGAGCGTTACCGTGTGAGGGTTATCTGGAAGGTTTTGTATCCAGCTATGAATGAGGCCAATCTGATCAGGCTCTGTTTGCCAGAACCTCCAACACCCACCAACAAGGCATTACCTCCTGGTGTCCGAATTATTCTTGATACCTGCGCACATAAACCATATGTAAACATGCAAAATAAAGATGACATGCAAGTAAAGTCATATTCAATAAGTTAAAATATTATTGATGAGCTCATTTATTTCAGTAACTCAATTCACTCAGTGAAACGCATTACATACAAGACTATTTGAGAAATTCTTCTTATAATCAGAAAAATATAATTATTCTATTACAACTAATGAAAACCAAGACATTTAATTTCTCAGGAGATTGTAACATTACTTCAGACCAATAAAAAATAAAAATAAAAATTGTTTTTTATTACAGGAATGTGGGGATAAAGACAGTGTGTTTAATACCGGAACACATGTTGCTGTTTTCAAAAGGTATTTTTATTCTGACAAACAACCCTCATCGGTGTGCATATTCTAATTTATTCAACATGATTGTATATCACAGTGGTAGGGATCTATTGAGAAATCTGTTGCTGAGCCCGTATATGAGATCCTTATGGAAATTTGTGCCATCAGTGAAACATTCAAAAGTATAAAAAAAGAAAACAAAAAACAAAACAAAAAGAAGAATAAGAAAAAAAAAGGGTAAATGAAATGTAAAAAGCTTTTCAACAGAGACATGGGCTTGCTTAAGCAAGAAGAGAGACAAAAGTGGATAACAGGAAAGCCAAATTTATTACAGCAAAACAGCTTTGCTTTATTCTTAAAGCTTTTAAACCGCATGTCATGAACATGCTAAATTTAAAAATCTGAGAGTTGGGGAAAGTTTCAATATTCTCTAGGATATTTACAGTTATACTGCTCACTTCATTTATAAGGGTTAGCTGTTTACTCATGCTAATCCCTAATATGTAATTTCTGACCTACGCAAGCATTTTGCTTTTAAGTAAATGAAGGAAAATTAAATAAATAAATAAATAAAGGGAATTCATGTTAAGCCTGTTTAACAGGTCTTACATCAAACCTGTTCCTAATATAAACAACTAACCTTTGTACGCAACACAAAATTCCTCATTGTGGCTGTAAATTAGCCTTCACGTAAAATATACAGGTTTAAATGATGGTGTAGGGGTCACGTTTGGATAGTGTTTGAAATTGTGCAAAAAAAGCAATGATCTATGTGTGACTATGTTCACCACATAACGGTTGATAATATACCTTGATCAGATGTGTCATCGCATCCTGAAAGAAGACCATGTCCATGCCAGTACCCCTGATGCTCTCATTATAATGACACAGGAACATATTTAGACGCTCCTTTAAACTCTCAAATGACTCAATAGGCTCATACACTTTGGGTAAATCAAAGTCTGAATCTTCTGGTTCCTCCCCTGTGAGAAAATAGTTTCAAAACAATACAATTAAATGTCAAAGACAGAATATGGGAAATATGCCCTAAAAAAATAATGGCACGTTCTCCTGCTTCTTCAGTACCTGTAGCTTCTGGTGCATCTCTTAAGAAGTCGACAAAGTATCTGTCTACTCCAAAATCCACCGTATTCCCGAGCTCCTCCCCCAACTCGTCTCCCACCAGCTTTGCCAGAGTTTGGTCAAACCACTCAACGTCATCAGGCATTGTGAATCTATCAGCTATCACACGTTTGCACTCGTGCTTCCACAGAGCCAGCAACACCTGGGAAATTATTGTTTTCCGTGAAGACAGAAGGTTAGCAAAGATTACTCAAATCAACTGCAAGAAAATAAAAAAAATGAAAAATAGGAGCAAAGTCAAACTGGGACATGTCTTTGAAAGGAAGGAACTGCTTTAGTCCAAAATGAGTTTGTGTATTAACTTAGAAACAAGTACCAGCCCCTGTATTCTGGTTGGTTTGTTTTGTTGACTGAATGTTATGAGTTTTGCCCCAGAGCAATCTGAGTTTGGCTGCGAGCCACAGCAGGGATGTAGGACAGTCTGAGCTAGAGTATAAATTTGACTGTGTTCAATTATTCAGTAAGGCCACATACTAATGTAGAGTGGGCCACCTCAGCAAGAACTGAATTTTAAATGCAGATATTTCTTTTTTCTGTTTAATCCATCCCTACCAAGAGACGCTCGTATGTCTCTCTAGTATTGTGAATATTTCATCTAATAGTATATCATGTCGTTTTACTGCCACTCTATATCTTTAGAGGGGATTTAAAATAGTTCTTTTTCACAGACTTCTGAATAAATCAAACCTCTGCACAGGGGCATGATGAATATACTTTACATCTAAACATGATATAAAAATCTAATTGTTAACAAGAACAGCTAGGAAGACGCAACATAAAATCCACCTCACCTGGACCGAGCTGACTACCTCGGCGGTAGATGTAAGCATCCCCTGCCATACCCTGGACAGGTCTCTCAGATTGAAGATGTAGTGAAACTTTGCAGGAGTCGGAAGCATCTTAAGCTTTGTGATCTGCCAGAGACGTCGGGTTAGAGACACCAAGCGATGCACGGTGCTCTGAACCTCGTCGCTGAACTCTCGCCGAGTGCAGAAGTAACCCTCGCCAATCACACCTGTGCAATAAGGGAACCGATTGTGGTATTATTATACATTCTTTTCAAGGATACAGGATCTAGAATGTGTTAGACCCCAAATCTTTTTTTTTTAACCAGTTTATTACGGTGTCAAAAAAATCTAAACATAAATCATTTTGAAATGACATCTCTGAAGCTTTTCACACCGTTTTACTAACCAAATATCTTATCGATGGAGGCATTGGAGGGAAGTGTGCAGTTAAAGACAGAGAACTGCCTTTTCAGCCTCTGTGGAATGTCATTGCGCCCTCCTCCTGGATGAATCATGGCTGCCAGGAACTGAACGTCAACAATATTGGTGAACTCTCCCGGCTTCTCCAGGTTGAAGAAGCCATTCTGCTCCATCAGCTGTCTGACAATCTCATTGGTCACCTAGGTACAAAAAAAGCAAAGAAGATATTACAAATTAAAACTTTATCATGAAGATTAAATGTTTGGATAGAGCCATTTCTGGAGTGATTGCTAACCTGGTCTCCCCATTCATTGATGACAGGCATGTTAATATCATCTATAAAGATTGACATTTTCTTCCCAGCAGGAGGACCATAGGTCGTCCCCATCCTCTTGTCCACGAAGCTCTCAACCGTTCTCTACAAAATAAGCCAAGGTTACTAGGGAATGTTACTAAAGACGAAGACACAAATGGAGGCGAGTGCTGACACAAAAGCAAAGTTGTTGTTTTTTTTATTCTAGAAAATGAAAATGTAATGAAGCAGTAAGTTATATTTCTATTAAGCTGTTGAAGTCTATTTTTGAAGCTATTTACCTGGAACATGAGAGGTGTAGTAGCAGAAGAGAAGTTGAGACTTTTCCCAATGTGGCTCTCAGGGTCATAATTTGACATGTAGCCTTTGATCATGACTGTCTTGGCTGTTCCTTGCTCTCCAATCAGCAAAACAGCCTTTGAAAACATTTGCATTTGAAATTAGTTTCAAATCCCCTTGAGGGAAATATCTCAATAAGAACATGCAACAATGCAAATGATGTGGAGAAGAGGCATTTACTGTCTGTTTTCACTGAGCAAACCAATCGTTTAATTTGATGACTCTGTCCTGATGTCGGTTTTGATACAGTGAGCTACTGTAGAAAACAGACATGCTTTTCGTGGGTTTGACTTGTGATTTATTTTTCACATTTTAAAGTCAAATGTTCTAGTTGCTTCTATCCTCTCCTGAGGACATTAGCATAAGCTCAATGTGCTCAGGAATAGATAAAAACATGCATTGGTTTGCAGAAATTTGATATTAAAATGAGGCTGACTAAAATTAAAGAGAAAAATTAATCTAATCCTGAGGTGTTTAGTTCCAAACACACCCAGAGGGAAGAAAAACAACAATCCAAATGAAAAAATAATTGTTTCTAATAAAATCACAGTCGATACAGTTGTTGGCATCTCTGCTTTTAATATTTTATTTAGCTGTCTATTGGCAACAAGGCAGCACATAGTTCTCTTTTATGACATATTGACAATGTTGCATCATATAGAGAATTTCTATTTATCCAATCTCTCTAGGCAGTCCAGATTCTTGGCTTCACTGTGCCCTCTTCTCTTCTTTAATATCTATTCGGTTTTCCCCCAACTGAATAAATAGAGTCAAATCTGTGATTTGATCTTTCCACACTTTTCAGAATAATTAAGCTATTCTGTGTCTCTATTTTAAGGTTTTCACACATCTTCAGCAGGGGTGCTAATAAATGTGGCTCACACGGCTTGTGCTAAACATTTCTGCCCACAGTTGTCTCTTCATCTTGTATCACATCAAAAACAAATGAAAAAAAAAACATATGCTGATGGATGAACAACCTACAGACAAATACAGTATATTGCATCTGACATTTCAGATTAGTCTTGAGGTGAAAGCTTGTTGCACACAGATATTTATCGTTTGTCGTTTTTTCTTTTTTTTTACCTTGCCTTGCTTTGCAATAGTCTGAATCAGGAAGTCTGTTCTAACATTGTCGACATTGGGGACCAAAATAGAGCTGTACTCTGGGGTGACTTCAGATGGATAAAAGTATTCTTCCACCCTGGTGTTCCAGTGAACCCAGTGGCCTGGAAAGACACACATTTTTAGAGAGAAATTATATGTGAAAATAAGCACTGAAGATGAGGAATATATTTTAAATACATCTTTTAAACATGTAATTTTATCATATGGGATAAAATTGTTGAGCTTTTGTTTTTACCTCTCTTGCTATTCTCCTCACTGTACATGATACCAGGTATGTCACTGTTCCCAATATCTTAAACTTTTTAATTAATAGTCTGACAAAGTTCTTGCTAACTGGTTGCTAACTTAAAAAAAACAAAAAACAAAACAGAACAGAACATCAAACGTATTTTCTAGCCTTTAAAAAAAAAAAAAAACAGCGTGTGAATTTCCTGACATCTGATTCCAAATATGTGTTTATACTTATATAATTACCTTCTGATGTTACATAGTAGTCAAACATGGTGTTGTCACTGGGTGAAGGAATGTCTGGCAAATTTAAACAGATTCTGTCATTTCCCCTTAGCCAGGACTCCATCTTCCTTCTGTCCTCCAGCTCAAGTAAAGCCCCGCAGCTCCACATGAGGGCAAAGACGTAAAGTCGCTCCAGGTGCTCCAAAGATAACTCACTACAGTGTTCCTGAATAGTGAAAATGTTCTTGAAAAAACGTTGCACAAGTGACTTTCACATCAAAAAGGTTAAAATTGTAAAATAATAATAAAAGAAGGGACAAATGTGTTGCTTTTATCTGTATTTTTACTCACACGTTTTCTACAGTTTGTTGCGTTTTAAACTTCTTTTACCATGGATTTTATTCATTTTCTTGACTTAGTCTTATGCCAAATAGTTCCTAACATAAAGACGACATTATGTACAGGAATGCTGGTTAACTGCCTAATTTAAAAAGGAAATACTGAACTGTCCCTCGGTTTGTTTGCTTCATTTCATACCACTGGGAAATGAAGCAAACATTTGCCTGTAAAAAATTTTTTTCCTTCATTTGCAAACATTTCACTGACTATGAAAAGCTAAAAAGTGAAAATGACCATTAAAAATTAAGGTAGGAACATATCTCATTAATTAAGAAAAAACATGTTAAGCAGATGGCAGTAGTACACTTCATGCATTGGTTAGTCATAGTGCCCTGCTTTATTGTAAAAAGGAGTCCTAAACAAACAAGCCACTGCCATCTGGTGATTGAACTACTTCGAAAGCAATACAGAAATGGCACAGGTTTCCGTTTCAGTTTAGACAAAAATTGAGCCGTTTATGTTAATCATTTGTGCTAAACAAAGTGGAAATCTATAATCTAGAGTGAAGAGTGCCCTCGGGAGCATGGTTGGTAAACACAAGCCTAATGTTAATTTGATAATGAAAATAAATCATTATCAAGTGTGCCATACTGTTTATTATTAAGGAATTGTTACATTTTTTGACGTTACTGCTCAATAAAAGATCTAAATATGGGATGCTAAGCATATGATTAATTTAAGTTTTGCTGAAAGATGGTCGTCTAGGGCAAAAGGTAAATTTGAGCTGAGTGATTTCTCCAAGGATTTCTCCAAAACGAACAGATGGCAGAGAATCAACAATTTTTAAGGTGAACTTAAGAAGCTTATCTAGTTTTATGTTTATACCGCTCTTCTGTTTTCTCTTACCAGTATAAAAAAAATTATGCTACCCATTATTCCTGCATGAAGATAAGTGTGGCTTTCTTCACATTTTCTATTAGGTTTGTGTTAAAAACGTTTCATCTTAGTTTCATCACATTGGAACATTCAGTAATGAAGATGTTGTTTGTCTGAGTATTGCCACTTCTGCAGATATTTCATCATAGATTCTCAGATCTGCGGTTTAACATAATCTTCTCTCAAGTCCTCAGGCGGTTCTGTCCCACTGGTGGTTTATCTTTTTGTTCCTAAAAAAAAAAGCTGAATTTCTTTCTTTTATTTTTCATCCGACTGCTTGAAAATTATCTTTACTACAAGTAAATCATCTAACTGGGGTTAGATGGTTTCTGTGACTTAGCTGTTGAGCTTTAACAGAAACTTAAAAATATGTACATTGTGGTTATATTTTAAAATGTATATTACCTTTGGGGGAATAAGTCCCTGCAGCATGTTTATGCATTGCATGATGACAAAGGCCTCCAACATTTCCATCTTGAACTCCAATGACTGCAAGCTGAAGCGGTACAGCTCAGAGAAGGAAGAAGAGAACAGCTTTCTCAGTACCTTTGTCTCCTGCGGAGAGCGTTTCTTCAACCAACCCTGGTAGGAGTAAACACATAGATATGAGTGGTTGACATTGTAGAAATTTGAAAATTGTTATTCATATTAGCTCAAAAATGTCAGTGTATACACTTTGGATAAATATGCCCTTAACTGTTTATAAAACTGTTGTCTGATTTTATTTTTGTGCCAAAATTTAAAAAGTGCAGCTCCAAAAGCTGGTTTGTATAAGCCATGCAGCACACTTTCTACACTCAGTCACTTTTTTAGGTAAACGCTCGCAGTACTGGCCTGGAACCTGTTTGGTCCTCAGAACTGCCTTAATTATTTGTGGTATAGATCCTATGAAGAATCAGAAAACAATCCTGAGTAATTTGGATCTATATTAAACATGACAGCATCAAGCAGTTGCAGCAGATTTGTTGACTGCATCTCCATGGTGTGAAAGGTGTGCTGTAACGAGTGGCTATTTGAGCTACAATTGCCTTTCTATCATCTTAAAGATCTGATATGTCTAATCTGAAATTCTACAATCATTCAGTAGAAAGGGTTTAAGTTGCTTTGGAAAATACAATTCAAGATAAATAATTTACCTCCAGAATGGGGCTCCAGCTGAGAACTGAGGAGCTCATGAACACCATGCCATTACGTGACACGGTGGCTGGAGAAGCATTGTCAATGTTATGTGGCTCAAAAACCACCTTGCAGTTGGGCGCCATCGGTATGCGGTCTCCATTTGCCAATGTCAGAGTTTTATTGTCGTCCAAAACAGAGTTTAAGTTTTCAATCCAAATGGCATCAACAGGTCCATCCAGTACGATCCAAATGTGCTCTCCTAAAAGAAAAATATGTGCTTGTGTGAATACAATTACATAAATAACATGTTTCACCTATTCAAAAACAAAATATCTGAGAGGCCCCAAAACCTATGGGATCTGGGGTACTACCCTGGTAAGTTCGGCCCTGCTGGTCAATTTAATTTATTTTAGGCTTTTCTTTTCTTGGACAATTTAATGCACTATCAAAGGCTCTTAGGGTACAAGGAGCAACATGGTGTTGGGGTCCTCAACCGTTTCTGAACTGTCAATAAGGGAAATTATTTTTGCATGACAAAATTTTCTGACCTTTTTTTGCTCTCAAAGTTTTCCTCCAAAGTGTAGAAAAGATGCCATCAGTCCAGTCATTCGTGGCTACATCCAGTCTTCCAAACATCTGAGGAGCAGTGATGGCTTTGGGGTTCATACGCATTTCTCTGTGCGGTTGACCACACTCTGCACGGAGAACATGCTGACCAATTACTTTTCTGTAGTTATAAAGCACTGATGGTTTCCTGTATGCTAAACTTTGAAGTAACAGGTTTTTTTGGCCACAAGAGACATGTGTGTCTCTATACAATTCAACTCATTCAGCACATCAACATGGCAATTGATTACTCATGTTACATGAATAGTTTGGAAATTTCCAAGAAAGGATATGTTAAAAAATGTAAGAATAGTTAATATAAGCAACTGGATTAAGTGCGACATCAAAGAAAGAAAAATGATGGCAGAAAAAAGTGAAAACACAAAAGTCAAAAACTTCATCAGTTAACCAGTATAGTAGGTGTTACAAAATCTCACCTGTCATAGCTTTCATCAGGGTATGTATACAGGTGGTTTTTCCTGCTCCGCTTGGTCCGAGGGCCATCATACCATGTCGAACTCTCTGGGTCTCAAACAGCTGAATAACCTTTAGCTTCCAGGGAGAATGGCAGATCAGACCTGCATCTTCAACCTGCAGCAGCAAAAAGTGAGCAATAACTTAAACTGTGTGTAGATTATGTGTTTTAGATGATGGCATTATCATTTGTTATTGTATTAAAAATTCTAATTCACTGAGAAGTTGACATTTTTGCAGCAACAATGACAAAAACTGTAATCCATGGAATACACACATTAAAAGGGAACATTTTCAGACTTAACATTTTATTGTATCTCTAAATGATTCCCCCTGTATTTAGTTTTTGTGAAGAGACTAAGTTCCTTGACACATGGCGTCATTGCATCCCTTTGGGTGCTGTAGTGTTTTGATGCCCTTAAGGATGACATGGGAAGTACAGTGGTCTTACAATTCACTCAGCCTCTTTATTCCTCCTGCCTTTAGTTTTCTTTTTCAGTGTCTTGTTTTACAATCCCATTATTCCTTTAATACTTATCTCAACTTTTTCCTTAAAAATGTTACTTTTCAGTGCCTAGAAACAAACTCCTTGCTTTGCCCTCCTACCTGTTTGTCAATGGCAACTTCTAGGTCAGGGTAGCCCACTTTATCAAGCTTGATGCCAGGAAAGAGGTCTTCAATCAAGCTCAGAAATAGGGGCTCATCTTCATCAATCTTATAAAAAAAAAAAAAACATAAAATCATCTACATTTACTCAACAGCAACAAATATTTATGTTTTGTTCATGAAAAACATTTTTTCTTAAGTTTTTTTCTCCAATGTTGTTCAAATAAAAAATAACATATTTCAGCTACTACAATATTTACTGGGTTCTTTCCAAACTGACCAGTTTGGACAGGTTCATGTCTCTCAGAACCCTCATGACAATGGTGGACTCTGTGTCAGTGGGGTTTGCCCGCTTGGCTGCCCCCAGTGTGCGCAGCACTGACAGGATGTTTCGTAGGCCAAAGTCATAGTGAACCTGAGCAATGACAAAAAACGGCTGTTATGCAGAGCAGATGTTAATTATAATCATGAGTAATAGTACCTTCAAAATTTTAAGCAGTTTCTATATTCAGTCAAGATCTTTTACCCTTCTTGAATCACATGTAAATGGCAAAATATTATGAATTAGAAAAAGATAACCAATATTGACCACATATGACAAATGTTATGTAAAGTCTTTCATTCACCTTTGGCATGGCTTGTACAACTTTTTACCTGTTTCGAAAGCTGCTCTTCACACAACTTGTAAAGCGTGAAGAATTTGCGAGCCAACTCCATGTTGTCTATAAATCCACAACTGGCCAGTTTTACTCTAATAATGATCTGGCGGTCAGGAACCATCATGGCTACAGATCGGAAGTTGATTTTTAGGTTTTCTGGAAGCTCCTGGCGACCTGCATAACCCGGGTTCTAGTTATACAGAACAAAAAGAATCCGTAAACCAAGAGTGAATAATGTTATATACATGGATATACAATAAAATATACATATATATTTCAGATCTTAATTGTAAAGACAACAACAAAAAAATTGTACGGATATAGGAACAATACAAGCATCAAAATAGGGAGCTTAATACTTACATATTGAATTACATTCTCTATGTATAGCAATGCATTTTACCATTTATAAACCCTTTAAAATTATTGGACCCTTGGTAAAGATATTCAAAAAAATCTTCAAATAAACTCATCTTTTATTGCAATAGCATGTTCTCCCAACAAAAAAAGCCCACAATTATTCTCTATTAGAAAATTGTTGAGCTTTTGTTTTTACCTCTCTTACTTCTCCTCACTGTACATGATACCAGGTATGTCAGTTCCCATTACCTTAAACTTTTTAATTAATAATCTGACAAAGTTTGATAAGGAGCAACTGTCTTATGATTTGCCTAAAACTGAATGGCATCTACTCTTCCCTTTCCCATTTTAAACATATACTAAGAGAAATTACCCTCAATGTCATGTTAATAGTGTAAATAAAAAGCTCAAATAGACCAATTAACTTAAAATACTTAAAGCACAAATTCTAAAATGGTTCAGCCACATTTATAAGATTTATTAGTGGTCCCACCTGCTGTGGTTTATAGCAATAACAAAAATGTACTCGATAGGGTGGATATGTGCCATTTTTTGGAGTGAGGTTGAGTGACTGCAATAAATTTTGAAGTTACTTTACAATTTTTTGGCACATATTTATCCAAACCACTAGTAAATGTGGAGAGCTCCATATATAACAACACACAAAGTCTTCATCATAGAGCTTATGTAATCAAGGATGAAGATACAATTTTTGAATCCCGGAAATCCAGTTTCTTCTAGCTAGTGTTCTGGCTTTTATTCCCAAAGGACACAACTTAAAGCATCTTCTTTTTTTTTACATAACTTGTCTTTGATTATTACACACACACACACACACACACACACGCACGCACACACACACACACACACACACGCACACACACACACACAGAGAAAGAGCAAGAAAGACATAAAGTTATCTTTAACCACACTAATGCTGCTGTGTTTATCTAATAAGATGTATTGAGTCTGCAAAAAAATGGTGGACCCTGTTTAAATGTGACAGAAGCTAAGACCTATTTAAAACTACTCATTTCTCATTCAGTCCCTCAGTTTGTTATTGATCGTATAATTTCAAATGAAGGCCGTGCCTCCGGGGTGGAATAAAATTTGAATTTATGCTGTTAATTCAGCTTTTAAATTATGGAATTGTTTAATTCTGGCCAACCATGCAACAATTTAAAGGGGGCATATTTTCTTTACTTTTACTGCTCAAAAGTCTTCAGCCAAATCCATAAACAAAGCTTGAATTTCAAATGTAATTTCTACATGGACTGTAGTTAAGAGAATTAACTGAAAACATGTATCACAAAACATTCCTCGTTTTGTGAAGGGATTATAAAATATATTCTAATTCTAACTTCACATCCCCTAAACCAGTTAAAAGGTAAATTATTATGGAGAGTAAAATCCACGACAATTCTTTGGAAATGCTAACAATCAGAAGTTATAGTAGCAATTTATAGCATTATTATTTGGCTTCATGCCTTACTTTATGTTCTCCCACAAAGAAGCATAGCTTGCCTTAGGGAGGGAGTTCAACAGAAAAGATCTGCCTGGACTGCAAAACAGAGCAGGATCAATACCAAGCTGGACATTGATCAAATCAGACAGATTGAAAAGGACAAAAAAGTTAGGTTAGCAGACAGCTGAGTTTGAGTAAGCCAGAGCACTATAAGAAATTTAGTCACTGATCTTTTTCAGTTGACTTGCCAGATAACGCCTTGTTGAACTGAGTCACAAGGGATCGCTGACATTATCAAGTTCGGTAGTTTTACCTACCATGGTAAGGAAGATGCCAAACTCAGGATTCATGTCAACATTGTCTCCATCAGTGAAGACAAAGTTTTTGCGGCGCTCTTTTTTGCATGTAAGAACTATTGCAATCTGCTGGGCTGCCACCGACAGAACAGGGAGGTCAATGCGATTGAATTCATCAAAGCATCCCCAAGAACCAGACTGAGCCAGACCTAGAAATAACACAGAGCTTAGTCATTCTGTTGTTATTATTAAAAGTCATTTGTAAAAAAAAATAAATAAATAAATTTGGAAACCTTTTTAACTATTACATGCATTATTCAGCTTTGTAATATTTACCCTTGAATATTCTTCCCAAGCCTCTGAAATCCATCTGGTCAGAGCAATTGAAGACCACAACATATTTGCCCAGACAGCGACCCATGTCCTTTATGGTCTCAGTCTTACCTAATAAGAAAAATAAAATAACTCACTTCCAAAAATTGAAATACACAAGAGGGTTCACAAGTATTTATGCCATTTGACATTATTCACGTTTTGTGAACTTACAACCAAAAACTTCTATGTATTTCATTGTTTTTTGTGCTCAACCAACTCAAAGTTGAGCAAAAAAAGTGATGCTTTTACAAATAGTTTGCCTGAAAAGGTGTAATTAAAAAAAAAAAAAACTGTAAAAGACGGCAAAAGAAAACTGTTTTGTGTCATTTTTATGTCAAACTGTTGCAATGACTATGTTCTATCGAAGACTATTGAATCTGTTCTCTATGTGTCTCAGTCTGACTGCACTGAGCCCTCCCTTGTGTCTGTGAAGTCTTTCTGCACTTTATATATATGTATACAGAAGGTCTCCTTTGCCAGAGCTCAAATCTCTCTTTTTGCTCACAATCCCTCAATCTCAGTTCCCTGCTCTGCTGTCTTTAACAAGTTTGAGCTTGTGACAGCGTTCTCACTACAAGTGATTGTTGGTCATTTCAAGCCCACGCAGCCTCCGGACGATACTGTCCCTAACTGACTAATTAAAAAGGTTTTACTCACAATTGCAACTCTGATTCTCAAACTGGTAAATTAGTTTGCTGTAGGGTGTGGTCCCTAGGGATTTTAAATATGCAGCAATAGAGAAGAAAACAGCACTAAATCCCACAGCTCTTACTACTTACAGGTCTATCTCCAAATTACCTTTTCTTTTGAAAGTTCTTCAAATAAATAGTGCGCAGTCAATTAATGGGCTTTCTGAAGAGAATAATTGTTTTAGAGATTTGCCCATCCTAGATTTAATTCCACTAAACCTTCCCTAAGAATAATCAAGGACCTTCCTCACTGATAACACATTGTGCAGGCTAGATCTTTGTGTTTATCACAGTGCCATGTCTGTAACCATGCTGTTATTTCAGTCTTACCTGTGCCTGCAGGACCAGCAGGAGCTCCACCCATGCTCATACCAAGAGCCTGAGCTAAGGTGATGTAACATCTGAGCAAAAAACGGCAAACACAAATATACAAGTGTCAATTTTCCCAGTAAAGAAAGCTTTTACAATCAAAAGATAATGCACACTTAAAAACACTTTTTTCTCTTCGCTTTGGTTAAAATCACTCAAATAATGATCCTCCACAGGAATGCTAAATGTCAAATATTTGCCAAAAGATAATTACAATCTACTACAAATGATCTCTAGAAATATATTTTTTAAAACTGCATAAAACAGTTTCTTTTTTTATGATCTTCTTATCCAAACCTGTTTTCTCCCATTATAAATGTACCTTTATAAACTGAAAGAGTTGAAGGAAAAATGAGGAACAGGGAGATGATGTTAACAATAAACAGTGGCTGTCACAATGAGGAAAACACTAGAGCAGAACACAAATGGGGGAAATGAATAAGATACTGGCCAAGGCAATAAAATAAAGTACCAGAAGAAATAAAAGCATCAGAGCTGCTTTGGTGCTTCCGGCCACGAGGCCCTTGTGTCACTTCTTTGGAGAGCTACTGTCAGATGTCTGCTTGTAGTTCCCTCCATGCTGCTGTCCTTTCACATCTTTGTCTCACTGTCTTGTCCCATGTTTCTTTCTGAGTCTCCTTACATTTTTCTCTGACTGTCTTTCTCTCCCGCTGTGCTTTTGGTAGTTAGTCTGGTGCTTGTTGGTGCATTACTGCCTCCCCTGCTTGGTCTAATTGCTTTCCTGTCTCTCTCTGTCAGTCACCTTGTCTGCCAGTGACAGGGGTGGTGATCACCATAAAATAATGCCCAACAGTAACCTATAATTAATTTCCCCAGTTTTCTCATTTTTAAACGGTTCAACATTTAACATGTTTAAATGATTGCAAATATTACACCACTCTTAAAAAACCTCTTGGAAGTTTTTGTTTTTTTCCCCTGATCTGTCAAAAATTATAAGAGCTTTTAGCACCACACCAAAGGTCAAACTTTTTGATTTCTGTCAACATCACTGATTGGCTGGCATATGCTATGCAAATATGTTTGCACCCTTGACAAAGATGCGTAAAAATCCTTCAGATAAATTAATAACTTACTGGAGTGACATAATTTCTCAATGAAAATTCAAGAAAAATCTAACCTTTAATTTGAAAACAATTATTCAATGGAGGAATAACTGTTTTGTACAGCACCTCTCCAATACCATTCCACAAGGTTGGAGAATATAGTTGGAGCATATCTCTTCTAATCGTCCACACTCCTTTGTCCTCTCAAATGCTTTCTTGTCGTCTGGTTATCCCGTAGTAACATGTTAGAAGATTGATGCTTTTGAGTTAGCCATGAGTTTTTATCTTTATACTTTTGTTTAACTTTTCTCTCAGTAATTGTTTTTCTCGGTCGTGCTGTCATTCACCTGTCAAACGTGACATTTGATGTCTGCTATCGACTGACAGTATGTGGATAAAAACAGATATTATGCAGCCAAAACTATCTGATGACTCCGGTTTGAATTTGTAATAGTTTTGGCTACATATCATATCTCTTAATATATTTGTGAGTGTGTGTCTCGTTTCATTTGTGTACTTTTACCTGTCAGTCAAAGGTGTAATGACAAGTCTTTCTGTGCAACCCAGGAACTCATTCTGGTAAACAAAGCATACATCGGTGATGTTGATGATCATCTTGTCTGAGTCCTCATTGAAGTAGAAACGGCACTGCTTCAGCCACTCAAAGTCAGTGGGGCTTTTGACATGCAACCGGCACTGTGAGGGTAAAGGAAACAACAAAAAGACAAAGGGATCAGACATGAAATGATAGTGAAAATGTCACAAAAAGCGAAATAAAGAAAAAACACTGTTGTAGACCTTCAGGCTTAAGGTAATGTGATGTGAGACTGGAGGAAAGGCAGGAAGCCCGAGAAAGCGTTGTGAGAAATAAATGATAAAAATAGAAAGATTCAGGGCAAAGTTGTGTGAAAGTAAATCAGAGGTAAATGAGAGGCAACAGTTATAGAGAATAATTTATTTATAACCTTTATTCGACCAAATTAAAGAACATCATCTGTGCTGCCTGGACAGTGATTGGTCATTACACCATCAGCATCCACAACAACTCTTTGATGATACTTGTAGTTATGACAACCTCTCTCTTTGCAATAAATAAAGTATTCTTTATATGAATTTGATGAATATAATTTAAGTCAGACAGATGACATGAATACATACATTAGTTTCATTCAATAAAAGTAATAAAAGAAAGTCTTAGTAAAAAAATTCAATATATCCTGTAAAACTGCAGTAATTTAGCGTGTAGTTAGCAACAATAGAAAGGCAGTCCTTTCTATGTGTTTTACCATTACCTAGAGCCATTAATAATGCCTTGCGGTATCTTGACAGAAACCTTCCTCTTTTACAGTTACATTTGGTAGACTGCCAACAGAGCCATTAGGAGTCTGAATAGACAATGTTCACGTCAGTTCTGAAGAGTTGTGGATGTCTTCAGCAATCTGTTCTAATTACACACATAGTTGAGTATACTTTATGGCCTGCCCTGTAAATGAACTGAGTTTACTTTGCTTTTATAAATCCATTATTACTCACCAGATCATCAAATATGTCCCTCTGGTGAACATGGATCGTTATGAGGGTCTCGTATTTGGTCCTCTCTACAGCTTCCAGATCTCTTGTGGTCATGTCAATTAGTGTGTTGAGCAAATCCAAGAAAAGCTGGTTGGTTTTTGACATAATGCGGCGATCATATCGGGCATTGGTAAGAGCCTCTTCAGCGTCTCTTGTCCATATCATTTGGATACCAAGCAAGCCCACCTGCACCAAGAATATTATATTCTTAAAGAAGTGCAAGTGACATAGTTAAAAAGAAAAGGAAAATCACCTTTTGTATATTTTATATAAATGTAGCGTCCTAGGGTGTGATTTTGGGGTTCAGCATTTATCTAAAAATGATTGTGCTTTAACTTACTTGAGCAGAGAAAGAGTTTAAGAATTCGATAAGCTGGAAGCCAGAGTCCTGGATGGACAGAGCAGCCTGTCGGATCACCAGGTGCAATGACCACTGGGACTCCTTCAGCAGAGCATTCAGCCACACTTCAACATTCCCTTCAGCCATGACAGGACGCTCCAGCTCCACAGTTTCCCCCTCACGCGATGACACAGCAAGAATCCGGTCATATATCTGAGACAGATGAATTATATTTCATAAAGACATGTTTTAACGCACATTTTCTCTTTATTCTCTATAATCAATTTCTATAGAATTTGTGCATTATACAAGCTGTTTTACTACATGAGTTAGTTATGAAGAATGTAGTTGTTTTCTTAACACTCTATGCATGCAAAAGCATGTAAACCTCTTTTTTTGCATACAAAAGCCTTTATTTTTTGAGGATTTATGTGCAGCACTATCCAGTGTGACCAATAACCTTCAGATGTCACATCGCTTCTAAACTGTAAAGAATCTATATGAACACTAAGAAGACTGAGGAACACGCTGGACAGGTCAGATGTAAAGATGTAGAAAGTTTAAACCAGGGTTATTTTTCAGGAAAGGCGCCTAGAATTGAGCCCTGTGGGACACCACACTGAGGAACACATTGTCACCGAGACTGGTGGAAAAAATTAACTCTGTCAAGTAGTACCCAAATCAATTTAGTGCTATAAGACTCAAAAATTTCTGTTCCTCCAGTCCGACTGCAAAGCTACGTATGTGATATACAAACAACGACAGTGTTGTGTAACAGTGGTCGGCTAGATAGAGTAATAATACAACAAAACATTCATACATGGTGCCATTATAAAACTATTTAAATCACCTTGTCGTGGAAGCGAACAGTTTTGATGTTGTCAAAGACATTGAGAAGGTGAGCCTGGATAGTGTGGGAGTCAGAGGCTTGGCCCAGAATCTCCAGCAAGGCAGGGTCAGAGACGAAGAAAAAACGTGGAAAAAGCAGTCGCTTCTTCTCCAAATAACTGCAACAACAATCCAGTTAATAAAATCACCTCCATTTTTGAACCACTCTCTTGCACAATTCAGATGTTTTGAAACATTTGCCTCCCAAACCAGCCTCCATATTAGCTGAGTAAATTGGGCTCACCCTGTAAGTGACTTCTGACAGATCTCCAGCTGCTCCAGCAGGTGAGGAAGCAGCTGGCCCATCGTCTCATCTCCAACACAGGATTGCACAACATTGGGCATTTCATGAGTGCGCATCATGATCTTCACCCAAGACTTATCAATGTTTGAGAAACGCTTTGCTTCCTAAAACAATTCATTTTAATATCATTAGCTGAGCTTACTGTAATGTTTGATAACTCGGATCAGTTGAAAAGTATGTGTGATTGAATTGAAATCATTTTTTGCAAAGTTTTTTTATGAATAGGTTATAGAAATGAACTGAATTGAACATGTAATATAGCTATTAAAGAGATATAACTGGCTAATGGTTGGTAGCTCAAAGCTTTCCAAAAGCAAAATTCTGACTGATGCATTTTACTATTTTAATGAGATTATTCACACAAAATGTCAAAGTCTATTTTTTCCACTGATTCTGAAGTAGGAGTTTTTCCTACAATAAAATACAAAAGAAAAAAAATTGGACATAACAAGAAAGAGAGAGTAAATGGACTGTACATATGACAAAAAAATAAATAAAGGTATATTTAGTCATTCTGTATTAAAATAGTTGGAACTATCACCTGGAAACAATATTTTTACCTTAGGCAGCTGTTTAGCAATGTCTCCACCTACAAACACAGCCTCCAGATAGATCCATAAATTCTGGACTGTCATCCAGTGTTCGATAATATCAGTGGTGTTAGATAGGTTCTGAACCCACTTCTGGATCTGGGCCTTAAATGGGGTGTTGTACCTGTGGGGGAAATTGAATTTGCATAAAAACCATGCAGTGTCATAGTGGTGGCTTTTTAGGTCACACCAAAATCCTCTTACGTTTCTTAAAATTATGGAGGCAGAAAATTTGTACAAAATTGTATTTAACTTGCATAAGTATTCGCAGTAACAACTTATGAGAGGTGTGAGTGACATACCGATTGCTCATGAGAGACCCCAAAATCATCAAGCTGTCCTCCATGCTGGCAATAATTTCTGATGTGCTGTCTCCTCTCAGAAGCAGCTCGCCTCTCGTCTTGAAGTTGGCAAACGTAAATGTCTTGTTGTCCCACTCAGCAATCACCTGCTTCAGTTTCTGCTCAATATCTCGCTCTTTAACAGCACTGATGCAGATATCCTTCGCGTGGAACGCCAAGATAGATGTTATGACATAAATGCAAATGAATCATCAATTAAAACACAGGATACAGTGCATGTGGTTAAAGTAAAAATCTTTACCAAGATTTTTAATTTGAAAAGATATGCAAAAGATATGCAAATATGCATCAATGCAAACATGCATTGTGATAATGCATGTTTGCATTATCACTAATGCATGTTTGCATTAGTGATTAGTTGCATTAACCCTAACCCTAAAACACTAAAAATATGTTTAAGTGTTTTATCACTAAAACATATTTAGTTTTAGTGATAAAACTAAATATGTTTTATCACTAAAACATATTTAGTGATAAATTATCATTGCTGTTAACAGGAGGAGCATCTTCATTGTTACTTTCTTTTACAGCAATAAGTAAAATATTAGATGTTTTAGATGCTGCTTTCTTGTTACTTAGAATTTTCAAATAACCAAACACCTGTAAGTCAAGACAACCTGAGCAAATTCAAAATGCAGTTTTCAGATTATTTTAAGTACTCAATAAAAGCCCTTTGTGGCCAATGCAATGGCCATAAACGGACAGATTAAGTAATGACATCATTATCCCGAACAGCTAGGCTAAGTTTTTTGGGAAGTTAAAATGTCTTAGAAGCAAAACCAATCAAATATAAATGTATTGATTGATGCAAAAAGTTACTGAATGAGTACTTTGAGTTTTTTTTGTTTTTGTTTTTTTTTTTTCTGAATACACCCACTCTAAGTTTTCTTTACATAAAAAGTAAACTTCAGCTTACCTCAATTTCTTCCTTAAACTTCAGCAGAGGAGCCTCCATAATGTTACGTAGCTTAAATGTCTCAGATTCAACCTCAAATGTGTGGCCAGTAACCTGAGAGATAAAAACAAAATAAAGAGCAGATTAAAGTTAATTTCAGCCAAACAATGCGTGTTTGATTGATCTAAATTTAAATGAAACATTTGTAGAAAAACTTGGTGCTCCATTTTTGACTAACTTCTGTGATTCTCTTCCAGTGGCGCGACATCATGGCTTTGTTAGTCATGAGTTCCAGCAGGGGGCAGCACTCGCTGAAGTCATCGATAGTTTTCTTCAGATCCAAAAACGCCTGCCACTCCTTCAGACCGCGAGGAAGCTTGCGGCATCTATTTGTTGAGCAGATTTAACATCTGTTGTGACTCACTTTGTTCATGTTATGACAAAATACAAAAGTGATCGCAAGACTACAAAGTATTTATCAATTTTAATTGCCATCACAGTTTTAGTAGGTATGAAACTATAAATGAATAAATGGTCTTGTTATTAAAGTTCAGTATAGCTTCTGCTTCAGAAGCTATACTGAAGCAGTATAGCTTCAGTATACTGCTTCAGTATACTGAAGCAGTATACTGAAGCACACGTAAATGTAAATACACATTTACGTGTGTATTTTATAGCCACACAAATAAAATACACACGTAAATAGGCTCAAAATGTTTTTGAGAACTTAAAGCAAAGAATGCAACAAGTTGGTTTTTGCAAAGTTCTTTACAATCAACACATCCACAATATAGGCAGCAAAGGTTCAGGCTCAGTAGAGAAGCATTCTCTTATGTTTTATTTGTAGTGGAACATCAGATCATTGAGAAGTTTTAGGTTCAAAGCTAAGAAAAAAAAAAGTTTAACCTTGTCTGAAAGTCTAGCAGCTCATTATTAATCCTCTCGATGTTGATGTCAGCCCAAAGGATGTCATAGTATCCATTGACTGTTTCAATGACATTGTTGTACAGGCCATAGAGCTTCTGTAGCAGGACCAGCTGTTTCTTGATCTCCAGCAGTTGAGGGTGTGGTGTAACCGGAAGTCCAAAGAGCTCCTCTCCTCCAGTAAAAGTTATGTACTTCCGGAATAGATTGTCAAATCGATTCTAAAAATGAAAAACAGCAACAAAACCTATTGTGCGACTGTCTAGCATCTTAATGTAATATTGTATAAAATGTATTCACCAGGAATGACTTGTTCAATTTCAGATATGAATTAAAACGCACAATGTTCCAAATATGTTTGCATACACACAACAAAAAGCAACCATGTTTGTCATTAATGGTCAATACAAAAAGTATTTGTGTAAATGCCATCTTTGTTTTTTAGAATTATCATGTGACTGGTTTTGTCAGTAAGTGCATCAAATATTGCCCTCCATTTCAAACTAATTCTGACACATCTACTATGTAATTTACACCCAAACAGTAAAAACAAACCTGGAACATGATCAGTCTGTCACTGGCATCCTGAGGAGCCAAACCCTCTACCATCGGCCCATCCTAGAGAGAGAGAGAAAAACGTTTAGTTCAGTTTCTACTATTGTAATGAGCAACAAGCTGAAGCCCAACAAAAAAAAAACATTTGCTGAAAAGGTAAGAAAATTAATTAGATTTTTAGGAACATCAAATCCTGGCACTTCATCAGTTCCTGATTTGATTAGTTTTTGTGTGTTGGGATAAAACATGCAATATTCACAGTGTTCAACTGCATCATGATGGAGTATGTGACTTTTGATGTGACGTCACCGTTTCAACTTTTTTCCCTGAACTAACTATATTCAAATAAATGTTCAATGCTCTGTGAGTGACTCAATTGTTCACACAGTTATTAGCCACATTAATCAGCAAGTAGGCCATGCCCCTCAGTTTCACTTTTAGTATTAAGCACCTGGGAGATCTACTCTTCAGCAGCATCATTATTATTGGGTCATTGCTCCAATATTTGAGTAGCAGCTGTGTAATCAAGCAAACCTTCACAATCTGTGGCACTTTTAAAAAAACAACCTGATCATTGAGAACAACACAGTCATTTTTTTACCTTCTCATATTCCTGATAGAAGTGTTGGCAGTCCTCCTGAAAGGTCTCGACATTGCTGACAAGTTCTTCTCGGAAGTGCGGTTGCAAGGCAACCAATTCGTTTTGCACCTCAGTTGTTCGGGACAAGAGCTTTTCCCAGGTGTAACGCAGAGTGTCCACCTTATCAACCTCCTCCTTGGCAACTGACAGACCATATTTATGAAGCATAGCATAGGACTCCTGTGAGGAGAGTAAACAAGGGGAATAGTTTTAACTAAAACAGTTTATGAACCCTGCCATAGTGACACAGTCCTTACAAATAAAACATTATTTAATCAGTGCATCTATTTGTGCAGCTCTTGATTAGCTTGCTGTATACTGTAAATAAATGCGAAAGAACAAGACCAAAGAACAACCCAAAATCAATATTGGCCACATTTGAGTAATTTTCATCCTTATTTAGAACCTACATATTTAAGCTTTTGTCTCTGAGCATATTCTAATGAAGTGCTTTTCCACAGAGTCATGTCAGAATGGTGTACGGTTTACCTCTATTGGTCCTACTTCAAAATCAATATTTATCTGATGCTCTCTAATTTCTTTGAGTGCAGCCATTGCGATGCGAATATCGTCCAGGTCTTTGATCTGCCGATTCAGTTTCTTTCCTGCTTCTTCAACAAAAGCAAAGATCTGCTCCATGTCTGCGCGATATTTCCTGTTACAATACAGCCCATAGTCCACCATCCAGTTCTTAGTTTCAGCTGTGAGGGACATCTTCAGGAATGCTTGTAAAAAACAAACAGAGTGAGCAACTAGAGCTCGGTTTAATTTTCAATGTAAAGTTGTTTGTTTTTTTTGGGGGAGGAGGCAGGTTTATACAGCTGATAACTTGATCTCACCTGTGAATAAAGCTAAGGCTCCAATAGTGATGTACTCTGGTTCAGAGTTTATTTTGAGTTCGAGATCCCGATAAAAAATTATCTGGCTCTCAAAATCTGAGAGGAAAGGGCTTCCCTGGATAAATCTGATAAATAAAATAAAAAAATCAAGAAATTTCTGTTTCAATATTTTTAACAGAACAGTAATTAAAGGTTATTCTCTAATGGAAAAATACTTTTTCAAAGTGTCTTCACGATCTTTTCTCCAGATGTGATGGTAACTGCCGAAACGATCAAGAGCAGCTTCTACTTCCTGCAAAACAAAACCAAACATGTAAAAACAACTAAATACGTGGGTAACAAGAGTTCCTGTCAATATTTCTCACGTTGATTATTTGGTTTTCTCAGCGTAAGAGTCTCTTTCTAGAAAAACTGATGCAACATACAAAACAAGCAAGCAATTTTTTTATCACAATACTACTAAGCAGGATTAAATACTGATTTGAAAAAAAAAGTGTTATAAACCTATATATACATAACACTGACTTTAATGAAAAGTTGAACTGCAACTTCATTTTGGCAAACGTCTAATATATGCATTTGCCTTTTAAATGCTTACAAAGGCGTGTAGAAAACAACTGAGATCGTTTTCTATAAGAATAAACACTGAAGACCATCTACCTTCTTAGTTGAGGTGATTGAGCTGCTGAGAACAGACACCAACTTAACTATCTCCTTGTTCTCAGATACACTCTTGTAATAATTTCTTGCTTGGAATGGAATAGCTTGAATCACCGATGCTGAAATCTCTGAGCTGGTGCCATCTGAAAAATATATGATCTTATTCATTATTAAAGAGGACGTATGCGTGAATACATCTGTGAGGAAACGTAAGACGTATGTAAACATGTTACAATGTTTTATTTTACTAATTCCATTGAGTCTGGTGTA
This sequence comes from Poecilia reticulata, assembly GCF_904066995.2. NCBI lineage: Eukaryota > Metazoa > Chordata > Actinopteri > Cyprinodontiformes > Poeciliidae > Poecilia > Poecilia reticulata. The sequence goes on from NC_088845.1 coordinate 23,642,525, forward strand.
TCTGAGGTAGAGTTAACATTTTGAAAAGTCATTTTTGATGGATTGTGTCACTTCCATCAACACATCTCTGTCTAGTCAATCACATGATTTGCTCTACGAAAGTGTGAAATAAGAAAACAATGCACATCGTAAGCTTGATAAGATGAATAAATGTCAGAATGAATCCCTGAAAAGCTGAATGGGTGAAGGTCAGTCGGGCGAGCAGAAGTCTCCTTCATACCAGTCACACTCCTGTGTGTCGTTGCTTCATCGTCTGATTCACTCTCAGAGCTGTCTTGTTTAAGAGCCGCCATCCGTCTCTCATTCATTTTTTTCTATAAAGTGAAATTAAAATAAAAGGAAATATTGCAGGGATTTCTTGGCTAACTAGGCTAGAACATCGCGAGCTACAAAAAATACATGAACAGTTTATAGTTGTTCTACATGATCACAGTCATGGTCACTTTAACGTAAACATACCTTAGAGATTCTTTCTTTGCTCCACTGACCTACTCCTTTGCTCACACTGACCACACATTCAACAGCCCTGTTTAAAGCCTGCTGGACCTCCTCCAGACCTGGAACCATAACAATGTTCGGTATAGAGAGAGTCACATTGGCTCTGAAGATTGCCGGCTGACCACTGTGTTTCCCATGGCTCAGTGCAGCACTTTCACCTACGAGGGACAGAATAGGGAAACATTACATTGAGATTTTTTTTTTTTTTTTTTATCAACAAAGCTCATTTCAAATTTATAAAACGTTTCAAAAATATGGAGATATTAGATGTGATATTTGGCTATAAACACACATGTGTAAATGTGTGTTTAAAAAATAGTCCAAGTGTGGAGGAGGCTTTGTTTCATTTGTATATATTCATGCGTGGGGAAAGCAACAACAAATAACCTTTGATAGTACCAATTATAGGATGAGATTGAAAACAAGAACTCATTATGTATGGAACAGTTAAGGTTATTATTCATACCGCTGGCATACAAATGAAAAATTGTTCCCAGTCAACCAAGAAGCTTTTTTCTGTAAATACATAAGTTATATCTCAAAAGATCAAACAATGTAAAAGTAGTACCGGTTTTGGAAAAAAAGTATTTTTGTTTTTTGGGGCGGATGGGCGTTTACCTTTTGTTTAAAAATGGCATTGACACTTCTCAAAATTCAATGGAAATTTTTTTATTGCCAATGAAGCAACCAAACTAGATCTTTGCATGTTTCCCCTACAGGTTTCCATACAATCACCCTAATCTGTAATTCCCTTCACAGATACTCTTTTGAATTTAGTCTCCTGCTGGGCCACTCCAAAATGTTTTAACTTCCAGCAAGAAGACACTAATTGGTATAAATTATAAACAGGTTTAACCCTAAATATGCCAGGAACCCTAAATATGCCAGGAGTATGAATAATTTTGGGCTTAACTGCAATAATAGTTACGATTATTAAGCTGCCATGTGTCACACAACATGCTGGATTTGCAAATGTTGGCTGTCTTTTGACGAACACAGGAACACAGCAACAGTCTACATTCTATCAAGAATATAAAAAGGCTGTTTTAGTAAAGCACAAGCTGCTAATGCAGCATGGTAATTTTTCAACATTGTAACTCCATAATTATTTTGTCTTTGTTTTAAAATACTAAAACCTTTTTTACAGCAGTAGATTTCTTTGAAATCATCCAAATAAATATGCTCTAATATATTCATGTCGTGTCTGCTTTAATTCTGTATTTTTCTTGATTTACTCTTTAAAATAAAGACCATTTATTTGAGTAGACCCACCCAAGAAATGCCCAAGCGATGAGGTATGGATGCGCTTGCGCAGCATCTCCAAGGTATTGCATATCACTTTGAGCAAAGCCTCCACATTGCGGTGGTTGAAGTAAGAAAGCAGTTCCTGTGCTTCCTCTTGCATTACTTTCATCAAATCTTTCTTCTTCCTCCTCTTCCCTAAAGGAGAGGAAGGACCTGAAGTAGCATGAGGAAGCAAAGTGTTTCTGGAGAAGGGATGGCTTTCGGAGGGGTGTTCATCTTCACCTAAACAACACATATACAGTGAACATCAACTGCAGTTGCAGGAAACGGCCTTCTGATCCAGTTATGTTCAACTGGATCATAACTGATCCAGACCTAACTTCAAAGTTAGGTCTTTTCTATCACTTTACTGAAGAACAGGGACAACAGTAGTTCAGGTTCAAGGTGATGTTTGGTCTTGCTCTCACCAGCGTTTTCTTCCACGCCCTTCACCTCCTCCTTCTGACCGTGGTCAAACTCCATCAGCATGTTGATCAGTTCATTGGTAGCCTCTTCCACGAGTGTGCTCTGAAGGTGCAGCTTCTGAGCTTGTTTTATGCACAAGTCCTACATGCACACAGCAAAATAAAAGTATAAGTCTGAGACGAAAAACAGTTCTATAGATGTGTGAGTCATGGGGCTCTTCAACAGTTTGCTTTAGAAAACTGCATAAATCTTTACAATTTTAACACAAGTGAGCTACAAAAGCTACATGGTAGGTTCACTGTGCAAAAACAATTTGTGACAGAAATGTCATCCATTCATGTCTATTTACCCTGGTGGTCTTCACAAATTCTTCACAGGTGACAGGTTGGTCTTCTGGCAGGACACACAATGTGGCTGCACTCATCTCCTGCAGTACAGCATCTATTCTAAACTCCACCAAGTCATTCACTCTGTCTATTAACAGCTCCAAATCAGCTGGGGATGAAGTTGAATCAGAAAGAAATATATGAATCAAAGATCACGATTTGGGAGCACTGGGGTTATACCAAAGATAAAACAGCTGAAAACAGACAACAGGAGAATATAGTATGTTTAAGTTGCTTGTGTGTACACAAAGAGTCAATTAATTAAAATTTTACAACAGGCTGCCAGTGCTGACTTGCAAGATGTCTTATGTGTCAGCAAATGAGGCATCGATCTGGCTGGACTTTCCGTTTAATTTTTGCTTACCCAGTGCTTTGTCAATGCGGCTTAGATACTTGTCTATGCTCAGAGACGTCCAGCTGAGGAAGGTCAAACCTGGCTGAATACTCTCATCCACCTATGAAATAAACGGCAAATGCTATTTAATTTATTTATTTTTTTACCAAACTGTGGATTTATTCATTTCATTTCAAAAACAATACCACAATGTGTCAATGACTTATCCCAGAAAAAGGTGAAAATCATTTTTGATCTATTGGAAGTAGGTTAATAAAAGGCACTTCCTCTGGTAAGCTGTACTTAGTGGCATAGACTGTTTTTTGTTTTTTTTAATGATTTTTTTTAATGATTTTTTTTTCCCCCCCCAAAAAAATCATATTAATAAAAGGAAAACTGTGTTATAATTCGTGTTATATGCATTTGTTGAAATGCACAGCTGGAACCTGACTACAGTAATTATTTAAATACAATGCGTCACAAGACTGAAGGATGAGCTACAAAAATTAGAAAGCCGTAATCTATCTACACAGATCAAAACACGACGATTTAAGATGCAAATTTTCTGCTTTGCTTCTGATTACAGAAAGAAACGTCTATGTATTACCTCCACCAGAAATTCATAATTGGCCAACAAAATGTTTACACAACAGCTCTAATCAGCCTTTCTCATGCTACTCTGATTGGTATTAGTTTCTGTAAAACTAACATTGATTTAATGGGCCTGAATGTCAAGCAGGCTGATCAATTCAGTGTTATCCTAAATACCTATTCATCTAAGTTCAGAAAAAGTCTGGAGTTTGGTTTTCTAAGTCTGAAACATGGGCGTTTACAGGCCTGATAACCACTGAAATTATTTTACACTATTCAGCTTACTGTCAATGAAACATCTCACCTTAGCAACATGTGGCAAGGACAGCTGTTCAAATACAGGTTGAATCTTGGATCGCACTCTGGTGTTTTCACTCAACATTAGCTGTGAAAAAAAAATATTTTCATATTTTTGGCATGGTAAAAAACAATATTAAAATTCTGAAATTGAAAATCTACAAATGGATATAAAATTTATGCTTTTTGTGATTGGTTTTCTGCAGTGTCCTCAATTTTCAACTATCTTTTTTTAAATATATAAAAAGTTTAAAAATAAGACATTTTAATGTAATTCCTAATATGTCCTCTATACGTTCTAGGTCTTTTAAGAGATATGCTTCTGTGTGGAATATTCACCTGTAATTTATCATAGTGTTTCTTGAGTATATCCTGTTTCTGCTGCAACAAAACACCAAAGGGAGGGATCTCCAGATTCATCCGCTTCATGCAGTCAGTCTCCCTGATCTGCGTAAGTATTTCTGGGTCAAAGTTCACATACAGCTGTCCAGTCACTGAAGATCTGACCAAGAGAGAGGCCTTCAGGCCAGCCCTGGCATATTCCATCTGCATGCGATTTTCGTGCGTCGTCAGAAAAAAACAAGTGGAAAAACATGTTTGTGAAGATATTTTTGTCTGTCAAAAATTTTTAATAGTAGGGTATTACCATTTCAGATAATAATACTATTTTCTTATTGTCAGTTTATTGCACCTTTGTCATCCAGCTGTGATGGTACATAATTTCATACTCCAACAGGATCCTTGCTACCCTGTTAAAGTTCCTGATAATCTTCTTGGCCTCTGATGTGGAAAGAACACCTTCACGCTGAGTTAAGAATAAAAAAAATTAAAGAAACATATAAAAATAATCAAAACCTTTTATTAATAAATTCTAAATTGTGTAAAACCTTTTCAAAGAGATTCATGGGAGCTCGAATCCGGCTGTACAGCTGCCGAGCCCACATGATCCGAGCCGCCACTGGTGGCATGTTCCTAGCAACAGGAGGGTCCGATTTTTGCTCTGCATAGACATTGGAAACCATTTCAAGGTCCCGACCGTAGTTCTGCAAGATGTGTTGGTACTTTTCATTAATCCCAAGATCAGGAATGCCTAGTCTGTGTTTCAGTAGGACAAAAACATAAAGGCAAGTTGCATTTAATCAGCCCTAAAAACTAAGCAACAAAATAAAAAGATAATGTGAGCGCAAGGCACCTTTCAAATTTTTCCAGCACATTTAAAGCTCTTTCTGTATTTTGAATTTTTTCAAATGTATCATCCATGAAAGTCTTCAGCTGGTTCTGGAAAAAACAAACACAAGTCACAAAGTGTTAATCAACTCTGAAATCCACTGATTGCAGTCTAAAACAATATCTCTGGGCAGAGTGGCCAATATTTTCAATATTTAATATCTAATTTTCTAGCAAGACTCTAATCAGTGAACAAGTCTATTCTTGATTGCAAATATGTCTTAAAGATAGAAAAGAAAACAACAAAAAACACAGTATGCATCTTTTTCCATTTCACCTAAATGTATATAACACATAAAACCAAATCTGCCCAGGCTGGCTTGTCTTCAAAAAGAAACCAATTGTTTATTCTTACAGTATCTCAATTGCATTTCTTTCAGATTCTCCATGCACACATGGAAAATACTAATTGCTAATTTAATACAGCTATTCACCTATAGATAAATCGGTTTAGACCAGAAGATATAATTTGATGACTTTGCAAATTACTTACATGGAGCTCAAAAGTGCTTTTGCAGAATTCCTCAAAATCAACATCAAAGTCAGTTTTTCTGTGGTCTAGAAAACTGTAATTCTTCTTTTTCATGTTCAACACTATAGCCTGTCAGACACAAACATAAAATCAAATTCAGTTGAGGAGGCAAGTTGTGTACCAAACATGTTTTCAGACTGACAGTTTGTTAGGTGTCAAAAAAAGCTTTTATCACTTAAAATATGCTACTTTCTAAATTTGAACTCTTTACAAATGTGTTAGTAAGCAGATGGTGAGAGGAAAATACCTCTAAATATCAATTAAAACATCACACCTTACAAGACAGCACAATTATGCAGTGCATTTCAAAAGTATTTTAACTTTTTCACATCTTGTCATGTTACAACCTCTTCGATGTGTTTTATGTGTTCATGTGAAGAAGTGAAGTGAAACTTAGATGGTTTTCCAAAATACAGCACCTCAATGGTAAATCACAAAACTCATATATACTGAGATCAAACTTTTCTATTCCTTAAACTGGTCTGTTTACTGTAAATGCCTGTCTCTTGTGAACTGTTACCTCTAATGCTTAATTACCCACAAGTAGACAAGTTAAGAATTGTTGGCTAAGCTATGTATCACAAAACACTGTATTCCATTGAGTAGTCTCAGTGGAATACATAATCTCATAAATGAATCTATGTACGGTAGTCTCATTTATGAGACTACACAGACTGAATTGAAAGCTTTAACTGCAAAATAGCATTAAATGTTTGCAAACAGTATAGAAGAAAAATATCGTCCAAAAAAAAAAGCTATTTTATTCTGCAATGGACAATTAAGATAAAAATAAGAAAAAAAGGAACAAATTAAAATAATTTACCAATATCAATGTTCCATGCAGTTAGTATTGTCATTAAATAAATGAAATAGACTGAAATAGTTTGTAGAAATTAGATCTACCACTGCAAGTTGCAAACTACAAAACTAAAAATAGATCATGCATTGATAAGTAGTAAAGACCATGATGAAACATTACCTCCCATTTTGCCTGCATTTCTGCAGACTGTACATCCAAGGAAGCAAAAAAACAAACAGTATAGTTCACATTAATATATATCCACAAGGTAAAACTATGCATTCTAATTTTGCTTGTTCATTTAATTCCAGCATCATTTTATAACCGAGGGCAAAAGGCAACACAATTTAGTTTTGCAAACAATCTCCAAAGCACAGAACTGGGGAATAAATCTATCACTATAATAGAAATCGTGCAGTCAGATTTAATTCTTTTAAATGAGCTGCACTGATTGTGCATAGTTTAGTAAGGTAATGAAGACACTGTTTGGATAACAAATGTTCTGACTGTGGCGACATTTCAGATGAAATGCTTTTTGATTCCTGTTTTATAATCACAAAAATGAAACAAAGATAAATTTCCAGAGTGAGGTGAAAATAAAAAATAAAAACACAAATCCGATTAAAAGGCCCTTAACCCTCTGATGCGCAAGTGGGTCCTTTTTGACCCGGTGAGGTAATCTTTTTGCAATATCTTTGTAATGAAAAGTTTTCATCACTTCATATTCCAGGTATTCCTCAAGAAACATCTTACTGATATCATGCAATTCAAATTTTTAATTTACCTTTTATACATTTTAAGAAATAGCATGTTTTATGTTACTACCCCATTCTTCCGTGAGTGGGTCCAAAATGACCCGCATTCATTTCCTATGGAATTTAATGGGGATTTTTGTTTCTGACCAATTGTTACTGTCAGGAAAACATTTTTTTGTGAACCAAACACACTGATACCTAAGTGTCACCCCTGAATAATAATATTTTACACAGCAAGAACTCTTACATATAAGTATTATCTTTATTTTTTAACTCTCAAATGTGTTTGTGTGTCAATCGTGAGTACTGTGACAGCGTTATTGTCACAAATCAACATGTTAGCCTTCTTCAAAGTTAGCCAACATTAGTTATCTAATCAACTAGTTAACATTACCACCTATACTTTATTGGGCATGTGTATTATTTGTGTCTGTGTGTCTCTGTGTGTCTGACATCCTGGATGAGAAAACCAAGAGAGAGAATGTGTTGAATGACATACAAAACCTGTTGATCAATGTGTTCAAGGTTCTTTCTTTTATCATCTCAATAAATAAAATAAAAATGCATAGCTATAGAAATAAATGCATAACTAAATGAGCCAGAAAAGTATAGAGTGCCTTCTTTGGGCCAGGGAGGACTTCCTGCCCCCAGTGGAGGAGTTCAAGTATCTCAGGATCTTGTTCACCAATGAGGGAAAAATGGAGCAGGAGATCGACAGGCGGATTGGTGCAGCGTCTGCAGTGAAGCGGGCGCTGTACCGATCTGTCGTGGTGAAGAGAGAGCTGAACCAAAAAGCGAAGCTCTTGATTTACTGGTTGATCTAACTTCCTACCCTTGTCTATGGTCATGAGCTTTGGGTCATGTCTGAAAGGACAAGGTCACGGATACAAGCGGCCAAAATTAGTTTTCCCTATAGGGTGTCTGGGCTCTCCCTTAGAGATAGGGTGAGAAGGTCAGATATCCAGGAGAGACTCAGAGTAGAGCTGCTGCTCCTTCATGTCGAGAGGAGCCAGTTGAAGTGGCTCAGGCATCTGATCAGGATGCCTCCTGGACGCCTCCCTGGTGAGGTGTTCTGGGCACGTCCCACCGGGAGGAGGCCCTGGGGAAGACCCAGGACACGCTGAGGATGTTTTTTCAGCTGGACTGGGAATGCCATGGGTTCCCCCAGAGGAGCTGGAACAAGTGGCTGGGGAGAGCAAACTCCGAGCCTCCTTACTTAGGTTGCTGACCTCTTGACCCGACCCCGGATAAACAGAAGATGGATGCATGGATGGATAAATAAATCACACCCATACACACACTCACATGCGTGATACATAGCATAATAGATTAGAGACAGTAATGTTAGCTAGCCTGGTTAGCTAGCTAGTTTCAAGAAACATGCTGTTTTGCACCCCCCCACATGCCCACACCCACACATACATAATGGACGTTGACATTGTCCTTTATTGACATTTCATCATTGTTGTTGTAAAATTGCTGCTGTTGTCATTTTGTTTTAAAAATGTTCTACAAATTGTTCTAAAAACGTTTAAAAAAGTGAAAAATGAGAATATTTCAAACATGAAATAACTCTTGTGTGAAATAAAACACAGTAGAAAGTATTATACAAAACATTATTTTGAATCAAAATGATAAAAGTAGCATAAAAACACATTGATTGTAACCCGGGTCAAAAAGGACCCAGTCACGGAAGACTGTATAGTCAGTCACTCACGCATCTATTAAAATATAAAAGGATAAAAATGTAATGTACATTATAAGAACAGAGAACTATAATGAAAGGCCTCTTTAAATGGTTTATTGCTAATTAAACTACCTCAATAGTATGATAGTATGCAATTTTCTACAATCAAAGACATTTTTAATATTTTCACCAAAGAAAACTCTTAGCAAATCCCAATGAAAACCTGCATATTATAACGCCACATAAATTTTTTCTGTTTCTGAAGTATATTTAAAGTAATTGCTAAATTTATGTTATTTTCATATAAACACATATGGTTCATGTACAATTTCTATAAAGTTCATATATGTATACCTAATACCTGTAAGCTGTGAGCATTTGAAACCAAAGTCAAATTCCTGCTTCGTATTCAGAATCTTGACCACTAAAGCATATTCTGATTCATTATCTTTCATCCGCAAGAAAGTGAAAACCGCTACTGCACAGGTTCAGCTGGCAGAAATAACGTCAACATTTTATGGAATTCAATTCCGCACCATGAGAAGAACTTCAAATTTTGATTTGGGAATACTGTACACCTACTTGAAATCTGGTGGCCATTGTTTCAAGTCCTTCAATCTTGGAGTCCTGAAGTGCAGAGTAGGTGGAGATGGTGTCAAACATTTTGAGGATCTTGTTGAGACGTCGCTGGAATGTGTCAAACTTCCCAAAGATGTACATTTCACTGATGTCAAACTTTCTCTGAGACGGAGATTGCTCTAGCTCCTCCTTGGTTTTGTGAAAACACCGCTGGTACTCCTGAGCAACACAGTTTGAAACAAAGCAAACTCATCTTCATCCAACTGATGCAGCTGGGTTGGGTGCCTGACTTGACTTACAAACCGTAATACCAGGACTGTTTGTTCGAAGACAGAACTAAAGTAATTGAAACCACATCTAAATCATAATAGGGGACAAATGCATAACAAAAAAAACCTGATGAATAAAAAAAAAGTTATTTCAATAAGGAATACCCAATACCTGATTTAGATGAATTGCAGCTTTGATTTTATCAGTAACCTCTTGTTGAGGTTGGTCCCATATTGAATTGGAACCATTATTAGTGATGTAGGTTTTGCAAGAAGTGATCATCTGATTTGTGACCTGGAAGTACAAGAGATTTTGTCAATTACTTTCAGTCTGCTTGAGAATTTTATTATGTGTACAGATTTTCACATCACTTTGCTCACATATTCCACCTATCTACTGCAGCTATGCATCTTTCCTTTGAGTTGATTTTATTTAGAGACATTAAAAGCTATATCACAAGCATCTAAATTTGGATTAGAACAAAGTAACCACCGTATTTACAGCACCTTAACAAAGAGTGATGTTATTTTTTCAGATGTGTTATAGTAACGAGAAATGGTGTGAATCATCTTGATGGCATTGATCAAACCAGGGATAGCATCCACCATTGATACCTGGAAGGAGAAATATTTTCATTTTGTAAAATCCTAACAATTTTGAGGAACGATAGGTTAATTTTTCATCCATAGAAACATGATACATGTTTATTTTGTTTATTTTTTTTTTTACTTACAGGGTCACTGTTGTAGAGTGGGTCACAAAACTTCTCTAAGCTGTAGAGGTACTTTACGTTGTCTTTGGCCTCATTAGCTCCTTCAGTAATCCTTACGTCTAGTTCCCGCCATGACTAAAGCAAAAAGAAACACATGCTTCTTGCGCTTAATTCATTGCTGTATATTATTCAACGAAAATCTACATATAAAGATTAGAATAAAATTGAAGTTCACTTAGGCAGCAAAATAAAACATCTTTTCAACATGTGGTGCATGTTCCAGTCACGAATGAGCGTCATTTCTGACCTTAATGAGTTTAGATTTGGCCAGTAGGAGAACACCCAGTACAGCACTGACTTCCGGGGTTTTGAGCTGGTCCAAAAGATAGTTGAAGCGAGCCATTCGTTTTTTCCAGTGGTCCAGTTCAGCACGAGGCCCGAGGTCGTCAGCCTCCTTACGGAGCTGGTTACTCTCTGCGAGAACCTGGAGAACAAACCTATATGCTGTATTTTCTAACTTAATTTATACAGTGTGTATTTAATTCTTACAAACCAAGAACATATTCATCTGGACATAGTGGAGTTAAGTTGCAGGACATTTTGGACAGACTGTTTTGTCCAAACTTTGAAATGTACATAGTTATTACACAGTAGACATATATTTTTGCTGCAGAGACTGATGTTTAAAAATCAAATCAGCCCCTAGCTGATATTCTAGGCTGCCAACTTTCTAACTCAAAACTTAATGTGATTAGGTATTGCTGTGTTCTCTGAGCCTCTAACATAAATTGCAGATTGAAAGGTCTTCTCTGTGCTTTCAAAGACTTCACAGTAAATCTAAGTATATTTCATTTATTCCATGCATAAAGTTCACAGATTTTCTATAACTTGCACAAAAAAAGAGGAAGAAAAAAAAAAGTCTGTGACTATTAGCTGAGTGGTTACATAATGCCAGGAGCCATTATGTCAAAACGTTGGTGTAATTTATTAGGCAGTTGATATTTATTGGGCTACCTCTACTGATAAACTTTAACAACAACATTTACTTGTTGTCCAGTTTTATCTTTTTCTTTATTGATCAAGCTATGCTTTTATTATATTGTTGATGCATTCTGCTTTGTCATAGACAATTCAAGCAGACAGAAAATGAATCATCGCTCAAATCCTGTCCTTAAGCAGTTCGGCAGAACAGAAAAGCCAACCTGACTGAAGCTAGTTTCAACATGAAATATAAATGGTGATACCTTGGAGAATATTTTCTCACCTGTTCTATCTGTTTGATCCAAACTTTCATACAGGCTTCCATTTTTTCAGTGGTTTCTGCGCTGTTGGCTGCTGCCATGTAATCTGCTGGGGATTTCAACACCCGCAAGTCAAACGTGTCACACTCCTTCAAGGTAACCTGGAGGGAAAACAAAAGATTTCTTTTTTCCCTCTCTGTGTCTTTAAGCTACCTTCATCTGGATGCAAGTTTCTGCATGCATATCCATTTTTTCCTGCTTAGAGTACAGATGTTCAACAGAAAGAACATGAACTTCAAATAAATGTCAAAGCTATTTCCATGGCTTTAATATTCTTTACCCTTTATTTTAAATGTTAAATATCTCTCGTGTTCATAGGGTTACAATAATTTCTATTAAAGTGATTTGAATTAGATGGCTGTTACATGCTTTCTAATTTATTTGTAAAGTGGTGTCTGTTACGTACCTTTTCTTGTAGACTCTCCTGTGCACTCGCCAGAACAGACACAAAGCTTTCAAGTGAAGATATGAACTCTTGTTTTACACCCTGGGCCTGGGGAGTAGCCAGATCACCCCAGCCATGGTTTATTTTCCTCAGTGTGGGGATAAAAATGTCTGAAAGCAACTGCTCCACACTTTTTAATAGTCCAACTTCTGTTGTATCCAACATATTGAAGTTCACTTCCTGCAATTTCAGAAATATGTGCACTGATTACATAAATGAAAAGTCATAGTATTTCATCTTATTTGGATTTACGTAGAACCATTTTTTTTCTGCAAAGCCAAAAATCAGGAAAATTCTCCTGTGATAAAAAGAATGTGCCGTACTCTATCATACGTAGAAATCTGGTATGAAAAGAAAAACAATGTTAAATAGAGCTAAATATGATGATCATGAAATTAAATAGTTTATGGTCTTACAACACAAGAAATAAAATGTTTTTTGGGGGGTGTCGGGTGTACTGGCAACACTATTCATCTGGGCATTGCCCCACAGGAGCAATACAAAACAATGAGCTTTTTTATTGATACTAACAAGTATAGAAGCTAACTAAACTAACACAGTCTCTAAATAACTGAAAAGGTGGAAAAAGAAAAATTTTTGTGGAAATTTCATAAAAAAATGAAAATGTTTGAGCATTTTTATTTTGAAAAAACCTGGACTTGTCTAGCCTATTTTTATTTGTCAGAAACCTTCGGCTTGTCTTATCAGACCTGACGCCGGCTCCGCCCCCATGCGAAAGTAGAGCAGACCTCCGACAAATAGTGGTATAATGACAAAAATAGTGGAACTCAATGATTTACAGGAGACGCTTTTTTGAGTCATTTTTGCTCAGCCAAAGCTGAGGCAAAGACAACAGACAAGTTTCTTGCCAAGGTCATTTGCTGGAAACAACGGAGAAGCAAACCTGTTAAAGCCCAAGTCTTTTGAAGCCAGATGAAGAATAGGGTGCACAAAGTTTCACTGGATGTGAATGCTACGTGTGACGCATTTTGCACACGTCCAAAACGGGTGAGTAATAATTTAAATAGTCCGTCTTTTTACAATCTGCCTTCAAGAAAGTGCTTTAAAACATATAGTAGCATAAAAAAGGTGCGCTACCGTTGTTGTTACATATAAAATCAAGTATAACTACCTTCACTTGCTGATCTTTGATTTGACTATCAATAAGTGCAGTTATGACAATAAATGGGAGGCTTACTACCGGTTACCTTTGTGCACTGCAGACGAATATATGTGGTAATTGCCATGTCAATTAGCATATCTGTATTCACGCGCCACTTCTTCCTAAGTTTTTTATTGGTGTTTGGCAAACCAACTTAACTTATATTTACCGCCACCTGCCGGACTGGAGTGTGAACATCAATGATAATCAAAGGGAATTTCACTCGCTTTCCTCATTAGCTTCAGAAGATATTGTAAACTGTTTGTACTTTGGTTACTTCGGCACTGTTTGTTACGGTGGCCGACAGGTGCAAATGCGCAGCAACAGAGAAAACATGCAAACAAAAAAAAAAGACACGCGCACAAATGAAATGCAGAAACATAAAAATAGACGCAAACAAAAAAGAATACAACCACAAATGAAATGCAGTAAACAAAAAAAGAGACGCAAACAAATGAAATGCAGCAAGGCTTAGCTTTAATCAGTCAAACCCATTTGCTTAGGAATAAATTAAATACTTTAGTGAACCAAAAGATTTAACAGCTATTACCTGCCTTAATATCTGTGTTTCACCTCTACTCATAGGGGAAAACTATCGGGAATTTTAAAAACAATTTGCCGGGAGACATGGGTTCTCTCTCGGTGTACCGAACATGGAGCGCCCAGCCAGCTGACAGCTGGCGAGGGGAGCTGGCTGTTAATACAGCGGGAGCAGACATCTCCGAAAACGTTGGAGCAATATTGTAATTAAGTGATTTATTGATGAACTGAGCTGATATTTCTGATTTATACATCTACATTCTCGCCTAAAAACTTTGTAAAAAATCATTTTGTATAATTTTAAGTGTAATACAGCACTTCTGGAGCACTTCCGGTTTTCAGCACTTTTTGTTTGCATCTTTTCTTTTGTTTGCTGCATTTCATTTGTTTGCGTCTCTCTGTTTTATTTGCTGCATTTCATTTGTGTTTGTATTCTTTTTTGTTTGCGTCTCTTTTTTGTTTGCTGCATTTTAATTGCTTTTTGTTTGCGTCTATTTTTATGTTTGCTGCATTTCATTTGTGTTCGTGTCTTTTTTTTGTTTGCATGTTTTCTCTGTTGCTGCGCATTTGCGCCTGTCGGCCACCGTAGTTTACCATCTGTGAAACAAATCTACATGGTGTATCATTCTTTCTCCGCCTTTTGCTATAATCTGTAGCAAACATAGTCTTTTACCAGCAGAGGTGATTAACTTGCCTGCAGGCAGCATGTGGGCAGCTACAATCAATGAACAAAACAACCTGTGATATCACAGTGTTATTGACGAACACCCCTGCTGCCCCACTTATCTTTAGACAAAAGAAGCATTCATGGACACCATTTATCCTTCAAGCTTCACTCAGACATTTAACTTTTTTTTTTTTAATGTTTTGTTAGATTTAGTCAAATACCTTTTAGCACTGCATTCTGACTAAAACAGATGTTGAAGTTCTGTTTCTTTTCTGTTGCCCCAGAATTTATTTGTTCAGATCAGGTCAATAATATGTGTAATTTACTTACTACCGGGTTTTATTTTAGATCTATTTCATATAAGATAGTTAATGTGCAAAATTTCTCAGGTCTTACAGGCCAAAGTTGTACTTTAATCTGAAAATATTATTTATTCCTATTAAAAAGAAAAGGTCTATGCTTTTATCAAAACACTGACTCACTCTGTGTATGTTCTCGGAGGTTATTGCTTTCAAAGTGTTTGCTCTTGTGAAGAAGACGCAAACTCCGGTCAATGCCACGTCCCTTCCATCAGTTACAAACACTTTCCTTATGGGACCTGGCTGGTGGGAATCAAGCTGGGTGGGTGGAGTGGTTGCAGCTGCTGAAATAAGGAGTTAGTCATCAGTCTACGTTACTGCTGGACTGTTTTCTATATTATCACTAGTAACAAAAAGAATTTCACTGAAGATATTTAGTCAGTTTTGATTCACTGAGTGCTCTTTTTTCATGTTACCTCCTTCTACGAGTTCAGTGTCCTGATAATAAAACATGAGGTGTGGAAGACCACTTGCCACAAAGAATTGTTCCATACGGTCAATCTGTCCCAAGAAACAAAATAAATCAGCATCATGAGATTTTGCAAACATTGATGGAAAATGTTATATAACACTATGAAAAAATAACAACCAGGCTGCAAAATATTATTTTAAAAAATCCCAAACAGAAAAATGCATAGTTTCAAAATCGTATGCAAAAACTATGTTTATGAAAGCATTACAGTTTATACAGAAACAATTCAGTCTAAATCACAATTTTTGTCAGTAGTTGCGAAATACAAACCTTAAACAAGTAGTTTATAAATGTGTGCTACTAATATGTGATAATGTCCTATGTTACAGTTATCATTGTAGTCTTTCCTAACTATTTTGTGCTTTTGCAATGCCCAGGACAACAGATAAAAATACCACATAAAAAATAAATGATTGAGAGTTTTCACTTGGTCTCTTTTCAAAATTGGCCAAAAATATATTCTTTGTTTTTTGAAGGTTACTTATTGTTTTCTCCTTAAACAATAAGGACATTTATGTGAAAGTTTAATTCACACACCTGATTTCCTTCCAGAATGGCATCTTCAACATCAGACTTCTCCAGTCCCAGGCATGAAGCCACAATACTGAGAATGTAGTCATGCCTTCCGTCCAGCTGGGCACGCTTAGCCTCACGCTCCTCTTTTAGCTTTTGCTGCACAAAAAAATGTACAGATAAATGTTATTGTTGAACTGATATAGAGGAGTTCTGAAGTAAAAACTAATAAGTACTTTATGTTGATTAAGTACTGACTTAATTTAATCCATTAAGCAAAGGTAAAGTCATTGTGTGATTCAGCAAAAAGTAATAACTAATAAATTTGACCATTAGATTAAATATCTTTTTTAAATAATTGTTGTTTATACATTTAAAATGTTATTTTCCTGTTTAACAACATCAACTTGGACACAAAGATATTCATATATTCATCTTAACTATACATCTCCATCAGCAGGTTTGCGATCTGCACTGAGTTGCCAGATTTCACAGCTTTTTTTAGCAATAGGATAACGCTGCACACTACAATTACAAGAAATGCACCATTTGTTCTTTATCTTGGTCTTACACTTTAACAACAGTAGATGGGTACAATTCTTTCTGTTCTTAAATTGTTTTCGCACTTTAAGAACAGTTCTTAAAAAATGGTTTTTGCACAGGCTTTACCATGATCAGAGATGGTGATAAAAGACAAATCTACGTATCAAATTTAAACCTAAACTACCTGTGAAACAAAATCCCAACACCTGAAAGCTGGTTCTGAAGCACAAGATATTGTAATGAAGTTTCATAGTAAAACTTCTCATTCATTTTATGAAAGAACAGGCCTTCCGGGAGCTATAATAGCATATAAATATTATGGACCTTTGTTCTTGTGCAGGTTTATTCCAGCGCATCTGAAGCAGATCAAAAAGCAGCCAGACAGAGCTAAATATAACACCACTGAAATCATAGCAAAGTGTTGAAGGATACATTTCAAAGTATGGTATAATTAGAGTCTGAAAGTTATGATTTATGGAAACAAAGGGTATCACTAATACATAAAAGCTTAGGTAAATGAACATGAAAATACAGAGTTTTTTATTATTATTATTTTTATAAATTGATTAAGAAAAATGGTGGAAAAATTGGGTGGGATTAGCTTCAGTGTAACTGCAGATTAATAATCCTACAAAGGCTTCAAGGCTGAAATGTGAAGACTGAAAGCAGGGGTTCTTCTTAGTTAGACCCCGGGGGATTGGCTAGTGAGAAGGGGAGCAGGCCGGCTTCCTCATTTAGAGAGGGTGTCAGCGTTAGTAAGAGCAGTAGCACATTTAGCTTTAGAGTTTTGACAATGTGCAAATCAGAATGTAGCAGGAAGGTTAAAAATGGTTTTGGTAAAGATCCCCGAGGTGGCCCAATTACAGTTGTTGATTGGCTAGAACAGTGGTTGGCACTACTGCCTTAAGGATGATATCGAGTTATAATTCTGGGAAGGGGTCTGTCTCCATTGAGTTTGCATGTTCTTCCACAATCCAAAAATATGAATGTTAGATTAATTGGTTGCTCTACATTATCCTTCGGTATGAGTCTGTCCAAGTCTTTTGGCGCTGTGTGATTCTGTGTTGCCCTGTGATGGACTGGCATCTTTCTCCAGAGTATCCTGCCTCTCTCCTAACATCATACTTTATGTCAAAAAAATCTATCATGCATTAGAGCTGGTCCCTTTCAGAATCAAGAATTAGATTCTAGAGAACCAAAAACTAAATAAGATCATTTTAGTCATTTTCTATAACTAAAATGAGCTTTGAAAATGAATATTAAGAATCTACCTAAGAATATATTTTTCTTTATTCCAAGAATGACTTGTCCTCTCCCTGGCTTTGGTCTAATTTCGAGTCATTATGTCTGACATTAAATCTGAGAAAGAAAAAAAAATGTTAAGGTGACGGGAAAAAAAAGATGAAGAGTTTTAGTTTCAGAAACCCGTTTTCTCCACCATCTTCTTTAATCAGATTGAACCACAACAGAAATAGAAGGAAAGCCTTATATTCAGCTTTTGTTGGTTTTACTGTTCCCACTATTCTCTTTCTTATAATGAAAATTATTGCACAACTAACCCCTAATAGGTGACTAGTGGCAGTAGACACCCAATAAGAGAGATGTAACTTGTATATTTTTTTTATTAATTGCATTATTTAAACAGCTGAGTGACAAAGTGTTGCAAAGTGTAAATCATACTATTTATCATATCTCCTTTAAGGTTGTAGACAGGAATTAAAGCAAGTTAGAATTTCAGAGATGTCTATGTCAAACCATTTAAAGTCGCAATAATTCATAAATTTATAATGTATTTGGGGTTTTAAAAGTAGAAGAAACTGAGTATTTTTTATAGGGACTGTGATGATAGACATTCAGACAAAGAGCTTTGATCAGCCTAGTGAGGGCTTTTAAAAAATCAAGCATAGGAAATGCGGTAATGCAATTAAATCGGGATAAGAGGTTGTTGTGGCTGACTGCAAGAGTCATGTTCAAGGTAATGGAAGGAAGCGGTAAGAGGACATTTCAGAGGTTTATATGTAAAAAATCCTGCTCTACCTCTGCAACACTGTTTGACCACCAATTCAGGATGTCTGTGAGTATTATTAGGGCTCACATTACAAGCCACATCATTCAACTCCAGTAGTTGCAAATCAATTCAAACAAAGAGTTTGCAGATTATAGTCATAACTACAAATGCCTTTTATCACTTACTGATTGTAAGGTACTTGTAGGTACCTTTTTGTTTTTAGATTTGTAAAATTTAAATGCACATACATGTTGCATTTTTACGCTTCAAAGTTTATTGTGAATTGCCACTTCTAACAGTACACCATAAAGGTAATAGAATTGCTTCAGATTGTGATATTCTTATTATGTGTTTTTTGGGACAATTTCACTTTCGCTGTGAAAAAAAATCCCAATTGTAGTCCCACAAGTAGATAAATCACTCCGTTTTTTTTTTTTTTGCTGACTGTTGTAGACATGACAAAAACACTGTCTCATGTGTGCTACTGAGAGCTTAGTGAGTGATGATATGGGGCAGAGAACCAAAAATAAAAAATAGACTAGCACTGACTAACCAGAAACACAAAGAAATAACAGATGTCCCCATTAAAGTTAACACACAAGTGTATAACATAATACTTGTTTAAAATTTGGATGCGTTTCATTTAATAAAATCTAGTTTAGTCTTTCAGCAAGATATTTTTTATCGAATTGGTTACAATTAAGTTTGGAAGACTGGATCAGCCAAATATCCCAACAGCCTTCCAGCACTGGAGTAAACTGGGCAGACAGCACCCGCATGAGCCTTTACTGGTAATAATTTCCAACTATCAGGAACAAGGCTAAGAGATCTAACAGAACCAGAAGAAGCCAAAGCTTGTTCTGAGAAAAAAAAAAGGACACATATGACTTGCCCGGGGATGTTTTCTGTTTTAGAAGTTATATGCACAAATCTAGAGTTTATGTTTCCATACAAAGAGAGATAGAGACCATTTAAAATGTCTATCTTCATTAACTAAGGGCATTCAATCCCCAACCTATTAACAATTCAGTTTAAGTGGTTAACATCATCTTGTTTGTTTATTAATAGGTATATAAATTGTATTACCATTAGTTTATATATTGTTTTAATGAGCAGATGCAGTTTGCAAGAATAAAGTTTGCATTTAAAGAGACTTTATTGCGACAGACTGGCGACCTGTCCAGGGTGTACCCTGTCTCTCGCCCGGAACGTTAGCTGGAGATAGGCACCAGTACCTCCTGACCCCACTGAGGGACAAGGGTGTAAGAAAATGGATGAATGGATGAGACTTTATTTTGCTTATAAAATATTCTTCTCCTTCATCTCATTAAGTGTACAGTTTATAGTCTCTCTGAAAAAAAAATCTTGCCCAATTTGAGACTTTAGTTCAAGACTTTAGTTTGAAACTGATAAAAATACTTTATCTAAACATACTGACATAAAACCTAATGCTCCTCCTTTAACATAGTAGTGAGACATTTTGCCATGTGTTCCACATACATACATATGTATCCATATATCGTACTTTCTAAAATGGGTAATACAAAGTCACTTAAATCAATTTAAAACTAAAAACAATGTCTGAGTTACTTCACTTTTACAGTGCCTTTATTAGCACAGCAAACTGATAAAGAAGTCTTGCTCTGTCCGGGCTCTGCTGTGAAACCTCAGGATATGATCGTGCAAAGAGTAATTTACATTTAGGTTTAATAAAGTAGCATCCAGTTGAATTGAACAGTTACGTACAAGTAGCACAGATGAAAAAAAAAGTGGTTATTGATGTCGGAGTGAAACTAATTTCTTATCTTTTAGAAGATTTCCAAACAAAACTCAACCACAGTGGCATTATTGGTCAGACATGTAAATAGGACACACCACAGCTGTCTGGGGGACTTTTCTTTAACATTTTGCAACTTTTCTCTGTCTTGAGTCCTGCGTTTCTAAACGGCAACATCAAAAAGCAAAAATACATAATCCATAAAGTGTTATGCTGCACATAAATTTAATGAGCAGGTGGAATCTATGCCAAAAGCAATACACAAGCACAAATCAACGGTTTCATCCAATGGTAGTCACCCACGTTTATTTCTTTGCATTACACAGACAGGGAAACCATTCAGAGGCAGACTCCCGTCACGACAATACAAACATTGAAGTCCTTCAGAAGTTAACAAAAGCCCAAGCAGAGATGAGTAATGCCAAACTGGCAAGTCCTATACTGAACTGTCAGCTCTGAAATTAAAAAGTAAACTGTTGTGACAAAAAAAAAAAAAAATACAACACAACAGGTTATCATGCATGATGTGAAAAAATGGAAATATCATGCTGCCAAGCATAGAATTATAACAAAAGCGAAAAATCATTGTTTATTTCTGCTAGTTCCATTTCCAGTGACATGGAAGGAAATGAAAGAGCTGAAGATGGCCTTAAGCAGGACAGTAAGAGAAGAACGGAAGAAAAATATCGTCAGCTGGCAACCCAGTCACTCAAATTATTTCTCTTACCCGAATGACCTTTGAAACAATTTGTCTCCAGTGCCTCTTCCTAAACATCTGCGACATGACAGCTTGCTGATCAGCAGCTTACCTCTCCTGCATCTTCTCGATAGCCACCTATC
Source organism: Poecilia reticulata (assembly GCF_904066995.2). Lineage (NCBI taxonomy): Eukaryota > Metazoa > Chordata > Actinopteri > Cyprinodontiformes > Poeciliidae > Poecilia > Poecilia reticulata. The sequence continues at coordinate 23,663,529 of NC_088845.1, forward strand.
ACTTTCTCATCTGCATGTGCACTCGCACCTCGGAAGGGTTAGAGCTATCAATTGTCAGTGTGGACTACACAACCAGCTGAGCTGCAGCTGGAAATGCTATCTATAAGTCTAACGGCCCCTCCAAATAGAATTTGAGTTTAGCACCAAATGGAGACATGTGAAAAAACAAAAGTGAGTAGATGAGATCCGGTACTTAGTTTACAGATATTAACACATATAGGACATTTTATTTTATCTTCTTCCCAGCATTTTGTCCCTTTGTTTTTAGGATGTGCTCAGTGAGCAGAATGCAGTAGATATTTTGTTGAACAAAAGATGAAAAGTAATTAAAAGGCAATTTTTATTTTTATTTTTTATATAATACATGAAACACCAGTAAAGCTTTAAAAAAATGGTTTTGATAGTTGGCTAGTTGTTGGAAGGATTAATTGAGTCTGATTGCATTTCAGCTGCCTGATTAACCTAATGTTAAGGAGCGATTATTATTTCTCATGATGTTAAGGTCAGGACTATTGAGAATAATTTTTGTTGTCTTTTTTTTACATTTGACCTTCTCCTGACTGTATTAACAGAGCTATGCTCCAACACTCCTGAATTATAAGGCAGAGCTACCTCCTTAGCAGCACTAAGTGCTGGAGTGGACTCATAATGAAGCATTCATTTGACTCGGTGGTGGTGGAGTCAGGATGCATCTAAAAACTTCAGGACAATGGCTCAAAGACTGGCCGAAATTATACCAGTGCCACCATTTGCATTCTGAGGTCAAATAATTTAACCTGATAGCCAAATAGAGTTTTCTTGTCTGTAATTAAATAGCCACATGGTGACCAAGGAACACAACATAAAATAGATTTGTAGTCAAGACCACCTAACCCTAAGCTCCATTCATTTAGTCGTTTCCATGGCACTTTTTGTCGTCAAGAGGTCGAGATAAAAACTTCCTCTTAAAAATTGTACAACCAACTTGTGTCTTAGGACTTTATACAAAATAAGTTCCTTCTGAAAAAGTAGCTCTAAGTGCAAAATTTTTATGCATTTATTTCATAACAAATATTGTGAAAGATTTGAGAAAGGTTAAACCCATAAAGACCAGAGAAACTTGATCAATTTGCCCACGAATCAATTTATCAAAGTTACTCTGTGTAGGAAAATTAACCACACAAAGATTGTATTTTAATGAAATAACATTTTGCGTAATATTCGTGGCTCAGTGACACATAAAAGCTATAATAACCAATAAAACCCCAAAACATCCTATTTCATTTCTTTGCAACAACATTTACTAAATATCAACTACTCATGCACTACCATACCTCACTGAGAAATATCAGTTCCGAACTTAATAGCTTCCTTACTCAGGGATCCAAAAGAAACACAACAGCTAATCAATGATGAATTACAGTCAGCCAACGCTATTTGAGCAGCTAGCTCGTCTGTAACATCAGAACTCTTGGGTCACCTTACCTTGTTTTGATAGTCTGGTTTAAAATGCAGCATAGTTGTAGACGGCCTTTCAGACTGGCTGTCCTTTTTAAATCATTCCAAAGGCTTAACTAATTTAGCTTTTCATGACTTTAAAGAACTACAAAGACGAGTCAACAGAGAGGAAGTGGTTTTACTACACTATGGGGGCAGTCAGCCTCCTTGTTTGACATGAGAGAAAGGTTAGTGCCCTGAAATTATCAGAGTGTTGCTCGTGAAAGGGTACTGCTAACTAGATAATGTGGTGTTGGATGACGTCCTGTCAGCAAGGTAATTATCATGGTCCCGCTCTCACCTTACCAGACTTTTGTAACAATAGGATGGAGAGACAAAGGAGAGTAAGGGTAGAAAGACTGTTTGGTAAGGGGGATATTCAAACACTGACTCTCTTGAAGTGCAAATGCACTGCAAACACATGTGACTTATATGGTGAGGGAGTGTTGTGGTTTCACACACTCACACCTTCATTATGCTGTCTGAATTACCATTGTATAATGATTGTTTTACTCGCATAGCTAGAGCTATGACAGCGAACAAACGGTGCCATTAGAAGATAAGTTTAAGATGCATTGAGAGTTAATATGCCATCTGTAAAAAAAAGTAAAATAGTTGCTTATACAAACTACATATATGTAACAACCTTGAACTAAAGACCACAAAAATAAGGTCTTTTTTTAAAGTATGTTTTTGTTTAATTCTATGGAACTAATCAGAATTAAAAAATCGTAATTATAATTTCTTCATTTTGATAGAATTTCAGGTCACCCAGCGTCTGTACTTTTGAGAGAAGTATTTGCATTTGTTTCAAGCCTGCAAATGCTAAAAAGGTTTGCAGTTAAGAGAGTCGTTGTTAACCATAACAATCAATCTCCCAACAAAAGAGCAGGAAAATCAACAGAGTTTGTCAGATATTTATTTTTCCAAGTCAGCTGTGCCTACAATAAGATGGTGGGTTGTAAAAGGTAAGGCTATATCATGGAAGATATCAGTGTCAAAACATAAAAATGGAAGGCAAGTGACAAAAAAAAAGAAAAAGGAATCAATATCTGTGTGAGCAGTTTTAACAACTAAGCTGGACAAAGCAAGATTATAGCCAGCTAAAGAAACAATCATGAATTGTGGATAAACTTGTGATAGATTCAGTGATGAATGTTAAATCTGGACTGACCCAAAGAGGTGTAACTGGAGCAGTTGTTAGACATCATGAGAATAAATCTCCCTGGCCGTCGTTATCTCTGCAGTGTATGTATTGGTGGGCATTGAAATTTTAAGAGTTTTCTTTCTAGGAAATCAAATGTATAGTCAAAGACATAGCTAGCAAACAGTCTGAGTCTCAGTCCAATTAAAAGTTTGTGCTTATCTGTTAACCGTTGTCAGAGAATGTTGCAGTCTAATTCATAAAAACTTAGAATTTCCATTAGTGAGCTCAAAGATCAAGTTGTGATAAAAGCAATTGGAGGTGCAACAAAGTCAACAAGCCATGGTTGAAAAGGCTAAGCAATTATGCACTATTTTAATTCTTCTAGTATTTTATTCAGATTACTTAAAATGTTTATTGCAAGTTTAAGTCAAGAGTCCATGGTCTTCAAGTACATTTTTTATTATTATTATTCAAATATATGCTTAGCAGAGAAAATGTAGACACCACATACAGAAAGCAATTTGTTTAAAGATTATGCAAACAATCTTTAAACAAATGGTACAACCATTTGAGAGTTATAAGTAATGATTGATCAGTGGACTGCACACTGGATTGGAGCTTAGCACTGTTGCCTTAAAATTTCCTGAGCTTGAAATCTGACGGTAGATACAGAGGAGTATTCCTCAAGCTGAATAAGACTGCCATTCCAGTTCATCTGGTCCCTGGTAAGAGGTTGGGTCATGCAAGGATAACTGTTGTTGATCGGTTTAGAACTACATGAGACACACAGAACTCTGACCCAGTACGCAGAACATGTTCAAGAATAAATTAGATGTCTCTAAGGATCCCTGTGTGTCAGAGAAGAGACTGGAAAGCATAGCAATACAATTTGGTTTGGCCATGAGCTGATATTTCTGTGTTGAACTTTCTGCTTGTAAGCTGCCACGAAACAAGAGAGTGATTATGAATTATAAATGAAGAGGCTGGCTCCCCAAATGAGAATACACTGACTAAGACAGGAACAGGTCTGTGTTTTCAGTGGAAATATTTAAGCTTACCCTGCAGAAAAAAATTGTTAAAATAGATGTGGGACCAGTTATATTGATCATGCATTTCAGCAGATCAACAGATGATCTGTTTCTGATATATTTCACTACATGATAGATGTAGTGAAATATACTGCTCAAAAAAATAAAGGGAACACTTCAGTGTTCACTTAAATGTTAAAGTGTTCCCTATATTTTTTTGAGCAGTGTATATTCCATTGTCTGTTTCAGTTAACGTGACACTTGAGAAGTTGTCCATGTTTGGTCAGAGCTGATGGCACAGACAAAAGCCTTGATATTCTTTTCAGTGGAAAGAAAGATATTGTAAAACTCTTCTTCCATAGCAAATGAAGAAAATGACATTGTAGGAGACATGAGGGGGTTTTGTACTTTAGAATAGTGTAGTCCATGTCCGCAAAAATGCTGTCCTTCAGTGATACAAAGTTGACACAGTCTAGCAAAGGGATATCACTTAAATAGCTGGTGGAGAAGCTGTACATATCTAAACCAAACAACTTCAATGGGATTAAAATATGGGATTAAAATAAACCAAATTTAATTAATTTGCAATGAAAAGAAGAAGAAACTCCCTAAGAATTGTTGACTCAGTGGTTCTGAATGAATATTTCTCACCAGCTCAACACAATAAAGCCAACCTGATATAGTACTGCAATATTAAAAGTAAACTTTGACTGCATTCATTATCTTTGTACAGCATTTTTACATTTAGGCAACTCTTGTGGAAACTATTTAAGGAATATGCCACCATCTTGTGGGGAGATGGCTACAGTACAAACAACACGATGCACTGCTCTGATGCTGCCATTTTTACTCTATTTTGTTGCACCAGGGAATCTAATCAAGTGGCTCTCCATGTAATTACTAAAAGGCTTTTAGGATTTAAAGTTGAAAATGAAGTGTGTGATAATTCTATAAAGGCATCTGTAAACAGTTAAACACTTTCATATTAACAAAAATATAAAGTTCTACTTTAAAACCTTTAGTGTTCACAAAATTAGCTACCACATAAAACACACTGGAGGGTTGTTTTCAGTCCTGGTTAATGTTTAAGCCAGATGACTGAGCTGTTAAACTTTAGATGAGCAACAGCGAATGTTCAAATCAAACAGTCACTTTAAAATGTATCAGAAATTAAAAATGATAAATAAGCACATTTCAAAAAGTGAGTAACTTTTTATGGGCACATTTACCTTTTTTTATTTTTCTTTTACATAATTAAAAAAGAAGCTTTTAACCAGTTTAGAAATTTTTGAGGAGGAAAAAAAAGCATTACACTCATCTTCACTGTTATGTATTATTATTATTAGCCCAAACCTGTATTTCCTTCTGCATCTCCACAGACATAGACGACTGGCTGGTCCTGCTTCTGTAGTTGATCTTAGCATTCCGGGAGCTGAAGGACATGGCTTCAACTTTTCTTCCTTAAGAAAACTCCTCATAGAAGAAAAACATTACCCATACATCAAACCATACATCCAACCACTGCTCCTTTTTTTCTTTCAATTAATTTAGTTAAGTTTGCAGAGATTTTGCAGAACCCTTCCTCTTCGGAGCACTTGTGTTGTTAGTTACCAGGGCAACAAAGGAGCAAGAAGAAAAAAAATAGTGGGTGTGACGTTTTTCCTCTCTTCTCATTTTTTGTTTCCTTCTTCATCAATTTGTCTTTCAAAATAGACAACATTTAGAACATTAAATGCACGTGACATTGCATTAAAAAATATCAACGTATGGAGAGAATGGTAACAATCAATGTGCACTATCGTAGCAGTGTTCAATGCTTATCTACAATTTTTATAACAGTGTTACAATTGCTTTCGACAAGTAGAGAAATTATTAAATTATTATTTTTAATAAACCTCACTTTGAAATAAATAGGACTAGCCCTTTAAGTTGAGCTTGCATTTAATAACCCTCACGGTGCAATGTATTTGAACAACCCTTAGATGGCAGTAGCCCAACGTCTATAGGAAAAAAAGACTGAGCCGGAGCTCATAGGGAGAACTGGGTTAGGTTTGTGGGGCAAATGACCTCATACTGTAGCATCATCTTCATCAGTAGGAGATGAAGAGCGAGTGAACTCATCCTTTCATTTTACTATCATTTTGTCCCGCTTATGGGCAAAGTCATGCTAATCTAATACCGATAACATGGAATAGCTTACAATATGAGTATTCCTGTAGTCCGACATAAAAAAAAAGATAATAATCATCTAATTACAAAACCAAATATTTTATTGACAAGAATTTGAACAAATTGTTTGCGAGAAGGTAGTCTATAAAGAAGAGGAGGCGGAGTAGTTCCCGGTGGATGTTATGATTTTATCTGTCGGAGCATCTCCGCTTAAGCAATTAAGACAGAATCCTGACACCCACGCAGTCCGCATCAGCACCGCAGCGTGTGGCGCACATCAAAAAAGGAAAAAAAAATTGGGTGGCGCACATTGCACCAAACAACCCCCCCCCCCCATCCCCCCCCCGAAACGGAATCCCAGGATATCCCACCCTCACCCACCCCTTGAATCGGAATAGCCCTCCTTCATCTGTTCTCCTCCTCTTTTACCTCCGCCTTCTCTCATTATCGCCCCCCCCACCCTCCTCCCTCTTCCTCCGCCACCTCCTCCTCATCCTCTGCCTCACGTCCCAACTCGGGAGCGCCGCCGATCGGTCGCCAGGATTTTCCCCTCTCGGCCAAAATGGAGGAGGCTTGTCGCTCATTGAGGGGATCGGATATTATGGATCGGCTTCAATGAAAGTCGCCAGGATTCGCATTCCTTGATCGGTTCCGACTTGAAGCAATAGAAACAACCCACGGATACCTAAAGCCGTTTCCGCCCGAGCGACCGCAGCCATGAGCGCAGGAGAGGGGCTAGATGAGGCTGCAAAGGACGCGGCAGACATAGCGGCGTTTTTCAAATCGGGTAAGTCAGGAGGAGGAAAAAAAAAAAAAAAAAATAGGGGCGAGTCTGCCTCTGACAGAGCCGAAGCAAAAGCTTTCCGTGTGTTTACCTGCTAGTCCTGGAGGTTATTATTTACAGATGTCACAAAATGCCTACGCGTGAGAGATGCGCCGCACACCGTGCGTCTGAGGGGCTGGAGGCGAAACAGTTTGTAGGTATTTACATCATTCCAGTCGAGCACCGACCTGTCATATTGCAGCGTTTTATGGGAACAGCGCGAATATCGCCCTGAAATTTCCGAAATGCCCATTAAACAGTGTGCCCATCTCGGGGTTGGACCAAATCTGTTGCGAGGTGTGAACGGCTAAAGCCCCGACAATGCTGATTGTTTTGACGTAACATCCATCACAAACCCACTGACGGCTCACAGAGCAGCTTTCAGAACGCACGCATAGAGGCCAGTCGACTTAAACAATGTCTGTGAAATATGTAAAAGGGAAATATGGAGGCGTGTGTGCAATGGGCCCCTCTGATGTGATGGCATCGTCAAAAAAAAAAAAAAAAAGGTTGGGCCTGTTTACTTTCAAACCCTACAGTCAAAACATCATCATCTCAAGCAGATTCGAGCAGGGTGCACTCCTGGCCCTATAAACAATGCTTTGCAAAAGTATTTATTGCTTCAACAAACTTGATTCTACTTAATTGGAGGTGCATGGCAGCACTGTAATGCATAATTGTAAGGGGTATTAGTATTTTATTTTAATAAAAGTCTGAAAATGGTGGCATGAATATGTGTTCATCCTACTTTAATCATATAATAGCTAAATAAAAACCTAAATTGTCCTTCGGAAAACACCTAAAACTTGTGTGCAATTTGAGCTGAATGTAAATGCAGCTGTTTTTAAAGGCCTCTGACTGGTTGCAGAAATGAACAGAGACTCACAGAGACCAAGTACCTCAGCATACAGGTCAGGGATGAGATTGTGGAGGAGGTTACAGCAGGGTCAGGTTGCAAAGCAATATCCAAAGCGTTGAGCATCTCACGGAGAACTACTCAATTCTACTGGGTGATGGTAGGAACACATTTTCTTCAGGAGGTGAAGGTTCACCCTTCAGCAGGGCAGCCACTGTAAACATACAGGCAAAGGTAAAACGGCTTGGTCTAGATTAAAACACATCCATGTGCTGCACTGACTCTTAAGAGTCAATTTATATTCTAAATAGCTTGAGAACTATTTATAAATGAATAGGGAAATATTTAAAAACTGTCAAGTATACAGTTCTACCATGATATATCATGAAAAGGTTAATTGGATAGGAATACCTTAGCAAGACTCTATTTATTTATGCTTATTGACCTCCAGCATGTTTAGCTTACAAAACAGAGTCTTTGAAAGGCCCAGTTTCAAGTCAAAGTCCAAGATGGTGTCCAGATCAGCACTCACCAAAACAACCAGCTGTCTCTTGCTCCTTCAGCTGCTTCCCTCTGTGACACTTGGTGCCTTTGGGTCTGCAGGTCAGCTTCCCCTCTGGCCGAGACCAAGCAGGGATGCTAACTTTTTCTTGTGTCCACCTAGATGTGATTGTAAACTCTTAGTTATCATTGATTTATCTGACTTGCACCCCCAGATATACATTGACTATAAACGGTCTGCAAGCTACATCCTTTCCTCTCCAAACTGCCACTGACAGTCAGACAGTTAGGACTGTTGTAGAAATGGATTGTATTCAAATGCCTTCTTATGTCTGGCTGGATGCCTGCCAGTGTGTATTTTCCTATAGCTGTGTTGTACCCAGCCGGAAAGTTGGCTTGCAAGTGAAGCCGGGTCTGCTTGGATGTTTGTGTAGCGACAAATGCAGTTCATACAGTATTCATGAAGGAGACAGAAATAGTTTGTACCCTGAGGAATTTTTTTATGTTTTTTTTTTTAAAAGAGACTATTATGAAGCGAAAGTATGGAAAACGAAGTCTGTCGGGAAACAGCACAAGAACACTGTTGCAAGTTGCGTTTGTCGCACACAGTTTAGAACTGAGGGTTCTGGAAGTTCTCAGACTTTTTGTTCACATTTTCTATTCATTCCAGGGGAGAAAAACAACTTTTATTGATTTCCATTGTGTTTATGACCTTCACAATGAACATATTAAGTTGTATAAAGAGTTTACTGCATTCAGCTTGTGTTTTATTTACTGTTTTTATTCCTGAACAGTTCAAAGCCAGTCAGTATTGTCACTGATGTCTCATTTGTCTTTGCTGTCTTTATTATCCATCTATATTTGTTTTCACAAACGCAGTCTGTCTAAACATGACATCCCTGTTTATTTGGTCATACAGGGACTCCATATGTGGTGCAAAGTCTAACCTTTGCAACAATCTCCCCCTAATAGATGCCAGCTTGTTGCATGTTGAAATCTTTGTACACAGCTGTAGGCTCTGGCTGATCCTAGGCAGTTTTATTTCTGAGGCTCTGTTTACACTTTAGCTGCTCTTCTTCAGAAAAGATGAAAAGCAAACATGATTGACTGGCAGCCTGATTAAAGTGAGATGCTAATTTCTTTATTAGTCAGATATGGAAGTATGATTGTAAGATTTAGAGATTTAGAGCTAGTTGTTTGGCTGATTAAATTTTAATTTGCCTCACCTGGATGGAAAGTATTATTATTGGCTTTTTGCAAGACTTGATGTTTCTTTCTGCTTGATTATTTTCAGGGAGCAGATGGTGCTTCATCTCAAGCCCACTTTGTTGCTTTGGATTACAGCTCAGCTGCTGAGTCACCCTCCCAGGTTGCTCATGCCATGACTTCACATCCCTGCTTTCAAATTGTGCCAAATATTCCTAAATGCCAGTGGCTAAACGGACAATATAACTTTATCACTTGAGTTAAGTAAAGGTAACTTAAGCCTAAGGTCTCTCTTAAAAGGCATATTTCCAGATTTTCTTCTCTTCAGTTGTGCTTAAGGCTTTCATCCATACTTTCATCCACTGGGTATACCTACTTACCTATGCAGGGTCATGGGGAACTATCTCCAGTGGTCAAGTGGTGGGTTACAGACTAAACAGTTTTGCTAGTCCATGACCACACAGAGATACAAGGACAAACAAGCCGCCACATACTCAGTCACATGAGCAATTTAATCAGACCAGTTGACCTAATGTGCATGTTTTCATACTGTGGAAGGTAGCCAGAGAACATGTAGAGAACCCATGCTTGTACTTGAAGAACATTCAAACTCCATGGAGAAAGACCTCAGGCTGGGATTCGAACCCAAAACCTTCTTGCTGCAAAGTAGTAGTGCTAACAACTGTGTCACCCTGCAGCTTGTCTATATAAAAAAAAAACTAAATGCAAGGTAGATGAGCACATGGTGGAAGTTACAAAGACTGTTACATTTGGAGAAATCTGCCATTAATGCAAAATACCATAACTAACAAAGAAGAAATTAGCCATAATTAATATTTTACTTCAGTGAAAACTTTCATCTCATATGGCAATTTGTACAGTGAGGAGGAGAAAGTCAGAAACAATCTTCTCTGAGAGGCAGCAGTTCGGAAACTGGATTCAGCTCAATTACATTTTTCTATAAAGCCAGCTGACAACAAATATCGTCTCAATGCATTATACGGAAAAAAAATCTATTCCATCCAATCATGCACTGTTTCAAAGTCAATTATATATTTTCCAATTTGATCCCAGTTATCAAACAATGCACTCAGTTTAAGTTTATTTTTCAAATTGGTTAAATAGTTTTAAGTCTTAAATAGTTTTTAAGTGACTTTCAGCATTCACTCCTTCTAGACCAGCATGAAGCATAAGCGGACTGTCGACTCCATTGTGCTGCAACTGAAGACGCAGTATCACACCGTAAAAACTCAGCTGCTATTTTTGTTGTGAAAAAAAAAACTAGCATTTGTTTTACCCTAAAAGGTTCTTTCAAGCTAGCGGCATGCAATGATGAGAGAAGCTGAAATCCTGATTATAGTCAAAGTCAAACACCTTCTCCATCATTTAGCTCAGTTGTTGAAGAAAAGAAAATAACTCAGCGGTGCAGGTAATTATCGTAAGACTATTATAAAGCGAAAGTATGGAAAACGAAGTCTGTCGGGAAACGGCACAAGAACACTGTTGAGGAAATTTACAACAGAACAGTTATTGTTTTTATGAATATGATCTATAGATGGAACAAAATGTTTTGCACTGACAGAAGATACACACAGTCTGAACACAGATTTCCTGATCCTGCGTAGCTAAATCTCTGGGGAAAATGAAGAGTGCTCACTCCTTCCTTTACTGACTTGCCAATAAGGAGCTACATAAATATACAATATTTTCCCTTAGGAAGATGCTTTTTAACACATCAATCTGCTTTATTTTTACAGCATGCATTTGCTTTATACTGCTCCATATGACATGAAGCTCTAAGACCTGGTTTCAAGGGGTTTTAGTCGGAAGGAGTTTTATGTCCAAAAAAGGCACGGACAAATTATTTATTGGCTTTGAAACATGGTGGAAAGTCAGGTTGTTATATTTGTTGGCATGGTGATGAAGATTTGTACATTTTGGACTTTATGTTGCAGTTAATTAATTGTAAGTCTTTGTACAGGATGCATGTTTTGTCCTTGTAAAGCATTTTTGCAGTACAAGAATCTTTCTCGGGATTTCAAATATTGTAATGAAAAAATGTCAGTGCTTGAGACAGATTTTCTCAACGAGTGGAAACAGACGCGAAATCAATTTTCTCAAGGTTTTGAAGACACAGGATAGAGGCATTTTAATTTACACAGAAACAACTTTGTTGTGCTGTTAAAATGCTTGTCCAGAAATGTGTACATGCTTACAGGCACCGGTTAGTCTGTGCTAAAGTTGCAGTTTAGGGCTTTTAAAAACCTGTATGTACAGCACTTTAATTTAAGCTACAGTGTATATTGGAAAAATATTGCATTCCCAGAGAAGTGACATGTAATGCACATGTTCAAGTTACTGTCAGTGATGAACAAACAAAAAACATATCCTTGTTTCCAGTATTCCCCATCACATATTTATTTTTGTATCATTATTTCCAGTCCTACTAAAGTACTTTTGTATCTACAAGTTTCAAACTCAGGGCAGCAGAGTGTGAATCCCTTCTCACTTGACCTTTAGCAGGGGTCAGCAACCTTTACAAGGCAAACAGCTATTTTTTTCCGCTCACTCCTACTAAATACAATTTTTATGGAGTCACAACACATATATTATCCTCTGGAAAAACTGATAAATCAAGTCTTAGAAATATCTATTATTCATTTTTCATGGCTGATTTTATGTCTTATATTTTTAGAACGACAAAAAAAAATTCTGACTTATTTACATAAAGAAAATGAAAGTATTTCTATGACCTGAATAGTCCATGTGAAAAAAGCTAACCCAACAGTACTTAGCCCCGATATCCACTGCAAAAAGTATAGTGGATAGTGGAAGTACAGTGGACAAATATGACAGTGTAAGTTGTAAGGGGAAATACTGGACGGTGGAATGAGTGAGATGAAGTCGAAATTAAAGATAGCAGCAGCTGTTCAGTCTGTTGGCGAGCACAGGACAGAGTCACCTTATCATCCTCCAGTGACCATTTAATCTGAGCAACATGTCGATAGTCAGATCTTGATGAAGATGGTAATATGCATAGGATGTTGCACAACAAGACTGTATTTAAAGCACTGAGTGCATTTGGGCAACAAACCTTGGCAGATTTCCTTGCATGATGTCAACAGGAAAAGTGATCTTCTGTCACAGGGGCTATTGGATTGTGTGCACATTGCAGAACTATGATTTAAAAGCTGCCTTGTTCCAGAAAAAAGGCTCAGATGTGAATAAAGTTCTGTCGAGTTCACGCAACGTTCAGAGCAGTAGAAAAATGAAGACTTGAATCATTTTGATGGATTGTCCTGGAAATACCCGTATGAAAGCAAAATGATGAAACATCCTTCAACTTAAACCACAAACAGCAGGTGTGGTGTATGTACTCCATAGTACATTTGAGATTACATTTGGGAACAACATATCTCTTAATTAACCCCGATCAAATATGTTGAAGCACTATTGAGACCTTGTGGCAAAAGTAAAAAATAACATTTGCACAGTGGAGCATTTTAAAAAATGATTATTTCATATACAGACTCTAAAGTGATTCTTAAATGAAGTTACTGGTCCGGCAATTGCATTACTTTGCCGGACTTCATGGTGAAATTCAATTGTTGTAAAGGCAGCCAGATGTATGCTCCTGTTAGCTTTCATTCATACGACAGATTTTCTTCTGCACTAAAATAGTACTGGATAAGTATGCACATCAGTGCAGTCTGTGTGTGTGTTTTTTTTTTGTTTGTTTGTTTTTTTGAGCCGTGTCGAAAATAATTGTAAATGCACGCAAGCTCAGTAGCTACTCAACAATTAAATTAACACTAGTTGCACTAGCTTTTGACTTTGTGCGTTCAGTGACTGAGAATATAATTAAGATGTGAGCATCAGTAATGACACTGCCGTTATTGACAACTCAGCGAGCTGTGTCCCTCTGTGCCCACAGCAAACCCAATGACCTGTGCCAGTACAAGATGTAATGAGAGCCGAACCATCGAGCAGTAATCTCTCATTTTCTTGTAGTGCAGTCAAAACTGATGGGAGCTTAATGACCTGTAATATCACCTTGCAAACTCGAGAGTAAATCTCGTTATTCTGCTGATGAGATGGAGGAATTTCAACTAGGGGTGAAGTCTGCTGCTTAAAACGAATCTGCAACGATAATCCATATAGTACATGTCTAAGAAAACATGCTCAGAGATCATAAATGGGGCGGATTTTGTGAGGACAAATATAGGAATGAGGAGAAAAGAAAGGGAGCTGAGGAAGGAACTCAAGACAGGATTAAAAAAAAAAGGAGAGCGAGATGCAGAAAGAGAGGACACAACACACTCAGAGGGATAAACAAGCCTTCACTCATCAAATTATAGATCTCAGGCTTGGGTGGAGCTCACCCTGTAAAATGTAGGCTGTGCTGTTCTTCCTGAGGCTTTAACCTTACGGTTAGATCCAGGGGCAGCCTAATTGGCAGTTGGTCAGACTTAAAGATCATAAGCTTTGACTGGCATTGCCTTCACTGCTGAATCTCATAGGCTCACTCGCGCCGTTAACTCTCACTTACTGAACTCAGCAAAATGAGACCGCTAAATTGAGTTATTTTGACATCCGAGGAAGGTCCCGGACATTCTGTTGGCCGCTGTTAAAATAGTTTGGATCAAACTTTGACTTTATTATCGCATATTCAACCGACAGAGATGAATGGCATCATGTTTTCTCTTTCCAGATGTTGAGAGGACTAGGCTACAACATATTTTCAAAAAAATAATCTGTAAAAATGAATCATGCAGACTGCAAGCTGTGGCCATGATGAGTGGCAGAGAGGTGGTTTATCAGAATGCGCAACTGGGAATGTGCTTATTGTGACAAAATGCATTTGTTTCTTCGTAACACCTGTAAGATTGAGAGATGTAAAAAAGTTTTCTTGATTTATTTCATGACCATCTTTGTAATGATACGTTTTAAAACATTTTAAAAGAGCTGAACTATATGAATTCATTGATATTTTTCAGGTACTTAGTGCCATTTTATCACACAGTCAAGTAACTGTGACAGTCGGTTGTTATGAAAATGCTGTACATAAAAACAACCTGAAAGAAGTTTGACTTTGTATCAGAGCCATATCTGATGCTTTGAAATTGGCTTCTGTCTCTTTAAGAACCCCCTACATTTTCTGACACGCCCCCTTCAGCAACTCCTCACAACAGTTCTTCTTCATGTCATGCATTGATGTTAATTCTCCATTCTTAGGAGCTCAGCAGACATGCAGTTCCACCATGTGTTTGCTAATTGCTGCAGTTGCTGGTCTAGAGGAGCCCCATACCTTCTGTTTTCTATTTTTTCATTGTCTTTTACAGCGAGGACTAATCAATGATAGTAGGAAGAGGGATGGAGATAAATACAGAGCTGTCTTGGGGGGAAAAAAATATCAGAGAATACAAAAACCTGACATTAGAGTGTCAGTTTTCATTAGACATATATCTGTGGAGAACCTGAAATTGATTATCAGGATGGCCAAGAAGTTGGTTACGTATTTGAAGGATGCTAACTTCACACACATACACATAACTTGGACACATGCACAGGGGTATAAATCACTGTATCCCACACACGGCGCCTAAGGCCTGGGACACACACACACAAAAAAAGATAGATGAATGATGAATGGATGGAAGAGTATTGCAGATCATAAAAAAAGATGGTGGGCTGTTCTGTGTGTCTCCTGCAAATCCACCAACTGATAAAAGAGTAGCCCCCATCTGTAAACAACAGACTCCCACCCATTCAATCCCCTCACCACTTCCCATTCCTCCCACTTCTTTTCAACATAGCTGACGTCTGTCTTTGGCTTATGGTCAAAATTCCAACAATGGTCTTTGTTTGTCACATCAGATCTTTTGCCACAACATTTATTTGTGATATTAAAATCGGAGTATGTAACTTTTATTAAAACGTGTTTTTGACATTTTCTAAAAACGTAATCCTCTTCCCCCATGTGTCCCTGTTGCCCTCTTCAAAAATGCACCACTCCAAAAAAACACAACCAATCAGATTCAAGAGGAGGGTCTTAGCACAGTCAATCATTCTCGTGTACGTGCCGCTCAATGTACTAATGGCGGAGAAATGACTTACTGTTTCAGTTTATCGGCCAGCATCGGAGGACATGCTATCTAGCCTTAAGTGTTCACAGCAGACTCTGCTGATGGGAAGAAGCTGTAGAGCAGCAGAGAGCTTCTCCCCTTCTCGGTCAGAATACTGTACACACCTTCTGACCTAGCTGTGTATTTTTGTAGTTAGTAGTGGGAGAAGGCAGAGGAGCTTTTTTGTTTTCCTCCAGATTATCTGTCTCATACTGTCATGACACAGTGATAATTTTAGTGCGTATAGTTTTTTATTTTTATAAAAGTTACATATCCCAGGCTTAAATGCTTAACAGTTGTTGTTTTTTTTACATTTTAATGTGTAAAACTAAAAGACTCCGCTCCAGTAAATGAAACCGGGAAACGGCCTTGGTGCTTCAGAATATATATTACTTATAGGTATTCATTTAGAAAATATGACTTCTCCCTCCTCGATCTGTCTGCTCTGTACTTACAGACCTATAACTGATGCCCCTCCCCTGTCACTCTTCCCCTTTAGCTCAAACCAGGAAAACATCTGGATTTGAGATCTGAAGTCACAAACCTCCCACAATGCTTTGTGGCTCTTTTTTTTCAAGAATAGACCTTTGAAAAAGGAGCCAAGAAGTCATGAGGGCATGCACTCCTTGAATCATAGAGTTCTTAAAAAGCTTCTAAAAAAGGAAAGATTATGTGCTGCACAAACTGTTACATTTTTCCTCCCGTTTTGCTAAAATGTGTTTCTGCGCTCCTCTTCGACTGAAGAATGAGAAATGTGTTTTTATCTGTTCTGCCACAGTTTTGTAAAATGTATTGTCCACACAGACACACACACGCACACACACACACACACACACACAGTCAAAATGACACACACAGTCATTTTGTATTTTCACAGTCACAACTAGTTGATTGAGGAATGAATGGATGCAGGCAGAAACCTAAGTTCAGACTTCAGCTAAGGAGCGGAAAACTCCAGAATTCGAAAACTAATGATGAGTTATGCAGCAGAACCAGAACCAGTAAGCCAGGAGGATCAGATAAAAAAAAAAAAACAGAACTTGTCTACTCTGCTCTGAATATTTTCTGACACCAATATATTTTTATCTTCTTTTTTTTTTAAATCTCTTGGATTGCAATCAAAACATGGCAATACAAGTGCAAGTAGTGATAAGATCAACATCAGAATTCAAAGACAGATCCAGAACATGACCAACGCATAGTTAGGCTAAACAAGTGTAACTCATCTCCTCTCATTGTTTAGTCTGTCCTCTCAGTCATTAACTTCCTTACTGCACGTCTGAAGTTTGATGAAAACAAAGCCAAAACAAATCAAGAAGGAAGAATAAAAAGAGATAAAACTGCTTCATTGTTATTGTGCTTGTGTAATTGTTTCTAATCGTCTCAGGCGATTAGAAACAGGAATACAAAGATGTTTCATACAAAGTAATACAAAGATGTTTCAAAACTTCATGCAAAAACATTGACACTGATATGTTTTTAAGTTACTCTTGCTGAATGTTTCCCTTTCTGGAAGATTAGCCGCAATTTGACACATAGAACTTACTAGCTTGCATTTCACATAATCATACTATAGTTTTTGAGGCTCCTACTTGTTTTCCCACACTTTTCCAGATCATAGCATGCATAGTTACCTGTCCATTTTGTGTGCATTTTAAAGCACATCTTGCATTCTGAATTCATGATTTATGATTCAAATAAGAGGGAGGTAAAAATCAAAGAAAAAAAGAGGATGGATGGAATGACATTGAATAAAACATATAAAAAAATCAAATTTTGTCAGACATGGAAGTTGTTTAAAATCCCTACCTTCCTAGCTATGCAGGGATTCCTGTAATTTTTACACACGTTGATATCTTCTGCTATGCTTCTAACACTTCTCCCTGTAGTGACTTTATATGTTTAAAACAAAGAGCGGGCATAATGTGGAGTTTGCTTTGGTGAAATCAAACCCCCGCTTTTGCGGTGTGTGTTTGCATGCATGTGTGAGACTGCTTGTCTTCCGTCAACAGCTGTGTCAAGCCTGTCCAACAGGACCTGTGTAGTCTCGCTCTCGCAAACAGACTCTTGCTGCATCAGTCCCACTGGCTTTTTGAAGAGCGAGGCTCTAATTCGTGTCACGTAAAAGCGGAGCTCTTTTGACTCGGTCTTGGCCCTTCAGCCTTCGGATAAAATAGGCCAAGGATCAGGCTTAACATCCCATCTTACTGTCAATCCTTGTAGGAGAGCGTTTACCTCTGGCAAATTGGCTGCTGCTCCACAGGATCTTTAGCACCTTTTGCCCATCTGGGTCATTATTATTATTGATTCTGTTTTATAGAGTATTCATATATAGGCAAAGTTTGCAAGCCGTAAAATGTTAAGTGTCTCCATGTGACATTTGATGCCACTTCTCTGTAATAATAATAAAAAAAATTATTTTATTGTATGAGAATTGTCTTCTAGTTATGAAATATTTATTTCTTCATGGGAACATTTGGTTCCTCATGTTCTGAGCCTCAACCTGTAAAGTTCTCTTTGTCTTCATTTTTTATTTTTTTTTTTACTTCAATTTGAAATTGATGCCAAATAATGAGTTCTTTTAATGCTTAATTAGTTTCTGAGAATTCAAAACTTTAGCATGGATCACAGCTATGACTTCACTGCCCTTCTTCTGGCCCATGTTTTTTTTTTTTTTTTTTTTACCTCAGCCCATTCGGATCCCTCTGCCCTCTGTCTTTTCACTGATAAGGCCTTGAGCGCTTTATCAGGACCTTTTCCTGGACCAAACACTTCATCTGCTCCGCGTAGAACGAGGCATACAGTGTGTAAGCAGGTGCTTACTGTAATCCTCGCTAGGCGACAGCATATGCCAGGCTGTTCTTTTCAGAAAGGCAGCCAGGAGAAGTCAGAGTGGAGAACTAAGCTGGCTGTGTCCCTCTTTCCCCTCCTCCCTGTTATCTTGTGCCACGATAGTGCCATGTTGTCGAGTGACCCAGAAAGCAGTTCTTCTTCTGTTCAATGCATGATGCATGGCAGTGAAAGTAAGCATTTGGGCGAAGGATGTATTTGGAGCGAGACTCAAATAGTGTGACGAGCTCTTTTCACATCAAGGCATCAAAGTTTTCATTAATGTAAGTTTTATAGTGCTTAAACCCCAGTGTGTGTGCACAAGCATCTGTGTGCAACATGCAAGATGGTGTTTAATCTTAGTTAGGGGACAAACCAGATATCTGGATCAAAGGGTTGTTGGTACTGTAAGCACCCTGTAATTCCACCACTTCAACAGGCTTTGCTGCATCTCCAGTTGGTTGCAGCGTTCTTCAATCTGTTTGTGCCTCCTTGAACTCATCATGCATCTCTCTGTGTGTGTTTGTGTGTGTTTTTTTTAGACTGCTCTCTTCCAAAATGTGAATCCAAACTGGATGGCCCTGGTCAAACCTCAGGTAGGTCAAACTCCTAACGGTGCGACAGTCATTCACATCGTGTCTAAAGTATCTCAACACATTTATTTTTTTGATATTTTACCATCAGGTCTATATAGACCTGATGGTCTATATAGATTTTTTTTTGGGGGGGGGGGTTATAGTTTTGGTGTATAAACTGGAGCTTGGATTTTTTCAAGTCAGTGAAATTACTCTGTGTTTTTGTGTTTAGTGTAAAGCACTTTGAAATGCCTTGCTGCTGAAATGTGCTACAAATAAAATTTGATTTGATTTGGTTTTAGTCTTCCGAGTTGGCAATGAAATAATGTAGGAGCCATTTTTTAGCCATCTGACTGGCTTTGTAGTCCAACAGATGTGGGAGGGGCAGCACTGCACTTCTGTTGTAAAGTAAAACTCTGTTCACGCTTTCTACTTTTTGTTATGTCATAAATTAATCTTAAGGGAAAGCTCAGGTTGTTTAAAAGTTAATTAAAGGAACGTACTATATTACTTCACTAAAGTTACTCTGGCGAACTTTGCTGGTTCTGTCCAACCGCCTGAGCAGCTGATCCAGAGAAAAAGCCGATATTTAGTAAATATATCATCTTCCCTGTCGTTTGACAGACTCCTTATCTGTTTAATTGAGTTAAATTTGTGGGTTTCAACCCACAAGTTTAAATATGTTCAATTTGAAGTGTTTTGAATTGCTAAAATAAGCTAAAACAAGAGTGAGTTTATCTGACTAGCTATTACCCTTTCACTATTTATTTACTTTTCTATCAGTCTGAGAGAAGGCTGATAGGAGCTTTTAGTTATTAAAGGTGACACTTGTTAAAAACAATTAAAAAAAAAGAAGTGTATTCTTTGACTAAATGTTTTTTTTATTAATGATAATTAACTTCTCTGAATCTCACTTTTAAAGTCTGGACTATCCAATTGGATAAATATAAATGCTATAAGAGAAAGTTTTGGAAACTGAAATATTTACCAACCTTACTAACAAATACCAGCCCATGCACTGAGGAAGAAATATTTGTTGTTGTTAAAACGTACAAAAAAATGAATTCCATTTTAAATCAAATCTTGCGTTTCCTCAAAGCTTCCCTGAATTAAATCCCATCAGATTGAATTTCTTCCATGCACAAGCAACTCTGACCTTGTGTGTTGACATCTCCTAATGCCTCCTGGCCACTAAGACTATAAATACACCAAGTCATTCTCTCATGGCTTTCTTGCTCATGGTCATAAAAAATGCCAGTTAAGTGCCCTGAATCTGGATATGCACGTAGATTATCTCAAATAAAGGGAACAAAGTATAGTTTTCATTTTTTTTTTTTTCCCAGTGTAATCTCCTTTGGACTTAAGTATATAAGGACGCTTTGGATATCTTCCATAATAAGTTTAATTTATGTTTTTACTAATCCACGCTTGGCCAACTGGCATACAGAGGCAGAATTTTATTTGCATTGCCATAGTGGGAGGAAACGGGGACAGTTCCTGTCCAGATTCATGTCGTGATAGATTTGCAGTTTTGGACCACGGCAGAAGAGCATCATCATGAGCCGACCGTGTCTGATGTCGCTCTGAGTCTGACATGCTAGACTCTGTTTGACCCGATGTTTTTTCCAACTAGGCCATGCACGGATGAAAAGAAGATTGGTTCTTATCGACAGCTTGGCCCATTATTCCCAGTTGCCAGATCGTAAATGGAAGCTAATGTAAAATGATTGGGATATGCCAGGCAAATCCCAAACCCAGACCTTTAACCACAACCTCATGAATTTCTCCCCTAATGCTGAACAAATGGCACAATGCAGAGCAGCACTGGTGTCTCTGTACATTTCTGCTGAAATGAGGTAGAAATTCACAAGCTGCTAACTGCTGACTGGAGTTAATCAGGCTGTGCTGCTTATTTATGGCTTTTTGTTCCTGTTTCCTTTTCAATTACTGCAAACACAATTAAGTTGCTGTCGAATGAAGCGTCAATTTAACAAACTGCCTCAAGCATCTCGGTTTACAACAACAGGAAATTAACGGTGTTTTCTCGGAACACTGGATTCTTACATCTATTTCATCTATTTTGTTGAAAACTGATTAGTTCTGAATGAAGAACTGTTTATTTATTTATTTTATTGGTCTAATAGTAAGTGAATGAAGGACTGCTGCGTTTGCCTGAAGTTGTGATTGATTTCTTTGTTGTTGCTCATGTTTCCTTTTCAAAAGTCTTGACGTAAACTCAACAGCTTCTTGTTCTTTAATTCATTATTTTCTTAGACTAGTCAACTCAAAATGAGTCTGTCTTTTTATGGGAATAATTTGTTGACAGCGTAATGAGTTTTTGCTTTCTTGCAGTTTTGATATTTATCGATTAATACGATTTGTGATTTGTCCTGCGAAAAGGAAGTCTCCAGTGTAAAACAAAGCTGTGATAGAGAGTAATTAAGGCTTTGTTCTGTGTCACGTATACTTTTAGGGTTGACCCGGAGTAACCCAACATTTTCACATTTTGCCACGTTAAACCATAAACCGGCTTGTTTCTATTTGAACTTTAAACAGCACGCCATCGGTGTGTAAAACCATGAAGTAGAGAGAAAATGATATATGAATGTTGAAAATTCTTGCAAAATAATATTTAAAAAGTGTGAAATGCATTTGTACTCTCAATCTCCGTTACTTTGACACCCTTGGCTAAAATTTGTTAAAAACGAGGCCACATTATTGAAATGCATAAAGCCAATGTGTGTGGAATGTAACATCCATATAAATACTCTATGAAAGAGTTTTGTTGGTGAACATAAGTGAAGAAGCAACACGAAAAAGATCAAAGGCAGGTCAGAGATAACATACCACAAAACTTAGTGGGGACAGATAATGTGAGGATGCTTTTTTTTTTAGCAGGGAAATATGGAATGGTTAAAGTTGATAAAAGATGGATGGAGCTAAACACAGGGCAATCTGAGAAGAAAACTTGCAGAAGACTTGAAACAAGGGGATATGTTTACCTTCCAGCAGGACACACAACCCTTAATTTTATCCCAGTTAAAGTCTGGACCTAGAGCAAATTGAGAATATGTTCTGCAAGACTTACAAATTGATGTTCACAGCTGTTTAACTACACTGCAAAGAAGATTTGGGACATTCTTTTTTTGTCCTTCTGCAGATTTGTAAAACTAATTTAAAATTTGCAATTGTAATCAAAGCATGAGGGTTTGTAGTAAAAACTGTTGACTCAGAGGGGCTGATGCCATACTTTTTTAGATAAAAAAAAATGAAAATAGTATCCCTTTGCTTCCATTTCAATTACTCACTGCTTTGTGTTGGTGCATTGCATCAAATACCAGGAAAACGCACAAAAGTTTATGGTTTGACAAAATGTAAAAAGAAAAAAGAGATACAAATACTTTTTCAGGATGTCGATCACTTTCCACCGTTTGTATTTTTGTACATGACAGGAGATTATTCTTAAAAACATGCATGCATACATGTTTCTTTGTTGAGGACGCTTGTCCACAAAATCGCAAAGAGTCCCTTGCATGCACTCTTAGCTTGCATATGGGCTTCCAGACTAAGCGTGCTCAGAGTAAACAGTTGGACTCTCCCCCAGTTATGCTCTGGATCTCAATCCAAGATAATCTGTCACAGTAGCCAACTGGCTGTTCAGTCAGGATCATTCTGATCTCTTGCTGTACTAAAGGGATATAAGCATGCTTGGTATGGTGAATTAGATGGGAATTTTCCTCGCTGGCTGAAAGTGAAGATAACTTTTTCAGCACAGAGGGGGGAGATTGAGTGGTCTCCTCCTCTGCGCTGCTTTCCTCTCGTCTCCGCCATATGTTTCTGTTCAGTTTAATTCAGCAGTGAGCTCAGTCTCTCATCCCTGCCCACACTGAGCTCACTGTGTGGTTCCTATTGAACTGGGCTTTGAATGCTAACCATGTGCACCGCGGGTAGACAAGCAGCCAGGCATGCTCCCTCAGTCTGTCTCTCTCTTTCACTCTTTCTCTTCCTGACACACACACATGCACACACACTCCTCTAAGCAGCGGAGGAAGTGGTTTCCTCTGAGTTCATTGGATTTCTGTTTTTTGAAATTGTCCCCCTGCAGATGCCTGGATGGTGAAGAAGAGGCTTGATGGTGTGTGTGTGTTTGCGGAAGTTGTTTAGTGTGAATTAAGTTAGTTCACTTTTCAAGTTCATGTCTCTTTTATTTTGATGTGTTCTGTTTCTTCTTATCCCAATAAATGGTAAACACGTAAAACTAATGTAATACAGACATATCAGGCTGTTTCTGTTTCTGGCTGATAGGAATTTACAATTTTCTTCAAAATCT
Source organism: Poecilia reticulata (assembly GCF_904066995.2). Taxonomy (NCBI): domain Eukaryota; kingdom Metazoa; phylum Chordata; class Actinopteri; order Cyprinodontiformes; family Poeciliidae; genus Poecilia; species Poecilia reticulata. The sequence goes on from NC_088845.1 coordinate 23,686,594, forward strand.
AACTTGCACATTCTGAACTTAACTTTCAAGAAAAAGTCAGATTTGTGATCACTACTAATTTACCATGAAGTGTATTTGGCTCTTGTTTGTTATGTTTAATTGTGGGTTTTAGCAATTGTTTATGTAAAGGCCTTTCCCAGGATTGACACTGCAAAGTTATCATGGCTATAAGTTCTATATTTCCATCATATTTCAGTGATAGAAATATGAAGGTCAGGAATGTTGGGAATGTTTTCTTTAATAAATATGTATGGCATACTCTACTCTTGAAGTAAATATTGGATTATGTTATGGTAAGTTTATGAACTTATTAAATAATCTTAAACAGTAAATAAGATGCCACTTGATGCACTGTCTGTCACAAATCAGAGCTAGTCAATGATACATGAGTGTTTTGCTAGTGAAATGTCCACCGTTATTAAAAATGAACTGACAGAACAAATAATCTGAACACAATAAAATTCTTCATAGGTTATATTTAAAGTCCTAACACCTAAACTGAAGATATTGTATTTTAATGTAATGGTCAAATCCTCTACTTTATTAAGACAAATACAAATTGTTTGGTTGAACTTCATTTGAACTTGCTTGTAGAAAATAAAAATAGTGTTGCTGTCATCTAACTCACAAGGAAGCGTGCAGGATATACAAGCAGTGTCCATCCTAGTATTGTCCACAGAGGGTTGTTTACACACATCTGCCTTTAAGCACCTGTGTGAACTCCTGTGAATATTGTTTATACTAAAGAGCATCCTGACTTTGTGTGCTTTTTTTGCTGTGTGTTTGCACAGGCAACTTTCATTGGATCACTCCTGTGAGTGCAGCATTAAGCATGAGTGCTAAGGATAAAGTAATTCACAGTTTTAGTAGTTACAATTAATCCTGACAGCCGCAATTACTTATTTAAAGTGAACTTACCAATGGATTTGTATTTGGATTACTTTACCCAATGTGTTAGATGTATTTATATTTAGATAACCTCTACTTTTAAAAAATCTTTTAAATGTCTCTTGGATGTTTATTTTCCGTATGACTTTGTTTTTTATTTTTATTTTTATTTTTTATTAGTACAGCACTTTTGTAAACTTGTTGTTTTTGGATGTAGAGTTTAGAAATAAAATGAATCTGGATTTTTGATGCAGTTGACGACAAATGGCTAAGCTAAATTTCAGCTGGATGTGATGTGAGCACTCTTTTTACCTTTAAAAATAACTAGTAACGAATAAATAACTAATGTTATTTCTCCTTAATTACACAGGTCCGTGCATTCTTCTGAAATGGTAAATGGAACCACAAACATCCAGAATTGTTTACTAATTAATAATTAGAACTAATTGGTTTTAGTTAGAAATGATACAAATTAAGTAGTATACATTAATTGTAACTTAAACATCTTGCACAATCTGTGGTTGTACAAGTTGTTGTTTAAATGTTGGATACTTTGTGTATTTAGAATGTTGTTTTATCTGTTACATCACTCAATTAAAACATGTCTGAAGAAAAATAAAAACGTGGTGTCATTCTCAAGACAAATGGAAAATATGGTTAAAAACAAATAGGAACCAAAACGGCAGATATTCTGCGTGTGTCTTTGCGAGTCAGTATGTGGCTATCACTAAAACGTGTTATAAATAAACAAGTAAAACGTCATAATAATGACAACTGTAGGAAAATCGAGTAATGTTATTTTCTAAAATGCAATAATTATTGCCATATTATTACCATACATTTCACACCTTTGAACAAAACTGTCAGGATATCAATATCCATGATGAATGTGCACAATAATAATTATGATGCAAAATGTTAATATAATAAGTAATAAAAAAAACTCTATCATGCTGAATGTCTTTAGCTATTGTGAGAACACAGAGCACAAGTCACGATATTTTCCTGCACACCTAAAATGTTTTTCTTTTTCAATCTGTAAAGGGATAGAGAGAAGAGGAGATGAGACCAAAATGTGTGTATAATCACACGTCTGCACCCCCACCAAAAAGTCATTGATCAAATTCACCAGTAGTATTTTTTTTCTCTTCCCTGATTAGAATTCAGATCCGTTCCCCATGACATCCACACACAAACAAGCGCATTAGACGTATAAATACGCCACCATCTGCTAATAAGCTCCATCTGCCGTACACTGAATTTACCCCCGAAGTCATGTAGAGTTTCTCTTCTGTCAACATTACATTCTCTCCTTCTTTCTGAATGCGCTTTTTTTTGCAGGATCTGGGATCAGTGCAACGGTCACGATCTATTATTGATGCTGTGTAGACAGCCTTTTGACAAATAGAGGTTAGCACGACAGCGTAATTTATTGTTATGTGCCCTCCCCCTCAAACCCTTGCGCCATCCCTTTTCCCCCACATCATCATCATCATCATCATCATCATCATCATCATCATCATCATCATCATCATCTTTGTCCTCTGCCTCTCAGATCATGCTCTTTTTCTTGGGAGCACTGATGCATAGAAAAACGAGGTTCCGCTCTCTCCTGCGTCCAATTGCCATCAGCCTCTCCCATGCGGATCGGCCAATCGCTCTTCTGAGCGGGGCTGACACGGGAGGGGCGGAGAGTCAGGGACGGGGCGAAGGGGGATGTGTTGTGTTCGTGTGCTCTTGCTAGCTGCTCCTTGACTTGAGGAATATAAAGGATGCTGCTCCAGGAGCGGGGGGATGCCACTGTAATGCCAGATCTTTGCTAGTCAGCGAATGCATTTGTAGGTCTCGATTCCTGTGCTGCTGAGGAGTTATTTTTATTCATTGAAATTAGCGACACTGGAATATGTTGTTTTCACAGCATCTGTGCAAATGGATCAGTGATTAAAATTTTATTTTACGTGCCGATGAATGCAAAACTCAAGATGTCTTGATCTGTGCCAGCAATGTGTTTCGAGGGAAATCCACAACTCGGTTTAGAAATGAATGCACGTCAAGTGGATCTGATGCTTGCAGTTTCTGCTTTTGTTACTTAATGATTTGATTGACCTCTTGTGCTGGAACATGCTACATAAGGATGATTGACAAATGCTCTCTGAATCAAACAGATAATTCAGAAAAGAGCTGATCATAAAGGAATTGGAGAGGTAAAAGCCATAAAAGAGGGATTTTCTTAGACGAGTAACTTTTTCATTGAAGCTCCTTTATGGATGGCGGCTCCTTTTCTCTCTGGCTATGGCTCTTTAAGTGGTTTAAGGGAGTAAACGGGCCAAGGACATGTCCATCCAGATCCTATCTGCCCCCCCGTGTAAGTATGACATGTTTACAGAGTCCCACAGCGAAACAAAATGCAATTTTTTAGGCTGCTTTGTTTTTGTTAATACGCTTGGCGGCAAAAACACAGCTCTAAAGTTAGATTTCAGAGGTCTGCAGGCTAACTATTAAGCGCATGTGACTCATGCGGTCTCACCTCTTCTGCTGCTACGATCCGTGTTTACATGGAAAGGGGGTGTAACCGTCAAAGATGTAAGACAGAAGATCTGTGAAGTGGTCGGGATTGCATAATTTGTTTCACACATAAAAGACAAAATAATTGGCATGTTTTGTCATGTATTCCTGAACTGAAATATTATACCAGGCAAGAGATTAAAGAACAAAGATCTAAAGATTGGAAGATGAAGCTGGAGTCTAGACCCCTGCCGATGAATTATATTGTATAAAGCTGAAGAAGAGCTTCGGAGCTATCCTATGTAAGTTTAGCTGAACAGGAACCAGATGCTGCAGCACATCTGGTTACAGGCAAACGCCTAATGTTTAAAGTTTGTTTTTACACGTTTAAAGTTCTTAAACGTGTAAAATACCAATCTAAAAGCTATTAATATAAGTCATCACTACGCTTCGTTACACTTTTTGTAGATAAAGATATTTTATTTAGCTTCAAATATACATCCTGACCCTCGAAATCAAATGTAGTGATCCATAAGCATTTATTTTTTAATTGTCTTGTCAGTATTGATTTCTCAGGAGCTCAGTGATGGAAATAGGAAGGTCAGGAATGTTGGGAATGTTTTCTTTAATACATATGTATGGCATACTCTACTCTTGAAGTAAATATTGGATTATGTTATGGTAACTTTTACTGAATTTCAAAATTTCTGACTCTTTAAACAAAGACATAAATATTCCCCCCTCAATATTCCTTAATCTCTTGTCTTTGGAGATTTATTAATTATTATTATTATTATTTTTATTTTTTATTTTTTATTTTTATTTTTATTTTTTTTTATTTTAGGAATAAAAGTCTGATTTAGAAAGACAAATGGGTTACTGGTGCAAAGACGTACCACAGTTCTGAAAGTTGTGGTTTGGAAATTGCTAATACATTCTGTAATATTTTTAATTTGCTTTGGTTTAGTCCTGTTAGTAAGATGCTAACGAAAGGGCTGTAATGACTCTGGATTTGTGCTTGTCTGTATCCAGAATATAATTTTTGTTTATGTTTTTTGTGCAGGAACTATGATATTGTGGTATTTTAAGGTTATTATACTTTCAGAACATTTTACTGACTAATGAAAAATTTGAAGAAAAAGTTGAAAGAGTCCCATAGTTTTCCTCAGATGTTAGAAAATATGTTGTTGTGGGATTCATTTTCTCTTTCTTAATCATGCCCATTTGTGCCATATGTAGTTGTTTTCTTTTGTGAGAATGTGATGCAGATAAAAACAGGAAATACAACATGGATGCACACTGTATCCTGTGTGTGTGCAGTCAGGGTGGAGTCCTGGCTCCGCTGGCAGCTCTATGTGATTTTAATGCCCCAAAGTTGCAGCTCTGATTGTTTTCCTTTATCTTTTGGTCTCGAATCCTTCTCCTTTTGGGATAGTTTGAGACTGAGACTACCGGGAGCCAGAGCAAAAATATGAAAATAGCTGGATAGCATTAGATTTGGAGCTCTTCAAATGCCCGAATTAGTGTGAAATATTTTCCTCTGTAGGAATGCTGGTGTAAATCAGCTGCAAAATTGTAAGCACTCGTCTGCCAGTGTAGTTCATATGCCCCTGTATGATGTTCGTCTGGCTCTGTGGATTGTAATTTTGAGCGGAGGAAAAAAATTCTTCTCTAAATGACCACTGGCCCCTCTCAGGGAGTATTTGTATGCACGTGCATGTGGTCACTCGTGCAGGCCGGTCAGATGTTCCATCAGATAGTCTCATAGCGTGCTGTTTTTATAAACCAGTTGTTTTTAGAGCTATGACAACAGTGAAGTGCTTGCCTCCTGTCACGGAGACGAGCGTTGGACGTGTAGCTTGCTGTCTGCCGTGTGTTTACTCAGCAGGACATTGGTCTTTGTTGTAGACAAGTCTAGTGCAAAACTATTCACAACACAATGGAGTTCCATGGAGGGAAGTTGACAACAGAAACAAGGAGACTGTAATCAGGAAATGACCAGAGAAGAGTGTTTTGAATGAAAGGCAAAGTAAGGAGGGGCAAAGAAAAAAAAAAAACTGAACCTGGGTAGCGGTGAACACTTTGTGGGGTCAGTGATGTGTACATTTATCTTAAAATGTCCCTGGAAGCTGTTATAGAGAAAGCCACACAAACAAGCTCCGTTAAACAATAATGTGAGAGCTACACCGTGTTTTGCACCACATTATCATCCTGTGGGACCAAACTCTCATTGCTGAGCTCCTGAACATGGTCGCCGGTTTTCCACATTTGGTGACCCTGCTGGCTACCCAGACAGCCCACCACTGGGTGTAAGTCTTACCTGTAACATAATAACTAAAGCTCAAAGGTTTTGTGTTTTACCTGAGATGCACTGAGGCTTCCCTACGTACAACATTATGATTCCTTTCTTAGCTTTGTGGTCTGCAGTGTCAGTATGACTTTTCTTTGCATCGTCAGGCATGCTTAGGTATTTTTCTTAATATTAAGAATGCAGATGTGCAGCATTTTTATCTCCCTAAAATATTGGATTTACTGCTCTCAAACCGTCGGTCATACTCTCCTGAAATCCAAATCGGATTTAGGGTCACTTCTGTTTAATGAATAACACCCAGCCAAAACCATTTTGTCACATCCATGTTCAATTTCTTTCTTTTCCCCCCTTCCTTTTCTGTCCTCTTTCTCTCCTGAGCAGCTTAGTAACACAGTGGATCACAGAGGCATTCACCCGTCCATTTGTTTCCTTTGCTTCGAAAGTGTCATTCGGTGTTTTCTGGTTTATTGGTTTGGTTTCGTTGCACAGCAGGACAGTCAGGGGCTTTGGTCCAAAGCGGGTTGCTGATTGGTTGCTCCCACAGCCGTACAAAGCATCCTCGGCTCTGCTTCATTGATGAGTTGATGCAGTTCAGCTGGCTGCACAGTGAGTTTATATTGCACACTGCGATGGGGAGACAGATGCCCATGGTTGCTCAGCACTGAAAAAGGCCTTTATGCCTCAGTCAGAGTCTCTCATTCAGCTTTTCTGCTGCAGAAACCATTACATGGTTTACACTGTGTTTGAGGAAACAGCAAGCACCATTGTTTGACTGGAAAGAAGTCCATTGTCCTATTGGTAATGTTCATGAAGTTTGACTTTTTTATGCTATAAAGGTATGAAGTAGAGTAGGACAGTGTTCATCTCAATGATTTTGTGTGTGGATGATCTTAGACTTTACGTGAATCCGTTCTTCTTTTCTGATGTTGCATTCCTTCTGTACTGAGAGGTCAAAACTCTTGAATTTGGACAACTGGCTTGAAAACTTGGAGGTTCCTAACTAGTCTAGACTTTATAGTTCAATGTGGCTACTATGCTTATAAAAGGGAGTAATTGGTACATTTATACAGTTTATTTGCACTTCTGACAGTTCATATAAAAGTAAATCCTTTGCAATTATAGTACTGTGCGAAGTTATTTTGTTGGTTTGTTGTTAAAATACATAAGAGACTACAAAATACATTGTTATTGGTTTGTATTGGACAACAGAAAGCAATTAGCAAATCTAACTAATGTTTCCAAATGCAGCGTGAAACACAATTAAGTTGAGGATGATGTAATTCCTGACTTTACATATGTATTTAAACTATATCTGGCAGGTCATTGTAGTCACGTATATTTACAGCTCGAATGGTGTGACCTATTTTACTCTCGCTCATGCGTTGCTGCTTATCCTGTCTCACTTTCTAAGAGGTGACAATCCTTCCCAGTTATTTATTCCAACAGGATCAGCCATGACATTCATGACCTGGCCTTTTATAATACACGTACAAACTGTGTGATCTCACAGTCACATGAGGCTGCAGGCTGTCAGCTTCGACGCCCTGCGATAGTACAAGAAGGCCACCATTGAATGCAATGCGTCTGATTTGCCTTTAGTAATTCCGAAAATGCTAAAATCTTGGGAAAAGTAAAGCATTTCATGTGCACCTTTGGAACTAGTGGGAGTGCAACTTTTGGAGCATCTTTTGGCTGTTTGGATTGCGATTGATAACACAAAACATGGCTGCTCTGACCTTGTTGTTCCGTTTGCACTACATGGGATTTCTTAGGGAAAGGAAGGGAAGGCTGGCCTGGCAGTCTGCAAGCAAAACTGGTAGGTAATACATCTTTTAAAAAGAAATAGTTGATAGTTAGCTGTCGATATGTTTCTGTATGTACTAGCTTGTTTTCCGGTTTACGTTCATCTTGTATATTTAATATTTAATTGTATACTATATTTATCTTCTTTTAACACCACCTCCAAAAAACAATCAGTAAAAACAATAAAATCTAGGACATAAATAATCATTGGATGTCTACGGCCTTGAAATGCCATGAAGCACACTTGAAAATGCTAAGAAATTCATAACTGAGTCCAGTGAAAGATTCTTAATACAAGAGAGATTACAAGCAGTCATTATCAAAGCTTGTTCACAGACTAATACATTAGTCGCAAATGTTTTGCAAGCTTAGATGTTTTTCCCTCTCCTGTCAGTAAATAGCCAAGCACACTTGGAGGGGAGAACGGTTTAAATTCAGTGCAGTGCCTGATACTAAATCTCATTTTGGGGAGGGGTTAGTGACATCAGGGGGACAAGGCAAAGAAAAGCCAGTAGGAGATGGCAAAAAGGAGCTGGCAGGCCCTTTAGCCTTCTGTAGCTCAGTGGGTGGTAGGGCGTTGACCAGTCCATGTCACAGCCACTGTTCATTTGCCTGTGTGTCGCAAAGTGAAATGCATAGTGGGGAAGCTAGAAAAAGGAGTGCAAAACCGCCTGTGAACATCTGTAGGATGTTGGTTAGACCGTTGCTGATTGGGCCAGTTTATGGAGGGTTTTAGTTTACAATGGCACTGCTGGACAACCACAGCTGGCAGTATGCCCAGGCAGGGAAAACCCTGATCAGACTATCAGGTAGGATGTTTTTTTTTTTCTCATGTTTTTTTAGTTTAAAAAAAAAAAAAGATTTAATAATAATAAGATTTTAATAATAATTTTTGCAAGTTCCATTTATTGCTTTGCAAATGCGGCTGATCCAGTTTCTCTTCGAATCGTGAAAACTGTTGGAGGGAAGAAGAAGGAATCAAATTAATCATTCATTACTTACACTGAGAACTTTAAATATACTAAATTATTTCATGGGTCAAATGCACTTTTTTAAAATTTGTGGGCAGACCTTTGCACAACTTATGTTGAATTAAAATACCCGATGAAGCACAGATGCTGTGTGGAAAATTCTTGAACATCTGCAGCAGTGCTTGTGTTGTGGTGCTTTTTGCAAATAACTGCAAACTGATGTTTATTAAGAAGTAGCTCTTCTCTGTGCACATGTCACTAAGAGCAATTCATGGCTTTTGCTTTTTATGTGGTTAATATAATTAATACTCTTCTGTTTAATTGAATTTTTTGAGAAACCAAAATACGAAACATAACTTTTAGACCTCAGTTTAAGGTGATATATTGCAGTTTTTGTAACAGCTTTGTCTCAGAAGCATTTCAGAAGAATGTGATGATCATGTGATGCAGCAAAATGTTATTTTGTTTTAGATCAGTTTTCAATCTTTTCCATCAAAGTTGTTGAGTGGGCCCCAAAACAATGTTATTGACATAGCTTGCCACTCTTCTTACTATCAAAATGGCACACTCTTTCCCATTTTGTATCTGTGCAGCTTCTGTTACTTTATGCAGTAGATATTGTGCTGTTTTGATGCAGTAGTCTGTTTCTACATGTTAAATGTTAGCAAGGCTTTTGCAGTCCATCATGTCTTTACCAAATGTGAAGGGAGGAATATAAAAAGCAACTTGTTTCAACAGAACTTTGTACGACTTACAGAGCTACAGCCTGCAAGCCAGTACATCAGTGCAGGGTGCTGCTGAGGCAGGGTAAACAGGACAGCTGGCCTCAGTCTTAAGCACAGGTGCGACCTAGAAGTGCCTGTGAAGAAAGACAAATTAGGCAGGTAGTGCATGCAACATCAGAACGGGTTCACCTTCCACAAACAGTGATTTGTAGTCAGAGGTTATGTAATTATAGCAATCGCTAAAATCTGTTTGCTCTTCCAAAACAAACTTGTAAAAACAAATGTAGTGGTGTGAAGAGATGTTCTGCTTTCCAACAGTTTTGGGGAAAAAAAGGGAAAAAAGGGGCTCCGATTCCTGATATGTCTTCTGATATGTTTGGAATTCATAATTCCCATTGCTGTCAAATTTTTTTTCAACAAAGTATCAGTCAAAGACTGGTTTAATTGGTTCAGGGTTTCATTCACTTTCATAGCTTCGCAAACATTTATTGATCACAATAAGGAGCATCTAATCTGATTTCCTGAAGGCTGTCAACATTTCCAGTATGTTGTCTGCCAAGCTGAGGTTGAAAACTTTGTTGTAACACATTAAGAGTACCTGTTTTCTGGTAAAGTCTCAGTCCCTGTTTAAAAGTAGCAGCTATCCAGAATGAACAGGAAAATAAAATAAAATGTTTATTTTTCTTTAAACATTTTTAAAGGACAATATTTAAAGGAATATATTCCTTTAAACACTCTCTACACATTTTGTTCATTTGACATTTTTAAGTAACCCACCTTTACAGGAAATGACTACTTTGGATCTTCCTTTCTTCAGTAAAGTTGTCTGCGCTGAAGAATTGAGTTGCTGTTAACTGCTATTAGCATTAGTTGAAGCCAAGAAAGTAAAAAAAAATATTTTCATCAACTTTTTCATTATATTTTAGAAGAGATTGTTATCAAAAACTGCAAAGCAACTGCTGTGGAAAAGCCTGATTTTTTGTAATATTGTCTATTGAAACCAGATTTACACTCTGTCAATGGAAAAAATAGTTATTTTTCTTATGTTGGAGCACAAAGTTATTTTTATTATTATTAGTTCTAGATCATTCTTGATTCAGTGTTGATTACAATGCAAAACTAAAGGACAACTAAACCAACTAAGCAAACAAAATACCTGATTGGGCTCCCATTCCTCCCATTCATGTCCCATACTTGTCTGTTTATTATGTAATTTAAATTGCAGAGGCATTTTTTTCTTCCGAGTTCTGAAAGCTGAGACTACTGGGACTAAGATTTGCCAGCATTAGTTTTTGTTGCGTATAAAAAAGTGCTGGCAGCTGCTACAGCGGGTTACCAGTAGTGAGGTCGAGGGGAACTTTAAGAATTTTTACAGCCAAACTATCCAGCTCAGCGAAAAGGGAACAGAGATGAGATGACTAATAAAAACAAAGACATTTGTAAGCTGTTTATTATTCTCAATAAAACCATCAGAGGAACAGGTGTACCTTCAAGTGGTGTACACAAAATCTTGAGATGCACTTTACGCATAAACTGATTACATATAAAACAAAATTACATGGCTCGTCTTCTGACAAACAGCGGATTTCTAACAAGCCTACATCCAGGTTTTGTGCGCCGTGTGTCACTGCGCTATTGTAAGAGCACAGATGTGACCACAGTGGTTCATTATAGACTTTAGAAACTCTGGCCATGCCCTTCTCTGGTTTCACAGAGAGCTCAGTGAACCCATCTTCACATGCGCATTCACTGGCTCGCACAAGGCCGCTGATAGTGAACATTGTTTATGCCCAACTGCATTGCTTTTACAGTGTGCGGCCGCACAGTTCAGAAGTGACCTGCAGACCCGCTCTGCCCTTCTTTTGAAGGATGAGTGTCTCATGGAGAGAGCTGTTAATCTGTGGGATTTATGTAGATTGAGAAATGCGTTGTTTGCAGCACCATTGCCAGGGATTGGTTATTATGTTGTCCGATATGAGTTATTAATGCATGCCACATCTTGGTCAAGGATCGTATGCAGGCCATTAGTCTTTTGGTTAGCAGTTTGCTCCAATAGGTTGGCGAAGTTAATAAATAGAATTGATGGTTTTGTAGGAAGGGTGCGTCATATTCTGCTGTGAGAGCGAATTTGATTTCAAGTCTTCACTTTTTATGGTCATTTTAAGCACACCTAATTACACTTAAATACAAAATTGATGAGTCAAACACAGCATTGTTTTATCTGGAGGCACCACTCTGCACACCGAGCATTTAAGCCCAGCATGAGAGCTGCACCACAAAAAGGATGGTTTTTGTTTCCACCGTTTTCATTCGTTATAACTTATTCATTGCCTTTTCTCCTTTTTTTTTTCCCGTTCTCCTTTTTTTGTGCTCTGCTCAGGGGTTAAGTTCAGGTCGAGGGAGTTGCGGTAAGAGCAAAGTGTTATTTTTGCTGTAAGCCACACTGTAACAGCAACAATATGAGAAACATGATGAAAGTTGAGCTCACCACAGTCCCCCGGCCCCCTGCCAGCCCTGGACGAAGGTCACAGAGACGGGCAGGAGTGGACGAGCGGGCGCTAGACGTGCCTCTGCTGTGGGAGCAGGGAGCAGACACGACCGACACATGTGTGTCTTTATGTGTAAGAAGGGAGAAAGGGAGAGGAAAGCAACAATGTGAAAGGAATACAGCTAGATGGAAACTTGGAAATTGGATCGAGGAGAAAATTAGATCTCTTTGTTGTTTTAACAATTATTCTCGACTGGTGGAAAAAAGCTTTTTTTTCCTTCTTGTTTTTCTCTTTTTTTTTGTCACCCATCACTCCAAACTTTGTAGTCAAACTTTAGAGTCAAAGTTTGGAGTGCCAAATCAAATATCTTTATAAGGTACCAAGATTAAGAGCACACCACTTGAAATATACTGAAATAACCTACTAAATACAGCACATAAGCAATCCTTTGTGCTCTTCAAGTAGCAAACAATGATACTGTGGTTGTGACTGTGGGTTGATATATTGTTTTGCTCTACATTTATGCTGTTTCTCATGTTCACACTGATATATTTGTGACAGCAGTCAAGCCAACTGCACTGTAGCATTTCAGCAGCGTTGTGTTGCAAGTTAAATAACGTCTGCTCTGCAACAACACAGACACACTCAGCTTGTAATTTGTCCGAGTTGAAAGTTACAGTGTTGTGTGCCAAAGGATTGGAATCGTGAGGCATGCTGGGATGCACAGCTGCATGTAGTACATGTGAATCAAGGTAGAGTATTTCAACTCCACGGACGGCAGACACAGATAAACATTTGTAGCTCCTAAGTTTTGGAGTCACTATTTAATTACAAGATTCCCATGGTCCTGAGAAAGAATTTGGAGTTATATACTAGATCAACACAAATCAGTGATGGATTGAACGGTGGAAGGAAATGATTTGTGGCTTTCAAAGTCTTAACCTTGATAACTTTGGTTATGTATTTTATTTTGAGCTTCTGAGTGAATACCTTGTTGAACTACTTTAAATGTTTGTCTGCACTGAATTTGTTGAGAATAATTTAATGACGTGTTTTGCCATTTTCTTTTGTGGTGTATTTGTTGCTGCCTCTTGGCCAGGACTTCCTTGAAAAAAGATGAAAATATGCATTTTACAGATTTGTAGGCATTTTTTTCCCCCTGCTTTGTGTTTGATATAATCAGATAAAACATCTATAAATTAATGTGGAGTTTGCCAGATAATGTGACAAAACCAATATTCTTAAGCTTGTAATGTTGATTTATTCCTGTGGCTCTGATGTTTCAAGGCTGGACTGAAGAGGTCAAAGGAAAATGACTTTGCAGTAAAAACTCCCTGAATCAATGTATCTGGGGCATAACTTAACTCATAAAGTTATAAAGACCACAAGGGCCAAGAAACAATGCATGATGACCACTATGTCTTGCTTTCTCTGGTTTCTCTGGTTTCCGCACTTCTAGTGCAAGCACAATATACACACCACTACCACTGTAAAAATACATATCCTCTCACAGGCTTTTGAATCAAGCTTGGCAGAAACACTGCATTTTCTTTCTGCTGTGCAAAATATGGATATTGTTCCTGTGTTTTCAAACAAGGTTGTCTTGTACCCTTCCACTCTGTGACATGCAAGCTATTGTCATTTTAGGGGCAGGGCTGCAGTTAACCTCTGACCAAAATTAGGCAAATTGAAAACTAAGAATTAACTAATCTTGACTGTACATCTAGTTTTCTTGTACTTGCAAGTATAAATGTCTACTTAGGTATGCTTCATGCCAAGTTTTATTTTTGTTTCATTTCTCAAATCTGAATGTCTTCAACTACCTAAATAGGTGATGTAAATGCAATGATCTATAGAAGTGTGACACACTTACAGAAATGTTAAATAAATTAAAATATTTTAAAAAATAACTTACTTCAGTTATTCAATAAAGCACGCTATATAATTTAATAATATACACACTTATGTTTTCAAACCTTCTCTTCCCTGCTAATGAAGATTTGACATTTAAGATTAGAATATCACATCAGACACAGAAAAACGAAAACATTTTAATACATTAATGTGACCTTGATAAAAAAAAAAAGTATGCCTGCCTTGTTGTTTTAAAAGGGTAATTTTAAGCAGAAAAACTGTCTTAAATGTGCAAAAACTTAAAATGCACATGTAAATATATTTGTTTGCATCTACACTTCTCTCTGCATTCATGAATATCTAAAAAGCCCATGAGTCTAAAAAGCCTACTTCCTGACTTACTGTAGATTTAGTTGCAGTAAAATCTTTTGTCCTGCAGAAATTGATGTTCACCCATCAGCCTAATCAAATATCAATACTTTTGATTAGGTTTTTGCTATTATTTATTTAGGATGGTTTGATGATACCGAGTACAACTTAAGTACTTTCTAAAATAAAATAAAAAATTGGTGAGTTCATTGCAGATTAAATTAAATCAGCTTCAATTGTCTTAAAACAGCAAAGTAATTACCAAAACCACAAGTGTGTCATAAATTGGGAAATTCTGGAACGTTGGGATCACTGTTCACACTCAAGCCTGTTTAGCAGCAACATAAACCAACTTAGGGAAAAAACTGCTTTACAGAGAAGTTTCATGATAAAATGGGACAAAAAATTGTTTGGCCATACTGACAAAAAGCTTTAAAATGGAAGAAACCTGTATCACATGTGAAGTGGTGTTGGTAGTATCATGCTAGAGCTCCGTGTTGTCGTAATGCTGAATTGCACAGTCTGCAAGGTAAGGAAAAGAAAAGCTGAACCTCCGAATTCCTCAGCTTCACCTCAGATCAACAGATGGGGTAACACTGTTTGACGGGTTGTGCATAAGACGTACATGACGCTGTCATAAACACGACACAACTTCTGTTATGAACATTAAGGAGTCTTCATGAATATTTACGACTGTTGTCATGAAGTTGCATTAAAACTTGTTTTAAAAGTCCAGCAAAATGATCAACTTTCCATTATAAGTCTGATTATGTACCAAATGACACTTCATGACAACAGTCTTAAACATTCATGAAGACTCCTTCATCTTCATGACAAGTGTTATGTCACTTTTCAGACATAACACCTTGTCATGTCAGTCTTATGCACACATCCCGTCAAATAAAGTGTCGCCACAGACGGTTAAAAACAAGGACGTAATTGGTTGTTCCTGTGGCACAGTGATCCAGCACACTGCTAAACCCATTTTGGAAAGGATAAGCTCCTCGAATCACCCCGATCTCAACCCTGTTAAAAATTTATGGAGCAGACCTAATAGTCAAGTCTCTGCCAGGAAACCAAATAGCTTAATAAGCTACCAAAATCTTATTTTTAAAAGTCTGTCTCAAATTCCTTCATTTGTTAAAATGTGTTAATTTGAAGGTCCATTGCAAAAAACACTTCTCTTGGTCGGACTCGGTATGGACTCTGCCTGCTATGAAAAGACAAAGTGCACAATAGCGGTTAATGGATTGCTCTTATTATGAGCGTACTATGAACCTGGAATTGAACAGGTTTTTTTTGTTCTTAGCAAATGTGTAACTGAAGGCCTGTGTGCAGTAGGGGGAAAAAAAAGCACTGTGTGCCCCTGTGTAAACATTTGAAGTGAGAAGCAATGATGCAGTTTCATGAATCACAACGGGCTTGGCAATTTTTCCACTTCCACCGAATATTCTATGCTAAGTCACTGCATATAAACATGATTGAAATCATGAGCTGCAATGTGTGAGTGTGTTTATTTTACTGCATTGGCATCACAAGCGACTTGGCATTTTGATCTAGAAGCATCTTATTTCTGCTTTTCAAACTCCACTGCTGTCCATGCAGGACACAATGCAAAAGTTGGGTGACAGTCACATCTGTTGCTCGCTCTTCTGTACCGTTTCTCATCTCTCTGCCAGATTTGGTCTGATGTAGAGTTCATAAAGGTGTAGAAAAACAGTAGAAGCAGAACTGCAGCACTTTCACAGAGGTAAGCACCAGCTGCGTGCCGGAACCGGTATCTTATATAAACCACCATGGTGAGGAATGTGTCTGTCTGGGCACCCTTGACAGGAAACATGCATGTGCTCAGACATGGAGTCCAAAGAGGAGCATTTCTCTCTGTCCTGTGGTGGAGATGTTCCTCACATGCACACGCACACACACGCACACCTGTTTTTAAACAAAGTGTAGACTTCCTACTTTGTCTTTGTGTGCGTGAGCAAAAGAAAATGGATTCGAAACAGGTGCTGCAGTTTTCAAAGACAAAAAAATCAGAGGGAGATTGTAAAAACTCTTAAGTTTAAATGAATAAAACAGGCAGTCAGCTTTTCCTGTTATAGCAGATTGACCATTGCAGTAGTTAGGCCCATCTGGTTGTGCTATTTTTCAGAGTTTTATTTTTTATTTTCTGTCTGTTTAACTTTTTCTGCAGCAAACGCACAGTGGAGCTTTGTCTTGGATCTGATCATCTAATTCTAGTTTAAATCAACAACAGGGGAAGCCACTGACACCAGGAGTGAATAGTAGTTCTTTAGTCTGTTTCCTCGTCCAAATGCTATACGTTTTTTTTTTTTTTTTTGCAGATTGTATTTTCCCCTTGTTTACTTTGATGATTATTTTCCATTTCCATTGTCTTGCCATCTTGTTCTCTTTACTGTACAATTTAGTCGTTTAATTTATCTGTCTTATCTTTTCATACCTTTTGTTATAATTAATTTGTAATCTGGAAGAGGCAATCATAGTTTTATTAGACTCTTCATGTAAAATAAGCAAATTTTAGTTGATGTCAAGGTTAAAAATGCTTAAACTTAGAGAGTGATTATTTATCTCTGACTAATTTGATTATGAATAGCCTATGAGAAGTTGGCTCATTTTTACAGAAAGTGTGGTCTGTGTGATTCAATGTTTATATAATATTTGTCAAAGTGGCTTTTTGGTTATGTAACTGTTTTCTTATTTTTT
Organism: Poecilia reticulata; assembly: GCF_904066995.2. NCBI lineage: Eukaryota > Metazoa > Chordata > Actinopteri > Cyprinodontiformes > Poeciliidae > Poecilia > Poecilia reticulata. The sequence continues at coordinate 23,703,233 of NC_088845.1, forward strand.
TTGTAGCCTTCCTATTTATAGATTAATTATTTATGGTTTATTACTGTTGTTACTTTAAATTAATGACCCAGTTGTTTAATTATACTTCCACCATTTGATAATCATACTTCCACCATCATGGTTCATTGAAGACTGCTGTTCTGGGATTATGTTTTTTTTTTTTTTTTTTTTTAGATTTAGAGAAGGGTAGACATTTTACATGAGTGGCATAAAAATTTACTTTTTTTTTATATCTCATCTGATCACGATGTTTAGTGTCCCATGCATTTATTGAAAGATCTCCAGAAGTAGATTCCAGCTGCTATGTTGAAAGACTGTCAGACCCTTCTGTAGTTTTAGTTGTCTGCTGTAATGCACAAGTTTACTTAGTTATATTTAATTCGTAATAAAACTATGACATCAGTTTGAATTTATGCTAATCTTTATCTCTTTATTTCTGTTGAAATATCTGTTTTCATGTCTTTTGTGTGGTGTTACATCTTTGGATCCTTAAGAATACCTTAAAACAGGCATGTATATGTTTCTGACATTATGACAGTCAAATAGGATAGAAGGAAACTTGACATACATATTTCTTCTTCTTATTATACACCATTTTCTACAAAACGGCTTATATAATCATGGTAGTTCTACTTCGTTAAAGTTTTGTTTTGTCAGTTTTATAAATTTGATAGTTGTGTAGGTCCATAACATGAAACTTTAAAATGTGCATCTTTCAACTTCAAGTCTTAATTTTGTTACAAAAACGAGACAATGGGGTCAGCTTTTTATGCCAATATAGGTTTACTGACAGAAACTTTCTCTGTTATCCTGACTAATTAAGAATTTTTTATAGACTATCACACATATTTACATCCTCCAGTTCTTTATTAAGTTGTGTAAACCTAAAGAATTGCACAGTTACCAACAACTATCAGATAAAAAATTGTATAAAACACTGGGAAAAAAAGAACACTGCCAGTGTGTGTGTGTATATATATAAAACAACGACATTTAAATCAGTAGGATTTAGGAATGCTCTGACAGGCACAAATGACTAAGCAGTTGATGAGAACCCTTTGGTGTGATGTTGTGGTTTGCTGTTGCATTTTGCTCCCTTGCAGTAAACCTTGGACCATCTGCTGAGCAGTTGAGGCAGAGAGGTTGACATTTGAACAGCATACAACAACAAAACCCAGGCCAGGCTCAGAAACATATTGACACCAGGCTAAGCTAAAACTTTCATGTAGAAACAAAAGCAAAAGATTATTGCTTGACCTGCTCTGTTTTGCAGCTTTAACCGGACCAATATGGCCACTGACATGTCCTGCATTCTGGTGTTATCACCATCTCCTGCGTATTGCATTATTGCACAGTGATCAGTACGTATCGTTGTCTGACACTATTCCTGGTAGTTTTGTTGTCAAACGCAAACGAGGCCGTGAAATGTCATCACAACTCTTCTTTTTTTAATTGTTGTCATGACAAAACCTTCTTATCTACAGAATGAAAACTTATTTGGAAGATGGACAAAAAAAGAAGTCATTACATTTCTCAGCAGATCAGAGTCACCTTCATTACAGAGACTAAACAAATCATTAACTTTGTTGGGTTTAAATTGCCCATTTGATAAAATGACATAATAATTAAACAGCTTCTCTGGTGGAGCAGATCCAACCTCCCCTCAGGCTGCGATGTATAAATTGAATTAGTCTTGACAGGTAATCAAACGCAAAGAGAATCATCATGACTTACCCTTTTTTTTTTTTTTTTGCTATTTTTTTCTTTTTCAGGGTTTCATCGCAATGAGGATATGAAGGCGATTGATGTGCTTCCTATCCTCAAGGAGAAGGTTGCCTTTCTCTCAGGTCAGTTACACTTTCTGCATGCCATTTTCATGTCACCACCTTTTTTTATAATCTGTTATTAGCCGTAATGAAAGTCTGCCGTTACAAAATAAATTAGGGGGGTCACTTTAGCTCTGCCTTTTATGTTTTTTTTTTTTCAATAGAAATAATTGCATAAACTGACATTTTCATTCAGATTTAAGTAAATCTAATAAGGTAAGCGTTCATGGCTTTAAAATAAAATGTTATTTTGATTTTATGTTTCTTACGAATACAGGGTAAAGTAAATATTATCAAAGATAAACTTAGAAAATAAAATAACTTAAAAACTAATCAGATAACTGGAACAATGTGTGTTGTGGATTTTAACAGAACACAGCTTTCCATATATTTTCTTTTAATGCTAGTTCTAATATCTCTATAGTTTTAAATTTGTTTTGGTAAGCTTAAGCTAAGCCTAGCTGGTGAATAGAGCAGCATTAGTGCCAGGTCAGATTAGGTGTACCACTAGGTCACCAAGCCTTTTTTCAAACTCCTATTTCAAGGATCTTGAGTAATACATTGAGCTTCCTAATTATTATTTTTTTGGCAACTGCAGAGGCATTGCTTCAGTTGTCACTCATTTCAGACACTAATTTGTTTTCTTCACTGCTGTTTTAGTTTTAATTTTAAACAATTAATTCCATTACTGTTTCACAGAACTTCATGGTGTCAAGTGCTATTTTTAGAAGTTACCCCAGGGGTAATTCACATGATCTCTGAAGCCAACCTCTGTGTTGGATGAATTAAAGGGACAGTGCCCTGTCATTTGTGCATCTAGCTGATCCAGGTGTCCACCACCCAGCAAACAGATTATTCTTGTTCAAGAAAGTTGACACATGTAACTAAGAGCAAGATCCTGTCTGAACCTATTAACCTAAAGTCACAAATGTTTAGAGAGGCCTCGCAAACTTAGTAACATCTCTGTGAAAATAATCACGCCCCAATTTAAAAAACAAAAAAAAAGAAAAGAAAGTGACCAAAGATACACACAACTCAGTCTGGAAAGTGTAACAAAGTTATTTCTAAGGCTTTGGGAATCCAGCAAACCATTGTTATAGTCAATATCTATAAAAGGAGAAAAAATAGAACAGTGACTGGCCTTGCCTTTAGTCACTGGCCTACCAAATTTACTCCAAGAGTGGATCAATGATTCATCCAGGATGCAATAAAATAACAAAGAAAAGCATCTACAAAAACAAAAATTCTGGAGGACTCATTTCCCTTAGTTAAGGTCAGTGTTGAAATTCAAAAAAAAAAATGTTTCCACATTTTTTTGCTGATAAAAAGAAAAATGCCCTATCTTGTATTTCCCCCCAAAAGACATCTTGATTAAAAAAACATTCTGTCTGATGAAGGAAATGTAAAACATTTTAGAAAGGGCGTCGGATTCACAGTGGTAATTATATGATGGTGTTGGACTGTGTTTCTTCAAAAACTGGGTGACTTGCTGCAATTGATAAAGCTCCGGTTTCTGCTGTAGGCTTTGCTTATTAAAAACTGGTAAAATTGCTAAGCATTTTATTCAGCACTGATTTCCTGAAGTGCTGTTCAAGGATTTATTGGCTAGTTATGTCAGCTAAGAATCCTTTAGCTGTTAATGAGTTTGCTTGCTAAAGAGGAATGGTGAGAAGAATGCATCTGAAGGAAACATCAGTCATTTCTAAAAAGAAAAAGTTAAGCAATTTTAAGGGAAAGATTGGGCTGTTTTTCTTTTTTTCAATAGGAATGTCGATTAATTTTACACCGACTTTAAATGGTATTTTTATCATTTGTCACTGTTTTTAAACACGCTGTGTTTGTGTCATCATGAGACTAATTTGACCCTTACCCTTTAGTTTGACTCAGCGCGGCCATGACTAACCGCTGACATATTAACAGATGGTTCGGACACAAACACAATGTAATCTCCCATCACTTTGGCACTTAGTTCAGTTGTCAGTTCATATTTATGTACTTAATTAAATATGTTTTTCTTTACTAGCAAAACTGCTTTTGAATACCATACAAAGATAGTTGGTTGATCTGTTTAACTTAGTTTAGAACAAACTTTAATGAAATTGTGTTCTTGTTTCTGAGGTTTAGAGTTCTCAGAACGGAGATGACTCTGGATTTTGTCTAATTATCAAAGTTGACGTAATTTGCTGATTTTCTTTCTTGTTGTGTCTGAAGGTGGCAGAGACAGACGTGGAGGTCCAATTCTCACTTTTCCAGCACGGAGCAACCATGACCGAATAAGACCTGATGACCTCCGCAGACTTGTAGCGTACCTCGCTACTATTCCAAAGTAAGATATTAGAACTGATATGAGAACAAATTGCAGATACATTGAAGAAATAGGTCTTAAAGAAAAGTCAGGAATTGGTATGTGCAGGTCAAACCTCTATCTGGAGGTTGAAAATGGCTACAAAGATCTGATTGGTGACTCCAGTTACAACTTATGTTGCTATGTGACTTCCAAATAAGCCAAATGCTTATTATTTTATGTTATTTACTGACAATGTTGCCTGATTTTAAAGACACAGCAATTTATTTTCTTTAAAGAAGCACCTTGATTTGACCCTTGCACACACACACAACACATAATCCACTGTGAGATTTTCCCATCTTGCTTGGTTTAAATAATAACCTTATGCTGCAAAGAGTCCGAAGGGTTTTGGTATATATTCTTGAAGTTTTTACCCTCTATGTTTTCCATTTCTGTCTTTAATTACGGCTCAGCTCAGAGAAAAACTGGTTTAATTGGTCGATCTGATCTCTTTGACCCCTTCCTTTCGAGTCTGTTGATGTTTGGAAGGAGCTGGTAGCGATTCAGCATGGTGTCATAGCTACATTTTTTTCACATCTGAGTTTTTCACATGTACTGGTTATCCTCTCCTGCTCCCATATCTGCTTTGTTGTCGCAGAGATTTGCATCTAAAAACCTTAAACATGTAGCCACAGGAATAATGTTCAGAGCTGCGCTATGAACTTCCGTACAGCTCAGACTGCACCTTCAACACATCGCTCCGGGCTGTTCTGTTTGGCCTCACTTGTGATTAGCTTGGAGTTGCAGTTTGCACTCCTCTGTTCTGCAGCCTCTGATCTTCTCAGTGCCACACTTTCTAGTGCTGCGCAGGTCGAGTGCTTTAAAGTGCTTCTCACCTCAGTATTTCCGACACTTGTCTGGAGGTGAGAGGTGGTTCAAATTAGATGCAGCAAAAACGGTGTTTAGCGTTCTAAGACTTTTCTAAGGAGGCAGAGGCAAAACGATAGCCATTCAGTGTTCGCTTGTAAAGTGGTGTATACAGACTACTTTAGCTGAGCTTTGCTCTGTTGATTTTCTGCTTTGATCGTTTCAGACAAATTTGTTATCCAACTCTACTAATTCAAAATATCCAATTTCTTACTTAGTATATAATCAAGTTTAATACTTGCTTTTAAGGGATTTTTAAAATCTGAAGAAGCAGGGGGGGAAATTATTAAACAGGACCAGAGCCATAGATTCTGTTGCACCACCACAGCAGTCCAAAAAGTCATTAAAGAAACATGCTGCCTTTTTATATGATGGCTGATTATTCTGTTTGCCTTGGCAGTGCATGTTCTCCAACACACAGGCAAGACTGTCAGCTTTGCAGATATACCAGCGATGTTTTATTTCTCAACTAACCTTCAGATAACAGTGATTAAATAATTGGATCAGTTAATTAGCTGACCCAATAATTAGCATCATATTTTCTATTTAATTTGATATAAATTAGTTGGAAATCTTTTAAGTTCGACAAATTTTATGTTTATTACAACAGTCTACCAACATTGTTCCCATTTCTTTTCAAAGTGAAATAATAATATCCCAGATCCCTTATTATCTCTACTAACATAGAAGCGCCTTGCTAAGCCTTGCGAAGCCTTCCTGAGATCAGTCTTAAGTAACTTTTTGCGATTATGAATGCGTGAGAGAGAGGACAGTAGGTGTTACACAGCTCTGCCGTTACAATAAATGATCACTAATAAAAAATCTAATTACAGAGTTAACATTTTAAGCTTTCTTTAGCATCTTCTGTTAGCAATTAGCATGGGTTCCTGTGTATTTCCGATAGTCAGCGCTACAGAGCCCTCACCTTTTCTGTGAGATTTCCAAAAGATCGTCAGCATTTCCTTTCCCAGCACATCCCTGGACCATTGCACCATATTCAAAAGGATAGAACCGATAAGCTTTGCAGCAATGCATTCTTGCATTGCTGCAAAGCTGCATCAGCTGCTGACTTCTCTCTGTTGTTGCAGCCTGAATGAACAGCTTTCACACCAAGTTCAGTTTCTACTGGCTTCTATACTCGGTCAACTTCCAGTACCAATAATATTGTTACGACTGCAGCCTGGCAGCGCTTACTTATGGTGGGTTGCGGATCAGGAAAATATAGACTGATCACTGATCAGAACGTATCACTCACCAAGTTGGATGACTTCAGTCACAGCTTAAGAATGGAGGTGTAGTTACTCAGTGGAGTGATAGATTTTCCTTCTTAGTTTTATTCCTTTTCCTCTACCCTTACTCTAACTCTGCCACTGTTTTTCTTCTTTGTCTCCCCCTCCTCTTCTCTGTCAGCTCTTTCTCTCTCTCTCTCTCTCTCTCTCTCTCTCTCTCTCTTCTCCCTTTTCTCTCCGCTCTGTTTTCTCTCCCCATTTGGCCGATGCTCTGTTTTCAGAGTGAGGTCAGAGTGAGATAGAGCAGGAGGGCCTGCGTCTGTCTCTGTTACAGCTAGACACATTTAGAGCATAGCCTTTAATGCTAAGAAATAACCTTTTATGGGCTTGTTCAGCAGCATGACTCCCGGTGAGTACCAGTGGAAATTTCAACGCTCGAATGTTTTTAACTGCCTTTTTTTTTCTTCTTCTTCTCCAGATGCGGTGGAGGACAGGACCACTTAGCTTTAATATTTGCTGCTACAATAAATCTTTTACAAAAGATATTTTGTTGGGATAATATTTGAACTCCTTTCACTCTTTTATTCCCTAGGGTAATATGTCTTATTTCGGTAATTTAGAAGACAATTCGCCTCTTTATTTTGCAATCTGTCCTTCAGTGAGGAGGTGGCCCGACATGGCTTCACGGTCATTGTGGACATGCGTGGCTCTAAGTGGGACAGCATCAAACCGCTGCTGAAGATCCTGCAGGAATCTTTCCCGTCTTGCATCCACGTTGCCCTCATCATCAAGCCAGACAACTTCTGGCAGAAGCAGAGGACCAACTTTGGCAGCTCCAAGTTTGAATTTGAGGTGAGTGATGCATTGTTATTTAGAGCACAAGCAATCCTTTTTCACTAATAATCACAGGAGTAGTTTTGCAACTAGTTTATTACTTGTCATTACTGTCTTTTATGGACACATCATTTGTAGGATTTCTCTGATTATTTCTTTCCAAATATAGTTGCAGGGATGGTTTTGAATTTTTTTTATTCCAAGAAGTTATTTACAGTTATTAAAAATGTTTTCCAAACTGAAAATAATCAGCTCCAGCCCCCCCCCACCGCCCCCCCCCCACCTCTCCCCCCCCTTTTTCTGATTGGCTCAGATTGGACTGCTGCACTGTGACAGCAGCAGTTTTCTGTCCCATGTGGCCATGTGTGGCTGGTATATTTAGTTCTGACCCAGTTACCACAGAACCCGGACAAATAGGACATTCATAGAATTTTATCCTAACTTCACTTACATACTTCCAGAGTGGTCCATTTTAGTTTTTCCTGCAACGTACTCTCAGTGGTTCTCCACACCCGATCAGGATGCTGTCGGTTTAATTCTCTCGGATTGGCAGCAAAGTTCAGGGCCAGAGGGAGATAATCAAGACGGACTCAACATGTAATCCTGTTAAGTTTTCACAACTGCTGCTGATCGTTACTGAAGTGGAAGATGTTTTCTCTGCAAATCCCAGCTGCCCTTTAGTTTACTGGGTGATAAAACAAAGTGCTATTAATTATAGAAGCACTCACACAGAGGAAAATTTCTTCCCACATTTTATTATTTATCACTGTACAAGCACTTCCTTGAAGAGGTTCAGATATCCGCCTTCCTCGAAACAGTGTAACTAATGTGAATATTCTCATAGACGCGGCTGTTTACACTCAAAACAAAAGCCGACCTCAGCTCCAGTTTAAAATCTGCCCATTTAAAAGGTGTTTTTATTATGTCTACCTTCCTCCATTGAACCCAGCACCTTCTGCTTTTGCTCCTGTTAGTTTATATTCTTGTGTTTCACTTTTATTAATGATAACATGATTTTTTTTCCAACATACCTTTTTAGACAATTCAGAACATTTCAGCTGAAGAGTTGCATATTTTTTACTTGAAATTCTTCATTTAATGTAGGGGTGATGTTTTGAAAAGTTTAGAGCAGAAACGAAATTAAATTCCAGTGCTTTTCTTTTTTTTTTAATCTTAATTGTCTTCTTTATTTTCCTTGATTTATTCATAATCTCTTTAATGCATTTTTTGTATTATTCTATCTTGCTAACCCTCCCACAGACAGTGATGGTGTCCTTGGAGGGTTTGACCAAGATTGTTGACCCTTCCCAGCTCACGGCTGACTTTGACGGCAGCTTAGAGTACAACCATGATGACTGGATTGAGGTTTTGACGCTTTCTCTTTTCTATTTAATTTAAGTTTTGCGGTGGAGCTAATTTAATAATTGATTGAAACTTTTTATAATTACCTAAAACCTGCTGTGGAACAATTGAATTTCTAGCATAGACCCTTTCATTCCAGGTGCGCCTCTCCTTCGAGACTTTTGCCAGTGACGCAGCGCGAGCGCTGGCACGCCTCGAGGAGCTCCAGGAAACCTTGTCCCAGCGCGATCTCCCACGGGACCTGGAGGGGGCTCGGCGGCTCATGGAGGAGCACGCTGCGCTGAAGAAGAGGGCTACGAAGGCATCGATAGAGGAGCTTGATACGCAGGGCCGAAGACTGCTCCAGAGGCTACAGCTACAGACTGCGGGGGTCGGGGGTGGCGGTGAAGGGGGTTACAGTAACCGTGGTGTTGGAGCCAGCGGAGACTCCAACGACCACCATCATGGTCTTCACGCGCACGCAGACGCGCACAATCTGGTTGCTAAAGTGACGGCGTTGTTGGATAAGCTCCACGGGACGCGGCAGAATCTGCAGCAGCTGTGGCACATGAGGAAGCTGAAACTGGACCAGTGTTTCCAGCTGCGGCTCTTTGAGCAGGACGCTGAGAAGGTCAGAGCGCTCTTCTTCAATTTGTCCATGTTGGAGTGTTTCACATCTCCTGCATGTTAGGTGAAGATAAAAAACCCATGACCTAGTTAATCCATGGATTTTTGACCTGCTTTACACTCAATATCCCAGTGTAGATATGGACACACATATATCAAAGCTTCACTTCTACTTAAAAACGGTTCAGTTCAATCATGGCACTTTGGTATCCTTCTGAACATCGACCAGATAAAGCAAGGCTCAGAAAGAAAACCTTGTAGCTCAAGGTTACAACACAACATCTCAAGCAACTTTATAATCCTTTGACCAAAGCTGACATTACAGTTTTGAAGTTTTATTTATGGGACTATGTGCAACCTCACAGTACTTGGATACAAGAGGAAATACAACCACATGTTGATGAGTCAGTTTGTTAAACTGGTAATAAAAAAAAGGAATAAAGAAAACCATTGAATGTTTGTCACTTCCTGATTGCACCATCTTTTTGGTTATTAACAATAATGGGCATCATGGAGACAGACTGAGTTGGACTCCACCAGTGACAGAGAAATACAGTTTTTGTCTCCAGAAATCATACTGGCAAATTCCAAAGACTCTGGGAGAACATGGCTTGGACCGATGCAATAAAACCAGGGCATCTCATCAGTTGTCGGTTTATAAAATAAAGAAAAGCTTTTCAATAAAAAAATACATATGTAACCAGTGTGACTGAATTAGGTAAGGGGCTTGGTTTTGTTCTGGGGCTCAACAGGGCAAAATTCAATTTCCAAGCTACCAGGTCATTCTGGAAAGAAACAATCTGGTCAGAGTTAGAAAGTTCAGTTGCAGGTCATAGGTCGTCCACCACCAGGACAATCACTCAAAACAAACATAAAGCATTTAATACCATCTGAGAGAAAGAAAGAACATTGCACTATTGTTAGATGGTCTTCCAGGGTTCCAGATCTTAATCCTCTATAATATGTTTCATGTCCAAATCAAGAAGGCTTGAGAAGTGTGTTTCTCTGTAAGGTTCCACTTTCATTTAGTAAACTGTGTAAAATATCCAGATCAACTAATAGTCAGAAGCAAGGTCTGATATATTAAACATGGAGAAAATAATGGTGGATGTCATTAAACATTTTTCAATTTCAGATATTTCTAATGCAGTTGCGTTTTTATGGTTAATTAGAAGTAGTACCAACACATGTCTCTGCATATGACAGTCATATAGCTAATGAAAGATGTCTAATGTGTCACAATCCTGCATAAATCACAAGTATACAACTTCTGTTCACACTCTGGTGAACTATGAAGAACTTCTTAGTAGGAAAACAAACACGGCTAGTGTGTCTCTTCTATTGACTGTATCACAGCTGAGCTTAGAGATGACATTTGTCTGTAGAAATGAGTTCTCAGTTGATGGATGAAAGGTTTTGAGTAAATACAGGCTCCTAACAGCAGGCTCCTCTTGTTCTCACTGTTGTCGTTAATCAGCATTTTGGAAATGAATCTTCTAAAGAACAGTTTTCTTTCTCTTCTCTGCCCTTTATATCTGTAGATGTTTGATTGGATCATGCACAACAAGGGACTTTTTCTGACCAGCTACACCGAGATCGGAGGGAACCACCAGCATGCTGTGGAGCTGCAGACACAGCACAACCACTTTGCTATGAACTGCATGGTAAGAGTCAACCTGTTTCTTTTGTTTTTGTTTGTTTGTTTTTTGCTGCTTTTTCTGTGCTCACATACATGTGTCAGTACTATCAATGGATGACTAAAATAATGGAGGAAAAACCTCTCCTCTGTGTGCTACACAATGTGTTACAAATTCTTCTGTCCTGTTTCTGTTTCTCATACGACTCTTTTGAACAAAGCCAAGACTTTGCATTGTCATTGCCCGTCATGGAGCCGTTCCCAGCATTGACCCATTTTATGGCCCCTGTGCCGCTCCCACAGTTTAGCGCTGCAGTCTGTGGCTCAGCTCTGCATTTACATCTCTGCTCACTTGATCTGCTATATTTATTAGCCAGTCTGACAACTAAGAAATACAGCTGAGGACATTTGATTGTGTCATAACCATTCTTATAGTATCATGTTCTGCCACAAAAAGTGCACCGCTTCTTATCTGTGTTTTGTTATTACAGTTTTATTGCATCCAGCTCCCTTTCATTAATTAACTTTTAATGGATTTATTTATAAATAAGCAATAAACCAAGCCTGAATCAGGCGCCGGTTTGCTCTAGGCGAAGGGATCAACACACCATTACCTCTGATTCAAACTGCAGCCACCTTTCCACAATAAATAAAATGATAGTCAAGGGAGAAGTAAACACACAGCTTTGGAGGCCTTCAAGTCTCTCATGGCTTTACTGGTCTAACAAGCTGCTGTCAGTGACAACGCAAGGCTAGTCACCGCCCACAGGTAACTCAAGCTAAAACCCACCACAAACCCCTGAGAATACATTGATGGAAATTCTGTGTGCTTGAGAATATGATCACACTCTGCCCACACGCATATCCGCACAGTCAGGTTAGCTCTGAGTGACCACTGCCACCTCCACCCATTCTTTCACAGGAAGCTCTGCTTCCTCTTCCTGTTGCTTGCACGGCAGAATGGAAACACACAGTGTCAAACTGTGATTATAAGTGTTCATGTACAAAGGCTACATAAATACTGTTATTTTCGTTAGGATTTTCCGCTATGTGCAGATTTTTACAGTAGAAAACAGATAAAATATGACATTTATTTGGTAGTTTGACACTTTTTGAAGCACAGTAAATCTGTGCTTCAAAAATATAGCATTTTTTATCAATAAGGATTATAGTGTTTAATCAGTTATCATTGGGGAGGATGTAACTATGTTAAGTGGCGACTAAATGTTAAGGAGGACTGTGTTTTATCATTTAGGTGTTGAACGTCTCCAGCTTTAAGCGGTTCATGTAGTGATGTTGCTGTTATGCCCCCTATGGGATGTTCTTTGCAAGTACAGCTGGTGAATTACAAATCTTTTACATCTCTAGTCATTAACATTTTTCACATTTAATAAGGCGACTCATGCAAATATTGCAGGTGTACTTATTTTCATTTTGATATCAGAATACATTTATAATATTGACATTCAAAAAGTTGGACAAATCTAGATACGATTCTTTAATATTGGTAAGAAATTCAATATGTCTCAATTGTGACTCAGGAAGTAAAGCCTCAGGTTTGTTTAGCTTATGTCTTCTTTATCTAAGTGATGTAATTGTGATTTAGTTGTACTTATCGATCCTTGTTTTCAAATATAATCCGGTTTGCTATATTTTTTAAAGTTTTAAAAAAAAAGTAAGGTAAAACACAACATTTTGTTTTATATATGGTACTTTATATTCAGCTCACAAAGCATCGGACAGGAATAAATACAGGACTTGATCATTTTTATTTTACAAAACAACAAATATCTCTACATTGCTTAGCTCTATGATCATATGTTTCTCAATCTCCTAGCTTTTTTCACATGCCAATACTAAAACCAATGTACACTGAGGCATAAATATGTACAGATTCAAAAACACAAATTTTTCCATCATATCTTTTATGTTCAGAAAGTCAGACAGAGTGCTGGGGTCACCAGATTTTTCTGTTTTCTCTAACAGGCAACTAGTCACACAGCCCAACCTTCTGCTGAGAGATGTCTGTTTTATTTTTGCCATTTGCTTATAAAAGGTTTGTATTTATAAAAATATTTTCAGTTGTCATAAACATGGAGAGTCATGTTTGGAAAACTAAGTACACCTGAATAATTTTTTCGTTAAGTTAGTCTTGTTTTAATGTTTCATTTGGTAAGGTACGTATACATAGCGTTTCGGTTACCGGGGAGACTGAAACTTAAACCTGTGGAGTTAATCCAATTAACCTGCTCCTTGTGTTTCTTTATAAAAAGCTTAAAAGTTAAAATGTCGGTAACACTTTATTTGATGGGGCGTGCACTGGCATGACACTAACATGACACAATATCTGTCATGAACATAAAGAAGTCTTTATGAATGTCTAACTGTTGTCCTGAAGTGTCGCTGGGAAAATTATGACACTTTTATTGCAAAGTTGCTTTAAAAGTTGCATTAAAAGTCCATTAAATGTGCCAACTTTGCATTAAAAGTGTTATTTACCAAATAATTCAAAATTGGCTGTTTTAATGGATTTTAAAGCAAATTTTAAAGCAACTTTGCATTAAAAGCGTCGTTATTTACCGAATGACACTTAATGACAACAGTCATAGACATTCATAAAGACTCCTTCATGTTCATGACAGATTTTGTGTCATGTTTATGTCGGTGTCATGCCAGTCTTATACACATACAGTCAAATAAAGTGTTACCACAATGTCTTACATTCAGTTCAATGAGCAGGAAAAGTGGTCATTTTCTGATTTAGATAACAGTAATCAGTTCATGTTATACATTTATGTTTCAGGCTTTTGTGCATAGTAAATGGCATTGGAAATGTGTTTTTATTTTTTTTTACTCAAGCACATTATGTCATCAGAAACTTTCACATGCCAGCTTTGACTACATGTGTGTGTTTAAACAAGTATAAAAATACAATATTAAAATGAACAACAAAAATAAACGTAATCTATTCTTGAATTACAAAAATGTAAATATATCTTATCATGTAGAGAATGTCATAACTATATGATATTAATCAGTGTTATTTTGAATACAAAGCATATACACAGCGTGGTTGAATCCTGTTCTCCATCGACCATAAATCAACACTTGCAGTTCCAGTTTTTGCATGAGTTGTTTTTCAAGTCAGTGTAAGAAAGAACAAACGATTCTTGACTCATGTGCTCCTGTAAAGACACAAGGAAAAAAAGTGCAATTCAGACTATACCAGTACATGGAAACTATATGTGCTCACTTACACACTAGAATCTGAAAACACCTCACCTTAAATATGTCACAGTTCATTACAAACAGCTCTGGAGGAAAGGCTTGGTTCTCAGTTTTAGACACGTAGTATCTTGCTCCACAACTCTGGCCTTTTTAAAGAGAGACAATTAAAGAGTAAATGTCATGTTTAAGAACAAAAATATATATTTTTTAAAATTTGTGTTTCACTGTTTACAAAAATGTCATACTTTATTGGTACAAAGGTGTACGCTTTACTTTTTCTTACCGATTCCTTCAAGCAGTTTCTGGTTTTCCTGTATTAGTTCCTTAGTTCCTGACCAATCTGAGCAAAATGCCAAATATATCACTTTGCACATCAAAGTTTTGGTCTGGCCATTTTAAGTGGGTTAAATGCAGTAATGTGCAGCACAGACTTCAAATTTTACACAATTTGATCAGTCTCAAGAAATGTCTGCCATTTTTACAATATTTTAAATGTACTTACAAACAACGCTCAGACTGAGCACTACTGCAACCAACAGTAGGCACAGCAAGGCCAGCCCCAACGTGGTTCTCTGGAAGAACACTAGTTATCAGAGAACACGTTACAAACACTTCTGCTGGGTTTTTACCCTGGAGTATTTGCTTTAACTGCGCACTGCTTTAAACTTGAAGCACATTACCTAATTGCTCTGTTTTCGGCGATCCTATGCTTCCATTCGGCAGAGGCCATCTTAAAGTCATGTACCTGCTAGGGAGAGGCAGACTGTTGATCGGTGGACAGTTGGGAGTGCCATTACTTTGCTGGGAGGCCCTGTTCGCCGGCTGAGTGGCTCCTCTTGGCACCGACACAACCTCTCTTCGTCCTACATCAATACCAAGAGTGTCTCCGTTTTCATAAGTGTCATCTTGGTCTTCCCACTGGTCAGGATCCATTGCCATGTATGCATTGTCTGGACTCTCGCCTGGTTGAGGGCCCTCCATTGTTGAACCACAGGGCCGTCTGTGAGTCAGCTCATGTTCCGCGTGCCTAAAATACCTCACAGGTGTCTGTGGATGCAAATAAACTGGTGGGCGGGAGAGATTTTCATCTGCATTCATCAAAAAAACCAGAGAGAAGCCATCTGCCTCTAAGACGAACCGCTTAGTCTCTAGCATTAAAGTCAGAAAAATATGATTGTTGATTAATGTGCAATGCTGCAGTATTCTGCTTAAGAGCATTCACAACTAATCAAAGAATTGAAAAGTTTATCTGTAATCAAGGTCACACAAGCTGCACATGTGTATAGTGTTTTTCTGCCTGGAAACGTTTACGTAAAGAAACATAGGAAACATTGGACCTGCAGTCTGGTTATTTGCCTGTAGTTTGTATACAGGGAGATGTGTGGTAGAGATTGGTATTATTCCAGTAAAGACCTTTGGGTCATGGGTTTGCATAAAAACATGTTAAACAATACTATCCCATATGCACAACTGTGGCCTTCATTGTTTTGGAGGATTGTCTTTTTCCCACTAAGGAGAGAACAAAAACTGCTCTTGAAACAGTTTTCAAGCATCTAAATATCAAGAAATAAAAGTTGTGTTTTGGTTGTTTATTATATTACTTTTATTTGATCCATATGATTCCACTTTTGCTGGTATATGTGTTAGCATCTGGAGTGTTTTTTGTTTTTTTCTGAGCTCAATTTAGAAATCTTGACTCCATCCCTTTTCCTTTTTTTTCCGCTTTTGTTAAATTTGGCATTATCCTCCATACTTTGTGTATTTCTGCCTGCTTTTACTCCACCACTTATTCTTTGATCCTTTGCCAATCCTCAGTTTGAAACAAAACACCTTTTTCTGTTCCTGTTAAACCCATCCGCACTGTCTCCTCGTGCATTTATTTTGTATAAACACCCTATGTGTTTTGAGTATTCCGCTACGTTGCCCCTCTTTACCCTCTCTGAGTGTATAAGTGCTTGTGAATTGGCATAGATGTTCTTAGGGTCTCGTATTATCTTTTTTTAAAAGAACTGTGACTGTACAAGACTGATTTTGGCTGTGCAAATTCTGATTATTCTCATAAATAGTTTTTAGTTCTTGACACTGTCTTCCAACAAACCAAACTAGGAGGATTGTCTTTTTCTCAGGTAAAGATATAAATATATAATAGGTAAAGATATAATAAAATATATGCAAACGCTAGTTTAAATAATGCAAAAGGTACTTTATCTTTTTAGATTTTCCACACTGAAAATGTATAAGCAGTTTTCTGCTGTCATCCTCTTTTGAGATTGAACTGTTTTTTGGGTTGTAGAGGTTGTTGTTGTTTTTTTTTTTTCCACATGTTGTAATTAAAACAAGCGACCTCAGTGCCATAATTTGCTCCAGGACCCGTAATTGAATAGAATAATAACTGGCTGTTAACACAGTTGTTAATTAGCATTTGCTGAGCCATGCCTATCTTCACAAAACAGCTTGAAGCAGGTACATTAGAAAAAGCCTAAAAGATTAAAAGGTAAATGGCCTTTTTTATTAATCACACGTGGGTACGCTTTCCAAGCGGATGACTTTTTAATGTCCCCAAAGGTGTTTTCGGGTGCGTTTGTAGGATTTACGTGTATTTTGTTTAAGTTACCTTCTCTGTGAACACACTTGTGGCCACAGCGTTTTACGAGCTGCACGTTTCAGCTGCTCTGTAGCAACACAATCAGGCTTAATTATCGGAAAACACAGTTGTGGCTTCATGCATCAGGGTGCTCAACTTGTAACAAGAGTGCAGTGAGCGCTTTACCTGAAACCCTGCTAATTTATATGGTCAGAAACGATAACATGCTTGACCTACTTACTGTTTTTTCTTTTACAACTCTTTCGTTGCCCCTGTTTTGAAACACAGAATGTGTATGTGAACATCAACCGGATCATGTCAGTTGGAAATCGGCTCCTGGAGTCGGGCCACTACGCCTCCCAGCAGATCCAGCAGATCTCAGGCCAGCTGGAGCAGGAGTGGAAAGCTTTTGCAGCGGCGCTGGACGAACGCAGCACTCTGCTGGAGATGTCTGCCAGCTTCCACCAGAAAGCCGATCAGGTGCAGTCACGCCATTCAAATGCACGTCTTGTGATATCAGCAGGTAAAACAATGGGAACATTCCAGCTGTTGGCAGGATACTTAGATGCTTTTGTGTCATTATAAGTCCAAAACAAATCTGTTCATCAGCAGAGCACCTCCATCCTTCACTCACTCAAAGATACTTTAAGCTAATCCTCCTTTTTTTGTCCCATTTTTTTCTTGTAAATGATGTTTGGGTTCATTTGGACTAACATAATAAGCTTTAATACAGCATACAAAGGTGCTCCAATGTTTCATGGTGGGAAAATGTTTTCTAACAGTTGTATTCAGCCTTATTTTGACCAGTTTACCTTCCTTCGTGTGTTTACTGCATCTTCTACGCTGCTTAAAGCTTTAATTCACCAATGGCTCTCATCTTGCTGCCATTAGATGGAAGGCCACTTATTGGTAGATTTGCAGCTGCACTTTTTTCTTCCAATATTGAGATGATTAACTGAGCAGAGGTTAGTCAGATGTTCAAAACAAAAGCTGTGAACTTGAAACTTTTGTGAAAAAAACTTTGCAAGGTAGTACAGGTTTTGAAAAACTGTTGCAGATCTTGGCTAAGCTGAAGGTAGACAATGTACATAACGAAAATGAAAACAAACATTTTATTCTTACTTGGTTGAATGATCATGAGTCAGTTTTATTGTTCTCAAAAACCTTTCGCAATAAAAAAAAAAAGTGCTGCAGTGTTCCGAGTGCATATTTGAGGTGGTGGTGTGTGCTATGATGTGTTTGTCTTGGTTATTTCCTAACCAGTACATGAGCAAGGTGGAGCCGTGGTGTAAAGCGTGCGGAGAAGGAGAGCTGCCCTCTGAGCTGCAGGATCTAGAAGATACCATCCACCATCACCAGGGGCTGTATGAACACATCACCACTGCATACTCAGAGGTCAGCGCACCGAAACAAGCACGCACAAAAACAAAAACAAAGAACTCATATGCAAAACACTGAGGTTTTTATGAAGATAACTCATGTATGCAAAGTTGTAGAAAATATTTTTCAAATGTTCTCACACGCACGAACATCATGCAAATTATTTCAACTGATCCTTTGTGCTTAGCTAGAGCTGTAAGCAGTAATAAACACTATAGTGTAATGAGGGTCCTGACAATGTCAAACATTATGATACTCTTTGCAAGAGTAAAACACACAAAACAAAACAATAAATTTTATTTATTTTTTTATTTTATTTTAAATCTTTAGATGTTTTCCAGCATGTGAAACCACACTTCCTTGTCTCCAGGTGAGCCAGGATGGCAAAGCCTTACTGGACAAGCTGCAGCGACCTTTGACTCCGGGAAGTGCCGATTCGCTGATGGCGTCGGCGAACTACTCGAAGGCGGTGCACCACGTCCTGGACATCATCCACGAGGTGCTGCATCACCAGAGGCAGCTCGAAAACATCTGGCAGCATCGTAAAGTTCGCCTGCACCAGCGCCTGCAGCTGTGCGTCTTTCAGCAGGACGTGCAGCAAGTAAGTGACGGGATGCAAATGTGACAAGAGAAAAAGAAAAAAAAAACCTTTACTGAGATAGACGCTGCAGGAAGGTTCTGTTCAGCATTGCCCCCTGCAGCAAACACACCTGCTTTGCCTCTTTGCTTCTTAGAAAAGACAAATAAATTTGGCAGCTAATCTGTACGATATTGTATTAACGTCACTGTGTAATTATCTGTATCAGCAGCTTTTTTAGCGCTCTTTTTTTGCATAAGTCCATCTGTTGGACTGTCTGGACAGCCTGAATCTTCCATCAGAACTGCCGATTTGCTCTGTCGTGTCGTCTCTCCGTCTCCACCCTGCAGGCATCTGCCCTTCTCTGCACTGCTTCCCTTTCCACTTGGGTTTCTCAAGCTTTCCCTCTTTATTGTCTGTGTTTCTGCCTCTCTGCGCTCCTATCCGCTCTTTCATCACCCCTTTCTCTTGGTAGTGGTTTCCATGGTGATGCAATTTACTGTCACATAAAGTGTCGAGAGCATTTGGTTTGTCCCTTGAAAACATTCTCTCAGAGACCTTGAAATCCCTTTCATTGCCACAAATGGGGTGTGTCCATGTATTTTGATTGATATTAGTGTAATTATGTTGGAAGATTTGTAGCTTATCACACCCACATTGGAAATGTTTGCACTTTACGCTGCGTTGCATCTGTTGGTAATTGTTCGTAATTTAAAATATTAAAATAGAGGGAATGAGAAGAAAGTGGGACAAATTGAAAAAGGGATTTTGCAACATTAGAGATATTAAATCTATAAATTGTTCTAAGTTGATTTATTTACAGCCTTGTGGGATTTTTTTTTGCACCCCCTGCTGACTGACATTGTGTACTGCTCTATCACAAAAAGCTTCTATTTTAAGTTGCTGGGATATTTATCTGCTTCAAGGTGCTGGACTGGATAGAAAACCATGGCGAGGCCTTCCTCAGCAAACACACTGGTGTTGGAAAGTCTTTGCACAGAGCCAGGGCTCTGCAAAAGAGGCATGAAGACTTTGAAGAGGTTGCACAGGTGAGTCTTTGCAGTTATTGTTTTCTACTGATGCAAAACCAAGATAACCTTTTGTTTGTTTGTTTGTTTGTTTTTTTTTCTTTATCCCCATTCCTAAGACATTTATATTTCTACCTTATAAAACACATGAAAGCCCACCAGATAAAATTCAAGATCATATGTGATGTTTATTACCGATGTCTCAGCAACTCAATTATTTGTTGATTTGTTTGAATCTTTTTTTTGCTGCAGTGACACAGTTTCACACTGCAACACGTACTTCCCAACTATTAATGCATTTATTAAGTGGAAATGAATCAGATATTGGGACAAAGTCACATGGTGCACAATTATTTATTCCCCTGAGGTCATTATTTCTGTAACCCCACAACTTTAATGTAGGATGTAGCTCTATAGGATGGCAATGGAAAAAAGGTTGATTTAGTCATCACTGTGATGATTTTATGTTATGCTGGATCAACATATATTTAGTTTGCTAGTACAGTAATGAGCTGATGCCGTGCAATATTAGAAACAGGCTCATAGAACCACAGATCATCAACTGTACAATACATTCAGTTCCAGGTAATGTCCTAAAGGTTTGTAGAAAATAATATTTAAATAAATGCTACAGTTACGTTTATTCTTAAGTGACAGGGGTGATTTTGCAGTTATTTCTTAATTAGTTTTTTATTCTCCTGCCTAAACAAATGTGCTCAAATTAATAGTTGAATTTTTCAGAAATTTTCAGATTAATTTATTTTAATGATTTTCACATATATCATTTTAATTGATAGCAACACGTGTTCTGCGTAGATATGTGCTTTAAAACTGGTTGGATGAGTTGTCAGGATGTGGCGCAGATATGCTTTGTTTAGCACTCCGTGTTTTAATTTTCAGAACACCTACACCAATGCTGACAAGCTGCTGGAGGCAGCAGAACAGCTGGCCCAGACTGGAGAGTGTGACCCAGAGGAAATCTACCAGGCCGCCCACCAGCTAGAGGATCGCATCCAGGACTTTGTGCGGCGTGTCGAACAGCGTAAAGTCCTGCTGGACATGTCTGTTGCATTTCACACTCATGTTAAAGAGGTATCTCGTTCCCTTCTTCTTGGTTCACCTGAAATCAGGTTAAGCTGCAGTGCTGCATTCAATTTTTACCGAAAGTAGAAAAGCATGATCGGTCCAGGGACACTTTTTATTTCCTTGCGGAATTGCAGATGAATAAAATAACGCCAGCTAATTAAAGGCGAAATTATGTTGAGAGACATCCTATAATTTAAACATTTTACGGCGTGGCTTTATCGCTCTTAGTGAAACCTGCATGCTAGGAAAGCTTGATCATAACCGGGCGTCCTGGCTGTTAATAAACCACAGGCAGAAATAAGCGAAACTGTGATGCAGATATCTTGTAATAGAAGCAGGAAGGGGTGCATTTCTTGTTCAAGTATGA
Source organism: Poecilia reticulata (assembly GCF_904066995.2). Lineage (NCBI taxonomy): Eukaryota > Metazoa > Chordata > Actinopteri > Cyprinodontiformes > Poeciliidae > Poecilia > Poecilia reticulata. The sequence goes on from NC_088845.1 coordinate 23,724,190, forward strand.
TCAACAAGGTAAATCTGCCATTGGCGAACCCACAAACTATCCATTTTCAATTACAACTAATAGACCAACTACAGACATACACAAAGAAAATGAGTTTCCTCTTATTTTCGCGTGATGACATGCAAGACCTGTGTTGTTTGTATGTTCACTTATCCCTCAAGGAACTCTCTTTGTGCTGCAGATTTAGTTTTCATCAAGGCTCACCTTGATATTGTCAGTCAAAACAGAAGCACTGAATATTTAGGTAGACGACTAATAGATGACAACCACAGTGAGAGTGGACTTAAATTGAACTGAATAACATGAATAACAACGTCAAACCTTAGAAATGATATAACAGAAAGCTTTTGTGGTGTTAAAATCGTCTGTGAAATTATGTCTGTTAAATTGTAATAAGTATGTGAAAGGTGCTATATAAATAAAGTTTACTTACTTTACTTTTTACTAAAACTACACCTTTTTTTAAAACCTCGTTGCACCATTTCATGAATCTGCTGCTTGTTGTTGAGCTGATAAAGAACTGCGTATGTACTTCTGGATTTTTTTAAAACCTTTTTTTTCTTATTTTTTCTGCCTGTTAATTTTAGCTGTGGACATGGTTGGAGGAGCTTCAAAAAGAACTGCTGGATGATGTGTATGCTGAGTCGGTGGAAGCAGTGCAGGACCTGATCAAGCGATTCGGTCAGCAGCAGCAGACCACCCTGCAGGCGACAGTCAATGTTATCAAGGAGGGAGAGGACCTCATACAGCAGCTCAGGTGAGCGAGAACGCTCAGCTTAACTGGGGAATTGCAAGCGGTGATGATTCTCCCTCGGTGGGGCGAGCCAAATTTATGCACACCTCCAGGATAACAATAGTTCACGCACAATTAATAGAATGTTACACAGTGTATTGGAAAGTGATCGAGTGAGTCGTGCAGACACAGTTTTCCAAGCAAGTTTCAAAAGCTAGAAAACCGCGGCGTTTCCAGTTGCAGTCAATGTCGATTGCGTTTGCAGAGACTCTGCTATCTCAAGCAACAAGACCCCTCACAACAGCTCCATGGCCCACATTGAGAGCGTCCTGCAGCAGCTGGATGAGGCCCAGGGTCAGATGGAGGAGCTGTTCCAGGAAAGGAAGATCAAACTGGAACTCTTCCTGCAGCTCCGCATCTTCGAGAGGGACGCAATAGACGTGAGTTGTTGGAAAATTTCAAGGTTTATGTTTTCCAGATTGTTTTTGCTTTGAATATTTATAAATAAGATAAAGAGCAAACATACATGTGTGGGATTTGATGGGAAAGTAGGTACTCTGTAACACACACACACAAAATAATTTTTATATGGTAAAGGTGCGTAACAGCAAATCAAGGGGGATTCTGAGCTTATGGGCCGTTTCATAATAAAAGGGAGATTTAGTCCTGTAGGGAAGACCCCTGCTGGTTTAAAGCTCGGCTGAAATCACAATACGACTCTCTCGTTTGCTACTTTTGAAAGGCATTTAGTTCCACTTGATGCATCACATCCACTTATTCATTCAGTTTTTTTTTTTTTTGAAACAGCGGTCTATGTTGTATCCACTTATTTCTGAGCATCCCACTGTGACACTGAATGCTTTGCTTAGCTGGTGCTAGGATATGATGACAGTTTTATTTCAACATTTTATTTTATTTCTCATATGAGCCATCGAATCAGACTCTGTAAACCACTCCCAATGCGTGGAGCAAGAATAAAAGCTTAAGGTGATCCAGGCTCTTTGGATGTTGTATCACATGTAAAAGTATGAATTGTGTAAAAAGTAAAATGTCTAATTTCATGCCACATAACTTATAGTATACTCCTCCTTATAGTATACTGAGATTTTTTTAAATCTCAGTATGTGTTTTTGTGATTTTACATGATAGGCTAACACAATGGTTTAGTTTTTATTAGTTTTTTTTAAAGAAATAAAATCTGAAAAGTGTCGCATATATTTTTATTTTCCCATAATCTGATTCCCCAGAACAAAAGCCAGCACAACTATCCATTTTCTTACACCCTTGTCCCTTAGTGGGGTCGGGAGGGGTGCCGGTGCCTATCTCCAGCTAGCGTACTGGGCAAGAGGCGGGGTACACCCTGGACAGGTCGCCAGTCTGTCGCAGGACAACAGAGAGACACCCAGGACACACAACCATGCACACACACACTCACACCTAGGGGCAATTTGGAGAGGCCAATTAACCTGACAGTCATGTTTTTGGACTGTGGGAGGAAACCGGAGTACCCGGAGAAAACCCACGCATGCACAGGGAGAACATGCAAACTCCATGCAGAAAGACCGGAACCGGGAATCGAACCCAGAACCTTCTTGCTGCAAGGCAACAGCTCTGGCAGCACAGCTAGTTGCCTGTAAATTATTCTCATTAAATGCAGCATCAACCAAAAGGCGAGTAGATTAGTCTGTCCAATCTTCCCTATTAGTTGTGCTCTTTAAAGGTCTGACTTTTACTTTTAAAGGTCATTAGTTCTTTAAGTAGTTCATCACAAGCAACATAGGAGACACAGCAGACATGTAGAATACTCCAAAATAAAACTTCTTAGTTATTTTTGTGGCTGAAAACTGCACACCCTCTTGAACACACACCATCCACTGAGTGAAACATTACTGTAGCAGCTTCATGATGTTGGGATGTTTTCCTTTATCAGGCAATCTAGAAAGAAAACTGGTTGCAGAACATTTGGGGTGGAATTTGAGGGGTCTCACCTTCCAGCTGTATAGCAAATAGCAAAAAATAGCTATAAAGCAAAATAGCTACATAGCAAAAAAATATAAATGCAACCACAGAGGGGCTAAAAATGCTTGTTTAACACATTTTCCGTATTATTTGCAATTTTTGGGACTGTTGTAGAACTACTTATTCATTAAACAATGATGCACCACTTTGTGTTGGTTGACCACCTAAAAAATGCAATCAGATACGCCAACGATTGTATTTCTAATATGACAGAATTTTTTTTTTTAAATTAAGTTGGCATGAACAGTTCTTCAGGAATTAAAAGGCTCTGTCGTGTTTTGGGTCTCTGTTGTCCAGAAAACCAGATTAGCTCTGCACGTCAGGCCAGGTAAAGGTGGTGAATCTGCTAATCACACTCAAAGTGCTGACGTACGCCCACAAGCACACATGCAGACACAGGATTAATATGACACAGAGCTCAAGCATGAAGATGGGTGGAGGACGGATTTATTTTCCTCTTTTTTTCCCTGCTCCCACACACACTTGTGAAAGTTTGCAATACGGTACCTCCTCCTGGCATGACTGGTGGTGTGAGACCGTGTGTCTAAGAACAAGGTGAAGGTGAGATATAGCCTCATCCATTAGTTCTTGCCTGGCTGAGGTTCCCCTCCTCGCAGTTACGCAAAGCCAATTAAAAAAAAAATTAAAAATAGAGAACAGGGATACTAACAGTGTCTCCTCCACTCATTAATTGTCCTGATAGATGAAGGAAATGGTATTTTTGTACTCAGAAGGCATTTTACTCAACTGTAGGAGGAGAGGAAGACAAAGTTCAAATGAATGCTTGGTGAGTTGTGCAAACCTTTCTGCTAATTTCGAAATATTGTTGTTGTTATTGTTTATAATGGGGTTATTTGTATTATTGGGTACAGAACTGATTGTTAATGTTATCCTGGAACACAGGATAATATGGAAAGCTTTCCTACAGAGAACAGTCCAAGAAGTTCATGTCCCTGTAGTCTTTGTTTTTCAGCAAGCAGATTTTATTTTGTAGATAATATTGTATAGCATTTTGTTTATATTATTGATAGCAATGCTACAGGTGTCAAAATATATCTTTGCACCTATAAAGCTATATTTTATAGCTTGGCTTTTTGTTGAGATTTAACAAAGGAATTTTTGTTCCTCGTTTTTTTGGGATCAATCGTAGCTTTCCAGAAAATCTTGCAGTGACTGTTCATGTGCCCACAGACATTTAAAACATCATGTAAGCAACTGGAAAATAATATTTGTCCATAATGTTAAGAAAATGAAATGAAAAACTATACGTCAAAATGATTGTTCACATTTGGTTAAATTGCTGTGTAAATTGATTTTAATAAGTGGCCAAATTGCTGGAAATGTAACTTGTGGAGATCTGTTTAGTTTCATTATGGTTATAAAGTGAAATGTGTATATTAATTTGACCAAAAGATGATTTAGGTTTCATATTAATTCTACCAAAGAGTGGGTTGAACTTCTACTTAATAAAAAAAGGAAAATTTGTGTTTTCAATCAAATCTCAGTATAGAACTTAATCTACATTACTGCTTGTAATGATTAAATCTTTTGTCAAAGTTTGAACGTTGACTGTGAAGAATCCATTCTAGAACATAAATAAAGGAAAATAAATACTGTGTCAGCTGAGGAGATCCCATCCCTGATGTTTCAGGAATCTTTTACTGATTGCATCTCTGTTTTGGCCCAGATGCATAAAGCTACAAAACCTTGTCCACCCAATTTTTTTTTTTTTTTTTTTTTAGCATTTCTTTGTGTTTCTGTTTTTGCTCTACTCTTGTCCTCTTGAGAGGAGGTCTTCTCAAAAACAAGATGGAGGCCCCTCAATTGAGAGCAACAGCTGCCAAATCTTCTCATTTTTATTAATGCACAGAGAGCAAATTTTTACCACCATGTGACCATCACTCATAAAAACCGTTATTGCTTTTATACTATTGTTCATGTTTCTTTCAAGTTTATAAGGCCTTGCAACAGCTGAACAGAGCGCAGCTTTGGGTCAAGCCCAACATTTGTTCTTGTCACTTAAAAACTTGCCATGATTAGATGTCACCTTCATGAATCACTTGTTAATAAAAAAGAGTACAGTCTCTGTAATTGTAGTCACTTAAAAAGACAAATCTGACAAGAAAAGCCTAATTTACCTTCATGCCAAGGCCCAAATCTTTATTTTAGACAAATTCTGTCAAAAACATTTCAGCAATGGTCCATCAGACCACCTTGTTTTGTTGTTTTTTTTTAAAGCTCTGTGACAGACAGAGCTGAACAGCACCAGGACAGAGGGACGCCCAGTATCATGATTCAGGCGGCGTGGGCAGTCAGTGACAAGCACCGGCATCTCAGTACATCTGCTCCGCCAGCCGTGAAATACCACGTTGTTGTGTTGTTGCTATTTGTTACTATGGGAGTTATCAAAATTGTTTGTAGTGTTTAAAGTTTAAATAGTTTCAACAACACATACTCTGAGATTCACATCCGACCGTAACGCTACATCTGCAGAATGTCTTTTGGTCCAACTTCCTCAGTTTTAGGAGAGCAATAGAGGTAAAAGAAAGGAATCCTTTTTGCGTATGTATGGAATGCCTCCTTAAACTGATGAATTCAACCTTTTTTTTTTCTGTCCCTCAGATCATCTCAGACCTGGAGTCATGGAATGAGGAACTGTCCAAGCAGATGAATGACTTTGACACAGAGGACCTGACCCTGGCTGAGCAGAGGCTTCAGCACCATGCAGATAAAGCACTTACCATGAACAACCTCACCTTTGACGTCATCCACCAGGGGCAAGAGCTGCTGCAGTATGTCACAGAAGTCCAGACATCTGGTGAGAGAAAAACATTTGGAAAAAAACAGCAAATACCCTGGGACACGCAGGCACTTTTCTGAAACATCATAGAAACAGCAGCTCAGAATCTGTAGCCATCATAAGAGCAACCTCTGCATTTGTTTTTTTTTTCTTTTTATAAAACATCCCATTTTGACTTCAGGGAAAAATTAAAAGGTTGTTCATATATTGCACATAATAATTATTTCAAGAATGCTGTCATAATAAATGGCATTTTTCTGCTCATGTTTCAAGTTAAAAGAATCAAATACAATTGGCATCATTCATGTCATGAATGTTAGTTTTATTTTAATCCAATACAATTGCTAGTATTTCTTTGCCATGTAAGCATAGAATTTACATATAAAAAAGAATGGTTAGTGGCATTGGACTGCTTTTGCTTTTGTTACAGCTGCATATTTAAAAAAAAAATCACTGGAATAGAAAGATGGGGGGGGGGGAAACAATAATTATATGTTGGCTTAGTAAAGTCTTTATTATTCCAGGTGTGGAGCTGCTGTGTGACAGAGACGTGGACATGGCGACGCGGGTTCAGGACCTGTTGGAGTTCCTTCATGAGAAGCAGCAGGAGCTGGACCTGGCTGCAGAGCAGCACAGGAGACACCTGGAGCAGTGTGTCCAGTTAAGACATCTGCAAGCTGAAGTCAAACAGGTACTCACCTTATGGGATTGGAAAAAAAACAAACAAACACAAGATTGTATCAGTAAGAGACAGTAATACCGCATGAAAACAGGCAAGAACAGGCCACAACAATGTTCAAGTTTAAACTTTTTACATCAGGACATGACTTGTAACGTTCACAGGAGTCTAATAAAAAACAAAACAGTTGTTCTCAGACAGGGCTGAGGCTGGGTTAATTATTGGAAACTCTTTCTAACAATATATTGTTACAACATGCCACAATTACAACAGAATGTGTTAGTGTGTGTTAAAAGGTCACAGCATGTTCTGCTTGCACAGAGCTGCCAATACATGACTCAGCCCTTGTCAACAAACTGTGTTTTTTTCTTCTTTTTTATTTCTGTATCTCTTTCCTTATTTCTTTATATATTTATTTCTTTTTCTTTTTCTCTTTCTATTTTTCTTTGTTTATTTCCTTCTCTTTCTTCTTTCCTTTCTTTGTATGTGTTTATGTGGAGTACAGAAGTTATTCTTGGCATCAGAATTTTTTTTTTAACTTAGAAAAATATTGACTTTAAAATTTTAAGAACTGGTGAAGTTTTTAAACAGATTTTTAGAAATTCATGACACAAAAAAGTTCAAAGTTTGTGAAAGCTTACGAATGCATGAGGAAGGAACATTTTTTTGAAATGTGAGGATTTTGTTTCAAGTTTGGGGGACAGCAATCTCTTTGCACCTGAACTATTTCATGGGTTGTGAGTAACACAAAGGGATACGGACGGTTTACTTTTATTTATACAACTTAGTGATTAGTGATTTATCAATTTTTACATCCACTATGGTCTTTGGAGGCTATAGGTGCCTAGAGGCACCCGGCTGATGACCTCTACTCTGGGACTCTGTGTATTAATAGGTGTATTTTCCACATTGTTACCTCTATATCGATCTAAGCCAATACAAACGTAAACCTAAACTGTTTTTATCACAGGATAATTTTTTTTCTTTGTCCCCTTTATACAACAACAAAGTTGTGTCTGAACTTGTTCCTCTTCTCTGCTTCGAGAACAGGAATTCAGATAATACATATTTATCAGAAAACGCATCATGAATCACAGAGAGAAGAAGAGGGATTGTTGTTTAAGCGAAGCGCGGATATTCCCCACTTGTTTTCATTCAGTGCTTGTGCACAATTACAACATGACACTCATTTGGGGCAATTTTGCCGGCTGACGTTTCAAAGCAAAACAAATGATTATAGAAAACATGTTTTTTGTTTTTTTCAATACAGCTCTTATCATACTGATGCAGGCAAGTAGAAGCATATGGTTCATGAGTTTACATGGAAAAATTGGGCAAAAGCCAAAAGAAACAAAAACGTACTTTAGTAGAAAAAAAATAATAATTCTAGACACATTGCAGCAAGTGGAATGATTTGCCAGAAAGATGACTGCATGATAAAATTGTGCAATCTCTAACCATTACTGTACTTTTTTTTTTTTTGTCTTTTTATTGCGTTATGTTTTACCTGTAAGGGCTTCTTTGTGTGAGTAATTTAAAATAGGTGTGTCCCAAATAAATGGTAGCTACGGCCAAAACAGGGATTAATAGAGGTTAGTGCATCAGACTCGCATGAGAGAGGAAGGAAAAAATTGGAGTGGTATGACTGTTTGACGGGAAAAGTACATTTAATGGATTTCATGCCACCACAGGACATTGCAGGCATAATGGAAACATTGTCCCAGGAGTCTAACGCAGGAGTCAGGGTTGCATCATCACTTTTATAGCTCAGCGTCAGCTACGGTTCTGGCCGTCACCCACACAGCAAGTGTGCCTGCTGAGTCAGAGATGGAGGGAAATGTCTTTGTGAGCGTGCCCTCCGGCTAGAACTAGGCCGGGAAAGCAATCTTTCAAGCTGCAGGCTGCGTGTGTGAGGTGGAGAAGGGTTGTTGTGGTACGGTTGGTGGCAAGATTACCCAAGAGAGGGAAAAGCGTAGTCGTGAAGAATAAATCCGACGTGTCAAGAAGTTTGCACTCGGAGAGATTTCAACTTAGATACAGGGCCGAAGTAGAGAGAGGGAAAAAAACATGCATTAAGTTGTCTTTTTAATTAGCTTTTAGGAGAGAATGGAAAAAAAAATTCAGACCAAATACTGAAACTACAACTAAAGCATGAACAATAAATGCTTTCTCTGTGTGTTGCAGGTTTTAGGTTGGATCCGTAATGGGGAATCGATGCTCAACGCCGGTCTCATCACAGCCAGTTCATTACAAGAAGCTGAGCAGCTGCAGAAAGAACATGAACAATTTCAACATGCAATTGAGGTGAAATCAAATAAATTGATTTTTTTTGTTTGTTTTTTACATTTTTTTTAATCTGCACCTCTTTTTATAAAAAAGTGACACATCAAGTAAAATTATAAATAGCTTATTTCTATGTCTCTCCCTCATTTTTCGCTCGTTATTTTTTCCTAGTCTTTGCCATTGAGTATTCCTTTTGCATTCCTTTGAACTCAGTCAAGGTTTGCTTACTTTAATGCGGGCCTGTCCCTGACCTGCTTTCTTCACAGATCCCATGCACACTAATAAGATTCACTTTTGTTTTGTTTTTTTGCAAAAGTGTGGGTGTAGAATTTTTAGCTGCAGTAGTACAAGATAAACCCTAAAGGTCCTGCAGATAAAAAATGAAAAAATTATGAAAAAGCTCCATTATATGCATACTGCACAAACACGGGACCAGCATGAACCTAGGACAAATTTTGAAAACATTAATCCGTTTTTATATGCTCGATTGATTGTTTAATAATTGTTATCTATTTAAAGTTTGTTTTTATCTCATTCTTAATGAAGAAAACCCACCAGAGTGCGCTGCAGGTGCAGCAGAAGGCAGAGGCGCTTCTTCAGGCAAACCACTACGACATGGACATGATCAGAGACTGTGCAGAAAAGGTGCAGTTTGCTTTTTTTAAGCATATCTATGAAAAATAATGAAAATCTGTGTAGGCAGCACAGTGTGGGTTTCGTCATTTCTTTGGAAATCTGATGAGTTTTGTTTGACTTGAAGGTGGCGGATCACTGGCAGCAGCTGATGCTTAAGATGGAGGACAGGCTGAAACTGGTTAATGCGTCTGTGGCTTTCTACAAAACATCTGAACAGGTATTTTTTGTCTGACAGGACACAAAAGTGCATCTTGTTTGATGCTACTAGGAGAACTGTAGTGCTATACCAATTATCTATAGTAGTCAATAGGGAGTTGTGCACAAGAAAATACAGAACTATAATTTTGTTAGTTTATTTGAATATTGAAAAGTTTTGTTTTGCTGGTCATTGGAATCAATTGTACACGATTTTTGCAAGCGAATCATTTTTGAAATAACGATGAATGAGCTGAATGTCATTTGTATGTTCTTTTAGAGCAAATTTAAAAGCCGCGTCGTGTTTGTGTGCTTTAGGTGTGCAGTGTTTTGGAGAGCCTCGAGCAGGAGTACAAGCGAGAGGAGGACTGGTGCGGTGGTGCTGACAAACTGGGCCCAAACAGTGAGACGGATCACGTCACCCCTATGGTCAGCAAGCATCTGGAGCAGAAAGAGGCATTTCTCAAAGTGAGACCAAAAACTTCAGATATGAAAATAAACGCCCACACATGCATTTCTGTGATTTCTGAGCTGATCCGACGAGTGATCATTTCCTCCTCCCTCCATGGTCGCAGGCCTGTACGTTAGCCAGGCGTAATGCCGATGTGTTCCTGAAGTACCTGCACAGAAACAGTGTCAACATGCCTGGCATGCTGTCCCACGTGAAAGCTCCAGAGACTCAGGTCAAAAGTATGTAAACAACAATACTTGGATAAAATAATTCTCTGAACTTTGCGTAGCCTTTTGTCCCTCCTGTAAAATCCTAATCAAAGCTTTACAATTTGCAGACATTCTGTTGTCGAATTAACCATGTTTTTGTGTTGTTGTATCAGATATCTTGAATGAGTTGCTGCAGAGAGAGAACAGAGTCCTCCACTTCTGGACCATGAGGAAGAGGAGGCTGGACCAGTGCCAGCAATATGTGGTGTTTGAAAGAAGCGCCAAGCAGGTGTGTTCTTGTGCATGTGTGTGTGTCTCTGTGTTTCTGTTCAATTGAGGATTTAGCGCGATACGACCGCACTTGTAGAACTTGTGCAGAATATAAACCTGCAATAATAGTAGCTCTAGAGAAGGAGCTGAGACCAGCAACTCATGTTGGAGAATATGTGGACAGGACAGCTAATAGTTGTATTTTCAACAAATCTGATTTTTATGCAAATTATTGTTGAAAGAAAAGCATAAGAAGTCCAATTTTCAGTTTGCTACGTGTCATTTTGGTGACAAATTGAAAGATTAGACTTTTTTCAGATTAAACTCAAACCCCAATCGGACTCGGACTCCAGACTCAAATATAATTGAGAATCTGTGGCAAAACTCTAACACTGATGTTGACAGATGCTCTTTAACTAATCTAACTTAGCATGTGCTATTTTCCTTAGAAGAATGGGCAAAAAGTCACTGGATGGGCAAAGTAGGCTAAAAAGTACTGACTTTGGATGGCTGAAAAGAAAGGCTCACCCCACTTCTCAAACTTTCAGTTAGTTTTTTTATCAAATAAATGCACAACTTCCTGTTGGTCTGTCACATAAAATCACCACATAATACACTGAGGATGTAGGTTTTAACATGAAAAAAACAGAATACTGCAACATCACACAAATAGAGTAGTTTTGCAAGCTATTGCTGTATAATCCCATGCACTTAGCTCCCCCTTGTGGTGTTTGGAAAACACAATATTAGAATATCATTCCTTGGCCTGTAAGAATGAAATTACATCACACTTGTTTTCTGGAACACAGCTATTTTAAGGCTTTCCAGGTTTTATCCCCAGGGTGTGAATGCTTTTTGGACTCACAGTTTGACTGGACCAGTTCTGCCATTTCAGGCCAGGGCAGTGTCACCTCCAGGGCCTGGTTTTAAAATACACAGGCCATAAAAAAAACACACTAAGTAGGGCATTCTACAATTCAAAAGAAGAGAAAGTGAAAAAAAATGTGACAAAACTATTTTCTTTTTGTAAATAACTAGCATTTTCTTATGAAACAACTGCATGTTTAATAATATAGCCATCAGTATTGCAGTAATTTGTGTTAGTAGTGTTTGTAATCTTAAAATGCAATCGATAATTTTCATAAATGTTATTCTGTAATTTTATAAAGGACTCATTTTATCAAATAAAAGTAGGTTCTGTAGTAAAGTTTTTCTTTTACAATCCCTTTATTGTTTATTTAAAATATTGTTCAAAAAGTTTAAACTGTTGTCTTAAGATTTGAATCCTGGACACGTAGGACATCACTGTGTCGCCTCTGTCCTCTCTCATGATTGGTCGTTTCGCCAGGCTCTGGAGTGGATCCACGACACCGGGGAGTTCTACCTGTCCACTCACACGTCCACTGGGTCGAGCATTCACCACACGCAGGAGCTGCTGAAAGAGCATGAAGACTTCCAGATCACAGCAAAGGTACGTGCAGGTCCTACGTTCTCTGGCTTTTCTGCTCGTGGCGATTCTCTCTGTTTTTATCTGATTATTGTGTTGTGCTCGCTCAGTCAGTCCGGCGCTCTGCTGTGAGGCCCATTTCCAGGGGCACTGCATTGTCCTCTTTGCTGTGTCACTGTTATTGTGTGTCAGAGAGCACGCTATTGTGTCCACCAAGCAACACATGATTCCCAACTCTTTCTTTCGCTCATCTACCTTTTCTCTGTTGGCACCACCTCTCTCTCCTCCCTCTCTGCTGCCCTCCCTGAATGTCCCTCTATTGACAGCAAACCAAAGAGCGGGTGAAGCTGTTGATCCAGCTGGCGGATGGGTTTTGTGACAAGGGCCACGCCCATGCCCTGGAGATAAAGAAATGGGTGTCCTCTGTGGACAAGCGCTACAGGGACTTCTCTCTCCGCATGGACAAATATCGAACTAGCCTGGAAACGGCGCTTGGCATCTCTTCCGATTCAAACAAGGCTGTGAGTGATTTTTTTTTTTCTTTTTTTTTTTTGTGAGTATATACACTATTGGTACATAGAGAAACTCGCAAAGAGATTTCCAAAGGTTTTAAAAATAAGACCATGACAACTTAATAGACTAACAACAACAACAAAAGAAAATCAAGCTTTGTGTTGCCTTAAGGATTTTTTTATTTATTTATTTTTTTATCAGCCAGTCCCACTGCTGCGTTTTATTTTATGGTGTGCAGAGAACAGATGGTATCGTCGTCTGTTTACCGCAAGTTGCTGTTCAAACTTTGTTTAGCGAACATCTGCCAACAGAAGGCAAACACCACACAGTGCTGGATATCCTATCTAGCTGCTGTGTGCCACATAATAACCACAACCTGCTGTGTGTTCAGAGCAAAGAGCTGCAACTGGACATCATCCCAGCTACCGCTCCGGGGTCAGAGGTCAAGCTAAGAGACGCTGCCCATGAACTCAATGAGGAAAAGAGGAAATCAGCAAGAAGAAAAGAGTAAGAACTAGACCTTTTTTTCTTCTCACCTAGTAGCTACTGAGTCTTAGAGTTATATTTCTAGACTATTGAATGTGTTTACTTTTTGTGCTCAGTCTTGCAGCAAACGTTAGTTATGACTAGTTCCTAAAAACAAGGAATATTTAAAAAACTTGACAAATAAACAAGCATGTGGCAGCCAAGAGCGCAACCCAAAGTTCCTGAGGGATGATTAATTTACCTTTGGGAAACTACAGGAATCCTTAACAAGATGGTCACCAAGTGACAGTTTTGATGATAAAATCTTCAAATCAAATGTAACCACGATGTGAATCGCATTTAAGACTTCAGGTTTGACTTCATCTTGTGCCCTTTAAAGACTTAGGAAATGTTCATATGAGCTTTCAATGAGTGGAAACACGGATTAATCAGTGATTTGTAAATATTTTTCATATCATATTCATGTTGCATTTCATTTCTAAGGCATTTGTAAATGATTTATGGGACCTTCAGAGGAATCCATCCATCAAGAGACCTGCTTTCAACCATTGCAAATGACACACTTTACAATAACATCCCAAAAGTGCATCAAGGATAATGCTTCCAACTAATACTGGCAGATTTTCCCTTCAGGTGCAAGTATGTTATTTATATGCCAGCTGTATGCAAACAATATAGGAAATCAACACTGTGCTGCTCTCAGCTGGAGTTAAAAAAACATAATGCCTGAATAAAGTTACAGGCAGGGGAGTGTAATCCAGTAGCCAAGCTACATCCAGACACCAATATTGTATTTGAAATTAAAAGCACAAAACACTTATAGACATGACAAAAAAAAACTATGAAAAATAAATAATATCAATAAAGTAATTTATTGATACTTCCATGCACTTAACCATGGATTCAAAACAGTAGAGTAAAATAGCTGCTTTGAAATGCAAAGCAGGTCATCATAATATAACAAACAAATAACTTACTGTTTTTGTTTTTTGAAATACATGATAAGCAAAACATGCAGTATTTAGCTGCATGTTACCGTGACGTTGCACATTCAAAGATTGTAATGAACTAAAAATGATTTGTGTTATTTTCTGCTTTGTTTCATGTAGTTTCCTTCCTTTGGTTATTTAGTTTTACCTGCAGCAAACTTTTAAAAAAAATTATGTATATTTCTCCAATTTTACTATCATATTGAGTCCTTTCCTCTCTTCCAGATTTATAATGGCTGAGCTGATCCAAACAGAGAAGGCATATGTCCGAGACCTACGTGAATGTATGGATGTGAGTATTGCCTTAGATCCTTTTTCTAATTAATCCTATTGTCTTGATTTGTCACTCTTAAATTGCACATGTGTTCATTAACGTTTCTGTAATTAAATTGATTCAATTTATGTAAGCAACTATTTTCGTATGGTTGCGTTTGTGCAGACTTACCTGTGGGAAATGACCAGTGGCGTCGAGGAGATTCCTCCTGGCATCGTCAACAAGGAACACATCATCTTTGGGAACATGCAGGACCTCTACGAGTTTCATCACAAGTCAGTTTAGCAGCAATCTGCGACAATGTGTAGAAATAGCATTTTTATTTCAGGTGGACAAGTATTTCACAGAGGCCAGGTGATTAATAATCTCTGTGTAAATATTTTTTTCCTCTCCAAACAGTATCTTCTTGAAGGAGCTGGAGAAGTATGAGCAGCTTCCAGAGGATGTTGGCCATTGTTTTGTGACCTGGGTAAGTGAGCATCTGTGTTTGCTGTGTTTTTTATTTCAAGTAGTTATGATAATTATTTTACAACACAATACATTTGAAATTTGAACACATTTTTAAAATAAAACTGTCGTCATATTACTTTGGTCAGGTTGGTAATTTCTCTCTCAATTTCAATTTCTCCCTCAAATTATAGAATATTTGAGGGAGAAATTGCTGTTTTAACTGGTGTTTAGCAATAAAATTAGGGTTCGTATCTTGATTATAACACATTTATGAAATCTCCTACTCAGGCTGACAAATTCCAGATGTATGTGAACTACTGCAAGAACAAACCTGACTCCACTCAGCTCATCCTGGAACACGCTGGACCCTACTTTGACGTAAGTAAAGCTTTAAATTGCCAGAAATTCTGACTTACTTGCTTTAAACCATTAAATAAATAAATAAATATCTCGCTTAGTTTAAGACATGTTTCTATTTTGATCCACAGGAAATTCAACAAAGACATCGCCTTGCCAACTCCATCTCTTCTTACCTCATCAAGCCCGTTCAACGAATCACAAAATACCAATTACTTCTAAAGGTAGA
Source organism: Poecilia reticulata (assembly GCF_904066995.2). Taxonomy (NCBI): domain Eukaryota; kingdom Metazoa; phylum Chordata; class Actinopteri; order Cyprinodontiformes; family Poeciliidae; genus Poecilia; species Poecilia reticulata. Next base: position 23,739,210 of record NC_088845.1, read on the forward strand.
GCAAGTTTCAAATGAATTTCGGCGACATGATTAGTCACCTGCAATTTTTTTTATGTTTGGAGGTGGAAATGTTAGACCTGGAAAAAGGAGTGGAAACACATTCACGCTTAAAATAATTTTGGATTTCGTAGCATGGTTTCTGAAACATGTCCATATGAATGTTCTTCCACTAAAGGAGTTGTTGACGTGCTGTGAAGAGGGGAAAGGTGAAATCAAGGATGGCCTGGAAGTGATGCTCAGCGTTCCAAAGAAAGCCAATGATGCCATGCACCTCTCTATGCTGGAAGGCATGTAGAACCAGACATCACACACACGCACGCACACGCACACGCGCACACACGCACACACTTCCACTACACTGGTACAGTTTTATTCAGAAAACAAAACAACAAAAAAAGATTCCCATTCTGATCTATTGTAACTGGTGATTATTCTGCCTTGAGACTATTATTTTTTTAAATCTAACATCAATGTCATTCAATTGAATGATACCTCGTAACCTTTGTCCTATTTCTTCATGTTATAGCCACAAACTTTAATGTGTTTTTTAGGATTTTATGATAAACCAACACAAAGTAGTGAAGTGGAAAAAAACTAAGAAAAACAAACTTGTATTTATTTAAATTTCCCCAAAATTTCCTCGTAAGTGCCCCATGTCTTAATGTGTCACATAAAATCCCCATAAAACACTTTGATGTTAGTAGATGTATTGCAACAAGATGCGAAAAAGTTTGAAGAGTATCGCAATGATGTGTCCAAATACAAGCACAGCTCAATAGATCACTGGCTTGCTCAGTTCCATCTTCTGGTTTCTCAGGGTTTGACGGGAACATAGACTCCCAGGGGGAGCTGATACTCCAGGAGTCCTTCCAGGTGTGGGATCCCAAGACTCTCATCCGGAAAGGCCGTGATAGACATCTGTTTCTCTTTGAGATGTCCCTGGTCTTCAGCAAGGAAGTGAAAGACTCGAACGGCCGCAGTAAATACCTCTACAAGAGCAAGCTCTTTGTAAGAAGACCCTTAATTTGCTAGTGTAAATCCTTAGGACATGTGCTGTGTAAGTCAACAAGGCTTGTTCTCTTGTTGCAAAATGTGTAAGTGCTGTTGTGCTTTTTTTTTTTTTCTTTCTTTCTACAGACATCAGAGCTTGGAGTGACAGAACATGTGGAGGGGGATCCTTGTAAGTTTGCCTTGTGGCTGGGCAGGACGCCAACCTCAGACAACAAGATTGTCCTCAAGGTACGACTGAGAAGTGTTCTACAATTTCCTTCGTTACATCACTCAAAGTTGAAAGTGTAGTCTGAAAGATTTTATATTAAATTGCACTTCCGATTGTCGTGTTTGTAGAAGGAGGTTAGGAGCCCCGAGGTTGACCTGCATGGCAGTAGGTGGCACTCGAAAGCTTTTGTGTTTAAATTTATACCTGTTTAAACTTAAACAGGTATAAATTTAAACAATTTATACCTGTTTAAATTGGTATAAAACACCAATTTAAACAGCGTCTTATATAACACACCACTGCAGCAAGCACTGTAGCTGTTTGCTGAGTGAAATAGAAAAGGACTCTATTGATTATGGAATAGTGACTCAAGATTAAATAAGATCAAACAGTTCGTGGGATCAGATGGAACAATAATTTTGACAACAAACGTCATTCTGCGCTCTCTACAGGCTTACACAATGCCATGAGTCAACATCTACACTCTGTGAAAAAAATCTACCTTCTCTCCTTCTTTGAGGAACAAAATCTGATGTTCTGCATTTTTTCAAAGTACTCTCGAGAGTTTTTCCATATGCTTTGTCTAAACCGTTCATGTGATTTTTATTTATTTATTTTCTTTCCTGCAGGCATCAAGTATAGAGAACAAGCAGGACTGGATCAAGCACATTAGGGAAGTAATCCAGGAGAGAACTGTCCTCCTACGTGGAGCTCTGAAGGAGCCCATTCACATCCCTAAAGCCACTACTGCTAAACACAAAGGCAGGCGGTAAGCAAAGATAATACTGACCCGGACTTGAAAGACATACGGTCAGATATAAAATAGTTATATAATCAGGATTACAAAACACAGCAGGTGTAGAAAGTAAAAGCTGCATTTTAAAATTGTATTTAAAAAAAGTCCTAATTCTTGTACTTATTTTGTCATGTTACAGCCACAAACTTCAGTTTTGACGATTTTGTGTGATTAAGCAAAACATAATATTGGCACCAATTTTGAAGAAGGTGCACAAACTGTCTGGTCAAATTGCAGTGCAAAGGTGGTTTTACACGTTATTGACTCAGTACAGCCGAATAAAAACACCTGACACACATTTGGGATTTTCACTTATGAAAAGGTTAAAAAATAATCGATTATGTTTCTCTACTCAACAATAATGCACCTGTTGGTCAACGACAGAAAGTACCAATAAACACAATGAAGTTTGTGGCAATGATGTGATAAAATGCAAAGCTTTCAGGCGATGTGAATATCAAAGAGAGATTCAATGTTATGAATACCAGTCAATATTTTTGTCTTCCTGAAGGGATGGAGAGGATCTAGACAGCCAGGGAGATGCTAGCAGCCAACCAGATACCATCTCTATCGCCTCCAGGACATCCCAGAACACACTGGACAGTGACAAGGTTGGACACACACACACGCACACACAATTCTTCAACTTTATATCTGCCAGGTAGCACCTAAACTGGGCATTGTTTATACAGTTTTAAGTATCTACCTGTATCACAAGACACAAAGCTATTTCTGTTTGTCAATAAGTAGCCATTCTGTGATTGGGCAGGATGAGTACCGTCACACATTTCTGTCAGAAACTGCAAACTGGATGGATACAGACAACTGTCTGGAAATCACTTCCTGTGAAAGTGTTTGATTGTGTTTAGTGAAAGAAACGGCCCATCTGACAGAGCTCTAATACAGTGTGTGTGTGCGTGTGTGTGTGTGTGTGCGTGCGTGTGCGTGCGTGCGCACGTGCGTGTGTTTGTGTGGTAGAGAGAGAAAATCCTTGCTCTCTGGGAACAGTAACGATCAGCTTTGGTTATATGTGGCAATCACACCACAGAAGGCTTATCCTCCTACGCTCAGTATGATCAATTGTAAAGCTAACAGTCGGATATAAAAATAAAATAATAAAATCCTTCCTCTGCCTTCGTGTTGTATTAATTATAAATCCGAGGAGTGGATCGGGTCATTATTTTCACACTTGACTTGGATTTACCCCAGATCGGCCCCTCACCGGGCTTCCTCGGCAATCAGGAGAATAAGAAAATTATAATGTTCAGCTTTCACAGCTTAACTGCTAGTGTAGCGCTAATCTCGACTTGTGCAGCTGCTTTATGCAACACAGGACTGTTTTAGATGGGAGGTGAACAAGTCCGTGTCTGCTTGTGCATCTGCCCGCTCCCGTCAAAATCATCAAAGAAGCTAATTAATTAAGAATTGTCCCCTCAGTTCGGAGCATGCTCACTTGCATAAAGATCCAAGAACACAGAGGAACACGTGCACATTTGAATGGGCGTCCCATTCCCACTTTTTGAATGCGTCTCTGTGTGCCCCGTCTTTCTGAGGGTACTCACATGAGACATTTCTTTCAGGAGGCAGTGACAGTGGCATGCTTGTGCTGCTGGCGTGGGGGCGGGGGGGGCGGGCAGAGTGTGTGTGCGCACTTCTGTTCCGGTGTGTTTTTCTGTTGAAGTGACTGACTTGTGTGTCAGCAGCTTCAGCCTCCCACTCTCTTTTCACAGAGGATGCTCGTCTTCTTGCCAGACAGGAGAGCACGGCATCATCCCGTCACATTAATCGATCACAGACGTCTCTCTAAAATTTGGGCAGTTTTCTTCCTCTCTGCTTTTCTGGAGTCTGTTTTTGTTAGTGATGAAGTGGGGACCTTAGTCAGGTCATTTTTTTTGGGAAGCATTTGTTAGAGGAAGAATGGATTAAATTGCTCTGCTGCAGAGAGAAGCTCCTACTGAGGAAATCATCTTAGCGTCGGTAGTCTAAAAGTGAGGACTTCAAAGAAGAGCTTGTGGATCATTTTTCAACTTTGACCAGAGCTTCAAATATATTCCACGTAGCTTCTAAACCAACATTTCAGAAAATGAGTGTGACCGTACTTTGGGTGACAGCTCCTTATCGAGTAACCATCTTCTGTGTGTGATTGAGGAACATTTTAGAGATCCCTGCTGAAAATCAGTCAGCGCTCCAGAACTTGTTTTGCTTTTCTGACCATCTTTCATGATGAGGGAGTGGAAGACAATTGACAAACTGGAAGAGAAGATCTCCAATCCTGTCTCTCAGCTCCTGAGCTCTCTGGCTCTGCCACACTATCAGAGGGTATGTTGCAAATATAGACTTTTTCCTTCATGGATGATTTGGCAATGGAGCTCATGACTATAGTGTATGCACTTGTAAAAAATAATACTAACATTGATAGTAACCTCTAATAACTTTTTTTCTGCATTGTTATATGGAGATTTATTTTTCATATAACTAAATTTTCTCTACCTGTCATTTTGCATTAAAAGCAGCAAACAGCCTCATTTAAAGTCAGATTGTGTGATAGTGTTTTTTTTCTTCTGTTTAGCTAAATTAGGTCTGTAATCATTACTGCTTGTAATTTTTTCACTTTATTGCTCTCACTTTTGCTATACATATGGATATATGTATAACAACATACATTAGTCTACATATTAGTAAAATAATTGTTACAGTAGATTTATTGATTACAGATTCGGTACATTACATTTGTATTGAAAAGATGCTTAAATATGACACAAAAAAACCACAAATGTATGTTAGGTCTGAATTTTTATAATATTTTGTTAGATGAAACGTTGACTAAAACAACACTAGACTATCCTAGTGTTATAATTCACTCCTGTTTACTATTTTGATCCTTAATATTTCCACGCATGGTATGCAGCCATGTTAACAGTCAACAAATAAAAATGTTTTTCAAATGCATTGATCAGAATTTTGTGGCATATTTTCAATCTGTGTTTTGTAAAGCTCAGACCTGCTGGTTCTGATTTTAGCAAATTCTGCATTTAATAATAGGTTTCCTAGCCTTCCTGCTGAGAGCAGTCCTTAATTATGTACGTTAGGCTTTGAAGTTGCCTTTCTCCCGTTAGGAAAATGTCAACATAAGACTGGGTTTCTTTTAAAAATGAGACAAGATCATGTACAGAGTCGACATTTTAAACCTTTTGATTAGCGCAGCTCAAGTCACAGCTTACTATCAGCCCTGTGTTTATTCTTTAAGAAAATGGTAATCTGTTGGCTTTCTAAATGGTTGAAAACAATCCCAAATACGACTTGTTCCATGAAGTACTTAGGCTGAAAGCACGAAAAGATAAAACAGATCCACTTTTCTGTACCTAGTCCAGCCTTGCTGTTATCTGCTGAATGTCTCGCTCTCACGCAGCCTGGATGACCCGTAAAAATGTCTCAACATTTTATAGAATATGCAATTTCCAATAAAATCACTGCTTACATCTCTGTTTTCTCTGATTTCATCTTAAGCATCATAATGATGCTGCAGTAAATATTCCATCTGTCCACTCTGAAGAGCGTTGGTATTAGCACGACCTGGTTGTACCGATGTACGGTGCTTTCAGGGAGCAACAAACCAGGTCAAGGACAATTAAGCTACAAATCAACAGATTCCTATCACCAGCCCCATTTCTCTGCATTTGAAATATTAATCAGCGATCATTCACTCCTTCCATCACAGCTATCTGGTGGCTGCGAACTGACGGTGGTGATCCACGACTTTATGGCCAGTAACGGCAGCAGCAATGGGGAGCTTACCGTACGCCGAGGACAGACCGTGGAGGTTCTGGAGCGACTTCATGACAAACCAGACTGGTGCTTGGTCAGGACCACGGACCGCTCCCCTGCTCAGGAGGGAATCGTTCCCTGCTCCATCCTCTGCATTGCACACTCCCGGTCCTCCATGGAGATGGAGGGGCTGTTCAACCACAAAGGTAGGACCAGAGTGTTTTCCTCACTTCTTAAAGCTCAAGTGGATTGAAAAATATTTGATCAAACTGAAATATATCTGACAAAGTAAATATCTTTTTTTTTCTTTAATGTGATAGCCAACCTCAAAACTTCTATTCAAGTATCTCGGTTACGCACATGAACATGCGACACCTAACAAGATTCCTTCTTTATTTGCAAACACATCACAGTTAACCTTCTCAGCCTGAGTTTCTTATTCAGTAACTGCTTCGGGAAACACAAACATGTATTTCCAAGTGTTGCTATGCAACAGTGAAGATCATATCTGAAGCGCAGCTCTAATAATTATCTTTAAGAATTTCATGACTTCCTCTCACTTCCTCCCAGCAGCTACCTACCTTATTATTACATTTGGAAGCCCTCTTTTTGGCTTAAACATGAAACAGCATGTGGTGAAATGACAGAGGATGTGATGTCACCAACTCCATTAGTCATTATGAGAAGCTGTTAGCATGTTTGTTGGGGTGCTAAAAGTGCTTTTATGAATTTTTCTTTTCAGCATAAGAGTCTAACCACTGCTTCAATGCTTCATGCTGCTTCTTTGTCCTCAGGGACAGCTCAGTTTCAGCTTTTTGTGGGTCAGTGCAATGATATCATCTGGTGCCATCTGCTTTCTTGCAATCTTGTGATTCGCTGAGAGACTAGAAAGCCCCGTCTGATCCGTTTCATGGCGTTGTGCGGAATGTTCTTCTTTTGGTCATGTTAGGTGTTGGTTTCAGACTCTTGAGGAACGGTCTCCAGTTGAGCTGCACCAATCAATATTTTTTGTGGTTAATTTCAGTTTTGTGTAAAGTTTTGACTGCTGGTATCAAATCTGATGTCTTACTAGCTGTGAAAGAACAGTTTTTTTTTCAAAAGCCTTCCCATGGCGAGCTTTCTTTCGCTATAAGCAACGTTTTGTAAAAATCATCTAGTAGACATTGAGATGACTTCATCGTCATATATTAGCGATTAGAGGATAAAGCAGAGCAATGTTGTTGTAATTCTGGCTTCCTGTGATCTGCTAAGTCTTGCCTGAGGAAAAAAAATCTGATATTGAATATATATATTCCCTATTATATATTTTCTCCTATATCCGAGTTCTCAGATTGTATTTTAAGCACCTTGTTGATTCTGAAAATGGCTAACTTTGAGACATCTTTACTCAGTAAAGGTGTTTGAGATAAAACTGATAGTATTATCTCCAGCTTCTACAATAGCATAGTTGCGTGTACTTCTAGTTACGTATACTAGTCTGTTTCCTGTCAACTGAACACTTGAAATCATTCGCCTGAAGACTGATTAAATTAAACAACAATGACAACAACAGAAGAGACCAAAATGTAAGATGGTTGCTGTCTTATCTTCTAAATGTGCATTTTGGTTTTTGGAATCTGGAAGAGTGGGTGAGAGCTGGGCTGCTTGTTTCTATGGAGATAAAGCATAGAAATATTTGGCTTGCAGCCTCCTTGTACTTGGTAGAAGAAAAGTCTGCATTTGTATTTAAATGACAATATGCCCGGAGTTTGGAGTTAACTGAATGATTTACTACAATAGTCCAGTAGAAAATAGGAACGAATTTCCCAAACACTTATTGAAAACTTTCGACTCTAGGTTCCTTTGTCCTGTCGTGTTTTTGATTCCTTGACTGCACCCTCACAGTCAGTTTGTGTTGTTTTTCATGTTACCGGAGGAAGTAATGAAAAGGAGGCTCTCCCTGCAGGGGTTGTTCTAGTAAAAAAGAAAAAATGCCTCTGTGTAGGAGGTGGACAAAAAAAATGAGGAAAACATCTTTGCTATTTTCTCATCTTCTTTCTTTCTTAATGATCAATAATTAAGTTTTTTTTGTTGTTTTTTTGCCCAAGTTGTGAGAAAGTGACTGTTCAGGAAATCAGACTGTTGTCCAGGAATGTCTCCATTTTCATCCTCTCTGTCTGTTAACTTTTTTTTTTTTTACAAAATAGGGAAGCGCCCACACAGAGGCATCACTCTTCAGAGCAGTTGGTGTTCTTTCTATTTTTTTATTTGTTTTATACTTGCTGACAATCATACACATATTAATTATATCCTCACTGTTGGTAGCCTTGAAGCTGCTTATGGCTCCCATTTAGCTTCACTGAGGCATCTTTGTGTGTCTCACCTCCATATTTGCAGATGAACCCTTTTTTCCTGTTCACTTCAGATGGATTTCATAACAGAGTCTATATTTATTCCAAGCATACTGCACAACTTGTATGCATCCTAATGCCTGTAAAATATGCACCCGCCCACACGGCTCGTGTGGGCGCTTCTACAAAGGGTAATACGGTAGATGAGCTGCATGTTTCCAGACGTCCCTTTGGAACAGGAGATATCCTCACAGCAGCCCACTCGCTAGGGAGGGAGGGAGGAAAAGAAGATACAAAGAAAGGGAGAGGATAACATCCTACACTATAATGCAGCATTTGACTTCTCTTTTCGCCTCACACTGGACTTCTCACTTTCTCTCTGTGGAATATCGGCAGAGTTTATTTAATTGCAAGACCTTTTCCAAAGCAGTTCGGATTAGGTTAGGCTGATTTTTTTTCTTTCTTCTTCTTCATAAAAACTCTCATACGTGTGGAAATGCTTTAACAGAATAAGTCGGGAGTCAAGAGGCTTATATACTAAGCGAACATGGCCCGTGGGATCGAGTCCTTGGTGTCTTTGAGCCCGTTTTTCTCAATGGATTTATCAGGGGAAGACCCCTCAGACAGCTGCAAGTTCTGGCTGCTGGATCTGGGTAGGTGCTTCCATCATGCGCGACACATGAGGAAGAAACGTTATTTCTAGGAGGACACGTGTAAATGTCAATCTCTCTCATGGAAGCTTTCATTCGTATTCATTTGGAGTACGTATTTGTGACATTTAAAAACGGGGTTGTTTGTCACAATAGAAGCCGAGTCTAATAAATGATAAGCTGTTCTTGTTGAAAGAAAAATATGAGCCAGGCTGCAAAAATGTATCCTTTCATCTCAAAAGTTCTACGTGTGGGAAAGAAAGCTTTAATGTGTGTGAAACAGCTGGTTTTTTGTGTTATGCTTCTAGTGCATCTTTTCTTATTCAGTCATTTTAAAGTTCATCTCTGGATCAGGTTGTGGCATTGTGGCGCTGAAATTAATTTAGACGATGCATTATTATGTGATGCGGCTTTAAATCTGCTGCAATCTCTATCACTAGATTATGTTTCTGTGTGTGTGCGTGTATGTGTGTGTGTGTGTGTATGGGCTCACCAGGCAGGCTCTGCACAGATGGGCTGTGGATCTTACTGTAAACCTCAGCAAGAAAGAAAAATATAAGAGCAAAAAGAGAACGAGGCTTTTAGAATGTAGTTTTTCCTCAACTGCTCCGCAGATGTCAGATGTATACAATGAAAGCTAAACAAAATCCAGTTCTGATTGATTCTGTGCTCCATGAATACTGCCGTGGGAAGCCCTCTCAAGCCTTCTCCATGTGTTTACAGATAAGCATGTCAAGTCTCCCAGCGCTTTCCCACACGTTGTACCTCTTCCCCCGAAGGCAGGTCCTTAACCACATCTTCCAGCCGTGTGTTTTTGCATCAATTCTCCTGCGGAAGATAAGACCACCCAAAAAACGCTCTCCTGGAGAGACTTCTGGAATCCCAGGCATGCTTCCGTGTTGCTGCACAGACCTTTTTAATCACTGCAGTCGTATGTTCGACCCCCACATGCAGCCCCACTCGTATTCTTAGTGCAAACCTTGTAAATCTGCAAAGTTCTTTGCAGTGGCCTGCGTTGCCACTTGTTTAGTGAACTTGTTCAGATTTTGGTCACAAACTTATTTTTAGCTTTCTCGAATACTATTTGCTTAGGCCATCACAAAACTTCTGAAGAAAAGCAAGTAGGTTGCTGCCACTGCTGTGTTTTAAGTGGAGGGATTTTTTTTTATTATTTTTTTTTATTATTTTCCACCACACAATTCGTTTTTTTTGCTTGTTTTTCTTCAATGACTCTTGGCAAAGTGCAGACATGACTTCTTCTGTCTTTCTCTTAGCATTACTTTTCTTCTCCTTCGCTAGTGAAGGTCAGTTTTGTTGAGGTAACAAAAAATAGTTATGTCGTTGAAAAATTCAGACTCTTAGCTGTGGATCTGGTCTTCCAGATTTGTCATGGGCACCTTGGTTGCTTCAGTTTGGGGTGATGACATTGTTTATGTACCTAAACCTGCGATAAACATCCAGTCGACTTTGTCCTTGACCTGTCCGGTATGTTTCTTGATGCTGTATGATCTCTAATGTTCTCTGACAAACCTGTGGAGCCTTGACGGATTAGCTGTTTATGACGAGTTTAAATTATTCACAGGTTAACTTTATTTAGCAATTAGGTAACTTCTGAAAGCAACTTAGTGCCCCAGGCTTTATTAGAAGGTAATTAAATTAAGGAGGATTGAAATGTTTAAAACATTTTGCAAACCTCATAATGTTTTCCCTCCACTTCACAATTTTGCAGTGTTGTGTTGGACATTACATGAACACAGTTTAGTACATTTCCAATATGTCTTCAAAAAATATTGGTAGACAGACTCGATGACAGTTTTTATGAAGTTTAATATCTGCTGATAATTTGGGTTGCATAGAACGTGCTTTTGCTTGTGTATGCACATTTGTTAGGTTCACATTGTTCACCGTGTTTCTGCTCAGTGCAGATATGCATCGATAGTCCTGCAGCTAAAGCTGTCCCAGTCGCATCAGCAGTTTAATGCTCAAATGAATTTGCTGATGAATTAAACAGGAAGCAAAGTAGACAAGGACAGCTCTTCCCTAATGAAAACAGGAGGATATTAGAAGATTAAAAAGCATATTAGGACATTTTGTAAAGCAGGGGAGCTCCAGTCCTGTCCCTCCAGAATCTACTGTATCCTGCGACTTTTAGATGCATCCCTTTCTCCAAGACACCTGAAAGGAATACATTTTTTTCGTCACCAGAACTCTGAAGCTGAATGAAATGCTAGTTGATGCAGGCTTGTTGTTTGTTTGCTTGTTCAGGATATTAGAAGGGAGTAGGATTTGAGGTGAATCGGGAGGACACACATGTATTTTCCAATCTCGGATAGCAAAAACGTGAAGCTAGAGGATTACTGTAAGACAAGCAGCTGAAATAACATTGCAACATTGATCTGGGCCTCTGACTACCTTGTCTTTAGGAGAGTCATGTAAGGCCGTTTGCACATCCCGCAAGAGCTCCTTAGGGTTTTCCAGGAAAGATTGTCTGAGCATGTATCACTGCTAGAATTGTGGACAGACCTAGGATTTGTCTCAGATATTACATCTTTTGGGCCACAGATTTACTGTTATATATTGGCAAACTTTTACATGATTACTATAGAGAAACTGTGAGCTAATAAGTAGCAAACTTACGTCGAAACCCTGAAGGCGTCCAACATTCATCATGTCATTGCAGCTGGACGTGCTGGAATTGTTAGATTTGGACAGCGAGGTCAGGAGGGGGTTCCCGCGCATAAGCTCAGGACTAGCTGTCCTTGAGGTGTCTCCAGAGTGAAAGAGAGCCCAGGCAGGGGGAAAGGGCTCCCATTCGACCATCTCCATGTGTCTGGAGAGTTATTACTCTCCAAGGAGGAATGTGTCAAGGTTGCTGACCCCATGTTGTACCCATTCACATCCTTCTTAGAGGACCCTGGTCACTTATCACAACCAATAAATGCTTGTTTAGTTGAGACTTGAGCATTTTAAACATGCAACATGCGGTGCAAGTTATTGATTTCTACGCTGTTTTACTCTTTAAGTGAACAGAACCACACTTAAAGCTGGGTAAAAGTCTTCTGATTATTTTTTATAACAAATATCTAGAAGACATCTTTAAAGACAGTTATTGGTGCAGCATTCCCTTCCTGCAATTCTATGCTTTCTAAACCTTTCGTTGCACAGTAACATGTTAAATGTACTTGTTAACTGTGGCTACATGTTCCCTTGTGAGCCCAGCATGTCTGCAGGAAACATGGTCTGTTTGTTATACATGAGAGGCCTGACTGATGCGTACTTCCCCTGGTTTGTACTCTTGAAAAGCACACGTTTGCTTTTGCTTTGCACAGCTGGGTTTTCTAAATAGGGTTTCAGTAGCTTTTAAGTTTTAAATATAAAACAAATTGCAGCATGTTAGAAATGTTATTTACCTTTTTTTTCTTTTGCAAAAACAGTGAAACTGGTATTTTAAGAATATTGAGGCATAACAGATTCTCATACCAGATCATGCCTTCTTTGGACATACATAAAGAAATTGTAACTGTGCAGTTTGGTATGTTTTTTAGCTTTCTAAACCCATGTTATTTTACAAAAATGCAACATTATTAGAGGTGCAAAATAAGTCTTTCTAAAAAAAAGTGGTGGCTTTAGAACTTTCTCATAATTGGGAACCAAACTCCCCCTTCCCTTTTAGACAACAGAATACATCCCCATTGGTTTGATTAGTCATAGAACAGCGTTTTACTTCTCCATAAAGAGCGTTAAAGATGGTAAAATTGTAACGGTCCAGGCTGTTTCATCACAGCTGTCCAGAGTTCAATTAAGGGCAACTTATCTGCACAATCTATTGGAGGATTTAGGTTTTATTTTTGAGTTGATTCATCAGCCTGCCACACATGCTAACAGAACAGAGCAGTGATCAGTTGTTAATAGCAGATTGGAGATGCTATAAATAATAATCTGATTTGCTGAAGCAGTTTGGAAATCGCAAGCACAGGTGGCTGAATAAAACCTTCCAAACTGGTAATTGAAGACATAATCCTGGGACTGAATAGTGAGTTAAAAAAGACTTTTTGTTTTGACTAATTTCATGTTCCGATCACAAAGGCATAACTACAGAGTATGCGGGTATTGGAAACACTTTGTGGTTGTAGGCAGGCATACATCACATCAACTCTAAAATCTAATAACATAATTTTGTGTGGGTTTTCCTTCAAGCAAGACAAACATATCTCCTTCACTTTATTGTTGTCCTGAAATAGATTGCTTGAGTCAAGAGGAGAGGAGTGAAATAAGTGTTTATGCGTTTCTGTGGAAAAATAATTATTGAATGGAAATAAGATACAAATCGACATTTTATTGTGCTCCGTCATGACGAATCGATCATATAATCTTAAATCGTAAGCTCACAAGACAGCGATTTTATTCAGTCACGCTAATCACGTCAGTGGACACGACTTTAATAGTTTCTTCACAATGCCTGAAGTGTCAGCGTTTCTGGGAACTACATTGTTTTCTTTGCTCGCATGTGAAGCGTGAACACATGCTTCCTATAAACGGAGCGCAGTAAAAGTCTTGCAGAGGCTCAACCGCTGGCACGCACGTTTACATGTAGCGCAGTTGCATTTTCTCAGGCTGTGTGAGAACAGGCAGTCTCCACACACACACACACACCTGTCATTCATAAGTGTTGCTCAAGTGAGTCACTTGAATTAATGTTTAACAGCTGCATCTGCATCCATGAAACGGCTAAGCGATGGCGATGCCAGAGGCTGCGATCTCAAATCCGATTTTTGGCTGGTTTCCAGTAACATTCATACTTTTTATTTTTTGTTTTTTATGAAGCTCCTAACGAATGATTTTCAACATGAATGAAATGCGACGATCTCCTGAAAAACAAAAGGAAAAGATTAGAGGTGGATAAAATACACAGAAGGATATAACTTTACTCACTCAATGCCTGAAGCCTCTCTTTATCCTGTTTTATTTCCTCGTTGCGTTTCTCTTCTATGAAGATTTTTCCTCCTACAGATTCCCCAAGGAGCGTCATCACTGTGTGGAGGTGGCTCGCCTGCCTACTGAACAATAAGCACACAAATACATGCCAGTAATCTCAGTCTTGTGTTGACCTTTCTTCTATTTTCTCTTAAACTTTTCAATGTCAGTTACCTAAACTTCCGGATTTTTAAACTGAATTGAATGTAACAGACAATAATCGAAATTTGGTTATATTTTGATTTTACGTCTTTGACTTTTCTGGGCTCATTACAGACATACAGTTCGCCATTTAGTGGCTCATTTAAAGTCTGCACTTTTTTGGAAAACTTTCACCTGCCCTGTGTCAGAAAGCAGTCATCATTCAGCAGGGTTTTACGGAGTAAAGTACTAAAGATTACCTTCTGACCCAGCTTTAGCATATTAGCAATTAGCAATAATAGCAAGGCTAACATTGTCAAAACTGTACTGTATCTGTATCCCTCAAATAATGTAGAATGTGGCAGGCTGTACTTTGACTCTGAGATTTCCAAAAGCTTACCAAAATGTCCATGTCCAAAATATTTCATCACAAAGTGAAAGTTGGGGGGGAAAACCTGTTTTGAGGCAACATAACTGTACTCTGCTCAGCCCTCCTGTCACTCCCCTGTAGTTTTGCTCTCTCTACATGTCACACAACTTGATTGAAGCAGACATGTCTTGACAAAATACTTCCTCCCGACTTCTTGTTGCATTTCTTTCTTTTAGTCATCCAAGCCAGATTGTGTTGTGGTCAGTACAACCTGGAAGAACTTAAAATGATGCATTTACTGGTTGCAAAACAATAACAGATGTTTGACCTTTTTAGATGGTTTAGCGTTGGTTTCTCTTCGCATTGCTTGTGTTGTCGCCAGTTGAATTAATAATCTCTTCTCTCACCCCCTACCTCTCCCTTACATTTAGACACATTGTCTGTATCCAGCAACGACGCCTTGCAGCCTGGGTCCAGTCACACTCTTGGACCCCATAGCTCTCCTGGCCCCAAGCGTCCGGGGAACACCTTGAGAAAGTGGCTTACCAGCCCGGTGCGAAGGCTGAGCTCCGGGAAAGCTGACGGGCACGTGAAGAAACTCGCCCACAAGCACAAGAAAAATCGCGACGGCACGAGAAAGAACATGGACGCGATACCTGGCTCGCAGAAAGACTCTGACGACAGCGCCGCCACGCCACAAGATGAAACCCTGGAGGAGGTAAGAACAGATGCCGTGAAACTGTCAGCAGACCTGGCAGAGTACAGAGTCTCCCATTTGTTCAATCTCTTTCTCCAGCGGATGCGTAACGAAGGGCTGAGCAGTGGCACCCTTTCCAAGTCTTCCTCATCAGGTATGCAGAGCTGCGGCGAGGAGGAAGGAGAGGAGGGGGCCGACGCCGTCCCTCTACCGCCCCCTATGGCAATCCAGCAGCATAGCTTACTGCAGCCTGACTCCCAAGATGATAAGGTGGATTATTTTGCTTACCTCTTTCTCTGTTAATTTATAATTTGTTGTAGGACATGATGACAAATAAAAGGAATATTTCTTTCTGTGTTTGCACTTCAGTTTCCTTAGTCTTCTGTTTACTGCTTCATATTATCATACAGCGGAATGATGACTCATAAATGCCAGTCTTTCTTGTTAAGTAGGAAGGCAGTTGTTAAAGATATGTGCCAAAGTGTGGTGCTGTAAAAAAGTATTTTGTTTCTTTACAAAATTCTTCAGCTTTTGCTTTATTGGTTACATTTAATGTTTCAAATTCTATCCAGAGCTACTTGATTCAATGTGGACAAATAAGTGTGCCCTAGTAGATTATTGCAAACAAGCAGATTTTTTTGTACAGCCTCTTCACATGTTCTCCCCATTCACACATGGGTTCTCTCCAGGTACTCCACCAAAAAAGGTTAATTGGTTTCTTTAAATTGCTCTTAGGTATGTCTATCGTTGTTTCCCTGTGTGCCTGTGTATTGCAACATGGCCATCTGTTCACAGCATACCCTCCTCTTGCCCAAAGTAGATGGATAGATGGATGAGGAAAGGGACAAATACATTTTCACAGCACTGTATAGAGTTAGAGTAAGGAATATTACTCCAAAAATTGCCAGTTTCTTCTGAAAAAGATTATCTATATAATCATATTTTAAACTCATGTTGGGAGAATTTGTAGAACTCTCACTTTCCATCAACTCAGAACTAACAAAATACTGCAAACCTTAAATTTGCACTAATAATTTTTTTCTCTCTTTTTGCTCTTATTTTCCAAATGGCTGCATGTTTGCTCCTTCAGCATTATGTTGATTTCTGTTCTGCCTCTCTCCTGTCCCAGTTTCCACATCTTTCCATGTAATTTCACTTAATAGTCTTTTTTATTTTTTTAGCTCCTGTTTTTTTTCTTTTCTCTCTCTATGTTTCTCTCCTTTGGAATGTAACTGTTTTTTTTGTTGTTGGTGTTGTTAATTGACAATACTCCATTTACTGGTGTCTGCAGAAGCAAGGTATTGCTGAGTTAACAGTTATGCCCAAATGATCCTTTCTGCTTTAATCATCGCCTTTCTCATTTTTCTCTAAGCTCTGTTGCAGAGGCAAACTGTTTAATGGAGTATTAAGCAACATTGCTCGCTATAAATGAGTTGTCTGACCAGTCACTGCACGTGCACTTAATTATAAGCACTCTGCTCCTTAAAATTGCCCTGACCTATACCCACCTAATGATCCCTTTTTCCATGAGACCACCCTGTGATTGGCTCCCGGTTGGTCTTTAAGTAATCATGCCATTAGGATAAAACCACACGCAAGCAGTTCTTTTTGTGGACATGTGGAATATCGAGGTCCAAACACCAGAATGGTGAGCCTAATCAGCGTTCGCAGTGATGATCATCTAGAATGAACATATGCATGCACAAATATAAGACTTGCAAATGTGTTTTATGATTTCAAGAAGCATTCACTTCTTATTTTAAAAAGGGTTTGGTTTTCACATGTGAGCAGCCAGCCCAAACGTTTCCCAGTTTCTAGATGCCTTCTAGATGCAACGCGGCATTTTAAACGTTGTACCGATAACGATTTATGTATTCACCTTGAGTCGTTTACTTTATTCCTTCTACCCACTCTGCCTTTCAGTCTACGTCTCGGCTGTCTGCTCGTCCCAGCAGTTCAGAGACACCGAGTGCCGCAGAGTTGGTCAGTGCCATCGAGGAGCTGGTGAAGAGCAAGATGGTGAGTACAAAGTTGTCAACAACACCCACTAGTACTTGTAAATCTGGCGCACATGTACACAAAACAATTCTGATAGATGTGCACGAAAGAACACACTTTTTTTTTTTCCTGGTGTCAGTGATGGAGAATGACATCCAAGCCTACTTGTCATCTGTCAAAACTCTGACTAACTGTGCCAGCTGTCCTCTGTTCAAACCAATGGGCACTAATCCCTAAGACACTCGTGGCCACTGTCCTACATCCAGAAAATCCTTCATGTTGATGGAAAACAAGTTAAAACTTGTTGTAAGTGTCTTTTTTTTTTCTCACTCTTTTTGTATCTTCAATTTGTCTTTTCTGTTCTTGTGCAGTCCCTGGAGGACCGTCCCAGTTCTCTGTCAGTGGAGCAAGGCGACAGCAGCTCACCCTCTCTCAACCCCTCTGATAACTCTCTGCTCTCCTCCTCCTCGCCCATCGACGAAATGGACGAGCGAAAAACCAACTTCCTCAAAAGGAGACAGTGAGTTACAAGCTTTTTTTATTTTTATTTTTTTCTCATGAGCGTTTAGGGTGAAACTTGACCTCATTTGGATGAGGCTGATCAGTGACTTGTAGAGATACTTATAGTTTAACATATATGTTAATGCAGCGGCCTTTTAATTTAATTTAATATAATACGCAACACGAGTAGTGCATAAATTTAGCATGACATTGTATTCTTAACCCCTTACTTTGACATTTTTAAATAAATTCCAGTGCAACCAGTTCTCTTCAATTTGCAAGTAAGAATCCACCTGTATATTGTTTAATCTCAGTAAATGCCGCTGTTCTGTGAAAGCTTGAGAGGTTTGTCAGAGAACATTAGTGAACAAATGGTATTATACCGGGATCCACAGCTAGAGTGGGAAACGCTCATAAAAGCATTCCAGTTCTGTTTTTCACAGAACAATGACAAGAAAGAGCAAAAATAACAAATGCCAAAGGAGCAAAAAATAACTACAGTGTATTTACATTTGGATTCCAGTCATGTAAGAGATGACAGACAAGGTTTTCTCGTCAAATGAGGCCAAAACTAAACCTTTTTGCCTACATGGGAAATTATGTGTTTGGTAGCAGGTATAGGGAACCTGGTCACAGCTGACTGAGAGATAAATGAGTCTAAATTCTGGATAATCCAATAACAAATGATGGGTTTCCAGCTTTACGTAAAAAAACTCTGATAATATACACTGCATTTAGTGGCTGTATTGTGAGAAAATGTAAAACTTTTGAGAGGAACAACTGCATCGCAGAGTCCCGGGGCATTATTGACGTTCATACTTGAATTTTTTGAAACTGTAACATTTTCGCTTTTCTCCTGCTCAGCTATGTGCTTCTGGAGTTGGTGGAGACTGAGAGAGACTATGTCAGAGACCTGGGCTCTGTAGTGGAGGTGAAACCACACAAAAATCTACAGTCGGATTATTGATCAACGCTTCCTGTGGGTTTTACAGACGTGTTTGCTTTCCTATCCACAGGGCTACATGAGCAGGATGAAAGAGGAAGGAGTTCCGGATGATATGAGGGGGAAAGATAAGATGGTCTTTGGAAACATCCATCAGATCTACGACTGGCACAAAGAGTACGTGCACGGCCTTTTTCCAGTTAACACACCCTGCATGCTACAGCAGGAGGGCTTATACAACAAAAATAAAAGAAAAACACAAAAAGGATTGTCAACATGATGCATCTTGTTGTGTAAAATCAATAGTTTTTTTTCCCTTCATATATCCACAGTTTTTTCCTGGGAGAACTTGAAAAGTGCTTGGAGGATCCTGAACGGCTAGCTCCTTTATTTGTCAAACAGGTTAAAAGAAACAAGCTTCTGTCTTCCATGAACATTATTTGTTAAATGTTTTGTTTACGTAAAATAAAATTTGATTTTGCTCTTTTCTCAATTCCAGGAGCGGAGGCTGCACATGTACATTGTGTACTGTCAGAACAAGCCCAAATCTGAACACATTGTGTCAGAATATATCGACACTTACTTTGAGGTAAAACATTTTATGAACTTTCTACCTGTAGCTCTTTACATATGTCGTCTAGTTGATGACTGGTCCATGAATGTGACATATTTATATCTTTGCCCAGGACCTTAAGCAGCGATTGGGTCACAGATTACAGATCACAGACCTGCTAATCAAACCAGTTCAACGGATTATGAAGTACCAGCTACTACTGAAGGTACTGCAAAAACCTCCTTATGTAAATCAGTGCATAATTAAACAGCACAAATTGCATCGATCTATATGTTTCTTCACCCCAACAGGATCTTCTCAAAGTTTCCAAAAAAGCAGGAGCTGATACGACAGAGCTGGAGGTACAGCGCTCAGTATAAAACCAGAAATTGATCTCGCATCATGCCAACATTTCTGTAATCAACTACGTTTCTTCTTGACTTTTGTGCAAATGCTTTGTTTTAAAAGTGTGCATTCGTCCTGTTTTAGAAAGCTGTAGAAGTGATGTGTGTGGTCCCAAAACGCTGCAATGACATGATGAATGTTGGACGCCTTCAGGGTTTCGACGTAAGTTTGCTACTTATTAGCTCACAGTTTCTCTATAGTAATCATGTAAAAGTTTGCCAATATATAACAGTAAATCTGTGGCCCATTGTAAATTACTTGAAGTAAGTCCATTGCCACCAGGTGTCAGTGTGAAACCATTTATTTTAATAAGAAGTGTTGGCGATGCGTCAGATGAAGCTGTTTTTTCTTCCTAATGTAGTTCTGCTTTACTTGACACTTTTTTTATGATTCTGGTGCTTTTTTTTCTTCCTTTTTTCTTAGGGTAAAATTGTAGCTCAGGGCAGACTGCTCCTGCAGGACACCTTCATGGTCTCAGACCAAGATGGAGGCCTCCTGTCCAGAATGAAAGAGAGGCGAGTGTTTCTGTTTGAGCAGATAGTTATATTCAGTGAGCCTCTGGACAAAAAGAAGGGCTTCTCTACTCCAGGCTACCTCTTCAAAAATAGCATCAAGGTGAGTTCAGCTCAGTGAAATCACAAAGAGCCACAGAAAGTTGTTTTTCTTTTAAGAATATATATATAAAACCTGATTTTTTTCTTTGCAGGTGAGCTGCTTGGGTCTGGAGGAAAATTCAGACGACCCCTGTAAGTTTACGCTGATCTCCAGGTCATCCAGCGGTAACCTGGAAAGGTTCACCTTCCATTCCTCCAGCCCCGGGGTCAGTCAGGCCTGGGTCCACCAGGTCAGCCAGATTCTGGAGAACCAGCGCAATTTCCTCAATGGTAAACACAAATTTTCTGATTCTTATGTACAAAAAATATGTATACTCGGAGCTACTGCAGCGCCTTTGTCTGTTTTATTGTGATTGTATAAAAAATACATGGTTTTATAAAAATCGGGGGAAAAAAGTGTGTGATAATATTTGTGTTAGAATGCCTTAGTGAAAGTCTGATACTAATTTTCATCTTAAAATCCAAGTCAATAAAGGTATTTAGTTACAGTTTATTTCTTTTGTGCTGTACACCATTAAGCTCCCATTGGCTTATAATTCACTCAAACATCTCAAGCTTTTCAGAATGTATCTGTTAAAAATGGGGAAAACCATTTGTCCTTTTTCCTACTATGCCACAGTTGTGCAATACTTTTTTTGTCACACAATAGTTCAATAAAATATCTGAAAGAGTGACACTGTAAAAAAAAAGAAGAAAACTTTCAAAATGCACTTAACGACATGAGAAAAAAAAAATATTATTTTTTTTTGTCCCACAGCTTTAACGTCACCCATAGAGTACCAGAGGAACCACGTGGGAGGTGGAGGACCCCCCAGCAGTAGCAGCAGCAGTACAGGAGGTAGCAGCACCAACAGCACCTCCAGCATGGGAGGAGGAGGTGGAGGTGGAGGAGGCGGAGGCTCTGGAGGATCAGGGGGCAACTCCTCCTCCCTGTGCGGCCCTCGCTCCCGCCCGTCTCGTATCCCACAGCCATCCTCACGGCTCCCCCAGCCCGTTCACCACCACCACCCCCCGGGCCCCGAGGGGCCTGACAGATCAGCAGGTATGTGGTCCCCCAGCCACCCGTCCCTTCCCTCTTACCCGTATTCAGACAGCCCAACTAATGGAGAGCTGCTGTCCTCTGAGGTGTTCACTCTGAAGAGGTCGGACAGTTCGCAAGGGAATAACTATAATAACAGTAACAGGCCAGCAGATAACACGGACGGGGGTCTGAGACAAACTTTTGGGGCGTACGAGGAAACCCAGGCACATCAAAAAACTGCAGTGCCACAGATGCCAGTGGCTCCTCTGAGTTTTTCCCTCAGAAGCCCTCGAGTTGGGACAGTTTCCCCGCATATATCCCCTCAAACCCCTGGAGGAGGAAAGGAACCGTTCGTCCCTTCAAGCCCAGCACATAAAGGGAATCCTTTCTGGGCTGTCGTTCCCCCCATGCCTCCCTCTCCAGCCGGCAGGCCCGGTTCCTTCTCCTTCCCCAGTGACAATAGCGGTGGTGGGGACTCCCTGGGCAGAGGAATGCCGCCTTTCCTCCGCAACTCCGGCCACAGTAAGGAAACAGACAGAATGAGCACCTGCTCCTCCACCAGTGAGCAGTCGGTAACATCCACCCAGAGCAACGGGGTAAGACGTCAAGACGAGGTCACGACTCTTAAGGAGCCTCGGCGCTCCTCACTAGTCACTAACCACTTCCTAACTTACTGACTGGCTTTCAACCAGCCACCCTGCTGCTGGCTCTGAGAATGGCTTCTACATGCAACTACAACTACAACTACTGAAACACTGACAGGAGATTAACATCTACCGACCGGCGTGTACTAACTTCACTGACAGCGGTAGTGGAGAATACTTGGTGCTCTCCTTGAGTTTACTAACAGATCTGACTCACAGGGCTCCTGTCGTATCTGCTTTGTGAGACGCTCTCTCTGCACTCGGTGTTTGCTTTTCAACTGTGATTTTCCGACACTTCTCAGAGGGCGCAAAGCAACACTTTTTCTCTCTTTCTTCTGTGTGACAAGCGACAACCAATGATCTGACTGATCAGGGAGCTGTCGGACAGCACATCTGCAACGACTCTGTTTTTCTCATCGTCTCTTCTGTATCCAACCCTTCTTTTTGTCAATTTAGTTTTTATTCCTGGAGTGCAAAAAACATTTCAACATTTCAGCGCCTCTCACTTGAGGATCACCACTTCTGTGTCACGATTTGTCGAACCTCACTTTGAATGATAACATCCGTGCAATTGCAAGATTGTATTTTTTTTTTTTGGGAAAAAAAAAAGGGATTTTGCAATGCTTTTGTAGCCGCATGCATTCAATAAACTGTTTCCATCAATAAAAATCACACATTCGATGGCTTATTGACCAACTTTCCTTTGACGAATGTTTTAATTTCAACATCGTTTACTTTCAGGAGTGTTTAGTTGTGCGCTAAGTTCCACGATCCTCTTCTCCAGCAGAGTGAAAGCAGTAGCAGCAGCAGCAGTGTGTCCACCATGTTGGTGACTCAGGACTATGTGGCGGTGAAGGAGGATGAGATCAGCGTGGTGCAGGGTGAGGTGGTCCAAATGCTCGCCAGCAACCAGCAGAACATGTTCTTGGTGTACCGGGCCGCCAACGAGCACTCCCCAGCGGCTGAAGGCTGGATCCCTGGCTACGTGTTGGGACATACCTCATCCTCCACCACACCCGACCTCCCTGAAGGAACCATCAAGTAAGAGATTGTTTTGTTCGTTTGGTATAAATAGCACCTGACGAGTGACGCACCAATCAGAATTTCGTGGCCATTTTCTCCAAGGTTTCATACTGATTTGTAATCATGTCTGAATAAATAAATACTAAGTGAAATACAAAATTTGAATTACTGAGATTAGGCAACAGTATCACAGCATTTCTCTGCTACATTCAGGGCAGTCGGCAAATACTTTCTTTGTAATAATGCTTATCTAAAAAAAAATTCTCCAAATCTAAAAATTGCCAGCTTTGAGTCTTTTCTCAGATATACTTTCACATTGCGAGGTTTTTTCTTTTGTTTTGTTTTGTCATGGCAACCAATAGCTCTACTTGTGACAGCCTATTAATCAAACACCTTTTCAAATCTTTAAAATAAAAACATTTTCAACATTGTCTCCTTTTTTTGGCGTAGAAAATCCCTGTCATGGCACACTGCGCTGCGTATCCGTCGAAAGTCTGAAAAAAGAGATAAAGATGGCAGAAAATTGGAAAACGGCTACCGCAAGTCCCAGGACGGCCTGGCTAACAAGGTTTCTGTCAAGGTAGGAAGCAGAAGGAGATCCATGGTGCTCGAATCAATTCACTCTGTGCCACTGTTTTTTTCTTTTTTTTGTTTTTTTGTTTGTTTTTTTTTAACTCAATCTATCTCCTTTCCCTTCAGCTTCTGAATCCCAACTTCATCTACGATGGTAAGCTGATTTAATTCAATCCGTTTATAAAAAATGAATAGATAAAGGTAACACAAAATACGAAAACCTCCTCTTGTTTTCATGCAGCCCCCCCGGAGTTCCTCATCCCTCTCAGCGACGCGTCATGTGAGAGCGGCGACAGCGTCACCCTGAGGTGTAAGGTGTGTGGCCGACCTCGCGCCGCTGTCTCATGGCGTGGACCCGACAATAGCATTCTGAGCAACAACGGACACTACAGCGTCACGTACAGGTATGACCCCGCCTCAGGTCAGCGTGTTCTGATGTCCGAATCGTGCCTCACGCTCTGCCGCCCTTTGACTCTGGGTCACTGCAGTGAAACAGGAGAGGCGTCCCTGCATGTCCTGCGAGTGTCTGTGGAGGACAGCGGCGTCTACACGTGTGTGGCCACCAACGTAGCAGGCACCGTCACCTCCTCCGCCTGCCTCACGGTGTCAGGTGAGACTTGCGTCGTGGTTCAATGTTTCACCTGTTTTTTTTTGGGGGGGGGGGGTTACAGTGTTTCGTAACTGACAGAGTCTAAAAATTGTATGTGAATGTCTTCTGCAGCTCCTAATAACGGCAGCGAAGACATCTGGAAAAGTAGCTTTGAGTCTTACTTCACAGAGATCACTGAGCTTGGAAGGTAAGCCTGCATCGCGGCCTATTCCGCCACATCAAAGTCAATGCAAACTTCTCGTTAAACATCGCAGTGACTCTCCTCTTTGTTTTTTTTTGTATGTTTTTTTCCCAGGGGGCGATTCTCGGTGACCAAGCGGTGTGACCAGAGAGGCAGTAAACGCACCATCGCAGCAAAACACGTCAACAAGAAGCTGCTGTGTCGAGAGCAGGTGCTGCAGGAGATCCGACTCCTCCAGACTCTGGACCATCCAAACCTGGTCAGACTGCTGGACACCTACGAGACAGCCCACAGCTACGTCCTTGTACTGGAGATGTAAGTACTGTGGATTTACCCTTGCTTAACGTGTAAGCTGATGATAATGTGACCGATGACGTGTTTGGTTTTGGGGGTTTTTTTCCGCTGTCAGGGCTGACCAGGGTCGCTTCCTGGACTACATCGTGAGCTGGGGAAACCTGACTGAGGAGAAGGTGGCTTTATACCTCCGAGATATCCTCGAAGCTCTCCAGTACTTGCACGGCTGGAAGGTAGCACACCTTGATCTCAAAGTAAGCGGACGATCATTACTTTACTTGCACATTTCAAAAGTTTTTTTCTTCTTTTTTTTTTTTTTTTTCATACCCATAAACTAGTCATAAGTATATATATATATAAGAAACACTATAACATATTTCAAAGCTGGCAAAAATCCTCCTGCTGTTAAGGATTTACTCTGATCCTTCCTTCCCCTATTGCAGCCTGAAAACATCGTGGTGGAGCAGGTGTGCTCCCAGCCGGTGATCAAGCTGACTGATTTTGGTGACGCTGTTCAACTGGACCCTCATTCCTCTCACATCCATCCTCTGCTGGGGAGCCCGGAGTTCTCTGCGCCTGAGCTGGTCCTGGGTCAGCCTGTCTCTCTGACGTCTGACCTCTGGAGCTTAGGTCAGTAGACGCGTTCAACCGAGGATATAATTTAGTTCCTTTAGTTCCCCCTTACATATATCATAGTTGACTAATTTCTGCAATGATGTGGCTTTAGCACACACAGGACAACTTATTAGAATAAGCATTTGCATGTTGAGATGGAAATTTTTAACTAGTTATTTTTCCTGTTGTTTCCAGTATGTTTGCTCTGAAAGAAAGAAAGATTTCTGTATTCAGTTAAATTCAGTGTATTAAATTTTGTGAGCTCAAAATAACTGTTGCCTCAACGTACTTTACAAAAAAAAATAAAAATATCAAAATTCCACACAATTAATAATTTTTTTATTTCATTTCAATTTTTACAAGGTGTACCATTATCACAATGTTCACCAATATTACTACATACAACAAAAGTCTTTTGTTTACATTCAATTTAAAGGAATTGCAATTATTCCTTAGCATGCTTTGTGCATCAAATTGAATAAAACAGTGCAATTAATTTAAGGCAAATTTCTTTGCAAGAAACTGTTAGCATTCGCCTATCTACCGAATGTTTTGCAGGCGTGGTGACCTACGTTCTCCTGAGCGGCGCCTCTCCCTTCCTGGACGAAAGCCTGGAGGAGACGTGTTTGAACATCTGTCGGCTGGACTTCAGCTTCCCCGAGGACTACTTCCAGGGCGTGACCACAGAAGCCAAGGACTTTGTCTGCCTGCTGCTCCAGGGCGAGCTGGAGCGACGGCCCTCTGCTGGGTTCTGCCTGCAGTACCCGTGGCTCCAGCCCCGGGGCGTAGCCAGCGGCGGGTATGGCCACGTGAATCACACGCAGCCTCCATCGCCGAGTCACTACGGCACATATCTGGACACCTCCAGGCTCATCTCCTTCATCGAGCGGCGGAAACACCAGAACGACGTCCGGCCCGTTGGCGCCATTCAGGCCTTCCTCCACAGCCGACTTTACAACCACACCTGACAGAGCGGTCAAATTTGATAGAGGACCACCAGGGGGGCCAGTCCATTATGAACTCTTTCTCCTTCACTAAAGCCACAGAAGTCCTGCTGCTGCTGCTGCTGACTGACTGACTGACTGATAAACTCCCACAGCCTATTCTTACTTTGGCATATTTTCACTATGCCGGCACAACAAATGACCTGACGGAATCGATTTGAGATTTCAAAAAAAAAAAAAAAAAAACACAGAAAGACACAAGCTTTCTGAGCGAGCTGACGTGAGACGAGTGGACCTCACGTTTGGACAGTGTTAAAGAAAATAGAGTACTGTATATTAAGAACAATTCAGGCTGCTTTCGGTTAAACTAAAGAGGACTTTTTTTTGTATCAAGAGATTACTTTTTGTAAATGAAATCGTGTACAGTCGGGGAAAATGGAGAACTGTCTTAATTCGGCGATTTTTGGAAAACTTAAGCAAGAAGGGGAATGCGACGCGAAGGGTCTTGTCGGTTCTGACGCAAGATAGAAACTACCAAAATCCTGTTTTCCAGAGATACGTTAAAGCTACCGTTTGTGCAATAGTTTTTGCTTATCTTTATCACCCAGTCTTTTCGGATTGTAACCTAGACAAGAACACAACTTGAACAAGCGTTATAGTCAGTGAAGCTTTCCTGAATCTCCAGCTGCATCCGCCTTAGTTGTAAATAATCTTTTTCCTGCTTTAAAAGGTTGTCCCTTTTTGTCCTCCACCCTCCCCCGCAGTCCATCAAGAGTTTATCTCAAATGAATTTACAACAAAACAAACAAACTAATAAAATAAATAAAAACGCTATTTTGTGTGCAGAGCTGTGGTGAGTCCTTGCAGGACTCTAAATGGTGGCTGGATCCTCACGTTGAACAGAGACAGCTGCTAGAAAATGCACTCGTTGTTCTGCATCAGTTCTCATGTGCAATGTTGCAGCTTTACCATGTATGCAACTATTTATGAAGACTTGTGTTGTAGCCGTATTCTTAAAAAAAAAAAAAAAAAAAAAGGCATGTGTGTACCTGGTACTGCAATAGATGTCTGTATTGTGTTAACTCTTATGTATTAAGTTCAGTATTAATATCTGCAAAACCTCCTAGACAAAAAAGAGGGATTTCAGAAATAATGTATAGAGAAATGTATCTATGAAATACGGACACTTATGCTTTCATTTTGTCCTTGTAATGTTTTCTGTTTTTATTATTATTATTATCATTATTATTTTCTGTAACTATACCAAAGTTGACTATGCTTTGTTTCTCTGCAGTTTTATGTCCTTTTTTTAATTTCAAATTATTCATGTTAAGTTATATCGGTCCACACTGAAATGTGAGTGTTTACAAAAGTTCGGTGTGGATTTATTTATTCTTAAAGTAAAGAGGTATTGTTTTGTGATTTTTTTTTTTGCTGAAAACAGATTTCACCTGTCTGATTTCAAGCTGTGCACAAAATAGTTTGCTGTGAGTTTGTTCTCTCTGGAGTAAAATTTCTTTCCTCGTTTTCAATATTTTATTTTATTTTTTTGCATTCCCATTCAACTTTATAGAAACTTTTTTTTACATCATCAGCAAGCAATAGGTCAAGCAAAAAAATGCTCTGCATTACAGATTTTAGATAAAAACTTTTTTTTCCCTTTTGAATTTACCCCTAATGCCAGTTTTTTTGGTTTTTCAAATTATTTAACATCTTTGGGTGTGGATGTCATGGAGAACTTTATTTTCAAAAGTGCCAGGTGAGTGAGAGAACCTTAGAATGATGGAGAGACTAAAAAAAGTGAATCGCTTATCGTCACATTTGAAGGTCGTGAGCGTTACTGTCAGATCATTTGCTTTACTGTAAAAATAAGTTGACACTTGTTGGTCTGTGGAGTCTCTCATTTTGTGTGACTTTTTTTTTTTCTTCTTTTTTTCTTTTTATTTATACGCGTCGGTCGCGGTTTCTTAAACATGTGCTTGTTACTCACTTCAATCAGATTCTCTCAAAGCCACCTCACCGGAGGACCTGACTGAAGTACTGAAGAGCCTTTGAGAAACAAAGTCAACTTTTAATGTAAAGTTGTACAGAGAGGGTCGGGCGGTTTGCCCGGCGCCCGGGATGTAAACCTGTCATATTTTGAATACACCTACAAACAAGACTGCAGCAATGTCATCTTGAATGTCTCACTATGACTCATTTTTACTTTTGCATGTATATTTCTTTGTACAGAAGATTGTGTTTACATGTAACAAACCGTACGCGTTGTAAATAATTTTATTTTGTCCTCTTGTTATTTTGCCATTAAATGTACAAGGAAACCGACGGGATGTTGCTGTAGTCTCAGATTCACACCCACATGAGGAAACGTCTGGCTCGTCCTGAAACTACAGTTATTTCTTTTTAGGTTCTCATGACCTTTGGGGTGAGGGGAGTACGGGGAGTAGGAGGGGAGGGCTTAAGGCGACACAGTGAGGTATTACTGGAATAACTAGAAAGCGAGGGGAAACCCTGAAGAGGCTGTCGAAGTGAATGGGACCGCTAATTGATTGAACAATTGCTTTGTTTTAAAGTCAGATCAAAAGCAGTAATTTCAAAAGCTTTTTTTTTTTATATTTGTTTTCTTTTTTTATTATTATTTCACATCGCATCCGCAGAATGGTTTCAGTTTTTGTTACACTGAAAATACAAACTTCAACTGATTTTATGTGAAAGAAAACCAAAAGAAAACAGAGCCTCATTTTGAAGTGGAAGTAAAAAGGATAAATGGTTTTGGTCAATTTTAATAGATAAATACCATTTGCTCTGAGTTCCAAGGTGAGCCCTCTGCTCTGTTTAAAATCCTTTGCAGCTCCTAAATGGTTTTTATATTTTTCTCCATCCATCTTCATCATCCACATCGACCAGCTTCCCTGTCTCACTTAAAGAAAAGCATCCACACAGCATCACATGGATACATGGATACCATGTTTTGCTTTGGGGATGGTATTTCATTTCGATGTGCAGTGTTGCTTTTTCTGTTATCCATCTGTCTGTCTGAATAATAGTTATCTGATTCAGACAGGGAAGCAAAGCTTAGTAGAGGATATAACATTTTCTAAAAAAAAAAAAGGAAATAAGCAACACTGAGCACAGTTTACTTTGATTCAGCCCGGAATTTGATTTTGACCAATCTTTTTTTTTTTTTTTTATGAAAGTTAGCATAAAGGTGTTTTTTAACATCATGATTTTTTTCACAAGTACTTATAAATCTTCAATGGTTAGGCTAATTTGTCTTTTTTCCCCCTAAATCCTAATGGTGCATTTCAGAAATAAAATAAAATAAAATGATATTTGAAAGTCCCAGTTTTACAGTAAGTTGATTTTAGTAATTGTCCAGTTGGGGGAAATAACTGTCCCCCCTCTTCCCCTCTTCCCCCCCCCCCCCCCCCTCCCCCCTCAATTTCTACTGTCTCCTGTAGAAATTTGTAGAAAACATTTATTCTCTCCTGGAGAATAAAAACCTTATTAATAAAAACCGTTATTCTCCTGGAGAATAAAAGGCTTTTATTCTCCTGAATAAAACCCTTATGTTTTTTCCAAAAAAACATTCTCCATATTTCTGAGCTTGAGGTCTTCAGAAGAATAGATACATCCCATATTGCAAACATCTACACATCTGGAAAATACGTATCCTTCAGCTTTTTTCACCGTCTGTCTGCTGCAATTTTTGTTGGTCTTTTAAAGATAATGTTAGTTCACTAAAGTTCTCCAGTAAACTTCACAGATCAGATAGATTCAATTAAATTACACATGTACGGACTCCATAGTTAAGTGACTTTTACAGGCAGTTGGTTGCACTTGATTCTTTTTATAAGTGTGAGGTAAACTGGGCTAGACACATCCCCACAGCACTTTCCAGATTTCTTTCTTTACAAAAAATAAATAAATCGTTTTTTCTTACGCTTCGTATTTATCTTTATCATAAAATCTCAGTAAAATATTTTTTATTTGTTTAAACGAGAGAACATAAACTCCGTGATTGTGTCTTTGAGAATCTTGAAGGTAGAAAAGAAAAAAAAAAAAAGTGAGACAAAAACAAAGAAGTGGGTTCAGTAATCCAAGGTGAGTACTTTTTTCTGACGAAGAGCTTTATATCCGATGACCTACAAAGAAACCATAAAGAGGGCGTCGCAGATCTTATCTCTGTCTGCAGTTATATGCAAGAATCGGTGCACTCTGTGGATATTGTCATTACACGGTACAACAGTTTCCCCACCTTCTTAATCCATTCGTGTTGTTAGTCACATGCTGTCTAGGTACCAAATACCAAAAGCATGAGTTACCCGAAACTTTTTTTTTTTGGTAATGATAACTGCTGTTTTTAAGTAATCAAACAAGAAAGAAGTCAAGTTTTGTTCTAAAGTTACAGTCCTTGAAATTTTCATGTCATACACTTTTTGCTTTAATGGAATCTTTTTTTTCTCTTTAAATTACACCCATAAGCTGTTCACCTAAAGGCACCTGGGATCTGACTGAAACCTGTTCTCATAAGCTCTTATCGGGTGCGACATCTATTTTGCCTTTCTTAGCAACAGCAGAAGCAACATCTTTTGTGTTGCTGCATGAAACCACATGGGAGGTATCTGTACTATCATCAGAGATTATCTCGCCATCAAAATCTCATGCAAGGCCTGTGAAGTGTGAAGGTGATGCGTGCTGTGTATCATGTCTTCCCTATTTGTCTCTTTTTTTTTTTTACAGACTACACTATGCAAAGTGATTTAACCTTTGCAGTAGGCCTACTGTAAAACAACATCTTCTCCCTTGCAGATTCATTTTTTGCTCTCAGGTCACACGTGCATGTTTCAGATTATTCAAATCAGAATACCGTGGCATATGAACTAATTGTGATTAAGCACAAACCCACGTCTAAGGCATCGAATCAAGACGTCTTTTAAACGGAATCGGTCTGACTGGATGAAGTGGGCCAAAAGATGCCAAGAAGCAACACACTACGACCTGTTCTGAGGAAATTCAAGAACATTCACTGACTTCTCCCGACAGCTGATCCATGACGTCTCAAAAGAGTGCAGAACAACATCTAAACCACTGCAGACATCTGTGGTCAAAATCGTGAATCAACACGAAGTAAATAAAAGCAAGAAATATTAAATTTTTGAGATCAAATGTTTATTATTTACATTGGGCTATTTCATATTTTTTCTTTTTCTGAAGTATACAGCACTATCTCGTGGACATGAATGCTTTTTCACAAAATGGTATCCCCACTCAGCATGATGCATTTTTGTTGCTTAAAAGTACTACAAGACATGTTTACTCAGCGTGGGTGCGCTAAATAAATAGCTAAACTAACACATTAACACTGAATCGTCTCTTTAACCACATGCCAGCGTGGCTCTCATCATTTCCCCGTTTTGAACAACCCACCCTTCTGAGCATCCCTCACCCACTGAATTCAGCATTCACTCACACACAAAGATCCTTATATGGCTTTTGTCATCAAACTGAGAAAAATTTAGAGTATTCGTCGCTGTTACCTAAGTTAATTATCAAGTACCCTGCAGTTTTTCGTGAGGCGTTTTGACAAATGAGGTCGTGTATTTTGCTTTGGAGATGGCGTGACAAACAAAACCACACAGACTTGACGCCAATGCAAGATACAGACCACAAAGTAAATTTGACTTCAGTGAACCACCGAATCCACTAGATGGGGCTAGAGAGCTAATGTAATATTTGATGATTTGCACAGATGCCCACACGTGAAGCCACGGACTAATCATGAAGGTAAATAAAATGCCACCGCCACAGATGATTATATAAGCCAAGGGTCTAGAACGGGGGTATCCAAAGTTGGTCCTCGAGGGTCGGCATCCTGCATGTTTTAGTTCTCCCCCTAGTTTATCACATCTGCATCATATAATGGCTCGTTAGAAGGCCTAAGAAGAATATTGACATGCTGAAAAGATTATTAATACCACTAAACTAAAATGTGTACGAGGCCGGCCCTCGAGAACCGACTTTGGGGACCCCTGGTCTAGAGTGTCGCTATATTAAGGAAGGAGATACGAAGAAACCTTAATGCTAACTCTTTTTATAATGTGGTTTCAGACGTTGACGATTTTGTGAAAGTAAAAACAGGAGTTCATATTCAAATTAAGTTTCTGTTTGGTGAGCGACTGAAAATTTTCCAAGAAAGCATTGGCTGTTTAGTCAATTGAGAAAAAAAACAAGACGGAGCTCATCTTATTTTAGAAAGAAATGTATGTGGCCTCGGCTGCAGTTCTGGGAATCGCTCTCGTTAGATTTTCCGAGGAGCCTTTTTAATTCCTGTTTCAGAGTTAATCATAGTCATGATCATTTTTTTCTGAGTTATTTCGGTTTGTTATTGTCAGTTTTTTTTTTTGGTTGTTTTTTTATCATTCCGTTCTTACAAGAAGTACAGTGGGAAGTTTTTTGCCAATTTGTTTTTCTGCCATTCTGTTTGAATATTCATTTGGACTTTAAAATGGCTGCCTTTCCATAATCAAGATGTATATCAATAGGAAAACCATTTTGTCTTTAAATACCTCGAACTGGATATGGATTTCATCCAGCTACTGATGTCCACATTGATATGTAACTGTGTGGTCAGAAGGAGTCGTCAACACCCCTGCTCCTATTCCTGTACTTCTTATATGTGATTATATTGCCATTGCTCCTATCATGTTTTGGCATAAAAAAAAAAAAAAAAACCCAGCTAAAAACAGGCCAACATGGTGAATTAAACAACTGGAGGTTGTAAAAGGAAAGGAATGACCAGAGAATGTGTCATATGGGAATAAAGCTTTAACACAACAAACAAACACAACAAACAAGAGTGGTCAAAAGAAAGCTATTGTAAACTCTTGAATAAAATTCAACCTGCATGAAAACTTTTTGAAACTAATGCTGCTCATAATGATGATTTGAAACATTATTGCATCCTGCTGCAATATTACCTGCGCTTTAGTCTGTTTAGTCAACTTTTGTCATTCCATGTCAAAGACCCGCACTGCAAATGAAAGTACAACACATGTTTCTACTCGGACGTCCTTGTTTAGTTTTTAGTGGCCAAACCGTTGCAGACCTGACAAGAGTTTTTATATTTGGCACTGTCAGAGAAACAACACATCTGTTTCACCATTCAGAAGGGATAGAAACACCTTATTCAGACCAACTAAACTCACCTGCTACACATTTATAGTAGTTTTCATTCCTTCCTGAATCATGTCATTCATAGTAACTATGTCACCTCATCCCATTCTAATCGCTAATCTCCCCTCCCCTTCCTTAGCGAAGGTTGGCCTCAGTAGGGGAAACCCATGTTTTGGTTTTTGTGAATAGTTCAGAGATCTTTTTTCCTGTGTGTCAGCAATAAAAGGCACATATGCAATTTCTGCTCTCTCTGTGCTTATCTGCAGATATTTAATAATGATAGGGATCTCTGCATGAAAGAGACTCCACCACAAGAGACCACAGAATGAAAAGACTACAATCAGTTCTACCAATTCTTTCTGGTGCTATATATATATATATATATATATATATATATATATATAAATAATAATAATGACAGGTACCACAAGAAATGGACAAAGTAAAAATACAATCTTTAATGTTTTGATCATAGCTTTTTTTTTATACAAATGTTAAAAAAATAAAGAAAAAACAAGATTTAAGAAATATACATGTACATGTTTAGTACTGTTGTGAAGAGGCTTGCTGCCGTATCTTTCACAGTCTAATTCAAGGCTATAAGCAGCAGCATTATTGACTAAGAGACAAATCACACAATTTATATGTTCGTGTATATTTCGTCATGAAATATAAAGTTTTTTTTTTTTTTCTGAAGGCATTGAACGTTCTGAGACTATTACTTTATCTGCCAGCAACAGGCAGGAAATGCAGGGCGAGAGTAAAGGATGTTGTGGTCAATGCATGATTACTTCTTGTTTGAAAGATCCTTCTTTTTGAAAAAGATAAATATAACTGGGTCTGTTGACGCACAGGTGGTGCATATTAGTGAAAAAAACTATTGCTTCATTAATTATTCATTTTTCTTTTTTGCCATTCCGGAATTAGTCAACTTCGTCCTTTTGTCAGATAGTGAATTGTATTTTTTTTTCTCAAAAGCAACAGCTTCTGTGTATAAAAGCATGCATCAGCAATAAAAATAAAATATATATAAAAAATATAAAAGTTACTCGGTGCTTGCAAAGCCTGAAAAGGTTAAACTCACAGCTTGGTTATATGTTTCCGCTTTCAGGTTGTGGTTTTTTTTTTTTAAGGTAGAGGTGAGGTACAGATCCTCTGCAGAACATGTTTCTGAATCTAGCAGGCTAAGGCTGCAGGTTGCATTAGAGGCTTCATACTGTGCACCAACCTCAAACAAGCAAACCGAGAACTCTATCTCGATCTTTATTTGGAATTTATCTTCTCAGTTTATTTTGCTTACGGATAATTACAGTGA
The DNA here is from genome assembly GCF_904066995.2 of Poecilia reticulata. Classification (NCBI taxonomy): domain Eukaryota; kingdom Metazoa; phylum Chordata; class Actinopteri; order Cyprinodontiformes; family Poeciliidae; genus Poecilia; species Poecilia reticulata. Next base: position 23,773,562 of record NC_088845.1, read on the forward strand.
ATAATAACAACATGGTTGCTGTACGTGAGACTTTCACACTTATCTCAGGAAGAATATTTTTGAAGTTCAGTTCAAAAATATTTCTGATGTGATGTTTTGCAGACACATGTCATGTTTTCAGTTTCTCAACAATCTGCAATCTGTTCAATAAAATGCATAGCGTAAACACAGGTGCATCACAATAAACTAGAATGTCGTCCAAAAAAAGCTTACAGACAAAACCAGAAACTCTGTTCATCAGAAATTACAAATATTACATCCAATCAAAAAAAAAAAAAAAATTGCTTTGAATCAGAATCAGAAATGTTGCGTTACGGTCTACATGCGTATAGGGAAGACTGCTTACTGGGCAAATAGTGAGCTACTGAAAAACAACACAGGTATAGTATCCCACTAATAATCAATGCAAAAGAAGCTGCCTGTTCAAAGACTGATGCATCAACGCTTATTTGTAGAAAGTCAAGTGGAAAGAAAAACTGTGGTAGGACAAGTAAGCATGGTATCCGCAGCCTCAAATGAATTTAGTAAGAATTTCACGTGAAAATACATTTTACACCTAAATGTAAATGATTGAAGGCCTATGTGTTTCACAAAGTATGTACATTAAAACAGACTTACCCAAGTGATTATATTTAAAATTTTTGCTCTTAAAGTTGATTAATTTCCTATTTTATAGTAACATGTCTGAATGTTTTTGAATAATTTTTGTTTATTACATAATGTCTATGATATGACATTAAATCTAAACTACTACTGTAATGTAAAAGTTTCTTAACTTAAGCAAGTTAACTTTGACCAACCTAAGTTTGCTCTTTTTGGCTCTGATAGTTTAGTGACTTTTCTAACTTTGACACCTTTGTGCTGTATATATTAAGATTTGTAAGGGTTATTGTTTTTAGCCAGCTGTTGGCAGTCCAAATTCAAGAAAATAAATTGTCAATTCTGTAATTCCCCAGAATAAATTAACTGCAAGTGAACAACAATGAAAATGTTTAATCCCTAAAAAAAAGCAGGATTTAGGAGCCCAATTCTTCCAAACCAAATGAACAGCAGAGTTTTTTATTTAAAATGTTGAAATGGAATGGAACGTAAGTATTAAAAATCTGAGCACATAACTTTTTTTTTACAGCTTTACAATGAGATTATAAAATGTAAGACTTTGACAGAAACACTTTTATGGAAGATATTTAAAAATCCTGTACATTAAGAAACACAAGGTTCACTGAAAGACACTGTGCATGGGAAAGTATTACATTCAGTCTAGTCTCTACATATACACCGTCTTTCGTCATAACAAGAAAGCAAGTCAAAGGTACCTCACCGTTAACCTGAAACTAGCATGACCTTATCTGACTTGACATGAACAGTGTCTGTATAAAAGATGCTCATAAAAGGTATTGGCATAAGCAACAGAATTTAAAAGAATTTAGCTGAACCCAGACTAATGCCAGCCCCAGCGTTCCTTTCGTCCACACTGGTAGTTTGCGAGTACACCGAGGTGCCTCTGTCTTGAGGAATGTACAGCTTGATCACCTGGCAGAGGCTGCATGGAGCTCTGTTTATCAGCCTTATGAGTTGCCTCCTGAACTTCTCCCCGACGAAGACATACAGAATGGGATTGAGACAGCTGTGGGAGTATGCAATGACTTCAGTGATCTGTAAAGCCACTGTGATGGCCCTGCTGCTTTCACATGCGGTGTAGACGTGTAGAAGTTCCAGTGCTTTAAAGAAGGAGGCCACGTTGTAAGGAACCCAACAGCAGAAGAAAACGAACACCACTACGACTACCAAACGGATGGCCTGCTTCTTGGAAGACTGGGTTGATAGCAACCTGCAAATGATCTGAGAGTAGCAGAAGCCTAGGATGAAAATTGGGATAAACAGGCCAAGAAAGTTCATTTTCAAGAGACTAAACACTCTCCATGTATGAACGCTGTTGTTGGTTAATTTTTCGGGAAACTCAGGGTAGCAGTACTGAGAACCGTTGCTATTTGTTTGAGTTTTGAGGAAGAGCAGGTCAGGAAAAGAGGCCAAAAAGCCAGCCATCCATGTAATGGCAGCTGCCGCAATGCCAAAGGTGCGTGTGCGTGCTTTGAGGGCATAAACTGCATGCACTATGGCCAGGTAACGATCGATGCTCATCAGACAGATGAAAAAGATCCCACAGTAAAAAGTAATGTGATAAATGCCTAGGACCATCTTGCACATAGCATCTCCAAACTGCCACTGGTCTCTGGCTTGGTGGGCGAGGAAGGGAAGAGAGCACACCATCAGAAGGTCAGCGACGGCCAAGTTGACAAGGCACACATCAGTCATGCTACGGAGTCTAACCCCGCAAGCGATGACCCAGATTACTAAAGAGTTTCCAAGGAGACCTAAGAGGAAGAAAATGACATAGAGGGGTGGAAGAAAGTAAGCCCCGTGTCGCACATAAATGCACGTTCCATAGTCTTCGTCACCTTCTGGATAGTCATATTCAAATGTGGTGATTTCAGTAAAGGGCATAGAAGAATTATACCTAGAAGGAAAGAGAGAAACAAAGATAAATGATTAGTATTGTCAAAATATTTCATTTTCACACTGCTCAGGTTTTCCTGAATACTGATTTTCTTCAAAGCTTGACCTGCCGATTTAGATTGATCCCATTTTTTTCTCCCGGTTAAATATAATACAGAACAGAGAAAGAAATGTGCTGCACCTTCTTTGAAATTGTTAGCCGTCATTCAAACAGCAAATGAAGTCATTACTAGACCATCACCATCTATCCCTCGTCAGTGCCTGACTCAAAACAGACTAGGCTACAAAGTACATGTTGATGTTCTTTACAAATAGCAATTTTAAAAGAACAAAAAAAAATGCTAAATTTAAAAGAACTGGCTGTTGTACTTGAAAACAATGTTCATCATCCTCAGGTTGTGCTGGAATAAACTTTAGTGTTTACCCAAAGTGCAAAATAACCAATAAGTCTGTGGCAACTGTTTGTGTACGACTGCACATGCAACTAATCGGACTGTGTGCTCTTTCTGACCTTCAGTGAGTCCATATTGGAACAGTCCTCTAGAAATGACTATTAAAGAAATGATCTCCATTTCCACAATTTGTCTCCCATTATTTTGTGTAGTCAAGTCCATGTTAATGGAGCTCTCGTTAACCAAGTCTCGTCATAGACGAGACTGTTAGATGTTAGATGGCGTTCTAACTAAAACTCTGAGGTTTTAATGTTTTTATCTTTTTTGTTTTTATTTGTTTTAATCTTTTTCAAAATCTTTTTCTCTTTCTCACTGTTTATTCAATGTCACATGGTGTTTTTATTTTAATTATGTAAAGCACTTTGAAATGCCTTGCTGCTGAAATGTGCTATACAAATAAAATTTGATTGATTGATTGATAGAGTATTTTTCAATGCCTATGGTTTTGGACAGTGCCACACCTCATCTGAAGAAGCCCAGTTGTTAGATTACTGTGTTGTGAAGCTGAATTTTTCCTCATTAAAAACTCACTTTGATGTAAACGTATGCTTTGTAAAATCAAACAAAAATCTTTTATTTCAAGATGAGTTCCCAAGCCGCATTACAAAGGGGTCCACCATGCTCTCTACACTCAGCTTCTCGTCCATATCATATCAACCTGACAACTGCAGAGTCATCCGAGTATTTTATTTATTTTTTTTTTTTTACAGATGATAGGACTCTGACTTGTACTGAAAGTCTGACTGAAAAACACCAAAGTGAGTACAGCCCCCTGTTGTACTCCTGAGCCGCTGACCACTTAGACACACAAACAGTTTAGTGACTGAACGGTTTGTATGTCTAAGTTGGGGGTTGACTCTCAAACAGACTAAACAACCCCCCACACCAACATTCATATGTTTATAAGGCAGTCATTTTAACACTGGGAACATCAATCCGTGTCTTCTTCTGGAGTTTCTTTCGCAGTACACCAATCATCCCTTCAACATGCCACGCCGCGCGAGTTTCACGTTGACCGTCTGTCTAGTCACGATTGCATAATTTAAGCTGAATAATTTAGAGATCAAGCTAGTCAAGTTGGTGTATTTTTTCCATGTTTTCATTTTGATATTTAATATTTCTCTACTTGAGGCATCTCCAGGGGTTCCAGCTGGACCACTCCAAAATGTTACTGCCAGGCGGGAGGAATACATTTTTGAAATTAAATCTGACAGGGGTATGAATAATTTAGTGGATGTAAAACAAATCCGCACACAACACAGGATAAATCATTTTGAGACTTTTTCTACCTTTAATTTATATTCCCCGTACAGTTCAACGTAGAAATGAACAAGCAGTTAGAGAGGAAAACACTAATAGTAATAATAAGAATAAGAATAGACAATAAGAGCTTGGTTACATATATCTGTGCTCATGTTTTATGAATCGCCTAACTCATTTCCAGCATTCAGTCTGCTCGATACTTGTTGTTGACATCAGATTGTGTGGAGATCCACACCCATTTTCAGGTCAGCCCATAAATAGCGGAGCTTTCTGGTTGGGTCATTTATAAAGTTTTCTTCAAACTGACATTTATTTAGAACTATTCAAAACTCAAGATAAAGTTCCAGTTTATCTGAAGAATAGCAACAGCAGAGCATCGTACTTTTTTTCACTGTGAGTTGAGAGTTGGTTTTTGTGACTCTGGATCAAAATGTCACTTTTAGTAATGTCACTGCTTTCATTATTGGTTACTGTATTCACTCTGCGTATCTAATTCTGAGATTTTTTTTTCTTCTCCTGACTGTTACCTTTACGTAGGTTATCCCTTTCATCCTTTGCAACCTCTTTGTATGGTGAAGTCTTTCTATTTTTACTTTGTTTACGATCTGCAGCTTCTGATCAGTTTCTATCACATAACTCTGCTCTCTCCAGGATCCATGTTAAGGTTTGTGGTCTTCTTGGTGTAGAGACAATAACTTATATGTCTTTCTGACTTGCTTCACTTGCAGTACGTCCTTTAGGTTAGCTGATCTGATCTGTATTTACTTGTTGTCCTTCATACCAGATGTAGTGGAATGCGTTTACACAACAAGCCTCCAATTATCTTCAACCACCTCTGAGATTTTTAAGAAACAGCTTGGAATGTGTCTGCTTACAAAGGCGTTCCTAATTCCTTCTGCATTGCAATTTGTTTCTTTACAGCACTTGTGTTGTTTATATTGCATATATGCATGTATTTTAAATTGTAAAAAGAGGTGTAAATAAACTGGACTCGTGTTTACACGATAAAGCATGCAAATGAGGAAATTCTGGGAAAAACTTTAGAGTAGCTCATATCTATTTCAGATTCTTAATCAGATTCTCAATAACAGATGGCCTGACTGTACCTAAGATGACTCTCAAACCCGGAATGAATCAACAAAGTATTTGTTTAAGGTGGTGCACGCTTGTGGAGCCAGCTTATAGGAAGGTTTTTTATTTATTTATTTTTATTTTCTATGTTTTAACAGTTTTGCCTGTTGTTCAGCTGAATAATAAAGAAGACATGTTAAAATAAAAGCCATAAAAAGCTTGGAAACGTACTTTTCCTGGTCTCATTTTCCGTGGTAAAGAATAATATTTTAACAGGGTGTGTTCAAACCTCATTTGACATGAACTGCAACAACCCCACAGTTTGAGAATAAATGCTTTCAACACATTGAAACATTTTTAGACATGTCAAATTGTGGTTGTTTCCCTGCGAGTTCCGTTGAAGGTCTCTACAGCTGAAAACACAGCTGTTGTTTTTAAGATTAAAAGGGACCTGGCTGCAAACTTTTCGGTCTACATGTATCTGCCCCCATTTTTAAGTTCTTTTTATATACTGTAAAATATAAAGATACAACAGTCCTGTGGTTATTCCTCCCTTTAACAGACCAATCCTGCTTGGGAGTTGTTTTGTTTTGTTGTTTTTTTTTATTATTATTTCTACATATGTAGCCAAATATGCAAATACAACACAGAACGCACAACCTCGGTCAGAGAAGGAGTTACAAATCTTATCACCAAAATAAAGTTGCGAAAGTATATATCATAAAAACTTAGACGCAGCTGAACTGAAACTAAACTGCAAGTACCAGTAAACATCTTCCTGAACTGAAAGTAGATAGGCCGAAGGCTAGCAGAGTCCAGTTAGCTTTAGAGACGTCAGTGCTTTAAAGACCGTTGCTAAAAACACATGCAATAAAACGTGCAGCTTTACATTATTTTCTTACCCAGGTGAGTCTGTAGTAGAGAGAGTAAAAGTGAAAGCTGTCACAGCTGGGGTATTCATCTGTTCAGCTGACAAAAAGGGTTCCACGACCCAGTTTCTGAGGAAGAAAACCGCCGATCACACTTTCAATAAGAATCCCATCTGAACGCCCACAGGCTGCAAGCCAAAAGCAGACGCCTTGGATCAAATGTCTCTCGAGGGATTTGTTCTAGTTTTTTTTCTCTCTCTCTTTGATTTAAATCTAAAACTGTGCTACTTCTGCACAGAATCAAGAACTGAAACAAAAATTAGGACCTTTGCGAAATAGATGTCTGCTTTATTGTGCTTCGCAAACATTCTTTAAATGTCACGTTTCCTGACAAGAAAAAGTCACAAATCAGAAATAACATTGACTATAAATATTTTATGATAAAAAATAAAAATAAAAATGCGCATCTGTGGTTAGACAGACCGCACAGGGATAAGAAAAGCGGTTAAAGATAAAAATCTTTAACCAAACACAAATGAGGTTAAACCATCTACGATATACTGATTTTTTTTAATACAATGAAGGTAAGTTGTTTTTAGTTGAAATAGTAAATAAATAAATAAACCACAAACAATCGTGCTTGACAAATGAAGATTTTTTTTTCTTTTCTTTTACAGTGACTCAGATCTGGAACCACATCACGGCAGGGATCACTTCATTTTACTACTTGCCGATGATTATCTCACGAGAACGCAGGTAAGTGAAAAATATCAAAATAACTCATATGGGTTCGTTTTTATGCATTTTGCTCAATGGTTTCTTATAAGCATACTCAGGTTTGAAAGAAAAATGAATAATGATGGCAGAGGAATTGGTGTGGTTATAAACCCTGGTTGATTTAGACTGAAAGTAATCTTAATTTGACCAACATGTTTGTTCTTACTCCAAGTAAAATGAGCATTTAAGAGTGATTCGGCATTGCCCCGATTTAAATGTGAGATTGTGAAAGGAGGTAAATATCATGGAATGTGCAGGAAGTATTTTTTTTGGTACATTCAAAGATGAATGGACCAACATACCAATGGAGATATGGGAAAAACCTTAGCACAAATTAAGGTAAAAGACAATGAAGGCAAAGATAATTATTGAAAAGAAAATGATCTTCTCTCAACACACAATTTTTCTTGCACTGTAAATAAAAATGAAAATATCTGTACGGGTTTATGCTTAATATATGTATACAAAAGAAAAAAAAAATATATATATATATATAAAGCTACCCTGTTTAAAATAGCTTATGCAGATGCACATTATCAGTATTGTTTCTGGTTAAATTAAAAATAATTGTAAATCTAAATCTGCGCAGTTTGTTTACTATAATGTATCAAAGGTTAAAAATAGCAGTGTACATCCTGCATGTTCTTTAGTACCTTTCGGTGAAAATAATAATAATAATAGTAATACAAAACAACTATTATTTTGACTGTGTGACTACAAGTAAATACTGTACAAGTCAAACAATGGGAAAAATCATATAAGAGTAAAATCCAGCGACACTATAAATTTTTTACTGCATATTTTTGCATTAAAACTATATGTTTACAACTTGTGCATACAAATTGAACAGAGACCTACCCATCAGTGGTATCAGAAACATCACTTGAATTCATTTTGCTTCCAGAAATGAAGTAATCGGTAATATTAAAAGCGTCTCAGCTGTGTATCCGATATGATCAGTCAGCCAGTATGAATGTGCGAAATGGTTGATACACCTCTCAAAGCGCTCCCCTCCCCCTAAACCAGAGTGGCAGGTGGGCCTGCATATAAATGATATGGTTAAGTACTTCCTCAGTGAGCTTTTGAAACTTTAAAACAAAAACCCACACAGAGCCGCAAGTCCACATATGCTCGCTTAAATACATAGTGACTTTGACCAAATCCTGCAGATGCATGTATGGAAGGTTGCAGGGCATGATGGGTTTTACTTGTTTTGCACAAGAGTGATGCTACCGAAATAGACAGTGCTGCAGTCTGTACAAGTAGTTTCAAAACATGGCCGCTTGTAGGAAATAAATATCTTAAGCTGAATAGGAAGTTGTACTCTTTCAAGTTGAGGAACAAATTATGCTTTTTTGCAAATGCAAAAAATGTCACTGTAAGACTCAACCTTCAGACGCAATTAAATTTATTATGCGGGCTGACTCTCTGGTTGGCTTGTAGGTATGACACACACAGACACACACTGCAAATCATGACAAGATGAAAATGGAAATATCACCCGAAGGTGACTCGATGTCCTGTGGAATTCTCACCTATCACACAACAAGCACGCGCTATACCACATTGTCTTCTTTCTAGGTTACTGTGAAGGATATATTGCATTGCCCTCATTGTAACCATCACTTCAGATAGCGTAACCATAACCTTAACCTTGTTTCCTCACCTTAACAATCACACCAAGATCCGAGCCTCAAAAAAACCTTTTAAAAAAGTCACACCAACCATTCTGCGGTATCTAGAAAATCTGAAATACACATCAAAGGTGGGCTACTGTGAGGCTAAAACGGTGACAGCTTGCATTGACATCCAAAGAGAGATTTGGCATTGGAAAACCAAACACTGAAAAATGAAACATTTGACATTTCAGAACTGAGAAACTTTCATTTTATGATACATGTTTATTTCCTGAGGAGACAAGCTTTCACTGTCACTGCTCAGTTCTTTTTGACATGTTGTAGCTGCATGCTGTCACCGTTTTGACATTGAGGGGCGTTGTTAATCAGACAGCTCCTGTTGTTGCACGCCTCTTTTCTAGTGGCTAAAGTGAGCTCTGATTTCCCGCTTTGGACTATCACTCTTCAATTAGTTTATTTTAAAACTAAAACTGGATCACTTGCCTGTTCATCCCTCCTCTACTCTAAGATTTATTTTACCACCCACGGTGTTTGTGGAAGGTTTTGATTCCAATTTTATCATTAACAAAAATAAATGAATAAAGAAATACTCAAAATATGTTTAGATCCCATTTTTTCGTAACTCTTGGTTATCGGGATTCTTTTTCTATCAAAAAATATTGTTTTAATATTTCAGTGTGGGGTTCAGCAACGTTTTTTTTTCTCCAACTTTCACCACATTTTTAATTTGCAAAAAATAAAATGCGCCATAAGAGAATGACATAAAATTGATTGATTATTTGACCGTCACAGAGAACTATTAGAACATTTCTCTTGAATAAATCTATTGTGTTTATTGACTTTAAAATATGATTAACTAGAATACTGCATGGCGTTGGGGTCAGATTCGACCTCAGTGTTTACTTCAGGAAAAATACTGCTTTCTCATACTTTGTAAATACAAATACAAATGCGAAAAGCATCAGACATACTGTAGCAGTACCCTTTTTTGGTGACAATGGAACAAACAAATAAAAGCATCTATTGAGGTCACAATTCTTCTCAGAGTGAATCTTGTGACCAAAGGGATCATTTTGACATCCACAGCAGCTTTCCTACCCTGTATGTCAGGAGGTTTCTAACCTTGGAGCCGAAGATTTCAGTAGGAATGGGATCAATTTGTGCACCAGTGAAATCTTCATCAGATGTGTTGGTTTTCTGGTTGATAGTCAACATCATTGTCTTCCTCAGAGAACACATAATCTGAATCACTATGCTGCTTTGTTCCCTATGTCACTTTTTTTCTTTTTTTTTTATCATTCTCTGATTATTAAGGGCCTTACATATGAGAAAGAGAATTGTACATTTTATTCTGTATTTCACAGGGAACCAATGAAGGGAAGCTGAAATAGGAGAAATATAATCTCTCTTTTTAATTTTCATCAGAACTGCCACTGCAGCGTTTTGGATCAGCTGGTGGCTTTCAGCTGCATTTTGTGGACTTCCTGGTAGTAAAGAATCACATTAGTCCAGCCTTCCAGCCTTCTGCTTTGTTTTCAGTGTCACTCCTGGACAGGATATCTCTAGAGATGACAGAAAGGAAACGCGATGGAATATTAAATTATAATGAATGTTCAAAAATAACACAGATTTTTTAATTATGATTTCTAAGTATTTACTGAACGGTACCTTATTGATTTCTCCATTATGAATGCTATGGGAACTGTATGACAATCGTGAAATGATCCACAATTTCTTTGTTTTGTGCTGTTTTCATTATAGAAGCATTTTCATCAGTCCACTGAACAATTTCATTAATACCATTGATGCAGCCCTGAGTTGTCTAAAATCTCAACTAAAGTAAGTAAAACTTTATCACCTGAGTTTTTAGTATGTGTTGATTTGATATGTTTCCATGAAAATCGTCAAAGTGCAGTGTCCTTACTCAAAAACCCTCCAATATGGCTGAAACAAAACAACCAAAGGAGAGGGTGCAGAAATTCTGCCTCGATATTAAAAAAAATATATTGTCAGTTATTGCTTGATAGCAGTTGTTTGTTGCCATGGTGACATGATTTAGGAGTCAATTACTTTGTCATACAATATTAAGTTGGCTTGAATGAATTTTACCCCTGAGAAATTAGAGAAAAAACAACAAATCTTTGAATGATTACGAAGTACTTGAAATCTTTTGAAACAGGTAACTTGTTGGATAATCTAAAACTTGAGATGTGAGATGTGCAATACTCGAAGATTTTGGAAAAGTTTGAACTACATTTATGACGCAGAAAGAGTTTGTCAAACGCATATCAAGATCTTAAGAGACTGTGTGGGTGGAAGGAATTTGACATTTATTGAAAAGGAAGCTGATAAAAAACACCAGTAACACAATTTAATACATTTTGGTATTCACAAACAGCGCTATTTATAAAAAATGAAAAAGCATTTTCACCTAAAATTAATAATATTCTTGTACATTTTAAACCATATACATTTTAAACATACATATATATATATATATATATAAAAATAAATGATTATGTTTTTTTTATCTGCAATTGCACTTCTTGTTAAATGCTGAACAGAACGACAGAAAGGCATGGGTTGGTTGGAGTTTGCATTTAAATGTTTCAGGTAATTCTTGCACACTTTCCGAATGAGTCATCCCCTCACATGTGACAAGGAAGAACTTGATACTTGCGTTAAAACCTTTGCGAGCCGAAACCGCGTGCCCTCCCACTCCGCCATAACCACTGCCACCATGCTGTCTTACACACACACATGCATGCATCTTTATCTATTTAGTCTCTTGGTGCAGAGAAACAGAAAAGCACCGCACATCCCGCCTCAATCACAACGATGACCCAGTTTCAATATTCTGATCGTACAGGTGTGTTGGAGGTCTCGTTGTCTGTGGTTTGGCTGGTGGTCTGGTAATGCCAACGGAAATACTTGGAAAGCACTTTGGCCAACGTCTTCCTGAACTTCTCCCCGACGAATGCGTAGATGACTGGATTTACGCAGCAGTGAGACAGAGCGATGATCTCAGCAAAGGCCATGGCTGAATCGATGGCCTGTGACGACTCGCAGTTGTTTAGGGATTCAGACATCATTTGCAGTGTCTTCAGGAAGACTACGATGTTGTAGGGCACCCAGCACAGCACAAACAGACACACCACAGTGAAAATCAACTTGATCGCTTTGTCCCTTTTGGAGTTCCTGGATTTGGAGACCACTACGAGGATGTTCACGTAGCAAAAAAGAATGACAGGAAGACAGACAAAAAGGGCCACCGCATTCTCTGTGAAATTTCGCTGCATTTTCCACGACTCCTTGGTTTCCTCCGGGTAGATGGGATGGCACTGGAAGCTGTCATTGTCCGGCGACTCTAAGCTGGCAAAGACCATTTGGGGAGTTGCCAAGACCACAGATGTGACCCAGGTGGTGAAGCTGGCGATGAGTCCGTAGCGAAGGGTCCGTTTTCGCATGGCTGCCACAGCGTGGACGATGGCGAGGTAGCGGTCCACGCTCATCATGGTCACAAAGAACGTCCCGCTGTAGAAACCCAACTATTTGGAGGGGCAGAAAGGAAGTGCAGTGAGAACAGGATGTGACAGAATATGAAGCAAAACTGGTTAGACGTTCTGTAATTTACTTAGGGGGTGTTTCGTTGTCTTTTGGATATACATTTAAATTGTTACCATTAAAAAAAGCTCTAGTTTCTGAGATTTTTTTACATTTTCTGAATTAAAAAAAAAAATAAAAAAATAGAGAAATTATCTCACTTGATAGAATCCTGTAGCCAGTTTGCAGGATGGAAGGCTCTGGGCGATGTGGACCCAGACAGGCAGAGACACAGCCACTAAAAGGTCCGACAGGACCAAGTTTAGGAGGAACACGTCAGTCATAGTCCTTATCTTTGTGTACCGGAGGAGAACCCAGAGAACGATCCCGTTTCCTGTGAAACAAAGTGCAATAAAATGTCTTAACTTTTTAAGGTTAGACAATAAAAATCAAACAGATACAGTATGTCTATCTAAGATATCGTATTCAGGTTTTTTTAGGCTAGACTTTTGTGTGTGTGATCTTACCCATAAGGCCCACACAGAACAAGATGTAGTAAAGAACAGGGATGAGCATAGACCCACTGGTGGAGACCCAACTTGTTTCATTGCAGCCAGGATCATAGTCATAAAATTCATACTCCGTTGCGTTCATAGTGCTGTGTGAGACGGAACAGAAGCTTCGTCAATAAGACAATGAACAGATAATGAAAGATAAAACCCAATCATATTCCTTAACTTAAAAACGATAAACTGTGAAGTGTTTACCTCCTTAAAGTTTATGTTTTCTTTTTGCATTTTGTCAGACATAAATGTTTTAGATGTGAATATCAGACAATAAGAACCCAAATAAATACCACGGTCACTTTCAAATGATGATTTTATTTTTTTAAAAAGAAGCTATCCTGAATAACGCGGTAATATATGAAAAAGAATTTATACAATCAATATAATTATTAATTTCCTTTCTTTTAAATTGACCTTGGTTTCACTAGTCACACACTTGACTAGTGATTACTGACATTGCCATAAAATTAGGAAATGATTCAGCCAGAGCATGCCATGTGAAAGGAAATAGGCTGAACGATCTCAAAAAGCATCTGGTCTTGAAAAAATTCAAGAGCACATAAGAGAAAAAAGTTATTGATATCTGCTTATCAATAAAGGGTTAGAGGTCCTGTGGTGGCTCCGGGGCAAAGCACGACCCACGAACGGAGGCCTTAGTCCTCAAGGCGGTAGTCACAGGTTCGGTTCCCAGCCTGACGACATTTGCCGCATGTCTTCCCTCTCTCTCTCTTTACCCTCTTTCCTGTCAAACTACTTTCAAATAAAAGCCACTATAGCCAACAAAACCTTTAAATGATAAAGGGTTAGATTCCCCTTTGCAAGGCTTTGGGATTCCAGCAAAATGGGGAACAAAAAAACATTTTATTGTTCATTGGCAGTTCATCTAGAAGGTCATAATATAACCTTGAACTACATTTGAAGGACTGCAGACATCACCTGCATCAGTTCAAGTACGTTTATGGTTCAAGTATAAGAAAGGAAAGATGCCATGGCAGAGTTCCAAGGCAAGAGCCTCTGCTAAGTTAAAAGGGCTTTTACCAAGAAACATCTTGATGATTTGTGAAAACTTTTGTGAATGACTCCTAAAGTAAAATAATAATAATAATAATAAAAAAATCTGTTCTGGAGAGCCTTTGTAAAACTTTTAACTTAAATCTGATTGAGATGCTGTGGCATGACCTTAAACAGGACATTCATGTTTGAAAACACTTCATTGTAGCTGAATCAAAAATAATTCAACAGAGAAGAGTGGGTCCAGATGTAAGATTTATTTCCAGTTATCAACTCTTGTTGCTGTCAAGGGCGGTGAAAGAAGCCACCGTTGGCTTGGTTTTGCAGCTAGTAAAATTGGTCAATTGGTTTTGCAGCAAGTAAAATTGTTTGATAATCTAAAAGATTTAAGTGGCACAAAAAAGCAAATTCTGAAAAACAGATGTAAGAGCAAATAATGTTTTCAGGGCACTGTATGCAGTCTTTGATATTCAAACTCCTCATTTATCTCTGCAAAATTTTCAAATTTGAATTTATAATGAACAGCAAAGCTACCATTATAGCTGATACACCAACTAAACATTTATAATGAACAGCAAACAGCATATTGGATACATGCAATTCAGATGTTACCATTTTTTCTTCATTTTAGTGAAAAACATTTTTTCAGTGCGCAACATCTGCCGCTTCCTGTCACCTAACATCCCAGTTTAGTTAAGCCTTCTCTCAAACAAAGAGAATTTACATCAGACATACTGAACAGAGTTTGCACTTTCGTGGTCAAAAGGTAAACAAACAGGCATTTTTATCGTATTGAGTCTCTATAATATTAATAATTGGAATATACTTTCATAGCAAGCCAAAGTGGACAAAATATCCAAACATAATTTTGTACATCTGTACTTACTTTCCCAATGGGTCATTTGACTCCTGATACTCCTGTCTTGTGATATAAAAAAAAATATATAAAACTAATTATCTTTGAGTTTTCTGTTAAAATTCCTCTCAGAAATCTTCAACAAACAACCAGTGGAGACAGCATGCCTCTCCGTTTCACAGAACACCACGTTCTTCCACCACGAGGACTGGACGCCGTACAGGCTGACACTGAGCTGGGGGGTAATTTGTATAAGTGTTTTTGGACTTTTCTGCCCTTTTCAGCTGAACTTCAGATACAATCATCATTTCATGAGTCACACTGGAAAGGCCTATCCAGCAACACTTTTTAGAAGTCGGGTCAGCGATTGTATAAATCTGAAACAAATTCACTGTATCACTGAATCTCTTCTAGAGATTCCTACTCCCCTGAATGAGTTATAGTTACAGAAACACATGTGTAGCACAAACTTCCTACTGTTGTGACCATAATCAAAATCATGTGATCTTATAAACCACATCTCAGACATTTTTCTTTCACTGTCAACATACCCTGAACCACTCGCTTTGACACTTATGCCGACCCTCACTTCCTGTGGCTGACTTTGCTTACGCGAAAACACAAGCGCGCGAGCGCACACACACACACATGCACACAGGTAGGCAGCTCAGCCACAAGTGCACGCATTATCAACAACTACGCTATGTGTTCAAGGTGTAGGAGGTGGACGAGAAGAAAGTGTTCCAAATGGCAACTAAAAGTTTAGAAATTGAGATGTTGAGGCACTTACCACACCGGCTGCCAAAGTCACTGCTACTGAGCTGCGCGTGTGTGTGTGTGTGTTGCTGAGCTGCGCATCAAGATTTCATTGTCATCCTGCCACTTGCTTGCAGAGTTTTTGTGACAAATCCTGCAGCAAGGCTCATTTCTGGTAACGTGAACTCTGGGTTTTGTTGTTTCCTCTGCATCGTGTTAAACCTGCACAGAGGTGTCAGTGCGGTATTCTGAGAATTCTCCCTTGATGTGTACAGAAAGAGTTGGAGGGGGTGGAAATGTCTGCTCATGGGGAGCTTTGCTGTTTTCTTTACTCATATCAGAGAGATCTTTGAAGGGTCTTCTCTTCAATCTTTATTCCAAAACAGCAAGCTTTTCTTTCAGATTATCGCCATTGACAGGGATTTGCAGAAATTAACAGTCTTACTATGCAAAAGTTATACCATGTCTCCAGTAATGCCTGAACTTTTTCAAATTTTTTAAATCTTTGTAACCCCAAATTTGTATGTATTTTATTTGGATTTTGCTTGAAAGTCAACACAAACCTTAAATTGAGAGGCAGCCAAAAGGTCAACGGTATCTCCTGAGTAGCTGCAGACAGCCGTAGCTTGGGAGGGTAAATCTACTACTAGCTGGATGCGCCACAAATTTGGCTTTTCACAAAGATTGGCTTGAAGAAAGTGATCATTGAAGGAAAGCCACAAGAAGCAGTTTTTGTATTTTGCCACAAAGCATGTAGGGCTCAATATTGATTAGATGAGACCAAAACTGAACCTTTAGGTCTACATGCATAACACTATGCCGAGACGAAGCTGCTCTTTAGCAGATGCAGGGAACATGGCCAGACCTCTTTGGAAGGTGGATGGAGCTACATATTAGCCAAGCCTGAAAGAAAACATGCTAGAGGCTGCAAAAGCTTTGAGACTGGCGGACGAAAAACACCTTCAAGAAGGAACAGTGCCTCTATCTTGTACTCTTCTGATTGATATTTATGCTCTGTCAGATAAAATCAGAACATGTGCTGAGGTTTGCAGTTATAATGTGACAAAATCAATGAAATCAATCACATTTTATTTGGACAGCATCTTTCAGCAACAAGGCATTTCAAAGTACTTTACATCGTCAAAAAAACAAAAGTACAAGGTTGTAGAACACACAGTCAACAATCGAAACATTACATTTTGTCGTTGTTACACATCAGAATGTCGATTAATGTTTCATTGATTATGTTTTCAAAGAAAATAACTTCAGTTTTGTTTCCATTCGACTGAAGAAAGTTTTGGCACATCCACACATTTATCTGTACTAAGGATTTGTTCAGCGCTTGGATGGGTTCAGAGTCACCTGGTGACATTGTAATGTAGAGCTGTGTATCACATAGTTACAGTAGATAATCGTATGTCCTGTTATAAGCTGAGCTACTTGAAGCACATATTGTGAGCAAAATAAAGAAAATATCTGTACACCAAAAAATATCCTGCCATACCTTGTCTTGCGAGAGACTCACTCGGTACATGCCTCTTCTCTCGGTTTTACCATCTACACCAATATATGAAAGTAGCTAACACGATGCAAAAGCTCGCAGATTTTGCTAATCTGGCAGATAAAAGGAGAAAAAAGTCCCACTTGCCTTCCAGTCTTCAGATGAGCAATACTCCTACAAAGCAGACTGCCACATCAACTGAGAGAAAGATCACATACTACCTCAAACATTCTCAAGTGAAAAGTTGACAGATTTGAAAACTGGAAAGTAATTTTATTATAAAAAAGCAGAACATATTACAGCAGACAGGATAACAATACAACTCTTTTTGATAACTTTTGAAAAATGTCCTACAAATTGTTCAACTGCACAGTAAGCAAAATTTTTTCAATGAATGCAAAACACCGTGCAGGGCAGGATGCAAAAGCTCTCTGCTGGAAGACATTTTTTTTATTTATTTTTTTATTATTGTTATTATTTAGCATCAGTTCACAAAGGTGTGAGGAAGAAATAACAAAACGGTGTTATCTGAAGTGACTGTGAAGATCTTTGTGGTTGCAAGCCGTTACAAACTGTAAAGTTGGCCTGATACCCTTTCTGCATCCAACGTCATGAGGAGGAAGTGTCTTGATTAAAACAAAACACAAAGGGTTCAAAGGATGTACAGAGATTGCATTTAAGATTCGATACTGATGAATGTTGTCGTCTTAATGATAAAACCACATCAAGGACACCAAGTGGCCTGGAGTGCCTCATTAGTCTCTACCAACATCCAAATGTCCACTTGTAGCTCCTACATGATGACAGTGGAGGTGACAGAGGATTTGGACACAACTGAACTTCTCCTGAATGAGCTCTCCGTGAAACTCACTGGGCCAGGTGCCCATTTCTTCAGCAACTGCATGGCTCGTCTCATGAACTTTTGCCCCACGAAGGCGTATATGATGGGGTTCAGGCAGCAGTGTGTGTACGCGATTGCCTCGGACACTGTGATCGACACCTTGATGCTCGTCTCCACGCTGCAGCCGCTGGCTAGTAGGTCTATGGAATACAGGAACTTCAAGAAGCGGGAAATGTGATACGGCGCCCAGAACAGGAAGAAGACGATCATTATGGAGATGATGAGCTTGACGATTCTGTGCCTTTTGGCCGTCCTCATTTTCACCAGAGTGGGGATTATCCTCGAGTAGCAAGCCACCATCACCAGCATGGGAATCACGAGACCGAGAATATTTGTAGCAAACAGATCGTAGTAGACCCAGCCTTCACTGTCCGGTCCGTAAAAACAGCTGACTGTTTCGCCGTCCTTTTCTAACTTTGTAAAGACGAAGGTTGGCAGAGACACGCAGACACTCATGATCCAAATCAACACAATCAGAGAAAAGCACGTCTTTGTTGTGCGATACCGTGCCACCTTGTGAGCGTACATGATAACCATGTAGCGGTCCAGCGTCATGACAACCATGAAGAAGATGCTGCTGAAGAAGCCGGTGGTGTGGGAGCAGGACAGGAAACGACACATGAAGTCACCGAAGGTCCACTTGCCAACCATAGCATAGTGACTGTAGAATGGGAGCGTGAGGAGGAAGATGAGATCAGAGAAGGCCAGGTTGAAGAGACACATGTCAGTCATGTTGGTCTGGTTGCGGTGTTTCACTAGGACACAGACGACCAGACCGTTTCCTTTCAAACAGAAAGATCAGCGTGTTAGTTACTGGCAGAATTGTTTGTAGTAGGAGTGTCTTTGGAGCTTTATTTATACACTTACCTAAGAAGCCCAGGATGAACACCAAAGTGTAGATGGTCACCAGAAACCCCTTACTAAATGTCCTGATATCATCCTGCTCACATATAAAGAAGGTTTGGTTGTTATCGTAGTCGTAATAGCTTGAATAATCAGCCGTCATGGATGTGAGGGGCTCTTCAGTGCTATCTGCAAACATAGATTTTTGATTAAACATCAATCTCAATGTCAGCTCATTCAAAAGTTCTTGCAAGAATATTGAGAAATATTCTTTCTAAATTGAAAACCAGCTTCCAAGAGAAGCTGGTTTTCAATTTAAAGAAACAAAATATGTGGAGTGTATTAGCATCCTCAACTAATAGTTGTCCTGTCAGCTTATCCTCCAACCTGTGCCATACATTTCTACTAAATTCTTCTAAATTAAGACATTTGCAATGTGTTGTCAATTGTGGTACTTTTTTGCAGATGCTTGACCAAATTACTTTAAGAATTCTCCAATCTGCTTTTATAATTTATATATATATATATATATATATATATATATATATATATATATATATATATATATATATATATATATTTGCACGCAAAGCATGTCTACAACACTTAGGATAAAGATACACCAGTCAGTCTGCTGGAGATCAGAATCAGATGATCTTAAAAAAAGATTCAGATTGTTCCTGTTTTCTAGATGCGGTGAACTTTAGATACCCACTATTTTTGGTCTATGAACACTTTAAACTGCAGGAAGTACGTCAATATGGCTTTTGAGGTAATACAAAAAAAAAAAAAGAATATAACACCGGTACAAGCACAGGAATATAAGAAATAGGAATAGTATATTTAATGTCATTCAATGTCCTTAGAAGAAAATACAAGAACTGGTCAGCATTATAATCTCAACGATAACAGGAAATTGGTGCATTTCTAAATTTGGGTCTTAGTTCCGCTTAGTAAACCTCAGTTCTTAGCTTAATTCTGCAGATAGAAATAAATAAGGCCTGGAGCCAGTTTTAGTCCGATGTTCAAAGCTTGAGATATTGTTTTAAAGCCTAAAACCACTATAGACATCATGGTTTCATATCATCTGTGTTCCTTGACCTGTATGATGCTCTTTATTCTTCAGTGCTTCTAAAAACTTCTGATGCCTTCAGGCAACATCTGTTTTTTTGTTTTGTTTTGTTTTCTTAGGTTAAACACACGTGTGGATTGTGGACCCCTTATTAATTAGGTGACTGAATGCAATTGCACTGCAATGGACTAGATTTTATTTGGGGTAAAAAAAAATAAAATCAAACAGGGTTAACACATTTCAGATTTTTTTATGCTAACATTTTTAAGATCAGCATGTTGTTTTCTTCACTTCATAGTTGCAAACTACTTTTGTTGGTCTAACACAAAAACACATAAAGTGCAATAAATTCTGTGGGTTTAATGTGACAAAATTCTAAAACCTTAAAGCGTTATGAACTCTTTTGCACGGTACTGAACAAATCCGGATACAATGACATGCTGAGGTCACCTCAAAGATGTAGTTTTAACATCAGAGGCCAATAGCATACATTTTTAAGAATTTTTATTGAAACAGAAGCACAAAGTCCTAGTCTGCCTGTATTATTGTGTGTGTGTGTGTGTGTGTGTGTGTGTGTGTGTGTGTGTGTGTGTGTGTGTGTGTGTGTGTGTGTGTGTGTGTGTGTGTGTGTGCGTGTGATTCATCCAATAAGCACCACAACACAAACTTGTATGTAAATAATCTGTAAACCAAGCTGCTTAAACTACTGACATCCTGGAGGCAAACTTCTGAAACAGTTCATAATGAAACCTTTTACGCCATCTGCTGGTTATTGCAGATAACGCATTCAAAGGCAAGAACATAAAGAGGCTGCAGTTCCACGTCATTTTATTTCACCACATACCTTTATATTGTTTCTCACGCATGTGACTCATGTGGTGTGAATTGTACACATATGGTTCATAGGTTTCTGTACGCTCATCTGTTCTGTTATTCTGTTATTTTACAAAATGCAAACAAACAAATCCTCTTTAATGGAAAAATAACTTCTAAAGATGGAGAATATTCAGTGATTTTCTTTATTTTTTATTATTATGAATCATTCTGAATTTATTTAAGTCCAACTGAAAATATTATTGTATTGTATTGAACTCAAAATTTAAGTTTTTGTACTCAAAACTTAGGTTTTGAGTACAATACAAAATACATACAAAGATTTTGCACGAGCAGGAGCCAAGATTAAAATTTCTAAAAATAAACATATGTATATGTAAATAAATAAATTTTAAAAAGTAAAAAAAAAACACAAAAAAAAACCTCCAAAGTTATTTCTATTTGTTGAAATGCACTTACTTGACATGGTGATGTTTCCGTGATAACCTTCTTCAATCAGATAAAAATCCATATTCGCTGATGAGGTCTGCCTGCCTCTAGATGACAGCGATTGTGATGCTCTCAAACGAGCAGAGAGGATGAACTGCCTCCGAACCAGCACAGCCTTAACAATGTGACTAGAAACAGTGAGAAACTGAAGTGCAGATGTTGCTTCCTGTTCGTCCCTGGGCGAGATCTTTATCTGTACACTTCTGACAACAAGCTGGCAGAAAATAGAACTCAATAACTTGTAAAACAAGTGAGCAAATGTGCCAGATACTGACAAACCCGCCAAAGCTTTTTGACATGCACACTATACCTGCTGATTTTGATTTAAAAGCTCTTTGTCATGGAGGCTTTAGTGATGATGGAACAATGGGGGGCAGTGTCATTTGCATAGCAAGTAAATGTGACCAGGCTTGTACCGGATAGTTTCTTGTCTTTGTATCGACAGTATATCTTTTAAGATCATTCTGTCCCAAAAATCAGTTTTCAGGCCATTTTATTATTCGGCAAAAACACAGTTTGTTATCATAAGTTTTATAAATATATATAATTATTTATCATCTATCGTAACACGCTAGCTGTCTTCATATGTTTGTTCCTCTTTCTGCTTTTATAAATATCACTTTTGGGTTTCATTTGTATGCAGATATAGAGCCACCGTTTTTTTTATTATTTGAAGCAGTCGAAGGGACAGACTGAACTGAAACACGGGCGAAGTTTCAGTGGTCGACACACATAACATCTTTCAAAATGACACATTCCGAGAATAGTTTGTACAGCGATGTGTGGTCAACTTTGTTACTGGTTTACAGATGCTTGACCAAATTACTTTAAGAATTCTCTGACCTGCTTTTATTGGATAATACTTTCAGGCATTTTTATTTAACAAACAATGTGTTTTTTTACATTGTTAAAATGTTAATCTGTCTGGGTTTTTTTTTTTGCCTCCGCTTAAAATCAAAATACTTTCCTGGCGTGCACAGCATGTCAACGAGATTTAGGATTTTAGGGTAGAGATACACCAGTCAGTCTGCTAGAGATCAGAATCAGATGATCTCAAAAAGAATCAGATTGTTCCTGTTTGTTGGATGGACTGATCTTTAAATGTCCACTATTTTTGGTCTACGAACACTTCAATCTGCAGGAAATACTTCAATATGGCCTTTGAGGTAATATGAAAAGCATGTGTGTATAGTTAAGAGAACGCATGACTTATTGGAAAAACAGAGTTAATCTCTTAAATGCCATTTAATGTTCATAGAAAAAAAAATACAAGAACTGGTTAACATCATAATTTCAAGTATAAGAGGAAATTGGTGCATTTCTAATTTTGGGTGTTTGTTGTGCAGAGCAAACATCAGTTCTTTGCTTAATTTTGCACACGAAGCAGATAAAAATTAAAAAAGCCTGAGGGGGAAGTTTTAGTCTAGAACATTTAGGTTACATACACAAAATTGCCTTCAAAAAAGGCCTTCATTTATTTGGAGGTTAAGTGATAGTATCATATTAATCATCAGTTTCTCCTTCGGGATTTTGAGCTGTTTCTCTGATTTTTGTGCTTCATATGTCATACAACCCCCAAATGAAATATGTTTTTTTTTTTTCAATTGTAGCACTTTCAAATTGAAAAATGTAAAATTCATTACAAACTTACTAAATTATTATTATCATTATTAAGTTCTACCTTAGGTTACATACAAATTGGGACCGATTTTGCTACATCGAAAACAAAACGGAACATTGTGCCCTCAAGACCCGTGGTTTGGGGAAACTACTCGTTTATTTTGTGTTTAAACGGTGACCTCTAGTGGTGTAAAAATATAGTGCAACTACGCGTTGGTAAGAAAATCGCCAGTACGGACATAGTTAATTCATATCAAATTTAATTCAGTTGGCAAGGGCTTTCTTGAAACCCATGGATGATTCATTCAAGAGACTCAAAAAACTACAAAAATGCCTAATTGGCGGTAAATTCCACTCATGCGAGCTATTTTTGCGTCTCCGCTCTCCAGCTGGCGCTCATTGAATTCTCGATGAGAATGATTGGCGTAAGATGTGCTGACGAAGGCGGGCTTAGGAGAACTGCGTCAAGTTGCCAACAGAAAAACAAAACCTAATAATTAGCAGGCCTTCAGAATAAAATTGTTGCTTGGGGGTTGCACATGTTTAGCAGAATTTACAAAACCCTGCTGAAGAAAAGCTAGTTGGATCATTTTACTTGCGTAAAAATAAATATTCCGAAATAAAAACCTATTTACAACAGTTTGCTTAAAATTTTCACATGGCAGAAATTAAGTCTCTGAAATAAATATTTGTTTAATTTGAATGCTTGGTCATTGTTTTATACCCTAACTCTCTTTTTTATTTCTCCACAACTTTATTCCTGTTAATGTAATTAGTTGTAGTGTTTTTATTTAGGGGTATCAAGAGTAAAGAGGGCTAAATACAAATAAGTTTTATTTTTAAGATTTAAGTTTTATTTTTTTTAATATCACCACTAGAAGATGTACCATTTACCAAATGGATTTCCTGGAAATGTTAATTAAAGAACTTTTCACTTATCTTAAAGGCATTTCACTTCTTTTTTTAATTAATAAAGTTCCTGCTCAAAGGAAAAAAATAATAATTCTCATTCAAAAGTGTTTCAAAATACTGCCTTTTTAAAAGTACAACTAAAAGTAAATAATGTCCATTATTTATGTTTAATGGACATACTCAATTAACACTAGGACCGTCCTAGTGTTAATTGATGTCCTTAGTTTGCTTTCTGTTTTGATCAGGTACTGATTATTTATTTATAGCTCACCATTCTCTCTATACTTTTTTCTCTTGTGTCAGTTCATGTGTTCTCATTGTTTGTTTCTTTAGATGTTATGTTCAACCTGCAACGCCAGGGCCACATATGGCTGGAAATAAATTATTACAAAAAGTGTTTCGTCTGCTTCAAAGCTATTTTGTAATCATTGCGTATGGTGACATCATTGTTATGTATTAAATCAGATATGAGTTACTCAGTATTCAAATAGCCTTTTTTTTTTTTTTTTTTTTTTACAAAATACTTTCAAAGAGCACTGACCATCTCTGGGTAAGACTTTTGTCGAAGTTTCATTTTGAAAATATTTTCCGGAAGTAGTTTTGTGGCTCGGTGTATTTCTGTAACTTGATAATGTTAGAGGTTATTCAGCCACTGGGAGACGGGGATTATATCAAGTGGATTTGACAAATAGTAAACCCCTTGGAAAAGAACCAATGCAACTTCTTATTTCTTATGGAAGAGCGCTTGACTTAGCAGTAAGTAAACGTATCGGTCTCTGAGCCTAACAAGCAGAGACGGACGCTATGCTGCCATTGTGCTTCAGGTCAACGTGAACTTTTATCACTTGCTATGCCTAAGCATTAAACACACGTAGATATTAGCTTCTAAAATAAAACATGCTGTTTAAAAGAGCAGGGCGTTTTAAAAAAAATAATTTTTGTGTACTGTCCAGGTGATGTTGCGGTGTTAACGTAATGGATATTCAGCATATTTAAAAAGGAAGAGCGGATTTGTTTTTGTGGAGTCTGGCTTGTCTGGAGAGGATATCTTAATCAGCGTCATGACGGATTCCTCCAAACCCCCTTCAGGGTGAGTCTATGAACACAGACTGCACGCATTCGGACTTATTACCGGTTTATGTAACTTGAAATGAACTTTTACGTTTTTAGTGTGCACGTGAAATCTCGCCTAATTAAGCACAATGACATCAATTCTGTTGACCTTTTTCCAACTTTTGTGTGCTAAAGTTTGGTAGTTATTGTTGGGATTTATTTTAATTTAACTTGCCCGTTTGGTTATGTGTCTAAAGGGATACTCCAGTAAGCACATAATAAGTAAACACAGAAACAAAGAGACAAAAAAATGTACTATGCAAGAAAACACGCGCTACTTGAAACTTTTTGTTACAACTACGCTTACTTATAGAATTACTGCTGAAGGCAGTGGATTGCACTGACTTTTATTATGAAAATGGGTGCCATTATGCATTTCAAATGTTTGCTTGATGTTGAAAATCATGGGTCCTGTGAAACATGTCACATCTTTATTGTATGTGTGATGCTGCAGATGTTCACCTGTTCTCACTAGTGCATGTGGATAAGAATCAAGGGCAATGATTTCAGTATTTTTTTTTTACAAAAGGGTGGGGTGCGTAACTATTTCTGTGATGCCATTTTCATATTTTATTTATTCATTATATTTAACAATCAACAGACCATCAGAGAATAACATTTCAAAACTTTTGAGTTTCCCCTAGTAGCCAGTTATTAGCCCCCTTCATGGGCGGTAGACTTGGGGTCACCATATGTCATCAAGGACTTTCGTCTTACTAGTCTGCCGCAGGGGCCAGATTTGTGGAGTTCATGATTGAAAATGTCCAGTCTCCCACCGCTGTTGAATTCTGCAGCTTTTCCAGAATAATAGTTTCTGTGATTAATGCTTTTCTTCACGCCTTTCACGTTGTGCCATATTTTCCACTGGCTGAAAAATGTCTCATGACGTGTCCAAAGCTTGGAACATTGTAGTGTAATAAGAAAGACTTCGCTTTAGATTGTGGTTAGAAGCAGCACTGATAATGTAAAGTTAACATTTTGCACGTTGGTCTGTTATTTTAAGTGCACGCCTCTTTAACCTGATTACAGAGATTTCAGAGTCTCAAGCACTTTTTAGCTAAATTACAAAGTGACTGGCCACCGAGTCTGCTGGCACCGGAGCCAAAATGCCTTTTCATCCTTTTCGCCGTGTAACATTTTTCTTCAACATACATCGCCATGACAACTTCTGTGTTGCAACTTCTCCTTCGTCATCACTCTTTCTCTAGCCTCTTTGCTGCTGTGATTCTAATTAAAGACGGCTCATAAAACCTCGCTAACAAACTTGCTTCCAAAACTCGCCCAGCATGGTCTCTTGAGGAGACATGGAAAAAAAAAAAAAAGAGAGACAAGACTACTCTTTTGTGGGAAGTATTTTTGAAATCCGAGCACTGAGCTTTTATGCCGGTGTGGGTCAGTGCTTAGAAAGCTGGAGTTTATCCTTCAGGTGTGGGAGGGGAAGACGGCCTGAATGAAACTTGAATTCTGTGCATTAAAAATACTAGCGATAAATTCGGGGTAACTTCCTTAAAAGCGACAGTTTGACTTCTGACAGAAAACCGAGATCAGAAATATAAATGCAAGGAAAACTATTTCCAATCTGTTGCGGTTAAATTGACCTTAATTTGCTTAGCTTGAGCCCGATTTTGTTTTTATTGGTGCTACCAGTTTTGGCAGAGCAGGATGTGGGCAAGCTTCTGATTCTGTACATTCTTGCTGTCAGTCAGAGAAGGAGCATTTTGCCTTTACTAAGAAAGCAAACTGATTGTAAATCAGACTTAAAAACATAAGGAAAATGCTAGGTCAAACACAACAACATCAGGGGATGTTTTCAATCTTTTATTTATTTTTTATTTATCAAACTTTTCTACCTACACTTAACAAAAAAAAAGACATTTAATATTATGTAAATATTAGATCAATAAAAAACATTTTAAAATAGACATGTGGACGGGATTAATCAAAATGAAAGGACTTAATTTGACACATGAGCCACATTTGAATTAATATTTCATTTTTTGAATGTCTATTTTCCTATTCATTAAATATAAAAGAACAAGGGACATGTGGGAACATGTTAAAGTAAGCCTTTTTTTTTTTTTTTTTTTTTTTTTTAGGAAACAAGCAAGAATAGCCGAAAATCAAAAGCAGATAAGATCTTAAAGAGAAATAAAAACCAGTATTGGCATCGAACGCATCTGTGCGCTTCATGTCATTTCTGAAACGAAACCACTACGTGAAAATGCTTCAAGTTTGTTCCTTCTGTTGTGTTGCAGCATTTTGCAAGCTAATTGCATTTAGACTAGATTTGTTGTAGTCTGTCCTGTTAAACTCTGCAGCAAACACATACCTTTTAATTAACAGACTGATGTCTTCCTCTGCATGACTGCAGCTAGTGTGCTTGTGTGTGTGTGTGTGTGTGTGAGAGAACAACTTCCTGAGAGTTTTGTTTGTGTGCGGATTGAGGATTATACAAGAGGTTTTTTAATAATGTGGTTTTGTTGTATATGCCTTGCCTTCATTTTCCAGAAGCGGTAAGGGAGCGGCAGATGTACAAACTTAAACTGGGGCGACTTGCGATATTCCTTAAATTTACAACTTCCCTCACGTGTGTGGGTTTTTGTACTTCAAAGTGCTTTATAGAGATGTGATAACTTTAGAAGGAGTGTCAGTTCTTTTTTTAGTCACATGAGTTCTCGCCAATCTGTATTTCACATATTAAAATTAATTATTTTCAAACAGGCCACATGCATTTTTCTAAATATGAACTTCCTCCTTTAAACATAAGGAAAACTCATGTCTAAGAAACTGTCTATATTTAAGCCTCAGCAACTGACACATGCTGCCTTCTGCTTCACAGCTGTGTTAGACTTATTTTATTTGTCTCAGAAGCCTCCATTGTTTGTGATGCACTTGGTTTTGCATCTGTTCATGTTTAGCTTAATTGTGAAAATGACTGACGCTTTAATTTTTTTCTAATTAATACTATAGAGTGTAGGGGTGTAGTAATGCAATAATTTCACGATATGATATGATATACGATATTCTGGTCACAATACGATTTGTTGAGCGATACAATTCAATACGATTCAGTGCATTTTTACAATTTTCTGAAGGACAGAGTGATTTTAGTGACATTATGTGTTCCATAGACTTGAATTTAGTTAACTGAAAACTGATTAAAAGCACCAACTACACAATACCTGACAGTCTAACAGTCTGCAGATAGACAAAATGAATCAAAGATGCAGTGAGAGAATTAGTTTCTGCCATTTAATTAATGTGGATTTGACATAAAACTCCAAAGTTTAAACGGTAATCCAGGAGCAGAGTGGGGAGATCATCAGCCTCTGTAGACTCTCAATATGCAAATAATTGCGTGTTTTCTCTTTTGGACACTGTGGCTGCATTTTGGAGTAGAAATGCAGCCACAAATGCAGTGTTTTAGACTATGGGGAAAAAGGTTTTTCTATCTTGGCTCCCGGAGTTAGCCATGGCTGTAAGCTGTTTACTACTAGCTGCTAAAGTAGTGGCTCCGCCTCACCCCGTAGTGATCGACTCCCTGCAGCTACGCAGCGCCGGTATTCCCCTGCTTGGATCTCTGAGTAGCTGCCTCTCAGACTGCCAGGATCTCATAGTTCTCTCAGTCTCTGATACTCTTTGTCTGTTGCTAATAAGAATGATCGATCAGCCATTGTTACCATGGAAATCCTCACTGTGCCGCGAATTCCGGCTGCGGGTTTTTCCTCTTCGTCTTCCTGCTCAAAACACAGCGCCGCTGCGCGCCCGCTTGGGACGTTATCAACCCATGTTAATTCTTCAGGTAATCCTTTATATACAGAACAGAAACCGCTAAGCTAAAAACTAATTACGAAGTGAATGCTACCAGTCGAAATTTGCATTCATTTCGCGATCTCACTGCTTTTGCAGCTGCTCCGTTCGCGCCGCTACTCCGTTCCGCTGCTCCGTTCCGCTTCTCTTTCATGGTTACTTACGCAACTTTTCTTCGTTTCTCAGCAACAAAATACAGCCCATCGTTATTTATTAAAGATTTTACATGTCCAAAAACACAGGAATCTAATGTTTCGTTTCGTTTTGTACGTTTGGAAGCTCATTCCCTCTCACATAATCGGAAAAGCCGGGGAATGGCGGCGCTTTTGACATTTCTGACATTCAATATGGTTTACTAATTTTAGCATAACTCCGGTTATACTTGGCCTATTAACACAATTTAAAAACTGGTGTGTAGTTTATAATGTGCACTTTAAGCTCAAGTTGGTTGAAGGTGACACTGAGGGAGGTGGAGTCTTGCTGCTGCGCCGTAACAAACTAGACGTTAAAAAGAGCTATAAGGCTATGAACCCCTAAGGTTTAACGGATCGATACTCGCGGATAAAAAATCGATACTTTCCTAGGGCGGAAAATATCGATATGTATCGCCGAATCATATTCTTTATATAGCCTTAATGGAGTGTGACATGCATTTGAATTCAGCCTACCTGAGTTAGAAGTTCAACACATATTTGGAAGGTTCAGTGTTACAGCTACAAGTCTTTTGAGTTAGTCGCTGTTGGCTTTTCATCAACATGCATATTTTCAAATGGTGCACAAAATTACAAAGAAGAAAACTATATATAATTTTAATTTCACTTCACAATTGTTAACTAATTGGGGTTAGTCCATCACATAAGGACTCAATATAGTATAGAAGAGTGTAAAACTGAGAGGGGAAGAAACACTCTTTTCAAAAAAAAAAAAATAGACAGACGTATGTCTATATATATATATATATATATATATATATATATATGTCTATTTTTTATATAAAGAGGGAAGTCTTCATTGGTCACAACAGTATATTTAGGCTTATTTTATGGTAGCTTAAATTAAACCTCTCTGAAATGTGAGACGGACAGGAGAGCACTCATTTGAGGTTGTATTGTTGGCAGCTCTACAGCATCAACCATTTAGCAGACCACTTTGACTTAAATAATGTGTGGATGTTGGGTTTCCACAAAGCTTGCAAACTTCAACTCTATTCATAAATTTAGAGATAATCGGCAGAGATTGGTAATAAAATATTGTGCATAGTTTTCTGTGATAATGGGATTTCTGTTTAATGTCAAATGGATGTTTGTTCAAGGGCAAGAACACCCAACAACATCCCTTCTGTGTACCATTAAAGTGTACCATTAAAACAGAAACGCAGCTCTGAATATTCACTCCAGAGCAATGCGGTGCTATATTTATCACATTTCTACACTGGCTGTATTTGTAGACAGTTGTTCTTCATGGGCTACACCACACTGTGGACTATGTTGTATGCCAACCCCGCTGTTAGTGCTGAACACATGAAGTGGCAACAAAGACCTCTCTGTACAGTTGACAATGTGAAGTATCGACAGCGGGCAGACAGTGTTTGTCTGTTTAAAGCAGCTGTTATGAGTCAGTTTATTTCTGGAAGCCCGCTGTCATATGTTAGTCACTGCGGTATGCGCGTTGGTAAGAGAGGAAGACAGACGGACTGCACATGTTTGCGTGTACAGATTTAATGGAGTCTGGTGGACACTCCAAGATTGTTGGATGCTGGTGAAACTTTTAATCCACTAATGCAGAGAAAACAATCACTTTGTGCTAAAACAATTTTTTTGAGGTGTTATTATGAAAACAATTATTCACTGCACAAATGATGTTTCTCTGATGTACATTGAGATAAACACAAGTGGAACTTCTATTTGACCTCTTGTTCTCTAAATAATCCAATTTCATGAAGATGGATACTTGGTTTAGTCTTTAAACAGGCATAGGTGTTGGGCATTGCCATTGTGAAAGCTGTTCTAGCAATGTCTGCATCATAAGTGTTTTTCCTTTAGTCTCTCTAGTGGGAGCAGTCTCTAATTGAACAATCATCTTGGGGAATAGACAACAGACTAATTAGCATTTCTAGCTGTTGTGCTTTTACATGATCTCTCTCTCTTTTCTGCATCGGCTTAATTGTTCTTCACCTATTTGCTTTTTCTGTTCTGTAGTTCTGCATCATCAAATATTTCTCTTTTTCCTACCAACATCTGCTATTTCTTTTTCTTATTTCTACTGCGGTTGCTTGTCACTCATAAGTCTAACTCATCATAAAACTGGAATATTGCAAAGACTCCTGTCACTTCTTACAGAACATATTCACTTAAATCACTATCAATTTTTCTGCTACTTTATTTTTATAATGTATGGTTACTTGTTTTTTTTATTTTTTATTAATCAATATAATGTATTCACTTGGTATTATTTTTTACTAAACCTAATTTTATTTCTATTTTCTCATTTATATACCTGTGATGTTGTGTTGTGAAACACTTTGGTCAGCTGGGGCTGTAAATGTGCTATGTAAGTAAACTTTGACTTGACTTGATGGAATTACTGCAAATACATATATTTTTCACTCATTTTAACATTTTTCAAATGAGTCTATAGAGTATAGACTAACTAGTCCAGACTAAAATTTCAAATTGTTACAATAAATTTTCTGATTTATTGTGCTGCATTTCTTTTTTTAACTGCCCTTGTTTCAATGCAAAATAATTTCTGCACCTCTAGTTTAGTGGAAAGGTGCATTTTCTGTAGCATTGAGAGATCCTCCCACAGCTTCAGTGAGAAAATAGTAATACAATTGAGAAGACTGAACTGAGTACTTGCAAGCAATACGATCAGAATGTCTCTTTGGTCAAAAGACATCACCTTTTTTCTTTTTTGGAGAATTACGGTTGTCCTGGAGTTTGTTTTTTGTGGAGTGATTCCCACATGGTTATTTGTCACTGGTCACAAATGGAAGCAATGACACCATGTGTTATAAGAGGAGAGGACAGATATAACAGAGTGGAGAGCTGTTACGGAAAGTGGGCTTCCTCTTTTTAGGTGTGAAAGAGATAGTCCTTGATCGTTGGTGGCTGACTCATCCCCAGGTCTTCGTAGCAATACAAAAACATTGTGGCTTGGGTTTACTACATGCCGTGGGTGACAGATTAATATTAGAGTGCTTTAATAGTCTGAAAGTCCCATATTAAAGGAAACCTAGCAGCCATATGCAAAGTGAGTTTCATTCGAGTGTGAACGCTCAGAGAAATGTGATGCTACATTGTCTTTTTTTTATTGCTGTGCTCGAGGAAAGCAGTGCTTTTAGTGACGCTAAAGAACCACCAAACAAATATGTCCTCAGTGTATAAAAAAAAAAAAAAGAAATATAATGTGCAGTCCAGTTCAGAACAATGAAAAAACTGTATCTGCAGGCATGACCTTCATTATGTCGCAACTAGTCTACATTTTTGTCTTGCTGTGTGTTTAGATTGCTAATTATGTGGTCAGTAATGCTTTTATCAAGGCATATGCTGAATTAGAGCCTGTTTGGGTTGCTAAGCAGGCGCTACCTGTTGCTACATGGTTTAGCAGCATGTAGAGAGCTCGTGTTTTAGATGTCTTTATCTACTTAACAGAAGAAAAAAAATCTATCACAGCTTCTTTGCTGGTTTTCTTTCTTGCCATCCTTGTTGGTTTTTGCCTTTCTAGGACACACGCCCTTTGTCAGAATGCGTTCAAAATCCACAGCTGCTGCTGAACCGAGGTCTTCTCTCATCTGCAGTCAAGCGGTGTAAATATAGGTTGTCATGGGGACACCATGACACCCAAGAAGTATGCTGGCTGGGTTGCAGGATGGTGTATATGTGTGGGTCCAGGGTGAAGTGAGGGAGTGTCTGGGATGTGCTCACATTCATCTGAGACAGGACAGTGGAAGGTGGAAGGTGAAGAATGGCGCTGATGACTGTTGTTGTTCATTCTAGTGCTTTTACCATTTGATTTTTTTATTTTAAACAAGTGTTTTTTTAAACGTACTGACTGCATATCTGTATTCAATAAAGAAAAATTTGGATTTTAATTCTTCAAGCCAGAAAAAAGTTTGTCAAACCTAACAGCAGCTTTGTAACGAAAACGTAATATTTTGTAAAATCTATAGTGGAGAGCCATTTAAATTCATGGCAATATTTTTATTATCAGAGATAATTTGTTAGTGAAACAAAATACACAAGAGGATAGTCTTTCATCAAAGTTTTCTTGCAGTGCTTGATTTAGGACAGCTCAGCTCAAGGACGGGTGGTGCTTACAGTCCAAAGCCAGAAACACAATCACCATCATTGTAATAAAACTATAAATCTTGCCTTACAACAGGTAGTCAGCGCCATCTGAGCTATCTGTCATTTTACCTTGATTATAGACATTATTGTATTGTTTCAGTAGGGAACTATGTCACCTGTCTGTGTGAAGTACTTGATTATCATATATAAAGTGATGATTATTGCAGTCAACTCATCCTAATACTTAGAAAAGATGTTGGCAACCAAGTTGTTCTTAATAAATTATAATTCATTCAGGTACTCAGCTGTGTTTGAGTGTGCTTTGCCCTCCCCTATCTCTCTCTGCTAATTGTAAGTAGCAATCTTATGCTAATTGCAGGGTGGCCTTTACTTTGTTGGGACAAATTTGAGGGTGGATGCTTTGTCCAGTTCCTGAATAATAACTCACAACTGTTATGTTCAAAGCATTACTGTTTTAGCAGCTAAACTGGTGGACATTATCTTTATACCAAGAGTTAAAATTTGTTCATACCAACTTGATACCTGACATATTTTCTATTAAGTCTGCCACAATGAACAAAAGATACACGTCTTTTTTTTAATCAATGTATATTTGGCATACTTTATGCTTGTAATGTTAAACGTAGAAAAAATAAAACCCACACACATAGTACCAGAAAGATATGGGTCTGGAGTCTGAAGCTGCTATAACAAATGAAGACCAGTGTTGTTTGTTTAGGGGAATATTTTGACAATGCTCTGCTGGAGTCATGTTCTTACAACTCGAATAAATCAATGTGATGCTTTTGATAATCTTCCTGGGAATGGATGGATAACCACCGTTTGTCAGCTTTAAATGAAGTATATCACTTGCGTCTAAACCAATTACCTGATCAGTCAATGTGTATGTGGAAATTATAATGTCTTGTATTACAGGGTTGCACATCATAACTTCTATTGTCCTTGACTCTAAGGACATCCCTGTAGGGCTGCCGGGATGCTGGTGCCTACTCCGTCTCTCACCCAATGACGCGGGTGGAAAAGTTGCCACTAAATTGAATAAGTAAAAAACAAATTGTCAGAAACAAATTAGTTCACAATCACCAGTGGTTGTCTTGTGTTTTTCAGCATTGTTTATGATGTTGTTTATCAAATGTGAAAAACTAGTTGTACTAGCGTTGCTATGCTGCAGCTATGTCCTTCAAGCAATGTAACTGCATGTTTATAAAGCAAACATGCAGTTACTGGAGTCTGAAGCTGCTTTTTTTTATTTTTATTTTGAGAGGGTGATAGCTTTTTTTTGTTTGAATTATTCCTTTCTAATACCTTGATCCAAAACATCAGTCAGTTGACTTCCTGCTGTCACTATGTGCTTGTTCGGTAGTGATAACTGCAAAGTCATTGACTCTGTGCTTTGTAAATAAACTGACTCGAACTTTGTCTATTGCTCACATTTAAAATGGTGCTGCACAGTGGCCCAGCTCTTAGCCATGTTTTCTTGTAACAAGAAGATCATGTGTTCAAATCTGACCCAGGGCCTTTATGCATGCAGTTCACATGTTCCCTCTGTGAATGTGTGGGTTATTTTTCTCCAAAAGCCTAAAAGACGTGTTGGATTAATTGGTAAATCCAAAGTGCCTTCAGGTATAAGCTTTGTAAATGTTGAAACGGGTGCATATTTATCCAACTACATTTTTTAGTAGTGAAACCAGAGAATAGTTCTTCTTGAGTAATGGGTGTCTTAAATCTTATCAAAAAAGATCTAATAAAGACTAAAAGGTGTTTTATTGTGAATTGGAAGTAATGTATCCTTATGAATGATGTTTAGTCAAGTGAAAGGGACTTGGTGGTTCTGAGAGGTCCATTAGCAGTGTATGTGTATTTGTGCATGTGTGTGTGTATATATTAAAAAAAAGAAAAAAAAAAGAGAGAGAGCACTTTTGTAACTGAATTCCTGCAGCATCACAGGACTGCACTTACTGCACCCCTGTGCCAGAGCAGGGTTTCCTGCTTTTCCTCCATTACTTCTCTTTTACTCTCCTCATCTTTCTAATTGCTTACGGTGATTGCAACTCTGTGGGAGACCAGACTTTTTCCTAAAGGCGTCTTTGTCTATGCTGGAGAGAGGAAAGGAGAGGGCGGGAAAGTGAAATGTTGCTCTAAAGAAGAGAGGGAGAGGAGGATACTAGCTCACTGTGCTAAGTCTGGCTGAGGCCCAGTCTTACAGGTCCACAGAGCCTGGTTCTGTTTACCTTTAAAGACCAGACCTACCAGGAAGGCTTCACATCCTAATGCCTTTGCAGCTCCTTAAGCGTTTATAAGAATAACAATGTAATAAACAATATAGTAGTATGTTTATGGTGGGTAACCCATATGTTTGAAGGAGTCTTCAAACTTAATAATAAAACAAAGCCCACACTATAATTTGTTACTTCTAAGTGGATTATAATAAGTGTTGTCATAACCTTAATTGTGGGCTGTCATTCTAATGACACAACCAGCGGAAACCACTCTGCATTGCATGAGTTAATGACTCCCTGTGTCCTCTGGGTCAGAGTTAGCCGATGTCTCACAGCCTGTCAATGTTTAACCTTACTCAGGTTAGAGTCCGCTCGCTGTCAAGCTTATTCTTATTTTTCTATTCTGGACTGGGTGGAAAAACCTCGGAGAACGTTGAATTTTACAGCGCTGGGTTGGACGATAAAAGACGGACATACAGATTATTTAGAGGAGCTTGCTGAATCTTGGAACATTTGTAAAGGTTGAGATTTATTCTGAACACCAATTGTTTGGACACTCTAACGCAAGGATCTCCTTTGATGTAAGTGAGGTGCTTCTATGATATTCACATGTACTGTTTGAAAAAATGTTGTCTAGAATAGTTATTTGCCATTTTGTACATACAGTGCATAACTTGTTGACATCTACTGTTTCTGTTGGGCTGCCGATTGTAGCCTCAGGAGTTCATGTTGATAATATCTTTCTCAAGCTCGTTACAGGAGGAATGTTTTAATAGAACTGTTGTTCTCATGGTCTGAACATGCAGCTGTTTTTAGTAGTTTTCGTGCCAACAAAGTTTTATTTACTTTTGAAATGTATTTTATTTTAGGTAGTTTAGGAAAACCAGGTGATCCCAAGAACTGGGTGTTGGCTACCATGAAATTCTCTCGGTGGATAACATTTATTAAGCTCCACTGTATTGAAGCATTTATTCAAAAACATAATACTTAAATGCGCAACATGATTATATCTATTGTGTCTTATTTCTATTGATACTAAAATAATGTCATTGAATGTTACTTATAATAATGCTATCTACATTTTTTATTAGTTTTTGACACTTTATTTTTTCTTAAATCTATGTAAAACCCCTGGTAAATTTAGCAGTTTTTAAATAAAGATGCTTGTCACAGAATGTTGCACCTTAATTATTATTATTTTTTCTTTACAATTTATGTGAGCAGAAAAAAGACATAAAACAATGTTATATCTATAATGAATACATTTTTAAAAAACTTCAGCATGATGAAGAAGTCAACATATAACAGTACTATTATGAACAAACTTATTTAAAGCTTGTTTCCAAGCCTGGACAGTAGGAGCCTTTCAGACATCAAAAAAGCATTGCACAGCAGTAAGTGGGGGAGGGGCAGCGCTACATTAATCTACACTTGCAGGCTTACAGATGGAATTTTCTTTATTGCCTCAGAAACCAGTTTTAGTCGTGAAATGCTCACACTTTAAACCCTTTGTTTACCTCGATACCAGTAACCAGTCCTTTCCAGGTTTCATCTTAGTAAAACTATGATTCATCAGGTGTTTTATAGGTTTACAGGTGACTATATTTTTATAACAACCTGTTAGTGCATTTTTTTATTTAAAATAATTACCCAGAGCTGCAATAAGATTGAAAAGAGATGTTTATGAGGGGTGCAATGGAATGCAATTCAAAGGCGAGAACTAAGTGACACAAAGGCATTTCATAGAAGGGTGGGCGGTCTTGGATATAGGAGAGATAGCGGAAGGAGAATCTGCAGAAATTGTTAGATTGTTGTTGTGAGTCATTTCAGAGTCGCGTGGAATCAGTAGCTGTTCAAAGATTAAACATCTTGATAGCCAAACAGACGATTTCAGTTTCAGTTGTAGTATGAATGATGTCTTTGGTGCAACACTGCACCAAAGACAGAAATACAGAAGAAAAAAAAATGTCATTGGTATTCAGGCTGCTCCTGAGGTGGCAACAGTGGAATCCATTCACAAGGCCGGGTTGTTATGTAAGCAGTGCTGAATTCAAGAGAAACAAAAGTGTCTCAGTTGAAATGGAAGTAAAGATAAAATTAGTACTTCTAAAAAGGTAATAGAAAACACCTGGAAACATCTAATATTTCCTGTATTTTTTATATTTTTATCTTTGGACTTGTTATCCAGGAGGAGAATGAAAGTTCCTGCCCCAGCTCCACCGCAGGCCCCCCAACCTGCTCCTCGACATTTGTTCAGGTACTCTGCACCTGATGGAGGAGGGACATCAGCCATGGATGTCAAGGAAAACATCCTAAGACCCACCATCGTTTTCCAGCTAACTCTACCACATGGCTACCAGGTTTCTGTAACAGAGGATGGAAGGTTAGTCCAATGAAAGTGCACTGAAGCACATGTTTAATCTCTCAAATTCCAGTGGTATTTGTTCACTCACTTTGTCCTTCCAGTGCTTTTGTCTGTGAGATATTTTGGTTGTGAATGCTGATACAAGTTCTACAACCTACTGCCATTTTACTTAAACTGATAAATCTAGAAATCTTAGTCTTAGAGTTGAGTTAAACTCCCAAACTGGAATATGATAAATGGATGTTGCCCTATTTTATGGAGCCTGGTGAATGTTCACATGCCGTTCTCTACACAGTGCACAGGCTTTTGTCCTGGTGTGCGGTCAGCTGACCTGCTAATGCACTCCATAATGAGGTTCCCTCTGCTGAGGCAGAAAATTGGGGATGTCTTTGATAGAAAACCCCCCCAAAAAAACAAGCCTCTCTTTATTACAAAGAAGAATCTTAAGGACAGCAGATGTCTCCATTGTATTTCCCACCAGTGTACAATTTTTTTTTCTCTGGTTATTATAGCTTAACCAGTTAAAAAGTTAATTCGGAAATCCTATGTTACTGCCTACACTATACTGTCTTGACTGTTGTCCAGTTTTAAGTCATTGACACCCTCCATAAGGAGAGTAAAGTCTCCTTATGGAGGGTCTCGAGAGAATCCAAATATGAAGAGTTTCCCTTTGACTTTTAACCTCTTGAAGCAGTGTCTATTTTTAACGGTGGGGGTTGTGGAAGATCAAATCTCACTGTATTCAACAGCTGATAGCAAAACAATTGTGTGACAGGTTGTACATTTCTAATATAGTTCTAGCAACAGAATAATTTACAAGTGTAAATTATTTGCCCATTTTTTGCAGTTTTTCCATGCTTTTACTACTTTGTCTACCAGCCATTTTCCTTCCACTCAACTTTCCAATAACATGCCTAGATACAGGACTTTGTGAACAACGAGGTTCTTTGATGATGACCTATGGACAAGTCAATATCTGTCAAGTCAGTGGTCCTCTTCATAACTGTTTAGGCCACAACACAACATTTTTGTATATTTTTTTTATTGGTCATTCGTAAAATTACAATTTAAAAAAAAAACAACAGACAAAGCTGTACATTTAACATATATGTGCGTCACTGATTTATTCACTTTTTAGTAATATCCTAATTTACTCAGATGCGTGACATTATGTTATATGCAGTAACCCTGTTTTTCTAAAAGGTTTTGGATCAAAGCAATTTCACGATGTTTTAGAAATTAGTTATTTTATTGAATACAAATGAATGTGCTGTGGTCATCATTTTATATCATGATTTGCATTGACTTACAGAAATCTCTAACTCTTGTATAAGAATACTCAGACAAAGTTATGTAGAGAAATCTGACAGCATATTGGAAAAGGGTTAAAAGAATCAGTGTTTGTGTCTTTATTTGCGGAGGTGAGCTGACACTGATCTGTTATGTCAAAAATCTTTTTAATGCCCCTGTATAGCACTCATATCAAATTGGTTACATAATTTAGTTGTGTAACTTGTATCTTTATTTTCTGTTGCATGTTATGCACCGGGTAGATAACAGGTAGCATGCTACTCAGAAACCCAAAATCGTTAGGACAGCTAATAGCCGATTACTTAACTTTGATGAATTGCACCACAGTGTTTTAATATTATAAAAATCATATGCCACTGTGTTGCCTTTTCAGGCCCACATATGGAGTACACGGATTCCAAAGTCAGAGATTTTCTCTTCAGCGGTCTTTGTTATGCCATCTGTCTCCGTTATGTCATTTGATCTGGATTTTCCCACGAAAGGAGAGCATTTATTTCTTTGTCTGACGATTGACCAGTAGTGATATAGACCTAATTCATCACTTGCCCTCTCCAACTGGATTGCAAAGCAAATGAATAAGTAGAGGGCAGAGCCAGTCCTGTTACACTAGTGTTTTTTTTTTGCTGTTGTCTTCTCTTGGATAAACCTTGCAATATTTGGTCAGTATTTAAAAGGAAAAAATATATATCTATTTACTACTTGTTTTGCTTATTGATAACTTATTGCTGTTTAGTTTTAAATTTGACTTGGATATTTTAGAACAACACTGTGCAAGTGCTCATCTATGGACTCCCCAGTTAGATATGAACACATCACATGTTTGAGTTTTTCAAAAAGCAAAGGAAAAACGTCAGTTAATTCTGGCAAAAAGAACTTTATTGTCCTGCTTATTTGCAGTTCTTTAGGTAAGAATTTGTTTTGCTTTCCTTTTTTTGTGAAGCTGAAGCTAGGTAGGCTTTGTAACCCAATATTCTGTCCTTACACAGACGGGCACAGGCATATTATCCGGACACACTTTCACTCCTCTTTCTTTTCCCGTCTCCCAGTAAACCCTTGATGGATTTGCTGGTCGATCTGTGTGGTCACCACCATCTTAACCCGTCAATGCACACCTTGGAGCTGCTTTCCCCCGAGGGTCACTCTTTGGGATTCAAGCCCAACGCCCTGCTTGGCTCCTTCAATGTGGCCTGCGTGCTCATCAAGGAGAAAGTCGTGGAGGACAAAGTGTCGCGTAGACCAGCTCCTAAAGTGCCAGAGGTGAGTTTACGGGGAATCCCGATTTCGTTGCAGCAGGTCCCACTTTTTTGTTGTGTGCACATTGTGTTTTGAAGTCTATTTGAGGTCATTTAAAAAATACTGCATGTTACCGCCTGAAATCAGTTCAAATGCGCCACGATTCTTATGTGTTATGTTGTGGCCAAAGGTATTTTCCTAAAAATGAGGCAGATATTTTAACAAAAGAGGATTACAATTAAAGAACATCTTTTTTTTTCAGTCATATATGAATAACCATCAGTTAATACATTTAACATCCTAGAAAAAATAGATTGCATTACGTAACAATATTTCATATGATGTGCTTTATGTTGCTGCCATGAGGCCCCATGTAATCTTTCTTCCACCCTATCTACTTTGTGCCAATGACCACTGGCAGAAGGCAAGGCCAGTGAAACCTGTAAGGGCTCATGCTAAGGTAGGAAGCTGGTTGCTTGTAAGCTGACCTGTACATACTAGAGTCAATTTTAAACACTCTTTATTTTTTGTGTGCCTTTTCTGAGTGGAAACTCTACAGGTTGTAACATTCAAGCTTTTTACTTATTTTTTTCCCCTCTTCAGCTGTTTCTTTTT
Source organism: Poecilia reticulata (assembly GCF_904066995.2). Lineage (NCBI taxonomy): Eukaryota > Metazoa > Chordata > Actinopteri > Cyprinodontiformes > Poeciliidae > Poecilia > Poecilia reticulata. The sequence continues at coordinate 23,814,028 of NC_088845.1, forward strand.
GTGCCTTATTCTCTGCCTCTCCTTAGCTTTCCTCGGGTGTTTCAATATTTGATGAGTCCCTTACCTTTAGTTACCATGCATTATTTCTCTGCTGTTCTCAGGGCTCAGTGGCAGCTCTGTCTGCCTTTGACCTGACCTGGCCTCAGGCCAGAAGCCAACACTCCTCCAACAACTGCTGTCAGTCATTTACTGTTTTATCCCTTCACCCATTGGGCTTTTCAGCAGTTAAAGTCAGACTGCGGTGGGATCATTTTGTACTCAGCTGATCAATAATAGGGTATTTTAATAGGGCATACCAAATTGGCCATAACATTATGGGTAGTTTCTCAATTGGGAGTTATTTCTAGTGCTGAAACAATTAATCGGATTAATCATGCTAGGTCCATTATTGAAATGACCATCACCTATTTTAGTAGTAGAGTATGCAAACTTTAAAAGAAGGTCATTTGAAGAAAGAATGACACACTTGGAGCCAAAACAGTAAATGTATACATTTTGCATTTAAAATTAAAAAAACAAACTTCTTTGTCTGTAAAGACATAATATCTAGAACTCCTCAAGTGACATTGTTTTAGTTTCTCCTGCTTCAAATTCTGTAAAAGAAAAACCTACAAGTAAACACCTTTTGCTTCCAGTTAGGTTAATTGGGGAAAAAAATGCACAGGTTGATGTTGGAAACATTATTTATTTAGCTTTATATGCATTCTTTGCTCCACATGATCAAAAGCGCACTAGAGGAATGTTATGTTTAAACAATAAATTGTTTATTCTATTATTTTAAAAATCAAGTTGAATTCTTTGTTTTTATTTTTGCTTTTTTTATGCATTTCTAATATTTAATAAAATAAGCTGCAGTGATTAAATGAAAAATATGCAGAATGTGTCAATTTTTTAAATCCAGTTAATCGTCAGAATATTTGATGGAATAACTGCTTACTAAAATAATCATTAGCTGCAAACACTTATTTCCCATTATGCTGCCAAATCCTTCTGATCCAATAAGGCATGGACTCAATCAACTTTTTCATCAGATATTGTCCCAGAGTCGTCATGTCGTCAGTAATGAAGGGAATTTGTGAGTCTCAAACTCTCTGTGATCTGCAGATGATGGAGGAAGACTTGCAGGTGCAGAACAGATGTGAACTGGTAAACAGACTTGGTGCATATGACACGCTAGTCATTTAAAAGCATCACATACTTAATGTTTTCTGTTGTTTCAATCTTTCCATCAAGCATCGGCAACTTTTTTCTTTTATTAGAAGTGCAACCAGCTATTTTTCTACTTTCCCATTGTCCAACTAAACAATTGGAATTTTTTCACTGACTGGCACATTTTTACTTAATGAGGCTTTTGTCTGACCAGTAGACCTGGATTTACTGACTAATTGTGTCCATCATTATCTCCTTTGTGTCAGAAAACTGTGCGTTTGATGGTGAACTTCCACGGCAACCAGAAGGCCGTCCTACGGGTCAACCCGCTGGTTCCGCTCCAGGCTTTGATACCGGCCATCTGTGACAAGTGTGATTTTGACCCGGCACATGTCCTGCTCCTGAAAGACTGCGTCAGTCGCCACGAGTTACCGTTGGACAAATCTCTGACAGAGCTGGGCATCAAAGAACTCTACGTGCACGATCAGAGTCTAGGTAAACCTTAACCCGAATTAACGCTAATTCTAATGTGGTGCTGTGTTTACGACGGCGATTTCAGTGACAAATGTCAAATAGATTTTGCTTTATATGGATATTTTGTCTTATCTGTTCAGTTGCGTTTGGATTCAAGGTCAGATTTTATGATTCATGTCGTGCTGAGAAACCAAAGCCAGAGAGATTCTGTTTTTATCACAGAAATTCTTGGTGTGGCGCAGAATGATGCAAGCAAAACATTATGTCATATTTAGTCATATTTATGGTCAAATGCAGTTATGTAATTTTTAGCATCCAGCTGTGTTAACTACTGGTATGCATGCAGTCTCCTGGCAGGAGGAGCGTTTGCTTAATTTCAAACTTATTCACTAGTCTTAGTATCCTAGATATGTACATTATCACATCACACTTTGGTGTATTTCAAACACAAGAGCATGCATATTTTCATCTGGGTACTGTAAAATTGTTTATTATTTGCGTGAGTATTCTCCACATTAGTTTAGTCTGTGTTGCATTTTTAGATGTTTGAAAGTCTCCACAGAGCACAAACAATTTATCAGTCTGTTTGTAAAATTTTTTTTTCCAGTTTTACAGCCTAAAATGGCTTCTGCCCCTGTTCTGAACAACTCAGGTATACGTCCTCCATGTTGCTGGTGCTAATGTTGTCTATACTAACCCCCAATGGCTGTTTAATCCAATCTACTGCTGCTTCCTCATTAACAAAGTCTTTAGTGCTTTTATTAAGCTTCGTAGGATGCTTATAGTAAGAACTATGTAAAAAAATAAATGGTGTGAAGTTCTTATTGTAATACGTGACACCTTTTATTTCTGAATAATTGTAATGAACTTAATTAACTTTGCTAATTTAGAGACCAATCACATCACTGCTCAGTAGGATAGCATGAAAATAGCATTTTTATTTGGAAACATCAGTTTAACATGTGAAGGTTAATTAAAACTGGTTGAAAACAGTTGGGTTTTGGTGCCCTCTGCTGGGTAATAAAGTAAGATATTGCAATTGAATTCGTTTTTTCATTAATTAAAACCACTTTTTGGATGTTTTTGTGTAAAGTAATGTAAATAACAATTTAAATTGAATGTTTAGTTATTAAAAACACTCTGACTTCTTTATAACTGTGATTTATGCATTGCTACAGTTTCAGAATAACACTGGCCCCTAACTCTTAATATGACTCATTAATGATGCCATATCTAACTCCACTTCCTCTACTTTTTTCTGTTTTTTGTAGATTCTTTTTATTCCAGTACTACCAGTCTGGGAAGACCCCAAAAGAAAGGGTTGCTAAATATTTTCCCATTCAGCAAAAGGAAATCAAAGGTAAGATTTTAAATGTCACATGTAGGGAGTCAACTAACCTAACATCTAATTAAATTTATTTTCCTAGTCAAAAGTAAACCTGTATTGTGTATAAATCTAAAGCCTCTGAACAAAGTTGTAAGGCACATTCCTTGAGTTACGGTCATACTTTTGGACAGATACAAAATGGCTATTTCTATATTGTTGAAAATATCTGAACACAAATGTGTCTGATTTCTGCTTGAGACCGTCTCAAAAATTCATCTTTCATCAGAAAGATGCATTTTTAAGATTGCATTCTTAACAACAATGATGAGGTTGAGGATCAGATTGCTGTCTAATGTAAACAACCAGAGAAAATGCTTTGAAAAACACTAAATGCATGTGTGTCTTTGAATGCTGCATGTGTGTATTCCTTTCCATTTGCAGACTGACAATAAGTCTTTGGACATGGATGACTTTGATGACATTGCAGTTCAAAACTCAGACTCAAAATTCAATGTAAGTATTTAAAATATATTTATTAATCTCATCTGAACTAGTACTATCCATTTTTATGAGTGAATAGCACAACAGTTGATTGCAGCATGTATTGAGTCGGCAAGTTGTTGGACTCATTTTGTCCTTAGCATATAGTTAGTTAAAATTTAATGTTGCTTTGTTTCCAATCAGTGAAGACTTTTATTCTTGCTCAGCAGTATTGTGTGAGGTAAAAATCATTAATATGTTGATGGGTCTAATCTTTTGTCTGACCTAGTATTAGGATCATACTAATATGATGCTTTCTTTGGAAAGCATAACGTGGTCACGGAAAAATTTCCTGATGTTGAAAATTTGCAAGAAAAGGGTAGATTTTTTATTTTTATTTATTTTTTCTGATTAAATGCATATATTTCCAGTATTAAAACTTGGACATTATCTGTCTTTTAAAGGCATAAATTAACATGCAACTGGAAGCACTGAATGCTTGAACAATGGTGTGGCTTATGCGCATCCTTTTGATGAAAGTCCAAATGCAGAGTTGCAGTACATGTTTTTCTAGCTGGGTCATTAAAATGTCGGTCACTATAACTGCAGTAAAGGGACACTGTTTTCTTTTGTCCTCCAGAGGGCAGTAGCTGTCTTTACATTTGTAAGCAGGCCTCTGTCATGTGGATGTAGAAAAATAACCTGTTTTACATGCAAACACTTAATTATAAGTTGGACAATTACAATAGACAGGTTTACCAGTTATTATTAATAGAGTAGTAAGTGGAGAGCAATGGACCTTATTCCTAAACATAGTCAGAAGGTTAAGATCAGCAGCTTCTTGGTTTGATTGAACATCTAAAAATGTTTAGTAAAATTAGAATCCTTGATAGATGCGTTTGCAACTAATTATTTCAGGTTTAAACATCAACGTAAAACTTCTCGTAACCATGCCACTGTAAGGCAGATTCTCAGCTGCCGAGGTCTGCTTGTTACACCCATAACTTCATTAAGAAGGGAGTCAATTGCATTAGGTAGAGAAACACTGGCCGGCTCGCTGCTGTTCAGTTTCACTGAGTTAAAAAGCTGCTGGTTGGACTCCACCCTCCTGTTTTCTGTCATATCACTAACACTGTGCATTGCCTTCATTGTTGGTCTGCTTGCTGATGATGCTTTATAGCATATTTCTCATTGTGTGCCTCATAATTATTTGAAAATGTTAAGAATGAAAACTTTTGAACTGAGTCAGGAAGTGTTTAAAAAAAAAAAAGGAATGCATGGATAGGATTTATGCGTGCAAAACGCAATGTAATGGGCATTGTGTCATCTTTATGATATAATCCAAATACCAAAATGTATCTAAGGCAGTGGCAGCTAAGTTTGATTTATAGATATATTTATTCTTGGCCTTATCGCCATCAGTGGGTCTCAATGCAGCTTGGCTTTTGTCTCTGATATGATTGTTCTTCATTCACTGACTGTTATCAGACCACACACATGCATTTGTGAACCAAAACACACACAAAGATCCACGCATGCATACGCGCTGTTATCAGCTTGAAGGCATCAAATTACACTACCTTGGCTACATTAGCACAGATAAAAGCCCAGCCTCTTATCTGTAATTGTTCATTAAGGGCTAAACTACTGTGTATTTCAGGGTAAGAGTGTGTGGTCCTAGAAACTCTGACATTTCACATGTCCTTTATATTTGGGTAATTCTGTTTCAAATGGAAGCTAATTAAAAACACTAAAACAAAGTATGAATTTAATTCAGTTGTGTGACAGAATATAATGCTAAAGTGAGCCACAGATTTCAGCACAGAAAAAGAAAAATGTTTTTGTTTCGCTTGCATTTGATGTAACAGAGTGTCCTTCAAGTGTGTGTCAGTGGAAAAATTAAAGATTCTACATCACACTAACTAACCATGATGTTTTAATGAGTGGACAACTCAACTGTCCATGCATTACAATATGGACCGTCGTCCATATTGTAATGGCTCACAAATCAGCCAAAGGTGCTGAGTTGTAGGCACAACTCAAAAAAGGGCTACAAGGCCGTATCCAAGTGTCTTCAAGTTCCAGTTGGCCCAGTATAAATGTTATACAAGACTTTCCACATGGTGAAAAAAAAAAACCCAGTTTCTTTTAGGATATGCCTGTGTCGTTTCCAACCACGATAAGAAAAAAGAGTCCAGTTTGAATGAAAAATATATTTCAAACTAAATGATAGGCTTAACTGTACCTCTGGCATTATGTCCTTCTGGAACGCGAGCCATCGCTCCTTTCATTTTCACACCAACTCTGATCAGCTTTCCTATCCCTGCTGAAGAAAAGTACCCCACAGCATAATGCTGCCACTGCCCGTAGACGGCATTAGTCTTCCCCTGTGCGTAAAATGTTCACTTTTGCTCTCATCTAACCAGGACACCTCCTTCCACATTTGCTGATGTCTCTTACGTGGTCTGTGTCAAAGTGCACACTTGACTTTTTCTTATATCCTCCCTTTTTCTTATATCTCCCTTCTCAGCAAAGACTTTCTTCTTGCCACTCATCAAGAAAGGCTAAATTTGTGGACTGTAAGACTAACGGTTGTCTTGTTGGCAGATTCTTGAGCTGAAGTTTTCTGCTGCGGGTCTCGTGGCTGATTCTCTGATTAACGCGTTGTTGCTCGGCCTGTCAGTCTAAGTGGACAGACCGTCTCTTTGTTGGTTTAGTTTGTCTGTACTCTTTCTGTCTAGTGGGGTTCTTGCCTAATCTACTCTAACAAACCTTTGAGGATTTGCAGAACTACTTGGCAAAAAAAAAATCTGCAGCAGATTTTTTGTTTCAGTTTTTAGTCTTTAATTTATTTAGGGATGTCTGATTAAAGTTATAGATTTGGAACAAGTTAAGGGGGAATAAATACTTAAATAAATATGCTACATCTTGATATTGGGTGATACTTATTCATGTTTTAGAGTAGGTTGCCGTTTTATAATTATTCTCTGAAAGTACTCAAGATCTAAATCCCCTTTGCCCATAAACTCTGCATGAACTCTACTGCATTATAATATTTGTGAGAGCATGTCTTCTCCCTCTGCACTCTGCCAAACCCTGCTGAAGTCTTTAAAAAGGTTTCTGTATTTCTCCCTCATGCATTCTGTCAGTTATTCATTTTCTGAGGTCTATAAAATACCCAGCCTTTATAGCTTTTTTTTTTCCCCCTCTTCCCCTTCCAATCACACACTTGCACTTGTGATCTTAGATGAAACCGACTTGAAAGATTCAACCAGAGGGCAGAGAAATACTGCATACTTTCCATTCGGTGACTTTTAAATGGTAGCACAAAAACAAGTCCTCAAAGTTCAAATCGCAGCAGGCGTTGGCGCTTTTAATTGTCGTCGTAAGCCACCTTTGTTTTTAAGTACCTTAAGTTATTTGCTAATGTGTTGTTTTCTATTTATAGCTCTCAGTAATGGGCATCACTACAAGATGCAGTATGTAAATGATGCTCCTCTTGGTTCCTTTTGTGTTGCTCTCATCGTTATTATGAATGCGATGCCGACTTGTGTTCCCTTCCCAAGTGCCTCTGATCTAGTTTACCCACTCGCGGTTTTCATGTTTTTAACTAGGTCGAAGGAGAAGGAGCGAGCAGGTGAAAAAGTCAGATAGAGTTCATTCGAATTTCTTCCTTTGAAATGGTTTTTTTTTTTTTTTTGACTTGAAATGTGTTCTTTTTTGGGGGATTTCAAATCGTATCAGCTTCCCCTCAAGCGTCCCTTTTGTGTTTTCATCACTCAGTTTGCTGCCTGCCACAGTTCCTTCTGCCTGTCTCTTATCCTGTCATCCTGTGAACAAATCTGTCAGACCACAGAGAGAACAACTGTTTCAGTCAAAGAAGAGTTGTACCATTTTGCAAGTATTTTACTGATTTATTTCATTTTTTGTGTGTCAGTTAAGGTCAGGACTGTGGGATGTTTTGTGCATTACAGTGTAGAAAAATGTTTCTTTACAGCAAAATACAAAAACCTCTCTAGTGTACTGTGGTTGTTGTCTGAGCTCGCTTCTCTTTACTTCTGGTTCTGGGACTTTATTAAAGAAATACCTTTTCTTCACTGCCTTTAAAGCTATTATTAAAGTTTTTACATTTTTCTCTTTTTTTTTTTTTGCTCCTCTTGATCATGGCATGTTTTGACCATGGGTATTGTTACTTCAAGTGATTGGAACACGATGTTCCTTCTTGCTCTTTTATCTCACATTCAGGCATTGTCTGAACCCATTGCTTAATTTGGTTTTAAACATTTTACTTCGATCATGGGGCTGCACACCCTGGTGTGGTGCCCCTGTTGTGCCAAGTCTCTGTACCAAGCTGAGCCACAGGGAGGCTCAGATTTTCAGGAGCACTCAAGGCTGTCTTTGATCACACATTCAAGTCCTTTTCCTTTTTTTTTCCTGTTGAAGTACATTCAGTCAAGAGCAGTCACCCTTTGAAAGTAAGCTTGCACTTTCAGCTTGATCACATAAATGCTGCAGTATTAGTTATGACCAAAGAATTACTTATATTGTCGGTCTCTTTATGCTTCTGAGTATCCGTTTGTGTTTGCGATCCTTATTTAGACAGATTTAGACAGCTTTATGCTCCCACAGGGCTTGAAGTGCCAGTAATGTGAAAATTATTAATTCTTTGTGTAGCAGCTTTGAATTAAACTTGGTAGACTAAAGGTAAACATTGAAATGACTAAATCATTATTAAAAAGATGAAAACAATCCTTTGAAGGAAGATTTCATCTTAAAATATTGCAAGATCTATTTCGATTCTCAGCATTTTACAATAAAGGTATTAAATAGAGCCTAGATTTGTGTATCACATATGCGCATACGTATTTTTTCTTATTATTTGAGATTTGATTTCTTCTCTCCTGTCATTCTTCTTCTAACCCTCAGGGTCTGTCCACTGTGTCAGGGGTCTCCTATAAAGAGGAACATCCAGGCTCCCTGGAGCAGTCTCAGTCCTTCACTGATATTCCCACGATGCATGCCAAAGCTGAGTCCAAGAAGAGAAGGGCCCCAGCACCACCTGCTGTCCCAGTACCCAGCCAAGGAAACACAAGCTTTAAGAGCAATCAGGTGAAGAGATAAAAACGCAGACACTGTGCAGTGCTCAGACTTGGAATCATTAGCGAGACGAAGCATGGCACTTGTTGAACACCTGTTGGTGTAGATGCACACTGATTTTTTTTTTCTTAACATTTGTCATTAAAAACATTAGTGCTCTGATATTGTACAGAACATCAGAGGGGTGATTGTTCTTTGTACATATGCAAAACAACTCTTCCAAACGTCCGTCCTTTTACAATGTACTGTAGATCTGCACAGATCTTCATCCATGCATCCATGTTCAAATCCTGACCAGTCCTTCTGAAAGTTTGAGTGAAAAAAAATATATATTTTGACAGGAAGCATTTGTGGAAATCCTTTGTGTTCAAATATATTATACAAAACATTGTCAGGCATTAAAACAAAAAGGAAAAAAAAATTAACTGTTTTAAAGCGTCAACCTTGATGTAAGCAAAAAACAGCTTTATCCCTCTTTTTTCCATGTGGGTGACGTGATTAGAATTAATCATCTCCACTGTGTCCTCTACAAAGTGGCGTTGTGGTGGAAAATTTTGTTTAGCAACTAATATACATCCTCACTTCATTTGATTACAGGGTTCTGTGAATTTGGAGGAGTCTGTATTCATAAGTGTTACTGAGGAGAAATATTATTCCCATGTTAACATGGACAATTGTGCTATTCTCTCTGGCTTAATTAAAGCACACAAACAAACAAGAGTACAAAGAAGCAGAAGTTGTTTCTGAGAAAGTATCACCGACTCCAAACAGCTGACTGTGATGTAATGTAGGTTCAAGCCAGAGAGATAAAAAAAAAAAAACACAAGAGCAAGACAAGAGCATTTTTTTTTTTTTTACAAATTTACCAGGAACTATTTTTAGAGAAACAAGCTCACAGCATGACGTATCCTCTCCCATTCTAAAAAGCGAACATAAAGTTATTTTTCACATATCCTTCTTTAGTTTCACACCAAACTCAACTGCAGTGTGTGGTTATGTGATCAACAAATTTGACGTGCAAGATGTAGTAATGCAGGGGTGCCCAAAGTCGGTCCTCGAGGGCCGGCATCCTGCACGTTTTAATTCTCTCCCTGGTGGTAGTAACAACCTTTTCAGCTTGTCAATGTTCCTCTGAGGCATTCTAACGAGCCATCATTTGATCCAGGTGCGTTAAACTGTAGTAATGGATACCGACATCACAACGCAGGCATTGGGAATAATGAGATTTTTTTTACAGAGCTTTATAAGGCCATTGTAGTGGAAGTAATGAAGGCAGGTCAAAGAAGAAGAAAAAAACATCAGCCTTAATGACAGAATTATGAGGGTTAGAATCTCAGTTGTCCAATTAACTGGCAGTTTTGGTTGTGGCATCACGTCACCTTTGGGAATTTGTTTTTCTTTCTCACTTTGTTGAGATGATGTGGATGTAACAGGAGCATTTGTTCTTTGTACTATTTTAAGTGGCAACTGGAAATATAATGTCTTGTAAATGTATTTATAGTTGTTGAATATTTAACCCATTGTCTCATACCTCAAGACTATAGAGTGTATGATTGATCAGCACAAAGTAGCACAAACAGATTTTATGTATGTAGGTTTTGGCCATTTTGTGCCCCAATGTCATCAAATATGGAAAGTGTAAGGGGTGTGAATACTTTTGCAAGGCACTACAGGAATGGTAAATTGGTCTTAAATTGTTTTTTTTTACTCACACTAACTGTTATTGCCAATGCAATAGTTTACCTATGTACTCAAAACAACTATAGGATTTTATAATTTTGTTCCAGTATGGGATCATGCTATTTTAATACATATTTTTATTGCTTTTTGCTTGTATTTACCAGCAGGGCCAAAACTTGTTGGTGCTATGTGAATGAAACTTAACACTGATAATACACTTTTTAGTGTATTTGTTACTAAATAATAAATGTTTAATATTCAAATCCCCATTTTTTCCCTTGCACTGCAACTCCAAAGACACTTGGTGTAATTGTTTTTGCTACTTTTAGGAATTATAAATTTGACTTGCTCAGACAGAGATTTGATATTTATCCTTGCACCTGTCAGACTGAGGGTTATGGCTGACACCAGATCGAAATTACAACAACACCTCAGGGACGCTGCTAAACAGAGCAGGAGCTGGAAAGGCTAGCTGACAACCCGATGACTGGTCTAATAATAGATGTCTCCATCTTGCTGTTGTCCACCGTTACTATGTCTGTGAACTGTGTCATATGTATTTATACGGGTCCTCTTGTTGCAAGAGTGCTGTCACTGTAGCGCTGGTGGCATCTCATGTTTCTTGTCTGAGGATTTCTGGTGTTAAAGTGTAACAAGGACAAGCTGTTGATGGCTTAGCTGGTCTTATCAACAATTCGCCACCTGTACACTGTGTTTTTTTGAAGTGTATGCAAATCGCTGCATCAGAATAGTACATTGACATTAGATGCTGAGATGATGTGAGCTTGTAAACTCTAAATCAGCAGGAATATATCTTGGGACAGTACTGAAATATGAGATGCTCAAAGATCACAGCTGTGCCTGACCTGTAAATTTTTTATCCGTGCTGTTAAAAAGGATTTGAACTCGTGCCAGTTAAGGTTGCCAGAGCAGCCAGGTCTGATCAAGAACTCTTCTAAAGGGCATTGGCATTAAAGAGCCCTGCATGACTTAATACTGTCAAACAACTGAACGTGTCGAATCCAATCGCTTCACAGTGAACAGTTGCGCTTTTTCATTTGCTTGAAACGTAGCAATGTATTTGCTGCAGGCGGTTGAAGAAATTTGATATTCTGTGGAGGAGAACTTGAACTTATAAAACTGGCACGATTTTGAGTGCACTCATTAAGCGTGTCAAACTTTTGCAATTGTGGAGGCTTTTTTTTAATGTATTTTTGTCTTTTTTTTTATCACCCTGCATTGTATCCAAGAACCTCTATCTTTGCCTTTATACCAGCAAAAATACAGTTATAAACATATCCGTGAGTGTTCTGGGAGAGACGGGCATATTGGGAACATAATAGCAGGTCATCTGAGGACAGCTATTTATTATGACTGTCCTCATTACGAAGGTCCCTCTGATCAAAGGAAGCTTATATGGTCAACTAATTTGATGTGCAAGATGTAGTAATGGATACTGACATCACAAAACAGGCAATGGGAATAATGAGATTGCTATAACAAAGCTTTATAAAGCCAATACAATGGAGATAATGAAGGCAGGTCAAAGAAGAAGAAGAAGAAGAAAAAAAAAACAGCCTTAATGACAGAATTATGAGGGTTAGAACCTTTTTATTCCTGATTTTAGTGGAGATTTCAAGGCAAGTGGGTATTTACAAACTATTACAAATGATCAGTCTTGAACATATGGAGGTTTTGTTACACAGAGCACTCTGCACAGACCGTATTTTATGCACTTTCTGTTTCTTTACTTTAGTAGCTGAAATATTAAGGCATACATTACATTATTTGTACTTAATGCATCAAGCTACAGTAGATAAAGTTGCCCAAACTACTACTTTAACTTGAATAACAGTCCATTGCTGTACAGCATGCAGTGTGGATGGCTGCCTGTGGGACCGCTCTCACCTTACGCGAGAAGGACACGGCAGGGTAAAAGTTCAAAACAGGCTAAGTAGCATTACAGAGCTGGAGTAAAGGAGTGTTAAAGCCAGCAGGGGGACCTTGCAACCTCATTATGTTATGTATGTAAATTGTATTTCAAATTCAATGTCGATTTTTTTTCCTTCCTGTCGCTGTTGTTGTGCTCCAACTCTTTCCCTTTCAGCATTGGAGTCATGCAGCTACTGTTACAGAACCTTCTGGCTGTATTCTCAGAAGTTGCTTTTCTTATGAAACCCAGACAGAAGTATGGAGGAAAAGAAAAAAAGAGCCAGAAATGATGATGGGGCGTTGAGAAAGTCAAATCGAATACAGATCAAGTTGCAATTTAGGCAAGCTACTCGTATTATAGGATTACATATCTAAAATATCTCAGTATTTACTTTGGAGTTAAAACATTTTTAATAGACGTAGTGTTGATAATTAACATTTTTCATTTAAAAAAAAACGTGTAATTTTAAAGTTGTTTCTGGAAATCCTCCATTTCCCAGCCTCAAAGCAAATCCAGTTAAAAACGTTAAAATATAAGCTAGACTTTCTTATCTGATAATTTGTGTGTTTTAAAGAACAGAGGATTAGTTGACATTTTTTCTCATTTATATTTCAGTTTTGTCCGAAAAGAGATTTTCAGTTTTTGCTTCTTGGATTATTGCTTACAAATGTGGGTTTTTCCATAACCCACACTGCATTTACATTGAATAAACACAATTTTATTGTTTTTAGTCTTTGTCTTTAATGTGCATCATTCATATGATTGATTACACGCTTTAATTAAAATGTCCAGTGTCCACTCTCCTACCTGCCAGAGCGATCAGGGGACTGTGATGCCATACATGCATCTGTGCTGATGTCTGTTCGAGTTTACAGACCCTGACATGCCATAATATCGAATGATGTATTTCGTTACATGAACCTTAAAGGTTGTTCAGTTAACTGGCAGTCATGGTTGCGGCATGTCAGCTGTGGAAATTTGTTTTCCAGTTGCTTCCCAGTTTGCTCGGTAGAATTTATGGATGGTGTGGTTGTAGCAGGACCATTTGTTCACTGTACTTTTAATATAATGTCTATATGTATTTATGATCATTTTATAACCAGCTTTTGAACTTTTGTTTCCAAGTTAAAGGACTTAATATCTATTAAGTCATTTTATGAAGGACTTAAAGATTGCAAAGTGATGCAATCTCTCACTTTGCAAACTACAGATTGAAGAGGGGAAAATAATCAACTCAAATTTTGATACGATCTAACATGCAGCTTTGTTTCGGTCAGATAATGAACAGACATCTGCTGTTGGATCCCTGTAAAGTACCGTGTAGTAAATTCATGGATCTTTCAGCCTTGCAACATGCTTTGTTTGCTTCAGCTTAAATTGAAACAACAGGGTATAAATTGAATGTGAATCTGTACACTGTGACTCAAGGAGAGTATCCTGGGCTCTCAGGATGCGTGATATCAATCTTCAACATTGGTTTTGAAGCATGTAGATGGGATGTTTACCCACCTGCCTCATAGCTAAAGTATCTCTCCAAATATGTTTCAGGAACAAAACATTTTTTTCATGAATCAGTTGGAAGCACTAGAAAAGAAGTTCACTGGTGCCAAAACCAACAGGCAGCACTTCCTCTGCACGTTCTTATCCATATCCGTCCTTATTTTATAGCCCTTGTTTTGGTTGGATAGTGCTACAGCTGAAAACAGCAGGTGCTCTGGGTCCTGTAGATCCATCTGTATTTTACATTCTCCAGTAGGTTTCTTTAGGTTACAGTTTGTCTCTGTGTACCGATGTACAGTACAGTGACATGCAAAAATATTTAAATCCCAGAATTTTTTGACATTTTGTAACAGAAAAATCCCAAACTTTGCTGCCAGCAGAAAGTAGAGCATGACTGTGAACTGGAATAAAAGATGCAAGATTTTCAAACATCTTGAGTAAACATCATCTCAGAGCACTGTTGACTGTCTTCTGAAAATTGAAAGCAAACCTGTGAAGACGTGGCTTTCCATGCTAGCAAGCTAGCAAAGAGGGCATCAATCCGAGCTAATGCTAAATATGGAGTGGCTGTTGAGATCCACTTCTCAGGTGGATGACTCTCTGGACCTGACAACTTTATTTGTTTGAAAGTTAAAGAAAAATGGCCTTATAAAAGAGTGATAAGAAAAAAGCTGTCAGCTTTTGAAGTTTAAAAGCTGACTTTTAATGGTTGTCACTAATACGTTCTTGGGAAGGGGACATGGATGCAAGTTACGGTGATCTGACCAGATTAGACCAAAGCTGAACTGTAGACATACAGTACAGCCAGGGCTACAATAAAATGGTTTAGATCGAAGAATGTTCATTTGTTAGAACGGCCTAGTCAATGTTCATGTGCAAATCTAGTAGAAACATGGTGCAACAGGATTTACAGTTAGTATTGAAGTGAAAAGTCATAGAAAACAAGGAATCTGAACATAAGTGCAAAGTTGTTGGTTTTTTTTTGTAATAAAATGTGAAAACCATGTGGTGTCAGCAAGAGTAGGAGCTCCTTAAAGAGACAGAGGCCAGATTTGAGAAGTCACTTTTTTTTTTTTTTTAAGTTTGATGTAAACGGCATTTTTACAATGACTTAAGGTAACTTAGTTACTTGAATATTCTATAAAATGACACTATTCTTCAAGAGGAATGAGTTCAGCCATAAAATAAGTCTATTTTCAGTCAAAGGTCTGATGGTACATTTTCTTTTTGTTTTTATACATTAGTTGTGTAAAATAATGGCATAAAAATAATGGCACCCATATGCCATTATTTTAGTGTCAATGTGAGAAATATCTGATCTTTCAAGAAACCACCTCGACACTGCAACAGGTGAATGAGGAGAGTTTTTTTGGGGGGGCTTTGTGTGTTACCATCCGCCGAACCCTCTTGTTGTGCTCGGTTATTGCGAAGCCGAATTCTGTAATGCGATGGAAAAAGAAGTCTAGGGTTCATTACAAGAAAACAATATGCGCTTTCTTTTCTTGTGCATAGTCCTTGACGGTTGAGAGAGGACGAGGAAGGGGCCAGGATTAGGGGAACCTGGCCCCTCCTGTGTAGGACACGTTTGGACGTGAGGCTGTCCAAACATGTTATGTATGAAGTCATTCAGAGAAGATTGGACAAATGAATGGAAACACGTGAATGTTTGTGTCAGGTTCAAAGCAACTTAGGCTTTGTTTTTCATGTGAGCATTGCTGGGGTTGTAGCTATGATTTAAAGTTTGTCTAAATTAGAATTTTTTATTTTTTTTTGTAAACAATGTTTTTGTATTGGAGGAGTTGACTATATCGGACTTTTCAATAAATGACAAAGATATTTAAACTTTGTGTTTTTACAGATTTGGTTACTTTTAAATTAAATTACTACTTCAATCGCCTCTCTGCTGTAATTTCATCCAGTCTGCAAATAAATGTAATTATCTTTCCTTGCTGATGAAAGGAAAGGGGTAAGAAAAAACTTGAAATATCAGTGGGATAGCAGAACAGGTTGGACAACAATGAAACTGGGTCAGCCGTGCGTCTCCTGATCCATTTCTGCACCCTTCGCCCCCACCCTCGTCCCTCATTGACATACATTGTTGAAACCTTTTTACGTGAAACCTCTTTCATCTTACACTCACAACCCTACATCTTCATCATGACAGTGACACTGAAACGCACAACAGCTGTCTTCCAGCCTGCTGCTTTGAGGGTGTTTATGACATTGGAGTCCGGCGTGTTTGGCTGCTATTTTTACCTTTGACATGTACATGCGTTTGCACAAACTCGTGCAGTTGTGAGTAAGCTCCTGCATGTAGACAAGCCCGAGCACACACAAATAAAATGTTTAATGGATGGGCATACTCTAGTTTGCATTCCACATTAGTGCTGTAATGTTGCTCTGTTAAAAAGACCCTTATCTGCAACTGACGAATAGTAGCTTGGCCAGGTTTAAGCATCTATTTGCGTGGCCCTGCATGGTCAGTATGCTCAATCATTAGGCCCTTATTCTCACAAGTTATAAAGTGGAACAAGTAAAAGACAAACCAGTCTGTTCTGGTTCATTTTGTCTTTCTGTGTATTTTTCCTGACTTGAACAGCTGTGATTAGTGTGCTTGAATCGTGTCACATTCACAGTGGCTTACAAACATATTGGTACCGCCTGAAAATGCTCTCATTTTTTCATTTTTAAATCAAACCTCAATGTATTTTTTAAGGGGAACCCTATGTGATGGACCAACACAAAGTAGTGCACAAATTTGAAGTGGAAGAAAAAGTCTACATTGGTGTCTTTTTTATTTTCAAATAAAAATCTGAATAGTGTAATGTGGATATACATTTAGGCCTAGAAAAATCCAGAGCAAAAGCTTTCTGTCAAAAATCCATGACTCAGTTAATGGAATAAATTGTTTAGTAAAGCAGTGTAAACTTTTCCGAAGTGCTGTAAACTTACTCTGTAGTCTTTTTATTTAGACACTAAATAAACAAGGAACGTCTCTTATCTTCTGTTGGGCTTTTTTTTAAATCAAAAAATCTAATTCAAAAGCCAAAGGAATACAAATTGCTGGTATTTCCATGTCTTGACATAGTGTCTGTATTTTCTCTTATCTTTTCTTTACATTAATATAAAGATTGTTATCCTTTAGTTTGTCACTGATTAGGTTTCTCTTTGAAGCATCATAGTTCTGCATGTTTGTTGTTTTCTTTAGTTTATTTTTAACTGAAACTAAACAGAGCATCTTTGTGGTGAAGTCTGTTTAAGATCAAAAATAAAAATCTGTAAATGCTGATCTTAGCAACTAAACCTTTAGCACATGAAAATGACTTGGAACTCGCAGTGAATTCTTTTGAGGCTAAAGATTGCCTTGTAAATGTGGTTTAATATAGCTTGAAGCCTTATCTCTGATTCCCTACTCATAAGTGCATGCTGCATTCCCAGTCATGGCGCCATAAGCTCAAGAGAGCAACGCGCATTTAATGCTGCTTAACAATCCTATCTATGCTGTTCAGCTCAAGCCAAGAGTATCATTATGATTAGAAATGAGTGGGTATCCAACTGCTTGTCAGGTGGACCCCATGAAGTACTCCTTTCATGACATTGGCTTCACTGCAGTCCTGTATTTTTATTCTGTTGAGAAAACAATCACCCAAACTCGTATACATGCATAAATACACTCATGTACACACAGACGGACACGCACACAAACAACACATGGGCCTTCTCACGTATGCACATCCATCTCCCAAGGCAAGTCAATCGTCCATTGCAGCTGAACTTTGGCCCATTTCCATGTATATATGAATACTGGGGTGGGAGAAAAACAGGAGAGCCTTGAAGAAAAGGACAGCTAGTTGGAACGGGGCGGGGGGGACATTCAGGTTTCTATAGAATGCCATGCACCGGGTTCACTGAGTTCATGTGTGAACCCTGTGTGCCTGCAGAAAGACAAGGTGGCCTGATCTCTTTCATGCCCTGCTGAATGATGCAACCCTGTGTGCAACTCTGGGCATGTTGTCTGTTGAGTTTCAGAGAGAACAAAAAAAGAAGGCAAGAG
This sequence comes from Poecilia reticulata, assembly GCF_904066995.2. Lineage (NCBI taxonomy): Eukaryota > Metazoa > Chordata > Actinopteri > Cyprinodontiformes > Poeciliidae > Poecilia > Poecilia reticulata. The sequence goes on from NC_088845.1 coordinate 23,831,722, forward strand.
CCACTTGGAAATTTAAAATCTATTCTGCTATACCTTGTCTTATCACAATAATAATGCATTTTTTACCACTGACCTCGTGAAGAAAGTGAATGGCTTTGTCTCCCTGTAGAGAAAATTAGTTCATTTGTAACTTATTTTGTTAGACTCAGAACTTTTGTCTTGCTCACTTTCTGTTTTTATCCACTCACTTCTTTTCCACTTGCTTTTACATAGAATAAATCTGGTTTAGCTTATTCTTTCAGAATGCTAACTTTGCTAAAAACTCATTAGTGTAGCTTAAAAGGAAACTGTTTGTTGGCTGTATTATCATTTTAAACTCAGGACTACTGGTGTATGACATGCAGTGAATTCGGATAATTGTCACTTGAATAAAAGAAAACGTACATTTCTAATTTTTAAATAACATTTTTTTAATAAGATAGAGCTTAAGAAATATCAGAGTTAAAAGTTCATACTGGTGTTCTGTTACAATACCACCGCATCATTTTAAATTAATTGCTGGGAGACCTTAAATGTCTTCGATTGAAGAGGAATGTTGACACACTAATGGCTAAAAGACTCAGACCTCTGCCAGCACTCCACTCAATTTGATTACTTGGCTGTAAAATTGTTTCAGTCCTGACAGGCTGGATTTACTAAATGATTAATGCTTAAACCAGACACATACACAGTGACTTGCAAAACTATTAATTTATCCAGAAATTTATTTTCTACATTTTTCAATTACAGTGACAGAACTTGATGCTTGAAGTATTTTACTGGAATTTTATGTTGGGTGTAGCAATTTAGTGTTTTTACAAAATTCAGTGCAACCACCTACCTGCAGGGCGAATACATAAGCAGAGTCCTGTTGTGTGTAAATTAAATACACCTCCCCTTGAAAGACCTTTGAGGTTTGTTGGAGAACAGTGGTAAGGAAACGTAAATCACAAGGACAGGTAGGTAGGAATCAGAGAAGCAACCAAATAGGGTATTGTAACTCTGGAGGAGCTGTGGAGTTCCACAGTCCAGAGCAGGGAAACTATCGACAGGAAGACTCTTAGTTACTGTGTGGACACCAAATATGTGTCCAATTTTACCAAAATAAAGTGGTGTGTATGCTGTTGTGCTCCGTTGATGCCAAAATCTACTATTTTTTGGAGTGGATCTCTTTTCTGTTCCCTCCTTTCAAGAGCAGAGGGGCCTAATTTACAGATGCAAGACCAATTTACACATGTAGACTCACAGTAAAGGCAGAATTCACACCAAATGAAACCCATTGTTGAAAAGATGCCATTATACATTATGTTTAAGTTGATATTTATTACAGTATGCAATATGCATCTCCTACAGTAAATGTTAGCAGAGGTGTAACTACCAAGCGCTTAGCCTCTTTACGTCTGTAATTTGGTAACACTACTCGTGTAGTGCAGCATGTAAATGTTTTAGAAGGTAAAGAGAGCTGGTGAGGTGCTAATACTATAGGGTCTATGTTTACTATGAACCAAAAGCAGAAAGACATTAACACTGTTAACTCACCCAGCATACATGGAAGATGTTACTTGATTACATAAGGCCAAGATTATACATTAAATGAAAAACTTAAATCAGCTAAATTTCCAAAAGAGTCCACCTATGCATAATTTGATGTTAGAATAAATAGAAGAGCATCATCAAGACATTTTGGCCCACATGC